>NC_081411.1:743196562-743914687 GCF_030272615.1 Cryptomeria japonica | reverse complement strand
ACCAAGAAAAAAGGTTAAAAGATGAATCAAAAAATAGTATGGTTGAGCTATTTGGAAATGACACATTCGACAAAACCAAGCTCCTTGAAAAAGGTAGCACATATCTAAAGTATGCGAGTGACCAATATAGGACCCATTTAGAGAAGAACGTAAAGTACGTGCATCCCCCCATGATTCTAGAGAGGCAGTGGAAGGACTTGATTTTGGATGCCAAGGAGATAATTGAAAGGAAAAAAGGAAATACACCAGTAGATGCAAAAAAAAGGTATGGGATACTATTAAGAATGTAATTATGTACTAATTAATTACTCTTTATATTTATATAATCTAACATGTTTCAAACTTTTCATAGATTGAGTGACACGTCAAAGGCAACCAAGGCAAGACAAGAAAAGCACGAGCAACACAAACTTGGCTCTGGTGGTTATATGAAACTTTCCGCATGAATTGTAAGTATCACTAAATGAAATATCACATCAAAATATTTATAAATTCCAAACAATTTTTTTTTGATCAAACAATGCAAGCAAAATTCATGATAGCAAGAAAAAATGCAGGGATCTGAATTCAATAGAGTGCCCACAGAAGATGACAAGAGAATTTGCCTACTAGCAAGGCTATACAGCCGTAGCTGAATGACTACGAGAATTGAGTGGGCAAACACAAGGTTCTGGTGCATCCGTCACACAGGTAAATAAGCTAAATGAAAATTGGTTAAAATTGAATACTTTACCAATAATCTAATTGATGTTGAGTTCCAACATAAAGTGACTATATTTGTTTTAAATAAGAAAGAAATGATAACAACGCGCATGGCATTGGAATGTAGCCTTCTGAGTGTGAAACACAACCTACACATGAAGGTTTGGATGTGCATCCTAGTAGTGGAGGTATTCCTTTTCTATTCAAATTTATTTATATAATTATTAATACAATTAAACATCTTAAATTATAATAAGTGTAGTAAATAGTGTAACCTTTTTTGTTAATATTTTAGAGCATGTAGTCGGTGGTGACCAAGTGGAGCATGATCTGGGTACACAACATCAGGAACGTGATGTTCCCCAATCAGGTAAAGAGGACCACTGTTATTCATTTAAACAAATTTAATTGCAATTGGTGTTCAACATTAATGCAACCTTTAGTATTTCAACTCTAGAGGATCTAGAGGGTGTTCAAAATGTTGAGGTTGAGGCTAGACAAAATAATGTGGCCCCATCAGGTAAAGAGCGCTACGATTATGTTCTTTAAATTAATGAAATACTTGTAACAATAATAAGAAATGTTTTAAATTTAACCCATTTCTTTGTTATTGCAGAGGACCCCCCTTCGCTTTAGTGTCCTCATCCTCAGTATAGGACTAGGCATACATCGAGATCACGAGCAGAGGGCAGAACAAATAAAGAGGGGGGAAATGATGAAGAAAATGATGCTCCACTTATTATTTACATAGCTTCAAAGAAAAAACAAAAAAATAAATGATTGTAATCTACCTTATTTGATAATGACTGATTTTTATGTGTTAATGAAGGTAATTATGTGCTAATGAATGGTTATGAATGATATATGTTAATTAATATTGATGAATGTTGCGTGTTAATTAATGTTAATCAATGTTATGTGTTAATGAACGTTATGTTATATTTTATTAATGATAGAAAGAATGAATGAATGTTAGATGTTAATGGTGAATTTAGAGTGATGTTAGGGGGGGGGAGGGGCCAAATGAGCTTCCACCTTCATGTGGTTGGCCCTGTTAAGTAGATAATATTAAACTATTCTCAAAACCAAGTGAAGCTCAATAAGATAACACACTTTTCAATATTTCATTATGTTGCACAGTTAATCTTATTGAACAATATATATTGAATCTTAATTGGAGGGTCCAACAAAGCCAACATGAACAACAACACCACAAGTTACTGGGTATAATGAACTCCCATATTGTCTTGTATTTACACTAACAATACGATTTGCTTCTAGTGTTGATATCCATTGTGGGACTGCAAAAGTTATGAATATGCATCATCCTTGTAAGTTTTTTTATTAGTTGACATTTTCTTTAGCATTTTTAAATTTTCCTTATCATTTTAAGTCTAACCACTTTTATATGGAATTTATTGTTCTAGTTTTTTACTATCTGCCAGACACTATCGATACAAGGACTTGCATTGCATCCATTTTTTCAATTAGGTATTATAAAGGGTAGGTTGTATTTGTAAATATCTCTTTGAGTTCATCCAATTTTTATAACTGTTACCTCACATCTCGTTATTGCTGCAACAATGATTATGGCCATCATAGGCTATTATTGCAATCTGTCGGTGCCATAGAATCTCTTTGTTCTTTAAATTGTAGCAGACTATCAGGTACATTCCCTCTTTTGCATTCTAAATTGTACCGGTCAATGCACATGACCAAATTTCCTTTGACATATAGAGCATAGTATTATCTTTTAAATAATAAGGGGAAGGACCAAGTATTCAAATTGGTACCAAGTGATATAATATTACTACTGCTTCTATCTTTATTTTTTGCTTCATGGTTTAAACTATTCATTTGTTCTTTTTTGCTTTGTGTTTTGAACTATTCATTCAACAACTTATTGTCTTTTTCTTTAGTTCTATATACTTTTTTTATGCATTTTGGATTTGCAAGTGCATCATAACTCACATCCTTTGATGAATTTTGCTACTAATTGCATCCTTGAAAATGCATGTAACTTTGCAAATGAATCACTATTTTTCCACCACCAAAATTAATTGCCACATTGGAGTTATGTGCATCCAAAAGTAGAAACCATGCCTTGGACACATTCAATTCTGCTCGCCTATATAGTACTACTTTCTTGCTATTTGTATTCCTCATAATTTGAGTCTTTCTCATACTATTTTTTATACGCTTTCTCATCACCTAGACTAATGCATAAAGTTCTATCATAAGCTAGATAGTCCCTCATTGTTCAAAAGAAAACCTTTGAATAGTAGCATACTATTTTACCATCTTATAACAAGATGGCTCCCATGACATCCTCAGTAGCATTTGTGTAAGATTCAATGAGAAACAAAGAATTAGGTAAGGTCAAAATTTGAGCATTGTGATGTAGAGCATCCACAAATCTCAATCAATTAGGGAGATCTTTCTCCCAACTCACCTATTCAATAGGGAACAAACCCCAAGCCCTCACTAGGCTACTAGCCCCTCAAGTTGCTTCAACACCCCAAAGACTCACTCCTAATCCCTAGTCCCATACAACCACTAACATACATCACCTTAGGCATTCTCACATTACCCAAGTCTATCTCGAGGTCTTCCAACCCTTGAATCACACCAACTCACAAAATATTACTTCCTCAAGCCCTTCTCCAATTAGGACTCCTAATGGCTTTTGGACACAACTCCTAATGCCAAGTAGGCACACATCAACCCAAGGGTACTCAAAGACATATCAATGTCTCTCTCTCATAACCAAAACAACATGCTTCACCCTCCCATCCACCCTAAAGACATAAGGTACCCTGTTGTGGTAGCACCGTTCACAATTATTGTTGGTATTCTACACTCACATGAGAATGGTTGATGTTGTCATTGATGGCAACCAACCAGTAATAGGATTCTACAGGTTCACTAGTAATGCAAAAATCATCTACCAACACCGACAGACACAACAAGTTTATTCATCGGCATCTAGTTTACACCAGCAATAAAGCATACTGACACTCAGGCCGACATAAGACAATTTTTGTTTATATGAATTGTATTGTAATGTAATTAATTATCTATAAGCTGACATGATGTATTGTAAAGACTTATATATGTATGAGATATTATAGGTCATTTTGATATGATAAAATATATAGAATAGAAGAAAGACAATTATGTAATAGATCATAGAAGATAGGTTATGTGAGCGAATAACATTCGTCCATAGGTTTTTGGTTAAGGTTTCTGACTGAGCTTAAACCGGTACTGAATCAAGCATTGCATATGCTATTTTGAGTAGTACATTGTCTTGGATTTAATTATCCATTTTGTAGTCAGTGAGACTCTTTCATTGAGTAGTGCACTCTAGGTTGTTGGCCTTCCTGCATGTGTAGGCCCCTATTATAAGTAATATTTATTCATATTGGCCAATGAGTAAATATTGTGAGTCACAAATCCCACCGAGCTTTTTCTCTTACTGGGTTTCCTCACCAAAATCTCTTGTGTTATGGTGTGCATTTATGTTGTCTCTGTTATTTCTCTTTGCTGCGTTATTACTTGTTTTCTGGTACATTAATTTGGGTTGCAAAGTTATAAATAAGTTCAGATATTCCATTAACCGGTTAGACACTGATTCACCCCTCTCTCAATGTCTTTGGGACTGTCATTGCATCTAACAATTGGTATCAGAGCCTGGTCCTCTATTTGCAAAAAGCCTAACAACTTGAGGAATATTCTAAAACTGGTACCGATGGAGAATTTGAGAAAACAGTTGGAAGGAGCTCTTGAAGATTTTGATGCAAAAAAATTGAAGAATATCAAACTTGAATATGATCTGAGGGCTGCCCAAGAATTCATTAAAGGACTTCAGGAGAACCTGGTTATAGCATAAAACAAGAGGAAGAAACTTCATGAGAAAATGCAGAAACATGACGATGAAAAGGAAACTCTTAGAGATATTGCAAAGAAGTTGAGGCAAGAGAACACTAACATGAAGAATGAAATGCAAAATTTACCCATGAGGCTATGTAAGGATATTTAAGATAGGAAGAAGAATGAAGAAGACTTGACTAGGAGACTTAATGATGGAGCAAATGAAAATCTGAGACTTTGTCATGAAAATGATATGCTAAAGACATATCTAATTCACATGCAACATGATAAAGAGGAGCTTAGGAGACAAGTTGGCATTCTGGAAAATGAGTTGATCACTGCAAATGAATATAAAGAAAAATTCAAGAAAAGTTCAGAAAGACTTGATGACATGCTAAAAAGACAGAAACCTAATGGAGATGTAATTGGACTTGGATTTGAACATGGAGAAAGTTCCGGGACTGCAAATAATCAAGATCACAACAAACCGGTAAGACAATCTAATGCTTATAAATTTAATGGGAAATGTTTTAATTGCAACAAATTTGGTCATAGAGAAAATCAATGCAGATTTAGAAATAATTAGAATACAAATTTACCCACCGATCAATGTTCCAAATGCAAAAAAGTTGGTCATAACTCAAAAAATTGTAGAATGAATGTGAAATGCTATGTTTGTGGTAGATTTGGACATTTATCTAATCAATGCAAAACACAAACCGGTCAAGGATATGGAAAGGCTATTCAAAGGAATAATATAACTTGTTATGGATGCAACAAGATTGGGCATATTACAAAATTTTGTAGAAGCAAGACTATGCCGAAGAACAATAAAGGATCCAATGAGAAGGGAAAAGAAAGAGTAAATGAAATAAAGCAAGAATTTTCAAAACAATGGATCAAGAAGAGAGATCAGAGAATTGATGAATCTATCTCTACACTGGTAGAATAGAGTAATCATCCATTGGTAGGAGATTCTTCATCTGACTAAGGAATAATCCTTGGGGGTATGGTAGTAAACTGATAATCATGCATTCTACCCTTGGTTGATGGTAAGAAGTTATATTTCTTCTTTACCGATAGATGTATTAAGACTTCACTTAACCGACAAGCATTTAATATGGTTGTTGGAGAACATTTTGGTTATAAAGCACCAGATAACCCTCATTTCAATTCACCAAGCATCCATGCATTCAAAGAGTGCAAAGAGAGAGAAAAGACATTTTAAAGGTGAAGCAGGAAGGTGTTTTCAGGCATTCAAGGATTTAAAGTTAAAAGGTATTTATCTTTCAAAATGACATCTTCATCTTTTGCACTTGAATTTATTGCAAACCCTACCATGGTAGAAAACATTAAGCACCCTAGACCCGTGTTTAAAATCACTCTTGAGATTGCTAAGCAAGATGATTCCATCGGAGCCTTTTCTAAGATTCTGAAGGGAGTTGCTTTTGCCGAAGACCCAAGGATTTATATTCACTGCAACATAGAGAATTTAGGGTCTGGTGATTTGAAAAACATGTACAAAGATGTTATAATTGATGATCAAGGTTTAGTCAAGCCAAAGCATAAAATTGTTAAGGATTTAGGATTTGTTGAAATTCTGAATATTCTTGAATTTATGGATGAGATAGTTCACTTTGTACTGAGCAAAGTTAATGGGGAGTATATGTGGCTAGAATCTATTTTTAAAATTACTAAGGAAGCAATCAAGGTAGTTACTGCTTTACCCTCAACTGGTACTAGGCCTGACAAAAAGAAGAAGATACCAAACAAGGGTGTTATGGACCTAATCAAAGCTACATTTGACAATAGATCTCTTAGGGTTAGTGATATCATTGATGCAAATGTGAAATATGTGAGCAGGTATTTGGATATAGAGTTACTCATGCAAATAGGTTAAATTCTATTTCTAGCTTGTGTATACATAGTGGATATGAAATGGTTAAGAACAATGCTAAAATTGACATCTATGAATGGCTTAAGGATGAACTGCTAGATAACTTTAAAAAGATTAAGGGTGATAAGAAGAGAACATTCTATTTTGGGAATCTACTTGTGTGTTTAATGCTTTACTTCACAAAGGAGATACCTAACATTGGTCACAGGGACTTTACATATGACATCCCGGTAGGTAGACAAATCATGGAAGCTATTACCGACATAGGTGCTAACAGTGATGACATGGTAAAAGCCTATTTCAAAAACTTTCACACCAAGATGAAGGCTAGATAAAGGATACCACAGAGTATTGTGGATAAGTATGACAAACAAATATGTTTTATAATCAAAAGAGATGAAACATGGATGAAAGATGTTACTCCTAGAACCATTTGGATAACAGAGATGGGATATGAAGTTGATCTAAATATTCTTGAGGCTTATGCTAAGACACTTCTTGATGCACCAAGGGAACCTTTTGAAGAAATTTTTGGTAGTGCTAACACTATTGAGAGTGCCATTTCAATACAAAAGCAGAGAAAAAGAAGAGAAAAATTCATCAAAGATGCATCCAAAATGGCTAAAGAAGTTAAGGAAAATGTGATGAACTTAAGTGGTATTTCTGCTAGTGAACTGGAAGGACTAGAACCGGTAGCTTATGTTTCACCAGTTGTCACTTCTTCTGATATAGACAGTGGTAAGGCAACAGAGTTCAAAAGAGTTGAAAGGAAGAAGAGAAAACGTTCACTGGTACCTTCTCCTTCTCCTAAAAGGACAAGAACATTAAGGAAGAAGCAACAGGTTGTGAGAGAGCCCAAGAGGAAATTAACTCCCAAGAAGAAACAACAACCTAAGGCACGAGATACCCTTACACCAAAGGAATTGATCAATGAGATAACACAAGAAGGTAATCTTAACAATGTGAATAAATTTTATCATTCTTTCAAGGACTCTGACAAGGAGACAATAGAGGGAAGCATTATTTTGCATCTTGACATCTACAAGAAAGTTTTGATTGAGGTTGTAGATGATCTACCTAATGACTTATATTTGAGGTTAGAGGCTAAAATAATGTCAGTGATGAAATTGGATAAAAAGTTAAAGATTGAAGCATTATTGGTGTTTGACCCTGTTAATTCCAGGGAAGAGATTGATGAATTGATTGTTGAAGCCAACCAGTCAGTTTTTGTGAGTGGTCACCGACATGTTAGTCTAATGGCTGGGAGAGTGAAAGAAATAGCAGATGAAACCATAAACAAATGGGACATATTTTTTGTTGAAAAAGAGAAAAGAAGAAGAAAGGGATAGAATGGATGTCTTTTGCAAAGGTATATCAAAAGGACAAAGGTAAAGGTATAATTGGTAGTTTACCTGTTACAAAGGTCATTGATAACCTTTCTCCACTAGCATAGGACACCCCACCAATAACTTCAGGGACACCAGTACGTACAAACAGTTAACCAGAAAAGAAGGCTAAAGAAATAACTCATGATGATACTAATCCAGAATCGGAAATTATTTTTACCATGAATGTAGATACATAGGATTTTAATATTGCTATGGATAAAGAGACTGTAGAGGTTAAGACAATTGATGCTACAAATGTTGAGATATCCGAGTCACCGGTTATCACTGTTGACTCTCAGAACATTGAAATACTAGTGGAAGCTAAGAAGCCTGATACTGAGAAACCAGTAGAAGTAGAGGTACATACATAGAGTGAGAAACCGACAACAATTGTAAATAAAGAGGAAATAAATGTTGGAAACAAGGAAGTGATTAAGGCAATTGGTCAAGTATCTGTTGAAAAGAAATTTATTACAGAACTGAGCACATCCACTACAAATTTTAGACCTACAAACGTAACAGATGTTCTTTTGGATTCAATTAAGAGGATCATAGATTGCAACGCCTTAGCATTCAAGGCCATTGATGATACATTGCCTATCTTGAAAATGATTGCACCGACATGTAAGATATATCATATTGATGGTTCTTTGGGTAAATTGGACGCATTTTCCAAATTTATTGCATCAAATGTTCTAACTATAGATAAGGTTAATGAAGAAACTATTAAGGAAAGGGTGAATAAAGAAAAAGGTGAATTCTTTGACAAAACTATCAAGGACTGTACTAAGCATATTGATTTCTTATTACCGGTACTTAATTCTACAATTTTGGAATACAAAGTGTTTATGGTGAAAATGGATAACAATAATAACAATATTGAAAGGCTAAATGAATCCAACCACAAAACCCTAGCCTAACAATCAACAAAGATCCACCATAACATATGAAGATTACCTAAGACAATGAAAATCACATGAAATCACAAAGATTATACCATCACATGTCCAATAGGGTTTTGATCTCCATTCTTCCTATCTCCATTGATCTTGCTTGATATATTTGCTCTCAGATTTTATGTGCACAAGAGCTCAACAAAGAATGGAATGTGGTTGCAAGTAGAATCGTAGTGTAGTCAAGTCCTCCAAATTGTCGATTAGGATGATTCATTAGTGATTTGATAATGAAGAAAGCATCTCCTTAAATAGAAGACACAATATGAAATGGAGGGATAAGATTGAGAGGTGTAAAAGGAGGTCGGCTAGGATTAGAGGGTAGGTAAAGGAAATAATAAAATAATGAAAGAGGTAGGTAGTGTATGAATTAAGAGATGGATGACATGTGTCATGTGTAGAAAAAGCTAATGAATTAATTAAATAAATAAAGATTTATTTAATTTAATAGAGGAAATGGGATCAATTAAATAAATAAGATATTTATTTAATTTAGGAAAAGGATAATTTAAATAAATAAATGTATTTATTTAAATGAGAAATAAGGCTAGAAGAGGATAAATGAATCAATTAAATAAATAAAGATTTATTTAATTAATAGAAGAATTAGGCTTAGATAATTAAATAAATAAAATATTTATTTAATTAGACATGACAAATTTGGGTGTCTACATTTTGCCCCTCTTTGAGACAATGCGGCTTGTCGCGTTGTTTCAAAGAAGATAAGATGAACTGATACAGAGTTGCCCCAGAATGGGAATGATATGCCCCCTCGAGAGATTGGATGAAAATGTCTGAAAAGATTGCAGACAATCTCTCGATAAGAAAGAAAGGCTAGAATGGATTGACTGGATAAAGTGACAAAGTCATGGGATAATGAAGACTGACTCGGGAAACGGGGGCTAGGGTAGTCTATAAGATAGACCACGGGAGAAAGACATCCTCATTGTCATCCACACATCCACAAGAGCAGAGTGTAGAGCGAAAATAGAGCAGTAGCAGTCAGCAGCGATGGCTTTCGTTCACAGATTCGACTGCGTTCGTCGATTCTAGAGGCTAGTGGAGGCAGGAGAGCTGGTGAGTACCACAAAACCTCCTCGTACTTTGATGCATTTATTGTTGTCACTAATGCATACTAGGTAATGTAATAAATGTGCATTTATGTCAGGAAAGCGTGTTTGTGTCCAAAAAAATGTGAATTTGTGTCTTCCAGGTCAAATCGGCAGTTCTGTGATAAACATACGCTGTCGATTGGATAAGCTGATGAGAGGATACACTCAAGCAGGTCCTCTAGGGAAGACTAGGATAGATCAAGACATTTTGTGATGAACAGTGAGTACCAACATAGAGTACTTTGTGATGAACAGGGAGTGCAAATGTGAGTAACACTTTGTGATGAACAGGGAATGTCACACACGTAGTACTTTGTGATGAACAGGGAGTACTAATAGGATAGATAGCAACACTTTGTGATGAACAATGAGTGTCACTAGGATAAATAGCTATGTGCATTTAGATAGCGAGTAGCATTTTGTGATAAACAGTGAATGCCACTATGACTGACATGATTTGATTTGCTTGACTGCAGGAGTACTTGCCGATGCTGGAGTCACGGGAGAGATTTCCGTCGACGTAGAGGTTGCGACCTGAGTTGTCGCCGAGGACTGAGCTGCGATTGAGGCTATGGGCTTGAGACATATTCTGTATGTGCCTGAGTTTCGGGCAAACATGGGATTGCTGACTGCACTGGCTGAGAGATGGCATTCAGAGACTTGTAGTTTGTATTTGCCGATGGGTGAGATGATAGTCACCTTGGAGGATGTATACAGGATTCTGCAGATACCGATCAATGGGGAGTTAGTACCCTACGATCGAGACGGAGACAGGGATGCACTGAGATGAGTGTTATAGGATCCAGGATTGGAGATGAGGGTGGGACATGTGGCATGGGATACCATGACATGGACAGGATTAGCACTACCAACAGTGTTGGCAGGAGTTATCAGTGGGTTCCTCTGTATCAATTTTGTACCATTTTGTATAATGATGTAGACACCTGCGGGTGATTGTAGCCATATGATTTTGACATCATTGTATCATGACATTTTATATATATATATATGAGATGATTCATCTTTGCAGCAGCTATATGCATGTGTACCTATGTGATGAGGTGTTTAATGATGTATGTTTTATGATATGGATGCTTATGATATGGATGCAATTATGTACATGATGCAATGCAATATTTTTGTTCTTTTATGTTGTATATGTGATGCATGATGCAAATGTGAATGTATGAAATGCAGATGAATATGATAATGCAAATGTAAATTGTGCTAACAGGTGTTGTGTGCTGGATGTGATGTAGTTGTGATATCTATATGTATGTATGAAATGCTTATATGTGGTAATGTAGGTGCAGCTACATGAAATGCAAATGGTTTTGGTGTGCCATTATACTCAGTCATGTGATAGCAGGCTATGCGGACTCGAGAAGGACGATAGAAGTCAATCAAGAAAGGGGGATGAAAGATAGAAGATATGACCGTGAAAGAGCTTCTTGTGCGTTATCATCATTGAGCTTTATTATGGCAAAATAGGTTATGACAATTGAGGCATATGTTCGACCCAGAAAGTCATTGTACCTGTTTGCATGGAGATAAGACAGTCACAAACAAGGAATGCCCCAATTCACACTAGACTCACAGTGTCCTCATATCCTTGGACAAGTCATAGCATTACTAAGAGACAATCCACAGATAGCAAATACAAATAGGTGACGATACCCCATCCTCGCCTTTCTAGTCAAAGACATCCTGGAGATAGAGTCTCTAGTCAAAGACATCCCGGAAAAGCTAAAAGACATGTCACCAAAAAGATGAAATCAAAAGAAAACCAAGCCACTGTAGTCCTCAAGTTTAGTGTCTCTTGTCACTTGTATAAGTCTTATTTGATTGTGGTCACAATGTTTACTTTCACAGAAAGGATAGATAGCACTGAACCATATGTTGTCTGAGTCTGTTGAAAGATTTGATTTGTTGAAGCCCATTGTTGCTATTGTGTCTCATCTGAAACTGACTGAATCCATGAAACTGATACTTTATTATGGAGAAGATGAAACTTTATTGTGGATTTGTGATGCAAATGTTGCTTTATTGTGGATTGTGCTCGGATAGACTGAAGGAAGCTGGAAGAAACTGTACTCTTCAAAACATGTGATGTTCTCAGTTCCACACCCATCACTAGACGTAGGATTTGCCTTAGCCACAGATAGGATCTGATTTATCATGGATGGAAAGGGAGGTTTATTATGAACGGCTAACCAATCTTGGGTAGATCAATAACAAGCAATGATGGGAATGGGTAAGTTTATTGTGAGTGAATAGGTTGTGAGTGTGTGCAATGTGAAAGGATGAAAGTGAATCCTGAAGGAGGGAGGAGCAATGTCTCTACGCATGGCGCTAGTGACCCAGTTTTCACCATGGTACTTGCCCAAGGCGCCACCGAAGTGGTTTTCACCGTTGGACGAAATTATTTCTCTTTACTTTTTTCAATTTTTCAATGTTTTTTGTGTCACAAGGCGCCTGTTTGCCAGGTTTTCACCAAGTAACGATTTTTTTGTTTTTATAATTTTTTTGTATTTTTGAATTTTTTTTTATTTTTTTTTGTATTTTTGAAATTAGGATATTCCGAAGAGCTATGTGTAGAACCTGCGAAGGTGCATGCTATTGATAGGATCCTCCAAAGGTTGACCTTTTGTAGTTGAGAGCTAATATGCCCTAGATCCATATGCTGCTGTAATAATGTAAGGACCAAGCCAGTTTGGTTCGAACTTGCCCTTCTTCTCTCTATTTTGTTGATTTTTAGGATTTTCTCTGAGAACCAAGTCACCTACCTCAAATGTGTGAGGCTTTACCTTGTGATTGTAGTTTCATTGTTCCTTGACTGAATGATGTGTAGCTTGATTGAATGTCTTCCTCAATGAAGGAACTGAGATAGAATTACTAGTGTGTGGACTACATAGGCCCATATGCGTGTCACCTAAAGAAGTTTGGGCATCTCTGATAACAAAGTCCTTCAAGGAAGCTCCATTAAAGGTCCATGATGTATCGCCAAAAGGGGATGAATGTGTGAAACAAGTGGATGAGTTATGAAGGCTTATGACTGTGAAAAGAAGTGAAAGTATGATAGCATGATGGAGACTTTGGATCAACAAGTATTCTTTTTGACTTAAAATTGTAGAACTTTTGCCCCCAGTTATTTTGATATTAGGGGAGATCAACTCTTGCTCTTTTTCTTTCATTGGATTTTTATCCTTAACCTTGATTTTTGCAGAGTCCAATAGCTTTTGATTTTGATTTGGACTGAAGGACTTTTCTTTAGTTTTGACTTTTAGATTTTTCTTTTGAAAGCTTGATTTTTGGTCCCCAATGAGTAAGGGCTTTTGTAATTCTTGTTGATCCAAGTCTGGAAGTGGAGTGGAAATGGAATGAGTGGATGAAATGGTAAAGCTATGTGAGTTCTCAAGAGGGCTGGTGATATGCTCAATAGATTCCTTGTTGGAACCACTCTTAGGACTATTGATATCAAGAGATGCTTGCACCACTAGAGGAGATTTGCATTTAGACTTAGTAGCCACAACACTAGGTGGTTCACATCCAATTCCTTGCAAATTGTTTGTAGGTTGCTCCTGTTGACTGAATGTCTTAGGAGATAGTGGGAGTTGATCAACATGAAAGATATACTCACCACATCCTAGGTCTTTAACCTTGAATTTTTCTTTGAGCTCTTTTTGTTTTGATGTAGAAGCTTTCAATGATTCTGGATCCACATATGCTGAAGATGGAACAACTTCTCAATTAGCTGGAATTGTTATTTCTGATCTAGGTCGCAAATTGTTGCAATATATGAATGGATTTGGAACCGCTTTGACAGTCACTTCAACTCCATTGTGTGGAAACTTGATACATCGATGATATGTTGATGGGACTGCTCCCATCTCATGAATCCATGGACGTCCTAGCAATATATTGTATGTGAGATCCAGATCAAGTACTTGACAAACCACATCCTTTGTAACTGGCCCAACTCTGAGAGGTAAAATGACTGTACCCTTGGATGAGCGCTCTTCATCATCATATGCCTTGATGGTGATTTGATTTGTTGAATTTACAGCTTTATTAGAATATCCCAATTGTTTAATTGTGCTCAATGTACAAATGTTTAGACTTGCTCCTCCATCTATCAGGACTCGTTTGATTCTATGTTTGTGTATGAAGGCTTCAATGTGTAATGGTGCATTATGTGGCTGACTTACGGAGGCATCATCGGCTTTTGTGAATGTAAGGGAATGTGGAACGGAAAGGTATCCCACCATGGCTTGAAACTGGTCCACGTTCAGAACAGTAGGAACGGCGGTGTCTCTCAAGATTTTGTCAAGAATAGCTTTATGAGCGGGGGATATGCGTAAGAGCTCAAGGATGGAGATGAGCGCGGGTGTCTTCCCTAACTGTTCTACAAGGTCATACTCAGGTTTGGTAGATGAAGAAGCGGTGTTTTTAGTCGAAGCACCTGGGAAAGTAATTTTACCTTGACGAGTTGTAACATGACATTCAGAGGTAGGTTCAGAAGAAGATCCAACGCCTTTTAGGACAATCTTGGGTCTCTGGGTAGAATTCTCAGACGCTTTGTCCTTGATGATAATAGCAGAGATATAATTATCCATCGAGATGTGATTGATAGTTGAATCATAGTTATAGGATGCTCTGGTATAGTTGGTTTGATCCTCTGTGGCTTTATCTTTTCCTTTGTCATGTTTTGGGAATGGTTCCTTAAACATCTCATGTTCTTGATTGGATGAGTGTCCCTCAATCTCAATATCACCTCTATCAATGAGATCTTGTACGATATTCTTCAGTCGATGACAATTTCCTGTCTTATGACCCTTGCTCTTATGAAATTCACAACATTCATCATCATTCCACCAATTTGGTTTAACCTTTGGCTCATATGGAGGAAAATCTGGAATAGTGATTACCTTGTTTGACACTAGCTTTTTGAAAACTGACTCAAGTGGTTCTCCCAATGGAGTGTACTTCCTTCGTGATCTAGAAGTTGTTTGAGTATTCACTTGATTGTTTGTAGAACTTGATCCTGAAAAGATGAATTTGGGTCGCACTGTGTTGGCATCCACAACACCATCATTGACTGTGTTTTTGTTTTTATTCCAAAATCTTGGCTTGTCTTTTCCTTTAAACTCATCTTTGTTTTCCTTGAATATCTTAATGACTCCTTGTTCAATTAAGACCTTTTCTGTTGCTAAGCCCTTTACAATAACATCCTTGAAGGTGGACAAACAAGCTTTCCTTAGATCATAGCCAATGTCCTTGTTAACGTTTTGAGTGAACATTTCTACCATTTGTTTCTGTGGAATTTCACAAGAGCATCTGCTGGCTAGATTTCTCCATCTTTGCAAAAATGATGCAAATGACTCTCCCTCTCTTTGCTTGGTGTTGCACAAAGTAGTGATTGATATGTTTGTCTCTAAATTGTAGGAGAAATGTTGGATAAATGCCTCTGCTAAGTCACCCCATGATTTAATACCAGGTGGGAGTTGGGAGAACCATTCCATAGCTTGATCACCTAAGCTTTGTGGGAACAATCTCATCAAATATGTCTCTTCTGCCGCTACCTCAATGCAAGCTGTGAAAAATTGTCTTATGTGTGCCTTGGGGTCCCCTTTTCCTCTATACTTGTCAAATTTAGGCGTCACAAAGTGTGCAGGAAATGGAGGCATTGGAATGCTCTTGTCAAATGGATAAGGACATATGTCTTTCATTGTGTACGTTGGCTTTGGTGTATTTATGTCCTCCATTTTCTTTTGTAAATCTCTGATTTGTTGCACCAAATTGCTCTTAGGTGGAGATCGACTTCTTGAACCATATCCTATGTTTGAAGCACCAATTGGAGGAGGAGCATATTGCATATATGGATGATATTGATCATACACATGTTCATGTGGAGGAAGTCTATATTGATGCGGCATATATGGAGCACTCGGTATAGCTTCATGTTGAGGAACCCCATATCTATTTTGTGCATGTATACCATATTCTATAGGCATGTCATGTTCTATTGTGTTGCCCCCAAATTTGACACGGGGTTTCCTTGTGTCCAAATTTTGAGCATGCCTTTGAATGTCCAATTGTTTTGGTTGATCCATAGCTTGAGCATATCTATCTGCATAAGACTTCCATAATGGTCTTCGAAGGTAAGTATCATATGTTTGACCATGTGTATGTGGGACTTCTGGTTTTTGAAGCAAAGCTGATGGTGATTCAGGTACCATATGTGGTCCTCTATTTCCTCCACTATTAGGTCTCCTTTGATCCATGTTGGAGTGAGTTTGTTGCAAAGGTCGGTTTTCCATAAGTTGAGACATGTCAAAATCATGAGGTATCTTGGCTCCACTTTGTGCCATCATGTGTAAAAAGTATTGTCTATCCCTCCTCATTATTTCTTCAACCAATCTATTGAAATGGGGATTCATAATGGATTCTTCTACATTTGCTGAATGTATTGAAAAGTTGTCCACATTGTCATTGTGTGTAGCATTGTTGTTTGTAGTGTCTGCGTTTTCCACATTTGGAATGTTTCTATAGACATCCATGTCAGGTAATGTAGTGTGCTCAGGATTGAAAAATAAATCGTTGTCATACTCATAAGAACTCATGTTTGCGGACTCTTGAGCCTCTTTAGTTTCTCTCCTAGATTTTTGAAGACGGGTTTCAACCATGAACTAGGTATTTACCAAGATGTGTGAGACTAGATGAAAATGGAAAAAGTATGGAAGACCAAGAGTTGGATGGAATGTAAATGAATCTGAGGTGTACTTGCAATGTCCAAAGTGTAAGACCAAGTATGTATGTAGTAGAGTAGGTGTGACTTCCAAAGAGAGGATAGTTTCTCTTGATGAGGTAAGTTGACCTTGACTCTAAGTAAGACCAAATGAGACCCAAAGGTAAGAAACCTTGATGAGGGACCACTTAGCAAAGTGTTGTTGTATGTAGTGTGTTGACAAAGTATGATGAGGACAAGCAAGTGACCTTTTGACTCAAGTTTAGACAATTGTGAATGTAATGAGAGATGTAAAGCAATGATGGACTATGTGAGACCCAAAGATAGGTTGAATGCTAGATGAAACCTGAAGAAACAACCTAGGAAGCTCAAGTATTCCGAAACTGATTTCTCTTGTTTGCTGGACTGTAAAATTTTTCCAATTTGTGAAGTTGTGACCAAATCTAAATGTTTGACTATTTTTTCGTGACAAGAGGACACAATGTTGATGAGGACTCAATGTTTGCAAGTGTTTAGACTCCAAATGACTCCAAGAAGTGTGTTGTTTGATGTAAAGTTGTTTTGCATACACTTGAAGACACAAAAGACACAATATTTTGTTGTTTGGTCTTGAATGTTTTGAATGTTTAAAATAAGTCAAGCACAATTCTTATGGCTGGCCAAGACAATAGTTGTTGATCCCACATGGGGTTTTACCCCCGAGGCTATGCTATTCAGAGCGGATACTTAGATGCTTGACCTCACTGGCTCCACCCTCGGCACTCACTTCTCGGGTCAGCCAAGCATCAGTCCCCATGAAAACTCCCCATGGTGAACTTTGTATCTCTACTAAGAACCGTATGTGTGTGGGCCGCTACCAGAGGTCCGACCTCCTGCCCCAACAACTAGAAGGATTTGGGCTTCTAAAATAAAAAGGTGCTAGTAAGGGCATCTACTCGTGTGGCCATACATGCGGCACTTTCAGCTCTGTAAATACAGAAGGCTCCCAGCCGGTAGGGGTTACGCCCTACAAATGATCAAATAAATTTGATCAAACGGGTTTATGGGGAGACATAGTGTTGGTATGAATTAATCAGCACACGTTATTCATAGTTTTCACCATGAATACAGTTGTTTATAGTGGTTCAGATGAGGTGGGTTTTCCTCACTACCACTTGGGTCGTTCTCTTCTCACTAGTAGTCCTAATGACCACACGGGAAGACAGGCCCTTTGAAGATTAAACAAAAAGAGCCTATTGCTCAAGACACAAAAGACAATGATTCAATTTTAGTGCACCAATTGAAGTGTTTGCTAGTCTATGAAAACAAGGCACACAATAAAAATCCAAAAAACCTTGCCAAGGACCTACAACAAAGATTTATTAGTAGTTTGGAATGTTTCAAATGATCACCCCTTCTTGCAAGCACACAAGTTAGGTAAATTTTAGATCCAAAAGACTTTGTGAAATAAGGGCCTTCAACAATGCGTTTTGTTGACCAATTCAAAGACCTGATTCATCATAAAAAAGAACCATCTGTAAAATTTTAAGAGATTTCCAGAAATGTAAGAAAATCCAAAAAATTTGCTAATTTTCTCCAAAAATTATTTTTTTTATGAAAAATCATAAAAAATTCATATAAAATGCAAAATAGATCCAAAAAATCTGAAATTTTTATTGGAGAGTCTTTATGGTCTTCCAAACCTGCACAAAAAATTTTCTGCAACAAATCCAAGCAATTTGTGAGATATGAGTAAAATAATGCAAAACCCTAATTTTCAAAGATCTGATTTTTTAAGAATAGTTTTGCATCAAATTTAAAATAAAAAAGAATAGATCTTGTGTATAATTCTGAGATATTTCCAAAAATGTAAGAAAATCCAAAAAATTTGCTAATTTTCACTGAAAATTAATTTTTTATGAAAAATCATAAAAAATTCATATAAAATGCAAAATCGATCCAAAAAATCTAAAATTTTTATTTAATCTTTCTGATACTCTTCCTGACCTGTACAAAAAATTTTATGTCAAAATTAGAAGCCTTTTGTGAGATCTAATCAAAATAAAGAAAAACCCTAATTTTTAAAGATCCAATTTTTAGGGAAATATTTTGCATCAAAATTAAATTCACAAAGAACAGATCCTGTGTATAATTATGAGAGATTTCCAAAAATGTAAGAAAATCCAAAAAATTCTCTCATTTTCTCTCAAAATTAATTTTTTATGAAAAATCATAAAAAATTCCTAGAAAATGAAAATATGCTCCTAAAATTCTGAATTTTGGATTGAGATCTCCTGATACTTTCTTCAACTTGCAAAAAAAATTTGGTGTAAAATTTCCTAGCTGTTTGTGAGATATGATTGAATCTCTCGAAGATCTTGATTTTGTGTCCAAAACCCTAGCTGCACAAGGTTATTCTCCAAATTGTTTTACAAAATAGCAATATAGGGTTAGAAAAATCTGCAAAAAACACAGATCTAAGAAAAATCCATGTCCCACGGGGCGTGCCAAAATGTTTATGGTGAAAATGGATAACAATAATAACAATATTGAAAGGCTAAATGAATCCAACCATAAAACCCTAGCCTAACAATCAACAAAGATCCACCATAACATATGAAGATTACCTAAGACAATGCAAATCACATGAAATCACAAAGATTATACCATCACATGTCCAATAGGGTTTTGATCTCCATTCTTCCTATCTCCATTGATCTTGCTTGATATATTTGCTCTCAGATTTTATGTGCACAAGAGCTCAACAAAGAATGGAATGTGGTTGCAAGTAGAATCGTAGTGTAGTCAAGTCCTCCAAATTGTCGATTAGGATGATTCATTAGTGATTTGATAATGAAGAAAGCATCTCCTTAAATAGAAGACACAATATGAAATGGAGGGATAAGATTGAGAGGTGTAAAAGGAGGTCGGCTAGGATTAGAGGGTAGGTAAAGGAAATAATAAAATAATGAAAGAGGTAGGTAGTGTATGAATTAAGAGATGAATGACATGTGTCATGTGTAGAAAAAGATAATGAATTAATTAAATAAATAAAGATTTATTTAATTTAATAGAGGAAATGAGATCAATTAAATAAATAAGATATTTATTTAATTTAGGAAAAGGATAATTTAAATAAATAAATGTATTTATTTAAATGAGAAATAAGGCTAGAAGAGGATAAATGAATTAATTAAATAAATAAAGATTTATTTAATTAATAGAAGAATTAGGCTTAGATAATTAAATAAATAAAATATTTATTTAATTAGACATGACAATTTTGGGTGTCTACACAAAGAATTGTATAAGGAAGCCTGCAAGCCTCACCATATGACTGAAGACATTGATGAGGAGATTAAGAAAACACAAAAGGACAAATATGACATAGCAGATAATATGATAGGTTCTTCAAAACTTACCTCAGTTTTTGATCAAGAAATGGTAGTTTTTGAGGAAAAGATAGAGAAACTGGAGCAGGAAAGAGCAAGGATAAAGATGAAGGCCTAGGAGTTGAAAAACAAACTTGGTCCAAGATTGGACAATCTTATAACTCAATAGGTTGAGCTATCTAAAGCATAAAATCAAGGAGACTGATCACCGCAACAACAAATGCATTATTTGACTAGCATGATCCAACAGACCGAAACCATTATTTCTGACAGTAATAAATTCATGCAGAGCCCGAATCTAATATTGGCAGATATCTTTCAAATTGTAAACAACTGGTTACAGGCTATGCGGTATAATTTTGTACTCTTTGACTCATTTTGACATCCTTTGTCATTGATGTCAAAGGGGGAGTAGTATGGAGAAAAATGAATGGAGAATGCACAAAAGAAATCACTTGCTCAAGGGGAGCACACTCTTTTTGGGGATCATTTTCAGACTTCATTTTTGGACAATGATTTTTGGATTTTTCTCATGAGTGTTGCCATCAATGTTAAATGGGGAGATTGTTGGCATTCTACACTCACATGAGAATGGTTGATGTTGTCATTGATGGCAACCAACCGGTAACAGGATTCTACAGGTTCACCGACAACGCAGACATCATCTATCTACATAGACAGACACAACAAGTTCACTCATCGACATCTAGTTTACATCGGCAATAAAGCATACCGGCACTCAGGCCGACATAAGACAAGTTTTGTTTATATGAATTGTACTGTAATGTAATTAATTATTTGTAAGCCAACATGATGTATTGTAAGAATCATATATGTATGAGATCTTATAGGTCATTTTGATATGAGAAAATATATAGAATAGAAGAAAGGCTATTATTTTCATCGACAGGTTTTTGGTTAAGGTTTCTGATTGAGCTTAAACCAGTACTGAATCAAGCATTGCGAATGCTATTTTGAGCAGTACATTGTCTTGTATTTAATTATCCATTTTGTAGTCAGTGAGACTCTTTCATTGAGTAGTGCGCTCTAGGCTGTTGGCCTTCCTGCATGTGCAAACCCCTATTGTAAGTAATTTTTATTCATATTGGCCAGTGAGTAAATATTGTGGGTTACAAATCCCACTGAGGTTTTTCTCTTACCGGGTTTCCTCGCCAAAATATCTTGTGTTATGGTGTGCATTTATGCTGTCTCTATTATTTCTCTTTGCTACATTATTACTTGTTTACCGGTACATTAATTTGGGTTGCAAAGTTATAAATAAGTTCAAATATTCCATTAACCAGTTAGACACTGATTCACCCCCCCTCTTAGTGTCTTTGGGTCTGTCATTGCATCTAACAACTACAAATAGGTGTCATTAAGGACAATCAACAAAACCATGACATTTTGGCTTATTCAAATGTTTTCAAACCTTGACACAAATATGTATCACCCTCTCACTCCCTTCTAAACCCTCTACATCTCTCCAAAACCCTTGCTTTACATTCAACCCTTCCAAACCACCTCTTTGTTGTCTCATTTTGACTGAGAATTAGAAAACAATGATTTATCCACACCTTTTGCACATACCTTTCTTGACATGGAGCTCTGCAGAAATTTGGACATCAAGACTTTGGCTTTGGTTTCATCCAATTTGATTTTATTTTGAAAAAGATATTCCAATTTTTGTCAAGCACTGTCAAAACCTTTCCTAGGGTTAACAGTGACCATAAATAATGTAATGCATCATTGGTAGCTATAGGAAAACCACCAAAATTGGTGGGAACTTGTAAAATATCATGCCTTTTCATATTTTGGTGTTTGTAGGGGCTCATGAGTAATTTTAGCATGTGCTAGTTGAATTCAAGGGACTGATTTTTGAGTCACAATCTGAAACATAGTGATTACATGGAGTTTGAAGTGGTGTGGATGCATGAATGGTTCTTGGGGAGTCTAGTGAAGGGGAAGAGGAATTTGAGAGGGCTCTATTGACAAGAGAAAGGGTCACAAAGTTGTAGAACCAATAACTAAGCAAACCTTTAGCTGTCCTAAGTTAACAGTGACTGTGACTATCTTAGCAAAACTAGTGAGACAACAATTTCTTGTTTACCAAATAGGGTGTGATGGGAAGTTCAGTGGTTGCAGTTTTGGGAAGGTTAGTATGTGGACCCTATAAAGTCCTAGAAGCCTTTTGGAGGCACTGAGGATAGGGGAGGAAGGCCATGTTCATGATTGTCCCAAGCCTACATGACAGGCACAAAAGGACAACGATGTAACAGTAAGACTTCCTTTGTACTTTGGTTGGTTGGTGGAGTAGAGACCCCTTTTGTGTATGTTTAGAACCCTTCTTGGGATGCCTATGATGTATATGTGTTGGGGTTATTCATTGTATGCTTTAAATGGGGATTGGAAGTCCTAATTGAGCATGTACTAGGGTGAGTGACTAGTGGAAGGTCTTATGGTGTTGGAGTGTTAGAGGACATGGGGTTTGGATTCATACATGTTGGTGAGGTCTATGTAAGCATATTCAAATGAGTGAAAGAGGGCTAATAAGCATGAGTATGGTTTTGGATGTATTTTCCTTTGTGAGTATTATAACTTCCTCTTATCTATTGGTATTATGGATGTGTTGCATCAGTTTTTCCATTGATGTCAACACTTGTCAACACTTATCCTTGTGGAGATCTTTGGTTATGTTCACCGACATGTTCAATGACTTATGTACCGTCACTGATATTTGGTTCACCAAGAAGTTATATTTTTCACCGGCACTGAGGATGATCTGTTATCATCTGGAGATTACTTGGTTATGTCGAAGACATTGTTTGGACACTTGGTTTTGGTGATTTGGTTATTGGTCTAATCGAGTTTGCATATTTTCTATTACCGACAAATAGGTCTAGGTTGTGGACCGACAAGCGTTATCTATTCCAGATCAGCACAACACATTATGGAGATGTTTTATTGATTGGTTATTGTTGTAAATGCATTGAGCTGACATCATGCATCACATATTGATTCATTTGTAATTGATTTTATTATAATATCTTAGTGAGATGACCTACACATTTGGTCTTAGGCTTTGGTATATATGTAAGATCTCATTTGTGAGATTAAATATAGAAGGAGAGGAAAAAGGATTGTATTAAGGTATATGTGAATATAAGCAGAGCTATACACATAGACATCATTTGAAGATTCAAGGAAGGTATGAAGAAGATAATTAGAGCTTAATCGGTACTGAATCCAGCATATGAAGTTGCTATTTTGAGCAGTACATTATCATTGGATTTAACCATCCAATTGTAGTCAGTGTGACTTTGATTTTGTGATTGAGCAGTGAGCTCTAGGCAGTTGGCCTTTTTGCATGTGCAGACCCCATTTGTACACACATACTATCTACAGTAGTATCATCTGATTGTGGGTAAGGTTTCCCACTATGGGTTTCCCCTTACAGGGTTTCCATGTACAAATAATTGTGTTATGTGTTGTGGATGTTATCTGTCTTTTGTTTCATGCATTAAAATTTACCGATACTATTATTAACTACTAAACTGTCTACCGACATTAAGTTTGGTATATCAGTATTATGCACTAAGTTTGGTTAAGTTATATTTGGGTTGAAATTAATAGACAACTGATTCACCCCCCCTCTCAGTTGCCTCCGAGTCCTAACAATTGGTATCAGAGAAAAGTCCTCTTTTTACAGAAGTTTAATAGATTGAGGAGATTCTATGGCAACTAACTATTTCAGGAAGGATAGTCCGAATCTTTATGGAACTAAGTATGGTATATGGAAGATCAGAATGGAGACTCATTTGAATTGCATTGGAAAAGACATATGGGATGTTACAAAGAATGGATATGTTGGTCCTACACAAAGTCTACCTAATCCACCAACCTTGGCTAAAGACCAGGAGAATGATTGCAAAGCAAGAGAAGCACTTTTGAGCGCATTGTAAGATCAACAAATCATGGGATTATCAGACTGATCTACTGCTAAAGCTATTTGGGATAAATTGGAGACATTAAATGAAGGTGATACCATTGTCAAAATTGCAAAACTTGAATGCTTCCGAGTCAAGTATGAAAATCTGAAAATGGAAGAAGATGAAAGGATTTTTGCTTTTATGGAAAGAGTTAATGAAATTGTTTTGGGTATACAATATTGTGGAGGATCCTTAAGTGAAGATGAAATTGTTTCTAAAGTTTTAAGAGCATTTCCATCAACATACAAAATGAAAGTAATTGCTATTAATGAATTGAGAACAATGCCTAATGCATCAGTATCTAGAGATACTTTGGTTGGAAAACTTTCAGCTTTTGAACTTGAGAAATTTTGTCCTATTGCTACAATTAAGACAGATTTGGCTTTCAAAGCTTCATTATCTACAACATCATCATCATCATTTAAAAAATATGATTGCAAAGCACTCTATGCTAGAGAACTTGAAGAAATTAGAAGAGAGAATGAAGAACTTGAAGAGCTTGAAGCACTATTTGCAAGGAAAATGCCTAAAGGTCTATTCGGAATTAAGTATGAAGGTAAAACACCATTTAAATGTTTTAACTGCAATAAAATTGGTCATATGGCATCTAGGTGTCTTGACAGACATGCAAGATTAAAAGAAGCTAAAAGAACATATAAGCCTAACCCTAAATATCAAAGATACAGATTTAAGAAGAATAGAGACAAATCATGTTACTATGCTGATGAAGGAGTTATTGATGATTTTGATGAGGAATCGATAGACAATGGATGGGATTTTGTTGCAATAATAGAAGATCAACCGACACCTACTATTCAACCGGTAGAGTAGGCCCTGGCAGCTAAAATTGAAGAAAAGGATGAATGGATCATTGATTCCGGTTGTTCACATCATATGACTGGTGATAAGAGTAAATTCTTAACCTTTCAGGAATATAATGGATGTCTAGTAAGATTTGGGGATGACAAATCTTGTTTGATCAGAGGAAAAGGCACTATATCTTTTGATGGTAAGCATAATACTGATAATGTTTGCTATGTTTAAGGTTTGAAGCATAATCTTTTGAGTGTTGGTTAATTAGTTGAAAAAGGATTTCAATTACAATTCAAGAATGGTAAATGCAAAATCATGAATAGAACTAGTTTGGAAATTGCAACCAGTAATCAGACTAGAGGTAATATATTTCATTTGAATAACAATGACAGGACATGCTTGATTGCACATATTGATGAAAGTTGGTTATGGCATAAGAGACTTTGTCATGTAAATTTTGATTGCATTGTGAAAATTAGTACAACTAAGGCAGTAAGGGATTTACCTAAGATTGTTAAACCTCACAATCTGGTATGTAAGGAATGTCAATTTGGAAAGCAAGTTAGAGAAACTTTTAAGTGTATTCTAGAAAAATACAATAATGTTCTTGACCTAATTCATACTGATTTATGTGGTCCAGCAAGAACTAGAAGTTTACAAGGAGATAGATATTTTATGTTAATCATTGATGATTATTCTAGAATGTGTTGGGTTACTTTTCTCAGGGAGAAATCAGAAGCTTTTGGGAAATTCAAACTATTCAAAGTGATGGTAGAGAATGAAACTAGTAAGAATGTTTGAGATTAGATCAAGGAGGTGAATTCACATCTAAAAAATTTAATACATTCTGTGAAGTGAATGGAATTGGAAGACAATTATCAGCACCTTAGACACCCCAACAAAATGGAGTTGTGGAAAGGAAGAACATAACTATTTTGGATGTAGCTAGAAGCATGATATCAGAAGCAAACCTACCTCATGTGTATTGGAGAGAAGCAGTCAATATAACTGTTTATATATTCAACAGAGTTCACATCAAAGGTGAAACCGGTAAGACCCCTCATGAACTATGGTTTGGTAATACTCCTACTCTTAAATATTTTAGAATATTTGGAAGTAAATATTATATCAGGAGAGATGATTATATTGGCAAATTTGATCTTAGAAGTGATGAAGGAATATTTCTTGGTTATTCATCTAAAAGCAAGGTATATAGATGTTTTAATAAGAGATTGCAGAAAATCATTGAAAGTGCAAATGTGAAGATTGATGAACAATTTAGAAGGTCTACGGACTCTAAACTGACAATTGAGATAATCACAAATGAACCTACAATGAGTACACTGGTACAAAATGTTGATCCAGTCACACCGACATCATATGAGAATTCCATAGTTATTGAAGAACAACAACAAGTGAATACACCCAACTATGTAAGATTAAATCACTTTGAAAGTCAGATAATTTGGAATAAGTATCAAGGAGTTATGACTAGAGGAAGACTGACAAATGAAGAGGTATGTCTAATTTCTAAAATTGAACCAACAACTATTAATGAGGCACGTGAAGATAAACATTGGATTAAATCTATGGAAGATGAATTGGAACAAATTGAAAAGAATAACACATGGACATTGGTTCCCCGACCTAAAAACAATAATTGGAACGAAATGGGTATTCAGAAATAAACTTAATGAAGATGGTAAGGTAATCAGAAACAAAGCAAGATTAGTGTGTAAGGGATATTCACAGAAAGAAGGAATTGATTATAATGAAACCTTTGCACCTATAGCTAGAATT
The DNA here is from genome assembly GCF_030272615.1 of Cryptomeria japonica. NCBI lineage: Eukaryota > Viridiplantae > Streptophyta > Pinopsida > Cupressales > Cupressaceae > Cryptomeria > Cryptomeria japonica. Next base: position 743,888,041 of record NC_081411.1, on the reverse strand, counting down.
GAGGCAGTCAGATTATTCTTAGCTTTTGTAGCACACAAGAACTATAAAGTATATCAAATGGATGTTAAATGTGAATTTCTGAATGGTGATCTTGAAGAGGAAGTTTACATTGAACAACCTAATGGATTTTCTTTGACAGATGACAAAGATATGGTTTGTAGGTTAAGGAAAAATTTATATGGATTGAAGCAAGCTCCTAGAGCTTGGTATGCTAGATTGGACAAATATCTTTTGAAGCTTGGTTACACTAAAGGTAATGCTGACAACAACTTATACTACAAAGTGACTAATGATGACATCATGGTTATTGAAGTTTTTATTTTTGGAGGAGAAAATGGATTGTGTAAAGACTATTCTAATAAGATGCAGGAAGAATTTGACTTCTTTTTAGGATTGCAAATTTCACAGATTGATAAAGGTATATTCATAAATCAATTAAAGTACTTGAAGGAATTACTTAAGAAATTTGGCATGGAAAACTCTAAACCGGTAAGTACACCTATGACTACAACTAATAAACTATCATTGAAGGATGAATCAACATCTGTTAATCCGATAAGATAAAAATCTATGATAGGAGGTTTACTGTATTTGACACAAACAAGACCTGATATTATGAATGCAGTATGCATTGTTTCAAGATTTCAAAGTAATCCTAAGGAAAATCATGAATCAACAGTAAAAAGGATTTTTTGATATCTACAAGGGACAACAAATCTTGGCTTATGGTATCCTAAAAATAAATTTTTTGATTTATGTGCATACATAGATGCAAATTGGGCAGGAGATGTAGATGACAGAAAAAACACCACCGACGGAGCATTTTTTCTTGGCAGTAGACTAATTTCATGGTTGAGCAAGAAATAAAGTTTTACATCACTATCAACAACATAATCAGAATATGTTGCAGCAATAACTAATTGTACATAGGTATTATGGATTAAGCAAATGTTGAAGGACATAAAGGTAAAATGCAAATAACCTATAATCATTTACTATGATAATATGGCAGCAATTGATATATCAAAGAATCCGGTATTTCACTCTAAAACTAAACATGTTTCTATCAAATTCAATTTTCTAAAAGAGAATGTTGAAGCAAAAGAAGTGAAATTGGTTTATGTGAATACTAAAGAGCAGATTGCAGATATCTTTACTAACCCTTTGCCTAAGGAAACTTTTGAATATCTAAGAGAGCAACTTGGAGTTATACCCTCACTGGTAGAAACTTAGATAGTTGGAGCATGGGATCAGATCGACAGAATTAACAGAGAAATATTTTTTTGGCTTTGATGGAGTAGAACTACTTCTTAGGGGGAGTAGATTGAATAAATTTGGTTATAGTAATTGGTATTTGTAATAAGTTCTATGAATTGATTGTATTTGGTTTTGTATTGCTTTGGCATATGATGTCAAAGTGGGAGAGATATCTATGGAGAAACACATTATCTTTTGGGGAGAGATTATTCGTTGGGGGAGAGATTGTTACTCTCTGTATCTATATTTTGATCTCTTTGGGAGATTGTTGGTTTTTGGTTTTTGGCATTTCTGCTTTGGCACTTAGATGGTTTTTCCATCTTGTGTTTCCATCAATTCCAAAGGCGGAGATTGTTGGTATTATGGATGTGTTGCATTGGTTTTGTCATTGATGTCAACACTTGTCAACACTTATCCTTGTGGAGATCTTTGGTTATATTCACCGGTATGTTCAGTGACTTATGCACAATCACTAGTATCTAGTTCACCGACAGGTTATATTGTTCACTGTCACTAAGGATGATCTGTTATCATCTGGAGATTACTTGGTTATGTCGAAGACATTGTTTGGACCTTTGGTTTTGGTGATTTGGTTATTGGTCTAATCGAGTTTGCATATTTTCTATTACCGACAAATAGGTCTAGGTTATGGATCGACAAGCGTTATCTATTCCAGATCAGCACAACATGTTATGGAGATGTTTTATGATAGTTATGATACTTAAAGATAAGTACAGATGCCAAGCTAATAAGATGAGAGGGGGGGGTGAATCATACAAACTTAATCTTCCATAAAAACATTAGATTCAACCTCGGTAACATATACTTCAGTAATATAACCAAAACTGAAAAACATGCAAACTCAAAAGCATATAAACATCATAACACTCATAACACCAGATTTAACATGGAAACCCAAATAGGGAAAAACCACTGTGGGATTTCGAACCCACTAGGAAATATACTCTTCTAGAGTTTGCTCGGTTAAAAGAAAATCCTGTTAAAGATTACAAACACATTGCTAGATGTGACCCGGTTAAGGGATTTCCCTTAGATCTGTTAGGATCTTCACCTTGTTAGAAGTGACCTTGTTAAAGGATTTCAAACACTCAATCAGAATGTCACCTTGCTAGAGGATTTTACAAATAAGACTATTAAGTCCACTCGGTTAAGAGATTTTCTATCACTTCACAAAATAACAGTAATAAAAATCTATCTGCAACTTCACATCTAAAATGCTAAAGCAGATTCTTATTTTCTCAATACAATATAGACATAGAACTAATCTTGTCCATCTGCTGGGCTCTATACTCTGTTATTCAAAACAGGTCTTCAAGCTTCTATGCTCGACAATCACTATGTAGCATCCCCGTGCATACACTTGCCCACATGCATTGTTTATCAACAGTTCCCTATTTATAAACAATTTGCCAACTGCTTAATCTCCTTGATCACATTTCCCATGATCAATCATAGCCATCAAATCTTCAAACTTTGTCTAGGTTCAATGTATCCTTTGATCTGAAAACGTTTTACCCTACCTTGGAACTTGCATACATTTCTTGGAACTTGTGCTAGGGTTTTGCAGTTCAATCTAAGCTGTAGATCTTCCTGCCGATTTTCCTTTGCCATAGATTCTTTAACAAACTTCATTCACGACATACCAATCATTTAATCATAGCCAGCTCATCAACTTCCTTCATTAAATAATGCATGTAATCATTTAATGTATTTTGTTATTACTCAGTTGCAACTCGGTAAATACTAAACTTCACTCGATAGACATTCTGCCTTCATTAACCGATAGCGATAACCTTAGGGTTTACCAACTAGGTTCCTTAGGGTTTACCGACTAGGTTCTTTGCTCGGTAACATAGTATAGTATTAACCTTTCAATCAATAACATATGTAGGATATCAAAACAATCTAATCATCATGATCTCATCATTGTCTAACTCGGTAATAGTTGCCCATTGAATAACTTATTTCTCCCCTTATCCATCATATTCTATCTATGTCTTTTATCGACATCTTTATACTCATCAAATCATACTTCTCAAGATATGGCAACATCATACTGAATTAGAAAATCAATTTCTTGACATCAATGACAAAATAATAATATTAAGACTAGTAAACATCCTTAATCAGTTTTATCCATAATCATCAACAACCTTCTCAATATCCTTATTGAAATGCCAACAATATCCCCTTGTCTGTTATAATGCCAAATGCCAACATTTGATTGATTGGTTATTGTTGTAAATGCATTGAGCCAACATCGTGCATCACATATTGATTCATTTGTAATTGATTTTATTGTAATATCTTAGTGAGCCAACCTACACATTTCGTCTTAGGCTTTGGTATATATGTAAGATCTTATTTGTGAGATTAAATATAGAAGGAGAGGAAAAAGAATTGTATTAAGGTATATGCGAATATAAGTAGAGCTATACATGTAAACATCATTTGAAGATTCAAGGAAGGTATGAAGAAGACAATCAGAGCTTAATCGGTACTGAATCTAGCATATGAAGATGCTATTTTGAGTAGTACATTATCATTGGATTTAACCATCCAATTGTAGTCAGTGTGACTTCGATTTTGCGATTGAGCAGTGAGCTCTAGGCAGTTGGCCTTTCTGCATGTGCAGACCCCATTTGTACACACATACTATCTGCAGTAGTATCATCTGATTGTGGGTAAGGTTTCCCACCGTGGGTTTTCCGCTTACAGGGTTTCCACATACAAATAATTGTGTTATGTGTTGTGGATGTTAACTGTCTTTTGTTTCATGCATTAAACTTTACTGGTACTGTTATTAACTGCTAATCTATCTACCGACATTAAGTTTGGTTTACCGGTATTATGCACTAAGTTTGGTTAAGTTATATTTGGGTTGAAATTAATAGACAACTGATTCACCCCCCCCTCTCAGTTGCCTCCGAGTCCTAAAATTATCTTCATCTCAAATACCAAAAGGAATACAATGAAAAACACAATAAAGGACTTATTAAAAATAGGGCACATTCAACCTAGATTTAGCCCTTTTTCTTCCTTGGTGGTCTTGGTAAGAAAAAAGCATGACACAATGAGAGTGTGCATTAAATACAAAATACTAAATATGTATCTACAGTAATAAATTGGTACCCAATCCCTAGGATTGATAAGCTAATAAACAAATTCCATGGAGTAATCTATTTCTAAAAAATAGTCCTTGAATTGGGTCACCATCAAACCCATATCTGAGAGGAAGATATATATATATATATATATATATATATATATATATATATATATATATATATATATATATAAGACAACTTTAGATGCAACTATATGCACTATGAATATTTATCATTTTATTTTGCTTGAAAAATGTGCATACAACATTCTACTCTTGTATATATGGATTGTAAAATATTTGAGGAAATTTGTCCACATTTTCTTTGATGACATTATCATTTATAACGAGACATTGGAAGTGCACCTAAGGTACATATATGAAGTGTTGGGGTTTTCGGATTCATAGACTATTTTTTATAAAGAGTCTAAATATGGAGTTTCTATGGTAGAAATTATATATTTAGAGCACATCATCAGTGTAAAGGGAGTGTAAGTAGACTGGGAAAAGATCAAGGTGGTTGTGGGTTTTCCTCTACCCCTTGGCCTATAGAGTTACTACAAAATATTTTATAAAGGTTTTTCATAGCTAACCACTCCCTTAACCAGCCTAACATAGGAAGGAGCCTTCAAATGGATGAAAGTGAAACAATAGAATTTTGACAAGCTAAAGGTGGTAATGAGGTCATGTCCTCTATTAGCTATTACTAAATTTTTTCTTCCATTTATTTTTGAATTTAATTATTTTGGAGAGGGAATCAAAGTCATACTCATGCTAAAGCACCCAATTGCCTTTCAAAGTTATAAATCCAAGTAGGCAAAAGGAGATTCTCAATCTATGATAGAGATATTTTGGCCCTCATGCAAATATTGTCAAATTTCAAGATCAAGATGGATCATGGAATCTTGAAATATTTCCTCAACCAAAAATATTTGAATGAGAAACAACAAAAAATTATAAACTAAACTTCAAGCATTTGATTTTGATCTCAAGTATGTGAAGGGAAAAATAAATAGTGTTGTTAATTATTTATCTATGAGAGCAACCTTGAACTTAATGTCCGACATCTCCGCAAATTGGAAGACTAATGTGACACATAATACACAAAGAATACATTAAATATTTACATTCTATAAGTGAAATAATAGATTAAAAGTACTTAATATCTAATGATGTCATGCTCTAAAGGACAAGATTATAGGAATCTAAGATTAAGACAAAATTTATAAGGGTAATCCATTACTTGCTTTTTATAAGCCACTAGTAGTATTTTAAAACTGATAAGAAAATCAAAGATAGGTGCACTTAGAATGGACTCCAAGGGGACATCCTCTAATAGGTCAAGGATTTTTTTATTTGCAAATGAAACAAAATAAAGTAGTCATTTCCAATAAGATTGTTTCATACCTTGCCAATTATTAAGAAAAATGGGTGAGTGCCTCGAGGAATTCATTGTAGGACTCCTCAAGGTCCAAGTCAAGGATTGCATATACATGGTTGTGGAAAAACCCATTTACTATGTAAACCTCTTTATCATTTCTTTGAATTAAAAGGCACCATAGGTTGTTAAAGTGTTTATGCTTCATGGACCACCTAAGAGAATTATGAGTGGCATACATACTCAATCCTTGAGCATATAGAAAGGCTCTTTTGTTTGGTGGGAACCAAATTCATGCCCAACACTAACAATTACCTTCAAATGGATGAACAAATTAAGATAGTAAATAAATGGGTGGAATGCAATAAAAAACTATGCAATGGACTAGCCAAATGCATGGATAAAATAGCTCCCCTTGGGGAAGTACCACTATAATACAAATCATCAAATTGTCATTGAGTTGAACCCCTTCATGATATTATATGGGTATGAAGATTAAAATTTTTGTTGACCCTGTTTATTTTGATAATAGGTTCCAAGGGCAAGTGACTTGATCCTACAAGGCTAATACATTCTGAAGTCACTCAAAAATAATCTCCAATAACCATAAAATCAACAAAATAATGTGTGTTGATTGCCATCATATGGATGAAACATTTGAAATAGGAGAGTTGGTATTTATTTCATTGTAGCCTTGCAAGCGGTCATTCGTAAAGGCAATCAAATATGAAAAACTTGGTCCTCACTTTTAGAGGCCATATAAGGTCCAAAAGTAGGTAGTTGAGGTAGCGTATGAGTTGTAATTACTAGATGAAATTAAAATGCATAATGTGTTTTATATATTCTAATTGAATAGGGCACTTGGAAAACATATTGAACCTTCCTTGAAGATACCTCCTCATCTTGGTCTCTAAGACAATCATAGAGACCAAAAAAAGGAAATTAAAGAGAAAAACCATAACCAAATATTTGATTAGATGGAATAATATTCTTACTAAGGATGCAACATGGGAAGGCCCACACTTTCTTGAATATCCAAGCTTTGAATTGCTTGAGGAAAAGATAAATTGGTTAGGTTAGACTTGTCACGTCCCCTTTTCATGTAACTCATGTCATGGATTAAAATGCACATTTTTTGACTTTGAAACTTTCCTTGATATCACTTTTCATGTAGATCCTTCCCCTTTATCTTCCAAGTGTTGGTCTAAGTCCCCTAAAGGTCAAAGTATGAAAGCATAGTAAGTCTCATGAGTTTGTGAAAGAAATTAGAGTGACAAAGTTAACCTTCCTAAAATGACTCCCTTCTCAAATTTACTTCTCTCTCTATCCCCATCAAGGTATTTAACCTTCCCTTACCACACCTCCCAACCATTACTTTCTTTCACTCATCTCTTCATTGGTACATTAGAGTTTTACATGCCATCATCGATCCTTTTTTCCAACCTCGACCTTCAAGCCGCATTCCTGTCATTTTTTATTACCCCTCTCAACCTACCACCCTTGGCATTATGAATACCATTAATGGATAAAATATCAATGTGGCTTCATGTGGGATTCCAAATGGAAATGAAATTCATCCCAGTATACTTGAAATTAAATTACTTGGGTCCATCTAGTAGGACATGCTAAAAGGGAACCAACAAGCACCATTATAATTGGCATGCATATTATTTTTAAAAAATAAATTAAATCACTGCCAAAATTCTGACATCTGCCAAAATTTACACGGACGACCAAACCATCAGACAAACAACATCCTTGTCGATGCACAGTTCCTGATTGGCGTCAGAATTCTGACACCAATCAATGAAACATTTGACAAGGATGCTGTATGTCCGATGACACTCTATTATGGGACCTCATCGTAATCCTCGTCAATGCAAGTTCCTTGTAGGTGTCAGAATTTTGATGTCAATCCGACGAGGATGCTCTATGACCGACATACTTCTCTCACCGGATGAGCAGTCATGAATGCCGTCAGAAGAGTTCAAAGTGTCACCGGAATTCCAATGTTAGCTAGCACCATTGGAATGTTTGACAACAAGTTTTCGACGAGTTCATTTGTCGGTAGTTCGATGAAAAATAGTCAAAATTCTGACGATAGGCCATCATAAATGAGCCCCAAATGTACTAGTGCCACTTATCAAATGTTCATTGATCAACATCTGGAAGCTCAAGAACACAACCAATCAACAACTGTCATGAAGAAGGATAACTTGCAGAGTACCAAATCATGATAAATCTGAGATGAAGATACAAAAGAACATCCCAAACAATATCCCAAAAGCTCAGCACCAGATCTGATCATACCAGAATATATCAGAGGATATACCAAACTCTGTAAAATAGTGATCAATAAACCAAGACTACAAATCGGATCATAAAATCTTTCCAATCAGAAATCACCAGAGCAATACACAGGAATATGTTGACATAAATGACAACAACATATCCTAGCAGTAGCAATGCATGAAAATATCCAACAATCTCCCCCTTTGGCATTGATGACAACATATGAATGTGAAAATCAATCAATGCAAAGAAAATAAGATATCTCCAACAAACTCCCCCTAAGATTAGGACTTAGAAAGAAGTTTTTCACATGATATTTATCCCCCTTTGATAGCAATGCCAAAGCTCTCAAAACATAAAACCAAACAGAAACATGAATCTCTCACCCCAAAACACAAACTACTCTAGCAGAGGAGCAACGCCAACTTGCCAATCTAGATAAAGAGATAAATCTCTAAAATCCACCAGATTGATGCAACTTAATGCATCTAGCTCTCATCAGGAGGGGTGAATACCCCTAACTTGTCTCTCAAATAGACAAATGTATCTGCAGGGAAAGGTTTAGTGAAAATATCAACAATTTGTTCCTTTGTAGATACATACTCCGGCTTCACCTTCTCTTCATTGACTTGCTCTCTCAAGTAATGATATTTGATTGACACATGTTTAGTGTTTGAATGCTGCACCAAATTCTTTGACATGCTAATAGCACTGGAATTATCATAGTATATAACAGTAGGCTCATCATAAATAACTCTGATATCCTTCAACATTTGTTTCATCCAAACTACCTGAGTGCAATTACTAGCAACAATAATGTACTCAATTTCAACAATAAATAAAGACACTGAATCTTGTTTCTTTTTAGCCCATGAAACCAATTTATTACCCAAAAAGAATGCTCCACTGGTAGTTCTCTTTTGGTCATCAACATCATTAGCCCAATTAGCATTAGTATAGGCACAAAGCATGAAATCATCATTCCTAGGATACCACAATCCATATTCTACAGTTCCCTTCAGGTATCTGAATATCCTCTTCACAATAGTGACATTACTCTCTTTAGGATCAACTTGATATCTAGCAGCTATGCACACAACATGCATAATATCCGGTCTAGTCTGTGTAAGATACAACAGTCCAACAACCGTAGATCTGTACAAACTTTGATTAGCTTTAGGAGGTTCATCATTCTTGGACAATTTACAACCAGTTACCATAGGAGTTCCAACTAGTTTGGAGTCATCTAATCCAAACTTCTTCAACAATTCCTTCACATACTTAGTTTGAGATATGCATATACCTTTTCCATTGTGTGTAATCTGCAAACCTAAGAAAAATTTCATCTCACCAATCATAGACATCTCAAATTCTTTTTTCATATCACTGACAAACTTCATGCTCAAGCTATCACACCACCAAAGATTATATCATCAACAAAGACTTCAACAATGAGGATGTTATCATTTTCTATCTTAAAGTACCGATTACTATTAGCAACACCTTTATTAAATCCCAATTTCAACAAGTATTTGTCTAGTCTAGCATACTAGGCTCTAGGAGATTGTTTCAGTCCATAAAGAGCTTTCTTCAACTTACATACCATGTATCCATCATCCGATATTGAAAATCCATTAAGCTATTCAAAGTATGCTTCTTCCTCAAGATCACCATTCAAAAAGGCATATTTGACATCCATCTAATATACCTTGAAATATTTATAAGTAGCATCAGCAAGAAACATTCTAATAGCTTCAAGTCTAGAAACTGAAGCAAAAGTCTCCTCATAATGTATCCCTTCTTGCTATGAGTACCCTTTGCAAACCTGTCTTTAACTCTCATCTTTACAGGCTTCAACAACATCTTTAGGTTCAACTTTAGAAATCAAACATACTTATTCTGTAGCTACCCTTCTTCTAGTCATCACACCTTTATTCTGATTTTAAAAATGATTCAATCTTACATACCTCGGAGTCTTCTAATTGTTCTAATTTTTAGTTTCCTGCACTCCTTCACCAGCAACATCCAGATTCACAATCTCTATCAGATCATTCTTCTTAGGCTCTTCAAGCTGAATAGGCATTAAAAAAATATGTTGACCATCATCAATACCATATGTTCTAATCTCTTTCCCAAGGTTCTCATCCACCTTCACATTTTCACTTTCTACTATCTTTCTCAATCTCTTATTGTATCACTGGTAGGCCTTGCCCTTTGTTGAATATCCCAAGAAAATACCTTCATCACTTCTAGCATCAAACTTTCCCCTGTCCTCATCTCTTTTGATATAACATTTTCTACCAAATACTGTTAAATATTTCATAGTAGGAACATGACCAAACCAAATCTCATAAGGGGTCTTACTGGTATCTCCTTTGATGTGAAATATATTGAATGTATAAATAGTAATACTAATGTCTTCTCTCCAATAAATCTTAAAACATGTCCTTCAATCAACATAGTTCTTGCAACATCCAAAATAGTTTTGTTCTTCCTCTCAACAACTCCATTCTGCTGAGGGGTTCTAGGAATATATAACTGTCTTCTAATTCCACGTTTCTCAGAGGAATGAATTGAACTCACTGAAACAGAATTATCCACCTCTATTAGATCTCAGACAATTCACCTTCAATCCAGACTCAGTCTCAACCTTAGCCTTGAATATCTTGAATTTGTCAAATGCTTCTGATTTCTCCTTCAAAAAGACAACCCACATCATCCTTTAATAATCATCAATTAGTAGCATAAAATATCTATCACCCTACACACTTCTAAAATTTGTAGGTCCACATAGGTCAGTATGTACAAGATCTAGCAGTCCTTTTGATGTATATTGTTTTCTTTTGAAATAAATTCTTGTTTGCTTACCCAACTGACATTCCTTACATACTAGATTAGTAGGCTTAACAATATTAGGTAGATGTCTAACAACATGTGTAGAATAGATCTTATTCATTGAATCAAAATTCACATGACACATTCTCCTATTCCACAACCAACTCTCATCAATCTGAGCAATCAAACAAATTTTCTCATGAGCATTCAAATGAAAATGTTACCTTTAGTCTTAGTTCCAAATGAAATCTCTATATCGGAGGCATTCAAGATCTTGTATTTACCATCCTTGAATTGTAGATCATAACCTTTATCAACCATCTATCCAACACTTAGAAGATTATGCTTCAAACCTTTAAAGAGATCATCAATGTTATTCTTACCATCAAAATAAATAGAAACTCTCCCATGGATTACACAAGCTTTGTCATCTCCAAATCTAACTATTCCACCATCATATCTTTCCATACTTACAAATTTGCTTTTATCACCAGTCATATGTTGTGAACAACCACTGTCAGTTACCTATTCATCTTTCTCTTCAACTTTAGTAGCTAAAGCTTTCTTGTCAATATTATAGCTAGTGGAGCCAACAGGTACATGTCCATCTTCCTTAATGGAAAGGAATACAACTTCATCTCCTTCAGATCCTTCATTTGTCATACCTTGATCAATAACATAATAACAATTCTTTTGATTTCTAAACTTTTGGCTAGGCTTGTAAGACTTGTCATACTTCTCATGCTTGTCATATCTATCATTCCTATCATGCTTATCAAACTTATCATGCCTTTCATACTTACCCATTCTCTTTGGGCATCTAGAAGCAAAATGTCCTATCTTATTGAAAGAGAAAAATTTGAAAGGAAACTTTCCATCATACTTATCGGCACCTTTAGGCAATCTCTGGGAAATCAAGGCTTCAAGTTCATGCAACTCCCTTTCTTTCTCTTCCATCTCTCTTCTCTCTCTTTCATATCTAGATATTCTGCACTCATTAGGATCATATTTCTTCTTTCTGAATATAGATGTTGATGCTCTAAATGATGTCTCATTCTTTCCATGCAATTCTCCAAATTCACTAAGATCAAATGCAACAAGCTTTCCAACTAGCATATCTCTTGTCACAATAGTCACACTCCAGATATCATCAATAGCAACAACCTTATGCTTATAGGTAGAAGGCAAAGATCTCAACACCTTAGTAACAATTTCATCTTCGTCAATAGTTCCACCGACACATCTGATACCTAGGATAAGGTCATTCACCCTATCCATAAAAGAGTGTATGTTCTCATCATCTCCCATCTTCAATGTCTCATACTTTGCTTTTAAACTTTGTAACTTAGCAACCTTCACTTTTTTATCTCCTTCATACAACATCTCAAGCTTCACCTAGATATCATGTGTAGTTTGAAGCCCCATCACATTAGTCATCTAAGAATCAGTCAAGGCACTAAGCAATGCTACCTTCACTCTAATATTATGTTCTGCTTCCATAACCTCATCAAGAGTAGAAGGTCCATTCTAAGGAACAACATAGACATTCTTTGTAATCTTCTAATAATCTTCACAAAGACATTTCAAGTGCACTTCCATTCAGTCCTTCCATATAGCATAGTTACTTCCATCAAATCTCAGATTGTCCTTCTTAAAGATTACACCTTGGGCTGCCATCCCAGATCTCCTCAAGCAGTTAATATTTTACCAGAGGATCAGGCTCTGATACCAATTGTTAGTAGCAATCAAGAAGGAAGACTGAGAGGGGGGGGCGTGAATCAGTCTTCATCGAAATAACAAACTTAACCACAAAACACAGATATGATAAATTGCAACAATAAGACAAATAAGCAAATTAACAACACAACACACAACACCAAGATTTTGACGTGGAAAACCTGGTTAAGGGAAAAACCACGGTTGGAACCTACCCACAGTAAGATGATACTCTAGAGTAGTATGTAAAAATATTACAATGGGGAATGCACATGAATTTAGGCACACTACCTAGAGCTCACTACTCAAATAATAATTGCCCAGAAGGCTACAATTTTTAGGGAAGTCTCACTGACTTACAATAAGATTCAAACTACAATCTGAAAGAAAAGAACTGAAAGAATAGCATCTCCAAATGCCTGATTACAGTTTTGGTTAAGCACAGATGTCTGCCCTGCAACACCAATCTTACCACAAACTCAACACCAAAGGATAAATCACTTGTTCACACACAAACCTCTCTCTGATAATGAAGACACACCAATGAAACATAAATTACATGATAATATCACCTCTATATACAATTCATCAACCTTGATAACAAGGTTGGCTAAACCCTCAACCCTCTATCACAAAATTACATTACACAATATAAAGATCAACCATCGCAACAATATAATGATTTACATAGCATATCTTGGTCCTAAATCAAATTCCTAAATGCACAAATCCACCAAAAATCACACCAAGATCAACTACAACATGCTACACCACCAAAAATACCACATAACACGCAAATCATCACTAGTTGATAGAAACCACCAAAAAATCGCACAACGATCAATGTGGATTGCCAAGACAAATAGGACACGAGAAAGCACGTTAGAATCATCAGGAACAATTGCACCAACCCCACTTATCAAACCTTCATCGATCAACATCTGCAAGACAAAGAACACAACTAATCAACAACTATCATGAAGAAGGATAAATTGTGGAGTACCAAATCATGATCCATCTGAGATGAAGATACACAAGACCATCCCAAAAAGTATCTCAAAAGCTCAATACCATATCTGATTATACCAGAATATACTGAAGGATATACCAAACTCTGCAAATTAGTGATCAACAAACCGAGACTACAAACTGGATCATAAAATCTTCCCAATCAGCAATCACCAGAGCAATACATAGGAGTATGTTGACATCAATGACAACAACATATCCTAGCAGCAGTAATACATGACAATATCCAACAATGTGTGGCCTAGAATCTCACATGTTTGTAAGATCCTAATGAGCTAAAATGCAAATTAGAGTTCTACCCTATGTTTTGAGTATAAATCCTAAATGAACATTATATAAATGAGAATGATTCAAATCACAAATACAATAATGTATCTAAAGAAATAATGTAAATATGAAAACAAGTGTTGGGAAACTCATATAAAGATATGAAAAATAATATGAAACCGTACCAAACCCTAAGGTAGAGGTACAAGCCAATCAACAGTTGGTGATCTCCTATTATTCTTCAATATCTTCAAAGCTTCAATTGATGATGAAAATAGTTGATGAAGACTTAATGAATGCTTGATTTTGCTGATTGAAGACTTCACATAAACCTGCACGTTCACTTCACAAGAGGCTCCTTCAATTGCTAGAGTTTTTAATTCCTTCAAATGAGGAAAGGAAATGCTATATATATGAAACCCTAACTTTGTTTTTAATCATAGGGCAACATAGAATTGATATAATTTCTCACAAAGTCAAATTTAAAGATTATAATACTGCCAAAACATGATCCCAAAATTTGGGGAGAAAAAGTGGAGACCATGGTGAATCACCATGGTCCAACTGGCTTTTTTCCAAATTTTTAGGGATGCAAGGTATCATGATTACAAAGTAAATCCCCACTCGGTGAGACAATTCAAGGTGTTTAGATATGCAAAATCAGGCCTCGAAGGTCAAAATAGGACCTAATAAGGACTTTAATGAATGAATTAATTAAAAAGATAATGTAAAAAGGGGCACACTTAGGGTTAAGGGCCCAATTTTATGATGTGTGGAGTGATAAAAGAGGACTTTAGATTTATTTAAATTAATTAATTAAATTCTTAAGGAGAATTAAAAATGCAAGATGCAACACACTAAGGCAGGTTCTAACCTAAGCGTAGAATTGTACCACCCAATTGAGGGTGTACAATTTACTACGCTACATTTAGCCCCCACTTTAGCGGTCATATGACACTACATGCATATGCAAACTAAAGCACAAACAAGTAAACATTCATGAAAAAGGATATATCCATAAGGTGTCGAATGAAGCCCCAAGCGGTATCTGTAGTACACTATTAGGAACCGCATCCTACAAAACCACATTGTTAGATAAGATCACAAAATCACCTAAATTCTCACTAAGGAATGATGAAATTTGAGGGTAGCTATATGCTCCCTATTTCAACTTGCTAATTAGTGAGTTGAAATAGGGTATCATGTTACCATGTTGAATTGTGAAGATAAGTGATGACAAATTCTCTCAACAAAGCTTGATACAAGATCAAAGGACATCATGGAACATTTGGTAAGAAAGAGAACCAAGAAACGATTCCAATGCAACCAACGGTGCAAAAATTGAGGTTCCCTAGCACAAGATATGAATGAAAAAGCAGAAAATACAAAATTAGGGTTTAGAAAAGTAAAAATCTTAAATAGTGACAATGACACTATTCATTTGTCATTTTCACCTTTTCATCTTGAAGTGCAGGAGATGATCCCACATCATATAAAATGCCTCGATGATGACTTGAGATGCCCACTCAGATGGATATCCTACCACAATTTGTGATTGATGACACCCCACTTGACGAGGTAGGTCCACTCAATTGCATGTGTACTTTCTATTGATTGTTTGTTTGAGTGAGTTGACTTTGCAGACTAGGTAGGAAACCCTAATTCCTATGTGCACCTAGTAGGGAACCATGGTCCTTATTGGGCACCCAAATCCTCCTAGGGCACCATGGTCCCTTTAGGCCACCCTGGTCCTCCTAGAGTGCCTTAGTCCCTAGGCAGGGTGACCAGAGGCTCACAAGGAATCAAGGATTAGAAAATGAATTGGTTGATTTTGATTTCAGATCGATTATTGATTCATGATTCTCAATTTTGCAGAGATTTCCATACACGTGGGAGCATGCTGCCAAACTCACATACTAGAATTTGCAAAGTCAGATTCCTTGATTGTCATTAGAGGATCAACAACTTCTTGAGGCAGTGGGTCTATGGTACATATGCAGTATGCCTACCATCAAGTTTCATGTGGCAATGCTCATGGCTTTGATGGAGAGGTGGGATCTGGATACTTCCACCTTTGTCCTACCTATGGGAGAGATGACAGTCACCCTAGAGGATGTGTATCACATTCTCAGACTCTGTATCAAAGGACGTATAGTTAGGTACTAGACAGATCACACATCGACGACCTTGAGGAGAGAGCGGGTATATTGTATCGGCAAAGCTATGCACGTAGAGACAAGGGGTCATATCCTCATTCATTGGTTACTTCACCCTACCGGTAGAGTTCCGCTCATGAGGATACTGATGATAGCTGTAGTGGGGCTAGCCATTTCCTCCAATGAGTGAGGCACTTACATGCACGAGGTCCTCACATATGCCATTAGTGCAATGGAGGAGCAAAGCACTATATTCTCATGGGGATAGAGCATGCTAGCCCATCTCTACCATGATTTAAGAGATTTTATGTATGGAGAGGGAAGGATTTTGATGAGTTACACCCTTCTATAGGTCTGGATGTTCAATCATATCACGTGTACCAGGCCAACACACTTTCCAGTAGATGTGGATGTTGATGCACTTAGGTAATATGCTTATCCACTCACTAGACCATGGTAGAGGGGTGATTTGTTTTATTGGAGAGTGACTATGGTCAGTTTGAGATCACATAATATTGTGTGGATGTCATATTGGCGGATGGCCACTTGGCCTAATCAGCATATAGAGCTTTGCCTCATGTAGAGGAACCGATTTCTAGAGGGTTGCCACATCTACATTGTCATCCCATTCTATTTTGACCAAGTGAGGTGGTAGTTTGGTTTATAGTAGGGCATTCCTTCATCCATATTGATCTACATATGATACTCTTGAGCTGTCGTGAGACTAGAAGAAGTCCCTAGGCCTACTGCAAATGAGATAGAGTTGACAAATTTATATGATGATGAGATAGACATAGTGGTCCCATTTAATGATGATGTCAAAGTACATCATAGCTACATCATATAGTGGGATAAGAACTACCCCAGAGCCATATTCCCATTAGACTAATCTTGGCCCATGGATGAGAGCAACCGATTCCCACAACAAGGATCATGAGGCTTCTGAGGATTCTAAGGATGCTTGGGAGCACCGGGATGAGAGAGAGGAGGATGATGATGATAAGGAAGAAGAATAATAGGTGGAGGATGAGGATGAGGATGAGGATGAGGGGGAGGATGAAGATGATGAGTAGGAGGAGAGAGGGTAGGAGGAGGATGGTGATTATGATGATGAGGAGGATGATGATGATTATGATGATGATGAGGAGGATGAAGATGATGACCCTAATCATTCAGGTCATAAAACCATATCCCTAGATCCCCCAATAATAGAGGATATAGGAGAGAATGTGGTAAGAGATGTGAAGGAGACAACCTTAGAGGGGTCGATCTCGAGACTACACCGATCATCTTTGATAGGACTACATCTTGAGGTACAAAGACACTATGAGCGTGGAGAGGGGAGCGGCTCCATACCACAAATAACCATAGAATAAGCCCCCATCATATACTACCCACACTGGTAGGAGGGAGAACCAGGTAAAGGATTATTATTATTTTGAGTTATACATTGAATTTATAAGGATAAGGCATATATAATCTTGTTCTCTCTTCTACATCAACGTACAAGGATGGCGAGATCTTATTCAACACACACTATCTAACATTGCCATTGCATCACCTATTCCCCGGTCTTCGCAGAATGTGAATGGATCCTAAAGGAGTGTGGGATGACATTAGGATTTATTCGATTCAGTGCAGATAGAGTTGGACCTCAGACGAGAGGAGAGGGAGCAACTATGACGTGATCTTACAGAGGCCCGTATGTAGTCAGTCATGTAGAGGGGCATAGTGATGGATCGAGATTAGAGGAGCTCATATAAGAGTCACTCACAATCCTCTACTTGTTGTTATACACCCATGGGACCACCATGATAGGGACCAGAGGGCTCGGGTAGCCACCATCTATAGATAGTGATGATATAGCGGCCACATTTTGTATCTAGTGGTTGTTTTTTTATATGATGCACCTAGAACTTTTGATGATATATATGATGATCTTTTGTCTCAAATGTGTTCCTTTAACTAAAAACCAATATGTTTTACTAGTTTGATTAAAAGTAAAAATTTTGGAAATGTACATGTATGTCTAATTTAATTCTTATGTGATTGATTTCTCAACACTTCGTGACTAAATTTATACATGTGTGATTTAAGTAAACAACTAAGTGTTTAATTAAATACAAGTTATTATGTAGAAATGTGTTTAAGTTAAACCACATAAATAATGTGATCTAATTAAGGACTTAATTAAACACAACATGATGTATCTTAACTCAAATACATAAAGAAAATTGCATGATAAGGTAGCATAAAATAATGTAAATTCCTAAAAGTTTACAAAATGAATTCAAGACAACCAAAACTTAAAAGAAGTTTGTCGAGAATGAAGCAACACAGATTAAATAGCGACAATTTAATACCATAGGCTTTAATGAATACATTCTAGCATATCATACAATTCGGACGAGAGAAAAAAAATAAAAGAAAGAAAGAAAGAAAGAAATAAGGAAAGAGATAGGTAAGCATAATATCTATGAAGATGCATAACATTTATGGGTTTCTTAAAGAATCATACCTTCCATATCCGCTATTTTGTATGCACCTAACCCGTAGACATCAGTGATGATATATGGTCCAAGCCAGTTCAGGCTAAACTTTCCTTTTTCTTTAGGTAAAGCATTCACATTGCGTTGATTCTAATAGAGTACTAAATCACCCATAGAGAAGGAATGTTGAACAAATTTGTCATTGTAACTTCCTTGTAAGGACTTATGATAGGCTTGAATATGCTCAAGAGTATTTATGTGTTGTTCATCAAGCATTTCAAGTTGTTGAAGGCATTGTTCTTGATAGGTATCATCGTCGACTATCCACTTAAGGGAGATTCTCAACGAGGGAATTTCTAACTCTAAAGGCATAATTGCGTCAACACCATAAACAAGATTGTAAGAAATAGTACCCATAGCTATGCAAAAAACTTTTTCGATAGGCCCAAAGAGCATAGGTTAATTGAGTATGCTAATCCATACCATGCTTATTTACAGTCTTACAAAGAATTTGCTCAATAATCTTGTTAGAAGCTTTAGTTTGACCATTACATTGAGGATAATAAGATGTTGAAAAATGGTGTTGAATATGATATATCTTGAGGAAATTATTCACATATTTTTTCTTGAATGAGTTACCTTTTTTAGAAATCAAGGTGGAAGGTATACCAAATTAAGAAATAATATTATCTAAAAGAAATTGATAGATTACATTAGTGGTAGTGGATCGAAGAGGAACCGCTTCTACTCACTTCATAAAATAATTTGTAGCAGCAAGGATGGAAGTATGTCCTTGAGAAAGAGGGAAAATTTTGCTAATGAGATCCAAACCCCATAAGGAAAAGGGCCAAGATGCCACTTGTGACCTAAGTTCTTGTGCAGGAGCATGAATCAAATTGTTATGTTGTTGGCACTAATGACACTTTTTGACAAAGGAAAAAGAGTTTCTCCATGGATTTCCAATAGTATCCCATTCTAAGCAGCCTTTTAACCAAATATTTACCACCAAAGTGCCCCCACAAGCCCCTAAATATGCCTCCTCAAGAGCAATTGAGATGTTAGTTTTGTTGAGACAACAAAGGAGAAGACCATTATAACCTATTCTATAAAGAACATTAGAAAGGATAATGTATCTTGCAACTAACTTAAAAATTTTAGCTCTAGAGTTTCTTACTTGTAGAATATGGAAAAGTACCATCGGTCAAATATCATGAGATATGTGAGTACCATTGACCAGAATCTAAAGTGTAACAACAAGCTACATCACTAGAATTATTATTAATAGCTGGTGAAGAAAGATTATGAATAGTGAAATTTAAATCCACCAAATGATCTTCAAGTGATACAAGAGAGGCAACACATTCCATCACATCCACATGTTGATTATCCTTTCGAGGAATAGGTTCCATGGTGTAAGAGGTAAACTTTTTTAACAATAATAAGGTTGTTGGAAAAATGGTGTCTCAACCTTGCATTTACACGAGGTTACTATTTATAGTAAGTTTTTGTTTGAGCATGAAATAGTGTGAAATTATTTGTAAATCTTAGGTTTGGCTATATAAGCATGTCGGTAAATTTTAGTTGCAAGATCATAGCTAGTTTTGAAGATATTCAAGTTTCTATTTTTGGGGGGTGCGATGAAAGGTTTAAAATTAGTTTTGAGGACTTTAGACCCTCCGAAATGCCTTGAAAAGTGGATTTAACTGGTCTATCAAGTTACAAGGTGATAGAGCACTTCACGAGTTTTCTAATGCATCAAACAGTTTGCCAATTGGATAGCCGGTTTACAAGTTATGGCCTCTGGAAGTTTGGACTCTTGCAATAGGAAATATAAAATGCATCAGACATATAAATGAGCTGTAAAAGGGAGGAACATGTGTTGATGTGTCTTTTGACAAGTCATAGGGAATCTAGAATGGAGATAAGGTCGGCTCTACTTTATTGGGTTGTTTTAGCCCATGGTTTTGTAATACCGTCTGACGATTTCTTGCATTATATCTCCTATATATGAGGTGCTTGAGATAGTGGTTGTGTGTAAGAGTCTTATGGCTATTGAGTTACCTCTGAATCTCTGATTAGTGGTACCCCTGTGAAGAGATTTCTCTGCAAGTATATTATAATCTATTATTGATTGTTGAATAATATATTGGGCTACTTTTGGAGTGGGGGATTTTTCTCCTGAAAGGGTTTTCCCCTTGTAAATCACTGTGTTGTAGTATATATGATATTATGTTTATTTCTGTTAAGTTTTTGTAACAGTTGTAACGATCTATAAATTATTTTGCATTACCCTCCTCTCAAGGTTAGTGTAGGAAGTTGTTCCACTACTTAACTTCCTTACAAGTGGTATTAGAGCCTAATCACCTTTGGTTTTAGTTGTGGGTTGTTGAGTTTTTTGAACTAGTCTTGATTTGAGTGGGAGCTTGTGTAGAATATATTTTTTGATCTCATTGCAAGAATTTTAGATGACAAGTTTGTCAAGAAGAAAAGAGGTGGAGAAATTATCTGGAAGTGAATTTAAGACGTGGAAGCTAAAGATGGAAGGTCTCTTGATAGATCGAGATCTGTGGGATGTTGTTTATACGAATGTCTCAAGACCCTCACATCCTACTAAGACTACTCAATATAATGTTATGGATCATAAAGCCAAGGGTCTTATAAGATTGTTCTTGGAAAACTTTGTTCTAATCAATGTCCACGAAGATAACTATTGATGGTGTTTTGATGCACTATCAAACACATAATAAAGTATTGAATACTCTATCCTCTCTTGAGTAAAGACACTCAAATGCTGAAGATTCGCATTAGGATCACTTGAGATGACTTCAAGGTTCTTTTATGTTAGGTCTTAAAGTGTCAGATAGCTTCAATGGTGTTGATGTGATTTGCTGTACCTGCGAGGGGATTTACGTTGAACACTTGAATGCTTGAATTGCTTTGGATATCATTGGAATGTGGAATTTCACTTGACTTGATTAAAATAAGGAAAAAAAAAATGGATAAGGGTTGAAGAGAGATCTAATTCTAACACTAAGAATGTAGGAGCAATGGATGATCTTTGACGAAACTCTACTAGGTTTTGCTTTGACATGCAACAAACATCTCCACAAGGCGAGTGCAATCTTCTAAGGATAGCTTTATGATTTTCAAATAATCACACCACAAGCATATACACAATCCTATTGATGCATGCCAATGAAGAAGCGATAATTGAAGTTAAGCTTAAGCTGAATGACTCCAGTTGACTACGCAAGGCATGTTACCATCAACAAGGTGTTAGTAGTATGGATTTTGCAAATTTCACCATTAATCATACAATTTTCTTCCATTCATCTAATATCATGAAAATTAAATTGAGAAGTATAGAGACCATGCAAATTGTTGAATCAACACATAGAATTCACCATTTCTTCAATGAAGTTTACATGTCTTTTGCAACAATATCTTGTCAACAATCTTTGCCTTCTCCTAATCTACTCTAATCTAAAATGTTAACTGCTCTTGAACTACTAACTATTAACTATTGACTATTTACTATTGAATATTAACCTTACAAATGAAGAAGTGCGGCCTTTTATAGTGCTCTCATTACATTCAGTGGCTCAGATTGATTTAGGATCAAAGACCAAGATTACAAGATAGAAACCCTATTGCAAATCATTTAATGCTTGACCAATGTTACAATTACATTTGATTGGACACACATCCCTTAGAAAATTCAACCAATGAATGACAATGGTAGGTACATCAATCTTTGTGCCATTGTAGCAATTATGTCCTTTTGATGGATGAGTCGAGGCACATTGAATCTGGATGCCTCCTCATGAAGTAATGTGTTTGGATGTAAAAATGAGTAGGCACCACCTCAACTTGGTTGATATATGTAACTCATCACAAGTGTGTAAATGACTAAGGCATACCTCTTGATACTCAACATGTGCAAGTGCCTGATGTGATTATGACTTTGCTCATGTCGATCTTCTAACTTTGATTAACTCTTCTGAAATGATCACATGTCTTGATCACTTGCATTCGTGAGCTTTCATCTCGCTACACTCGCAATAATTCTTGAATTTTCAAAAGAAATTCAAGATTGTAAAAATTTCTTTGAATACTTGATGGTGATAGTTACTCCTTATGCCTTGGTGTAGACCTTGTCTTGCCGTAATCCTCCTTTACGTGTGAGAGATGCTTAAATTAGTTTTGTAAAATAACAATAATGTTTACAAGTAAAAGCTGATATTTTAAGTTACAACATCTCTACATTAAAGCGAAAATCTTTTCAAAACCTAAGCCTTAAGTCAAAACTTAATGCTTTGTAAATTTGATTCTTCACTAAATGCCTCTATCCGCACCCTTGACATGAAACAAAATGATCACCTCTACAAATAATGAACCCCTATAGATGATCAAAGCATATTCGAAATTCATTGAAGGTAATTCGATGTTGATCAATTTGTCAATGTTTGGAAGAAAAAAAATTCATTGCCCTCTTCAAAATCGCAGGTCACACTCAAATGTCTTCACTGTATCCTTGGTATAATCGTCGTTTTCTCTGCTCAGATCATTATTTCCAGTTTGAGTCGCTATCAAAGTAGTGTATCAATTTGGAATTACCTAAGAAAGAATCGCGCCCATAGTGTATGCGCCGTGACTATGTAAGTGTGATACAACTTGTGGCAGAATTGTACTCCCAAAATGAACTCGTCGTTGCTTGCTATAGCTGGCAGAATTCATGGATATATGACGATAGCAATGTCGCCACCTTCAAAGACCAGTTCACAATGATTCAAAGTGATCAGTTTGCTGTAGTCATTGATGATTGATGAAGTTGCTGTGCATGCAGTTCATAGTGTCAAAAATCTAAATCATCACCCAAAACGTTAGTTTACTGTGATATACTCGCTGATCACATACCTTCGGTCTGTCACCCTTGAACATCGTCTTTGTATCGAATTTGATCAAAATATGTTCACCACGTATGCTATGAAGGTATCCAATCATGAATCGCAGGCCTTTTGACATTGTTTGAATAGTCAAAAGTTGAATCGCATGAGTGTTGAAATGGTATCGCTCTTTACACTGATGAGAATCGGTGATGCCCAAGATGAAATCATTGCAACAAATAAAATTCACCACACAATGACAAAGATAGCTGACAGAGAAATGAAGTCACTGATGCCCAAGATTTGTCTCCTCTTCAAGGTGAATTTGCTTGTCAAATATGTCGTAATCGCTGTCTCAAAAGGTAAGGAACCGATCAAAACTCCAGTCGCAGTTACTAAAGATGAATTCGCCAGACATAAAAGATCATAGTCGCTGCCTCAGTTTGATTGAAATTGCTCACAATCACCAATCGCTGCTGTAAGTAATGTAATATCAGAGAGCAAGAGTAAATCGTTTCAAAGTGATCAATGTGGAAAATAAAAAGGTATCGGTTCCTCATCACAGGTCAATCGACTTTTATTTAATGCATTCGAAACAATTTGACCACCCTAATTCAATGTCAAATCGCATAAATTAAATGAGAGATATTGTTTCTTCAAAATTGCTGGGCACTTCTATTTAATGTCATTCGATCAAATCATGATGCATTTTAAAATTTCTAAGTTGAATTGCCACCTTAATCGATTGATGTACTTACCTCATTCATTGAATATTTCTTAGTTGATCATTTGTGTCGAGTTTTTCGACAAGTCATTCAATTATGGTTACCTTGCAATTATCTCTCAAAGGCAAGCTTTCTTCATTAAATATATCGCAATCACCCATTTGCAACTTTATATCGAACTTCAAACCACTTAATTGAATGCTTCACACTTGCTTTGTGATCTTCGAATTTGAAAATTTGCATTGAATACGTTCTAAAGTTGCATCGTGGAAAACTCCAAGTTTTGGGATCGATTACCCAAGCATTTGCATTGCTCTTGTTTCTAATTCGCCACCTTTCATTCATCAACTCGAACTTGTCTTGTTTAGTGTGCAAATAAATATTAAATTTTGAGTGACTTTACATTGCTAGGACCAATGATGAGCAATGCATGAAGAGTGCAATGCTCTTGAAAAGCAATGCTAAAATAGTAACGATATGAATAAGCACTGCTTAAAAGCAGTTATGATGCAAACAAGCACCACTCAAAAGCAGTGGTGGCATGAGGTGGCACTGCTTAAGCAACAGTGGCATCGTTTAGAAGCAACAGTGCTGCCACTTAGAAGTAGCAGTGGCATTGCTGAGAGGCAATAGTGGCACCGCTGAGAGGAGCAGTGGCATCACTGAGAGGAGCAGTGGCATCGCTTAGAAGCAGCATTGCTACTGAGAGGCACTTCTGATTTTCATGTCTTAGCCAAAATTTTATGATTTAATTTTTTTATTTTTTTGGATTTTAAAATTTTTTTTTTGATGTTTTATTTTGTATTTTTAAATTTTATATATTTTTTTTTGGATTTTTGAATTTTAAGAGACACACACTTTAAACTGCACTAAACTAAGACACTAATCCACGACAACTAAGATAAGAAAAGAGGGGTGCCCATTTGCAATGGGACAATGTGTGAAAACGTCACAACATCTAGCGCCACCTCGAATAAATGTTCTTGAACATTTCAAAGATAAAACTCAATCCGCATTTAGAACCTTCAGATAATTCAACCCAACTTATCAAAAGACTAGAGAGTATACTCAAGAAGGAAGAAGAATCTCAAAATGGATCAAGGTGATGGTATGATGAAAGGATAAGTATCTGGTAGATTACTGAGAGGGGGAGGGGGTGAATCAGTAAACTGAAAAACTGATACAAACTTCCCAAACTCAAACTTAATCTCACAAAGTAAACTTATCAATAAAATATCATTGTCAAGATCAATACTCATAAGAATACCGGTTGACTGTTTAACAGTAAACAACTTTAATCTTGTAAACATCCAAATGCTTAATCATATGTCAACATACTTCATCTCTCAATGCTTCTAGTTATCATGCCTTACCAAAATAGTCAAGTAGTTAATCAAATCAACAAATAAGATCATAACCACAAAAACATTCACCACGTGACACAAATATTTATACGTGGAAAATCCAAATAGGTAAAAACCACAATGAGATGAGACTCACAAGATATCTATCTGAACTCATCTGAAGTTCGCCCTGTTAGGAGCCAAGCCTGTTAAAGCTTTTACAATAGGTCTTGTTAAGAACTAATCCTGTTAGGAATCATCCGGTTAAGGGATTTACAAAATGCCTTGATAAAAAGCAAATACCTTGTTAGGAGTAACCTCGGTAGAGGATTTGAGAATCCAAGCTAATGGACCACCTTGTTAGAGGATTTAAGAAGTAACCAAACTTGCTAGAGCTTACCCTGTTAGGGGCTTTAATTCTGCTGTAATTGTTAGAAGACGACAGGTTTTTCTTGACTAGTCTGAATAGCACTACATTTGCTTGATCAGATTCTTTTAAGCTTCAATCTGCCTTTACACAAACTGCAAATTCATTCACCGATTAGGCAACCACACACTCAACTGATTTCTGCTAACACCTTTTACAAAACAACTTCATTGACCTTGAATACAAATCAATCAGGTTGGTAACACAACAAAAACCTAATTTTCTCATAGAGATTACGAACAAATCGGTTCAAGTGTGACCGTTGGATTTACATAACAATCTGTACACATTCTTCAAGAAAATTCCAACCACTCCTTGATCACCACTTCATCAAACTTGTAACTCATCACACACTTTGCATTAGATGCAATCCACTTTGCTCATTCCCTAGACAATCAAACAAACAAACAAACACGCCAAAACAATTTGTACTAGTCCTCATACAATGACCACATGTGTCACCATCATTATCACTCATCATCAGATCTTAAACCAACATAACCATTTCAACAAACTTTAGTCGGTTAGGGTCTAACAAAAACAACTGGTAGGGTTTACCGCTTAGAAAGGGTTTATCCTCATACACCGGTTACCAGTTCAACTCATAAACTAACATACCGGTTTACAACATTTTCCACAAAGCTTATCCGACTGGTTACAAAACAATAGCAATAACAACAATATCATAAATACCATCCACTAGTTCAATTGACATCAATGACAACATAACATATCATTAATGCAATCTTCATGCAAATACCAACAATCTCCCCCTTTGGCATTGATGGCAATATAGATATCAATGCCCTTGATTGCTGCTGTGATTAGTGAATAGACATCCTGGTTTACATACCAAGTATTCACCATGCTCTTTTTGTCATCATCTCGATACTGGTTCACCTTACCAATCACATAATTCTTCTCCTAATCACATAATTCTTCTCCCCCTTTGACAACAATGCCAAATTGAAAATAAAACATGTAATTGCAAGTTTTCACTATGCATCAACAATATAATGCAACTTGATGCTCCCCTTGTGGAATACATCCACTTCTACATCAATCCATGTAAAATTTCTACAAGTGATCCAGAGACTGATGCAATCAGCATCATGCTGAACTGACCTCATGAAGGGGTACAACCCCTAGTTGTCTTCGAAGACACTCAAATGTAGTCATAGGCAAAGGTTTGGTAAAAATATCTGCAAGCCTATGAATTTTTTTATTTCTCCTTCTATAGACATTTCAAACTCATTTTTCATTTCATCTGCAAAACTGTTGCTCATGACATCATTACCTCCAAATATAACGTCATCAACAGATACTTCACTAACCAGTATTTCATCTCCTTCTGACTTGAGATAAATGTTTCTATCATCACTAGTTCTTGCAAAACCTATCTTCATCAGATGTGTATGAAGCCTTTCATACCATGCTCTGGGCGCCTACTTTAATCCATATAAAGCTTTATGCAATCTGCATACCATATCTTTTTCATCTGTCAAAGCATAACCATCTCGCCGTTCTATGTAAACCTCTTCTTCCAATATCCCATTCAAAAATGCAGACTTAACATCCATCTGGTATACCTTGAACTTCTTATGGGCTGCAAATGCAAGTAAAGTTATGACACCTTCCAGTCTTGCTACTAGTGCAAAAGTTTCGCCATAATCTTCTCCTTCTTCTTGTGCATAACCCTTGCAAACCAACCTAGCCTTATTGCGAATTACAACACCATCTTCATTTAACTTGTTTTTGAATACCCATTTAGTACCTATGAAATTCTTATTTACCGGTCGGGGTACCAAGGTCCAAGTGTTGTTCTTCTCAATTTTATCCAATTCCTCCATAGATTTAACCCAATGATCATCATCAAATGCCTCCTTAGCACTTCTTGGTTCAATGGTGGAGATCATGCAATAGTTCTCTCTTATTCTCCTTCTAGTTAGTACGTCAGCATCCTTATCCCCGATAATTTGTTCAAGACTGTGATTCAGTCTCACATATCTAGGAATAACATGATCATTACCTTTAGGTTCAACTTCTCCATCATCTTCTTCTTCTGAATTTATCTATTCCGATTAAACAAGTGTATCAGAATTTGCTTTACCGGTTTTTGATTTAACAATTTTAGGTTCCAAAAGAAAAATGCAAGGATCTTCATCCTTTTTATTTGAATTGGTTCCTTCTAAGACTTCAGGACATTCATCTACTTGAACATCAACACTCTCAACAATTCTCTATGTCCGGTTGTTGAAACATTTGTAGGCCTTAATCTTGGTGGAATAGCCAAGAAATATGCCTTCATCACTCTTAGCTTCAAAATGTAATCACCTCTTTTAATAAAACATTTGCTACCAAATATCTTAAAATAGCTAACATCAGGTGATATTCCATACCAATATTCATAAGGGGTCTTGTCCTTATCTCTTATCACCAGAAATCGGTTCATTGTGTAGACAGTTGTACTGACAGCTTCTCTCCAAAATGTTTTCGCTACACCTCCTTGTATCAACTTTGTCCTAGCAGCTTCAACCACTGACCGATTGTTCCTCTCTGCGATACCATTCTGTTGTGGTGTCCTTGGTGCAGAAAGCTGTCGTTTGATACCATTCTCATCACAATACTTAGTGAACCCCTCAAAAGTAAATTCACCGCCTTGATATGTTCTCAGACATTTTATCTTTTTACCACTCTCTTTCTCAGCTAAGGCCCTAAATGTCTTGAACTTACCATAAGCTTCAGGCTTACCCTTTAGGAATGTGACCCACATCATCCTTGAACAATCATCAGTGAAGATCATGAAATATTTGTCACCTTGAATGCTTCTTGTTCTCATTGGTCCACATATATTTGTATGAACCAAATCTAACAAGTGCTTTGCTGAGAAGGACTTTCTCTTGAAATTTGAAGAAGTCATATTTCCTAACTAACATTCTTTACAAAGAGCATTAACCAGTTTGACTAGCTGAGGTAGACCTCTTACTGTCTTGGACTTACTCACTTTAACAATGTTATCAAAGTTTATATGACAAAATCTCCTATGCCAAAGCCAACTATAATCTATCTTTGCAATCAAACAGTTTCTTACTTTAGGATTAAGATTAAATAGATTACCTCTTCTACAATGATCAATGTAGATTGCCAACACAAATAGGACGTGACTAGGAAACACCATCAAGCACATTAGAATCATCCGGAATAGTTGCACCAATACCACTTTTCAAATCTTCATCGGTCAATGTCTCAAAGCTCAAGAACACAACCAATCAATAACTATCACGAGGAAAGATAAATTACGGATCACCAAATCATGAACCATTTGAACTAAAGATACACAAGATCATCCCAAACAATAATCCAAAATCTTAGCACAAGATCTGATCATACCGAAATATACCGGAGGGAATACCAGATTTTACAAAATAGTGATCAACAAGACCAAACTACAAAATTGGACCAAAAACCTTCTCCAAACTCATTAGAATGACTCACAAGAATATGTTGATATCAATGACAACAACATATCATAGTAGTAGAAATAAATAACCAAATCGAACAATCTCCTCAATAATCCAACAATCTCCCCCTTTGACATTGATGGCAACATATATGAATGTGAAAAACAGTCAATGCAAAGAAAGAAGATATCACCAAAAAAATCCCCCTAAGATCAAGATAGTTTAAAGCAGTTTTTCACATGATCTCTCTCCCCCTTTGACAACAATGCCAAAGATCACCAAAACAAAAAATTAATCTCCCAAAACAGAATCGTGAATCTCTCTCCCCTTGGGACACAACCAAATCAACAGACTACTCCAGTAGAGGATCAACACCAAATCATCAATTCAGATAAAAGAGTAAGGCTCTGAGTTTTACAGGATCGATGCAAATCAATGCATCTAGTTCTCATCAGGAGGGGTGAAGACCCCTAACTTGTCTCTGAGATAAACAAATGTTTCTGCAAGCAAGGGCTCAACAAAAATATCAGGAATTTGTTCCTTTGTAGATACATATTCCAACTTCATCTTTTGTTCACTAAATTTCTCTCTCAAATAATTATATTTGATTGATATATGCTTAGTCTTTGAATGTTGCACCAGATTCGTAGTCATGTTTATATCACTGGAATTATCATAGTATATAAGAACAGGCTCATCATAAATGACTTTGATATCTTTCAATATTTTCTTCATCCAAACTATCTGAGTACAATTAATAGCAACAACAATGTACTAAGCTTCAGGAGTAGATAAAGATACTGAATCTTGTTTCTTGCTGGCCCATGAAACCAACTTCTTACCTAAAAATAATGCTCCACCGGTAGTACTCTTTTGATCATCAACATCACCTGCCCAATCTGCATCAGTGCAAGCACACAACATGAAATCATCATTCTTTGGATACCATAAACCATAATCTTCATTTCCTTTAAGATATATGAATATTATTTTAATAGTAGTAACATGACTTTCCTTTAGATCAACTTGATATCTAGCTACCATACACACAACATGCATAATGTTAGGCCTAGTCTGAGTGAGATATAATAGTCCACCAACCATAGATCTATACAAACTTTGATTAGCTTTAGGAGATTCATCACTTTTAGACAATTTACAACCAGTCACCATAGGATTTCCAACCGGTTTGGAATCATCTAATCCAAACTTCTTCAACAATTCCACACTATACTTAGTTTGAGATATAAAGATACATTTTCTAGTCTGTGAAATCTACAAACCTAAGAAAAAATTCATCTCACCAATCATAGACATCTCAAATTCATTTTTCATATCACCAGCAAATTTCATACTCATATCATCATCACCACAAAAAATAATTTCATCAACAAAGACTTCAACAATCAAAATGTTATCATTTTCAATCTTAAAGTATAGATTACTATCAGCAACACCTTTGACAAATCCCAATTTTAGCAAGTATTTATCTAATCTAGCATACCAGGCTCTAGGAGCTTGTTTCAATCCATAAAGTGCTTTCTTCAACTTACATACCATGTCTCCATCATTTGATAGTGAAAATCCATCAGGCTGTTCAATGTAAACTTCTTCTAGATCACCATTCAAAAATGCAGATTTGACATCCATTGGATATACCTTGAAATATTTATAAGCAACATAAGCTAGCAACAATATAACAACTTCAATTCCGGCAACCCAAGCAAAAGTTTATTCATAATCAATCCCTTCTTTCTGTGAATATTCTTTGAAAACCAATCTAGCTTTATTTTTGATTACTTCACCAACTTCATTCAATTTGTTCCTAAGAACCCATTTAGTTTCACCAACATGGTGGCTACCTTAGGATGTAAGGTTAGGGTTAGGTTATTGGATAATCCTTTTGTCTAAAGGATAAACTCTTGTGCAAGAGTTAATGTATAACCATGGTCAAAGCAATGAATGCTTGAAGAGACCCATAGGTTAGATAAGGGTTAAGTTAGAAAGAAAGTCTCTAACCAAGGGTTGAGGTTGAGTTAACCATTAATGGTTATTGAAGACTTTGGAGGTTAACTTGTTAGAGACACAAATCCTTTAATGGTTTATGAAGACTTTGGGGGTTTGAGAAGTGACTTGTTTTCTTAAGGAATGTGCAAATGAATATGAGGGGGATTAGGCTTAATTAGAATGGTTTATAAGAATCTAGAAGGGGGATTAGACATGCAAGTGGATTTGTTAGGAGGATGCAAGTGGGGGGGAGGGGGGGGGTGTTTATAAATAAATATTGATTTATTTACATGTAATAAAGGATTTAAATTAAATATAAATTTAATTAAATGTAGAAAGAGGATTTAATCAAATAAATAGGATTTATTCAATTAACAGAAGAAAGGTTAATTAATCAAATATTAAATTTGATTAATGGTTGGATAGAAGAAAAGGGGATATTAATTAAACCTTAATTTAATTAATAGGTGGATAAATAATAATAAAATAAATCAAATTCATTTAATTTTAAGTGTGCAGATTTAGGTGCCTACATTTTGCCCCTCTTTGAAGTGGCGTGTGACCACATGTTGATTCAAAGAAAAATCATTCGATATGTTGCCAAATTTTTTGATTTTGATGTCGTTGCCAAAATTTTCAATATGGTGCCCAAGATATTGATTTGGATGTTGATAGGATGATGAGATTGACTGGATTTGCCCCAGTATGTTAAGAGATGGAAGTAGGATGCCCCCTTGAGAGATTGTTTGGGCATTAAAGGCATGAATGATCTCTCAAAAGAAGAAGAATGCTATATGAAAGATATAAGAGTGGATAGTTGATGACATGCATGGGTTTGATTGGATTGATAAGAATGATTGGATTGATAAGATTGATTGGATTGATGAGGTTGGGATCAAGTCTAGTTTCAAAAAGGACACCTCTTGTATAAGACAAATATGATAAAATCATTTGGTTTAAGGAAAGATATATCATGTATAAGACTAAGATAGATGATTGCATTTGGTTTCAAGAAGGAAACATCTTGTATAAGACAAAATGATAGATGATCATGTCTCATTTCAAGAAGGATACATCCCGTATAAGATAAAATGATAGATGATCATGTCACTGATAGGATAGGTTTGATTGACCACTGAATTGATAAGAGTTTGTAATAGAAACTTTTGATTGATACCGTGACTTGCGCTAGTGATAGGATAGGTTAAGATGAACCCACTTGATTGATAAGATTTTGTGATAGAAAATCCTGATTGATAGCGTGACTTGCGTCAC
The DNA here is from genome assembly GCF_030272615.1 of Cryptomeria japonica. Taxonomy (NCBI): domain Eukaryota; kingdom Viridiplantae; phylum Streptophyta; class Pinopsida; order Cupressales; family Cupressaceae; genus Cryptomeria; species Cryptomeria japonica. The sequence goes on along the minus strand of NC_081411.1, from coordinate 743,855,371 downwards.
TAATAGGATATGTTAAGATGAACCCACCTGATTTGATAAGAGTTTTGTTGGCATTCTTGATGATTATGTTGTGATTGTCATTGATGGACACACACTTGCATTAAGATCATTTTTGTATGTATAAGTTAAAGCTCAATTGGGAATTGTTCCAACCGGTATGATGCATTATAGTCTTGAGACTATTGGTGTTTTGCAGAAAGTGATTACCGATCTGAAGTGGTATGTTAACCCCAAGCGGTTCGAGAATCTCAAGCGGTATGAAGGATCAAAGCGACAAAACACCTATTTCCCAGTCTTCATTTTGTCAAACCGGTATTTTACTTGAACCGGTATTTTGTATGAACCGGTAATACTGTGTGATAAGTTACCAACCGACATTTTGTGATGAGTTACCATCCACCGATTGTTTGACGACGCCAACACTTTAACGGTTCTTTTTGTGTCGTGTTACAGAATATGTCTAGATGCATTGAACCTAGGAAATTGTATTGTAATCCTATTGGACCGACATGAAATCAGATTCCTTTATAAGGACATCATGTCTAGGGTTTTAGGTTGTTGTTGTGGTTGATGTTGTTGCTAGGGTTTAAGGTGGTTGAGGAGTTAGAGAGAGTATGCATGTGTAGAAGATTGAAGTAATGCTAGAATGCATTAGGAACGAGCTATCAAGGATCTAACCAAGAAATCTATGCTATTAGCTAGATCACTAACTTGTTGATTACTCACATCTTCGACAAGTCTGTAGCCCTTAACCGGGCAGGCCCAAAAGTCTCTTGTAAATCCTCTAACAAGGTGGTTCACATCTGTGGATCTAAAATCCTCTAGCAAGGTAGTCTTTAATTGGACTTATCTCCTAACAAAGATTGAGATTCCTAACATGATCTGTTCTGGTAAAGAACATTGTAAGACCTTAACTGGTCTGGTTCCTATTCTGCAGATAGTTACTTGTGAGTTCCATCTCACCGTGGTTTTTCCCATTTGGGTTTCCACGTCAAAATCTCTTGTGTTATGGTGTTTGTGCTTCTATGGGTGAATGCATTATTTGCTATTTGGTTTGCATTTGTGCTAACCGGTTTGTCTGCTAAACTGTTTTACCGGTTTACTGTTAGTCTAGCAAAGTGTTTAAGTGCAAATATTTTTGGCATACTAATTCACCCCCCTCTTAGTATTCATCAATTGGTATCAAAGCCAACCTTTCTATAAGTTTCACCACTTGGAAAGAGATATGGGGGAATACACATTGAGGGAACTTACTCATCAGCTCACTCAGTCTAAGCAAGCCTATGATGATCTTATGGTCAAATATAAAGCCTCTCAAGCAAAAAGGAGAGAACATGCTCAAAAGTTGATGGAGCTATCTGAAAATAGTTCTTCTGATGAAGCAGACATGGAAGCCCTGATTCAAGAAGTAGAAAAGCTGAATGAATCCAATTCCAACCTAAGAAAAGAATTGGAAGGACTGACTATCCGAATGTGTCAAGAGCTTGAGAACCAGAGGAAAGCTGAAGATCTAGTCAAAGACAAAGATCATGAAAACTCCAAGCTGAAGCAAGAGATCAATGCCCTAACTACTCAACTCCATGCGAGCAAAGTGGAAAAGGAAGACATGCAAGGAGAACTGAACAGTGCCATCTCTGAGAATGAAAACCTGATGGAAACAAATGCTGCTATTTGCAAAGAACTCTTTGAGTCAAAGGAAATACTTGCTAAGTTCAACAAGAGTACTGTCAAGCTAGAGCAAAAGCTTGAATCTGCCAAACCTGTCAAGAATACTGATGGACTTGGTTATTCTGGTCACGAGGAAGGTGAGACCTTTGGTACAAATGCTGGAGCATCAAAGAAACAACCGACACCAAAGGATAAAGGTAAGCAAAAGTTTAAACATATTTGCTTTAACTGTCTTAAAGAAGGTCATACTGCCAATGTGTGTAGGAGTAAGGCTTACAATAATTTTCCTTATTTTCTAAATGATAAGCCTAGAACCTATAAATTCAATGGTAACTATTATGCATGCAACAAGTTTGGGCATAGAGCATCTGAATGCAGGTCTGTTATGAATAACAATGGAAGATATCCTCAGAGGACCCAAGGAGTTGGTCCTGAACCTTTTGTGAACATGAATCACAATCGGTTTAATACCTTCAATCATCAGTCAAGAAGCAGTGGCTATCAAGCGGCAACCAGATGGAGAGAAAACTATTTGATTTGTCATAATCATGGTCACACTGCTGCAACATGCAGGAGGAAGAATGACAACATGAATAACGGACCTTGGAGAGCACCTGGATTGGTTTACTATCACTGCAACAAACCGGGTCACATTGCCAGATTCTGTAGATCAAGAAAGAATATATCTGATGATATACCAGTCACTCCGAAAGGAAAGATTGAGATTGACACTGTTCAAGTGGATATGAACAAAACCTGGAAGAAGAAACCAACGGTGTTACAAGAAGAACCGATTTCTGCACCTAGTGTGGAAATAGCGGAACTGACAAACTAAGCATCAGAAAAGATTAGGGGGAGCAAATGGCAAAATATTTTGAACCCCTGGTTTACACCAGTAAAAGACCTTAGCCGGTATATGATACCTGTCATTTGGTGGAAGACCAAAAATGGTAAAAGGTAAATTAGGGTTTATGCCCTAATGGTGGAGCATTAATTGCGGTAGGTGAGGAATATGTTTAAAAGGAATTTTCAAATCATTTCTCACTATCTTTTCTCGAAGTGAAGAAGGTTTTCAAGAGTAGAGTGACAAAAAAATGATTTGTGCTGCGATTCAGAGAAATTTTAGAAACCTTGAAGGAGATTCAAAAGCAAATTGCAATCGGTCAAGAGAAGAACTCAAACCGGTGATTCAACAACCGACGAAGTGGAAGGTGAAGTGGAAGTTGCAAAGCCCTACATTCTCAATTTTTGAAAGGTATTTCTCAAGCTTTCTATTTTATCATGGCTTCCGTATCACATGATAGTTCTAGTGCAACTGTCGATTCTATGGATTTTATTCAAAGAAAATTGAAATATAATGCTTTATCACAAGTACTGGCTGGGGTTATAGTAGAAGAAGGGATTTCAGATTATATAGACTGCAAAATCGAAGACCTAGGGTCTCTTGTGATCCATTCACAGCTAGGCCTATTCTATGGGAAGGATAAAAAGATCAAACTGGAGTATAGCATTTTGGAGAAGAAGAAACTTCACAATGCAGTTTACTTCCTAAAGGATTTCATAGATGACCATATTAGAATCATTCTGAGTAGAGTTCATGGTGACAAGATGTACCTGGAGAGAATGCATGATATCACTCCACAAGCTATTCATGTAGTCACCGGTTTCTGCAATATAGGGGAAGTGCCAGCCCTAAGGAAGGTCAGCAAGACGGAAATGTCCAAGCTCACCGGTTCAGTGAGCGACTCACGAGGAATGACTGTTAATTCCATCAAGGATGACCTCATGAAATATGCATGCATGGTTATTGGATACTGGATGTTCTCAGCCACCAGAATTAATTCTGTATCTACTGCAGTAGTGAATGCCGCTTACTGGATGATCAAGGAAGATGCATCATTCGACCTCTGCACCAATATGCAAAGGCAACTCCTGTTGAATCTTAAATCAATCAAATTGGATAATGCATTGAAGTTAAAGTTTGGTCAACTACTGGTTAGATTATTCTTTTATTTCCAAGGTTACTTCCCAGGAGTGGGAGACATTCAGTGGTCTGCGGACCAACCAGTTAACAAGCAGATCAAAGAAAGTTTGCAAGCAGTCGGAACCGGATACCCTAATGTTCTGAACAAGTACTTTGATGAGTTCAAAAGCAAGATGAGCCTAAGGATGAGGATATCCAGTGACATTGTCAAGAAGTATGAAGATGATATCTGCTTTATCATCAAAGTTGATCAATGCATAATGGAGGCCGTTGAGCCTAGATAGGAAGAAGTGAAGCCTATGGGCTATGAGGTGATGTATGATATGCTGGACAGGTATGCATCTACCCTAATTGCCTCACCTGTAGATCCCAAGGCAAAGAGAATCGACACCTATCTGGAAAGGGTTGCATCAGTTGTAGAACCTTCTAAAAAGAAAGGAAAGGCAGTCCCTTCAGCATTGACACCGGTAACGACAACCAGTCCCAAAGTGACCAAGCAGTCACCTGCGAAGAAGAAACCGATAGCGGCACCTGCCAAAGTCTTTGAGAGGAAGAGGAAGATGAGTAATGCCTCATCGGACTCAGAAGAAACTGTATCTGAGGAAAAACCTAAGAAGACAAGACAAGCAAAGAAAAAGACAAAGAATGAACCGACATCATCGGCATAGGTAAATATTGACATCTCCTCCTACAAACCTTTGACACATTGTCAAAGAACTATCAAAAACATTAGGAGAAAAGTGTTGAATGATTTGATTGATTGTTTTGATGATTTCAATGATGATGAAAAAGAAATCATTAAGTATTTATGTGTTAATGACCGGTCGCCCTCAAAAATTAGATCTGAGACATCAGATTCTTTGTATAAGTCCCTAGATAATAAATGGTGCATTGCCATAGAGAAAGAACAAGAAATCAAGGAGAAAGTTTTTGTTCAATACTTTCCCGACCTATCCAATTCAGAGTTATTTGATGTCATCAACCAAAATAAAGGACTCTTCTTTACCAGAAGAAGAAGACTTTGGTTGTTGGAAGGAAGAATTGATGATGTTGAAAAAGACACTCATTTGCATATGACAACAACGGTTCATACGCATAAAGTGCTTCAAGCTAGCAAGAAGGCTGAACAAGAACCGCCAGTAATAGAATCGGATGAAGTGTTTGACGATGAAGGAAATCCGGTTGTTGAACCTATCGACACTATTGATGTTGATGCTCTGGATGGAGAGGATGTTGCTCAGGGTACACCATCAAAAGCAACAAGATAGGAGAAGCAGGCATAACATGTAGATAAGAAAAAGGAAACTAAGGACAAAAAGGAGGAAGCAAAGAAGCAAGCAGAGAAGAAGAAAGCAGAAGAGGAAAAGAAGAAGGATGAAGAGGAGAAGAAGAAGAAAGAAGAGGAGAAGAAGAAGAAGGATGAAGAGGAGCAGAAGAAGGATGAAGAGGAGAAGAAGAAGAAGGATGAAGAGGAGAAGAAGAAGGAAAAAGATGAGGAGAAACAGAAATAGGAAGAAAATAGAAAAGAAGAAGAGAAGAAAAGAAAAGAAGAGGATGAAGAGAAAAAGAAACAAGAAGATGCAAGGAAGAAGAAGGAGGAAGAGGATGAGAAGAAGAGAAAGGAAGAGGAGAAGTGAAAGGAAGCAGAAAAGAAGAAGGAAGAGGAAGATAAGGCAAAGGAGAAGAGGAAGGAAGTAGAGAAGAAGAAGGTAGAGGATGATAAGGAAGAGGAAAAGAGAAAAGAAGCAGAGAAGAAGAAGGCAGAGGAAGACAAGGAAGCAGAAGCGACAAAGAGAACACAGATGGAGACACCTAAGGCAACCGGTAGTCAAGCCAAACTGACTGACCTCACCAGTCCCATTGACCTCTAGTCTGCAAGTGAAATGGAGCTACTACAGAGCATCAAGGCTGTTCAAGAATGCCTTAAGTGATATGAAGGAAAAAGGAGCAAGATGTGATCCAAGCGGCGGTGGACACTCTTACCGGTTTGTTACCCGACACAAACCTCCTCAGCACTGACTCATCATTGACCCAATTGAAGCTCCTATGCATAGTAGTGGATGATCAAGTGCAGAACTTAGAGGAGGTAGTAGAGGCAAATGCCAAGAAAGAGCATCATAAGGCTCTCAACATTGCCCTAGTGAAGAAGCTTAATGAGCTTCGGTCTGAACTGCAAAAAGCACAAAAGGATATAAGGAATGCTCTAGATGAGGGGAATCTTCTACTTAGCAATATTTGCCAACCCCATCTATTCTGTGACGATGTGCTTGCACAGAAGCAAAAGCTTCAATTTGATGTACAGTAATACATGAGAAAGCCACCATATGACTCCTTTACAGCTTATGGGCAAACCGTTCGCCGATTTCATATCTAGTCTACTAAAATAGAGCATGAGATCAGCACCCGATCACGAGATTTGCAGATGCTACAACTGGTTCTACTCCCACATCTACAAATACTTCAAAAGTGCTATCTTAACCTGGATACCTTAATGGCGACACAGGAGATGAGCATAATAGATGCCATGGAAGAACAAGTCTCCCAGATGTAGACAGAGAAAGAAGTAGCCACCTCCCTACTTGAGTCCTGGTCTTTATCTATGAAACAATTCCTACAAGACTTTAAATCTATTTTTGACAAGTTTTATTCTTTAATGTCATAAACACTTATCATTTTAATGAAACATGGGTTAGTCTATAATATTATTTTTGTCATTGTTGGCAAAGGGGGAGAAGTATAAATTTTGAAAGTTTTGATGTATACTTTCATGTTATTTTTGTTAAGAAGTAGTATACATTGTATTTTCTGCAAAAGGGATAGTGTATATGCTTAGGGGGAGTAATTTTGATTCTGGCATATTTTTGTTGTAAAACACTTAGATGTCAAAATTTCCAAAGTGTTGCCATCAATGCCAAAGGGGGAGATTGTTGGCATTTTTGATGATTATGTTGTGATTGTCATTGATGGACACACACTTGCATTAAGATCATTTTTGTATGTATAAGTTAAAGCTCAACCGAGACTTGTTCCAACTAGTATGATGTATTATAGTCTTGAGACTATTGGTGTTTTGCAGAAAGTGATTATTGATCTGAAGCGGTATGTTAACCCCAAGTGTTTCGAGGATCTCAAGTGGTACGAAGGATCAAAGCGGCAGAACACATATTTCCCAGTCTTCATTTTGTCGAACCGACAACTGGTATTTTACTTGAACTGGTATTTTGTATGAACTGGTAATACTCTATGATAAGTTACCAATCGACATTTTGTGATGAGTTACCATCCACTAATTGTTTGACGGTGCTGACACTTTAACGGTGCTTTTTGTGTCGTGTTACAGAATATGTCTAGATGCATTGAACCTAGGAAATTGTATTGTAATCCTATTGGACCGACATGAAATTAGATTCCTTTATAAGGACATCATGTCTAGGGTTTTAGGTTGTTGTTGTGGTTGATGTTGTTGCTAGGGTTTAAGGTGGTTGAGGAGTTAGAGAGAGTATGAATGTGTAGAAGACTGAAGTAATGCTGGAATGCATTAGGAACGAGCTATCAAGGATCTAACCAAGCAATCTATGCTATTAGCTAGATCACTAAATTGTTGATTACTCACATCTTCGACAAGTCTGTAGCCCTTAACCGGGTAGGCCCAAAAGCCTCTTGTAAATCCTCTAACAAGGTGGTTCACATCTGTGGATCTAAAATCCTCTAGCAAGGTAGTCTTTAATCAGACTTATCTCCTAACAGAGATTGAGATTCCTAACAGGATGTGTTCTGGTAAAGAACATTGTAAGACCTTAACCGGTCTGGTTCCTATTCTGTAGATAGTTACTTGTGAGTTCCATCTCACCGTGGTTTTTCCCATTTGGGTTTCCATGTCAAAATATCTTGTGTTATGGTGTTTGTGCTTCTATGGGTGAATGCATTATTTGCTATTTGGTTTGCATGTGTGCTAGCAGGTTTGTTTGCTAAACTGTTTTACCAGTTTATTGTTAGTCTAGCAAAGTGTTTAAGTGCAAAGATTTTTGGCATACTAATTCACCCCCCCTCTTAGTATTCATCAAGTTTGTGATAGAAACTCCTGATTGATAGCATGAATTGCATCACTAAGAGGGGCTCAATGAGATTGATTAAGATATCATATTGAATAGATAGGATATTGATTGATAGATAATTGATATTTTGTTGATATTGTGTTGCAAGAGGTACAGGTGGTGGTTTGAGTTCCAGGCCAACAGATTCGAGTGGCAACCACCCCTGGATTGCCCCTCATTTGATATATTTTGATGATTTTGATGTAGTCCTTGATGATATGTATACACTGATATATTTCTTTCGATCATTTTAATATGATGCGATGTACACATTGATGTATAGTGATGATTCAGATCTTTTTGTACATTTTATTTATGAGATTATATCTAGGGACTTTGGATATTTATTCTTTCTATTGTTAACTCAGGGAATTTCCTTTTGATCCACATGGGTTACTTTATGTATGATGATATGCTTATACATGCTAAGGATGCATTTACTTTGATGATCTAGATGTTTATATGCATGATTTTGTTTTTATGATGTAGATGATATATATGTGATGTGATTTATATGTTTTGAAGGTGATATATGCATATATGATGATTTATGATGATGTGAAGATGTATGCAAATGATAATTTATGCAATGCATATGGACATGTTATTTACATGTGATTAAATGAATGTTTTGTTATGCTCTTGTGATGTATGCATGTGTAGATGATATGAATGCAATACACATGTGATGTTGATATGAAAATGTCCTTGACATGTTTTCGAATGTTGTGGATGATGAGAAATGATAAATGCTTTGATATTGTGCTAAAATGTACTGATGATGTGATATTAAATGCACTGATATTAATGATATGAAATGCAATTAAATGTTAATGACACTAAATGTAATGATATGGTTTTAAATGATATGATACTAAATGGAATGATACTAATGAAATGATATAAAATGATTAATGATACTAAATTATGTGCAATGATTAATGATACAAAATGAAATGATAGTAATGAAATTATATGAAATGATTAATGATACTAATGAAATGTTTCCTCTGAGATAGTCATCCTTTTGATCAAATTTGCAGTGCTTCCTTTTTATCATCATTGAGCTTTTTAAATGTTGAAAGTTAATACAAGCAACATGGTATATTTGAGTCATGCCGACCTGAGTATAACTTACATGGATTTTGATATTGCAAGATGACACAAGTGTCGAGGTATAATTGAACCAATACGGTTTGAGTGTTGCTTACATAAAATAGACAAGAGATAACCTTTTGTCCTATATAAATTAGAAATATCTTTAGTGATATGTGTCCTGATCACATCGTAAGATAAATTTGGATAGTAATAAGGCTTCACTCACAAACAATAGATAAAGAAAATATAACAATCCTTCCTCTCTTCTCTAGTCTTGAAGACATAGTGATGTGTCCAACTTTATTGCAACTAAAACATTTGATGTTCCTCTACTTTGAGTTCCTTGTAGTTATTCTAGATCTGCATTGATTAGCCTTATGCCCAAAACCATTGCATATAAAAGGAAAATAACATAAAGTACCAAGAAAGAACTAATCAATGAGAAATTATTTGAAGGTAGATTATTACCATAAAATAAGAATCCAAAACCAAGAGAAAGCACAACATAATCCAAGAAGGAGATACAAAATTTGTAAGGGTGAAAAAGAAAAGAAAAAGCTGCCCTGATTATGAAGATGGCATAAAGCCTAAGAAAATACAATGAGAGAAAGAAAGAATGACCAAGATTTGTTAGGAAGAAGGAGCAAAGAAAAAACCGCAATGATTATGAAGATGGCATAAAACCTAAGAAAATGCAATGAGAGATCATGATTATGAAGATGGCATAAAGCCTAAGAAAATGCAATGAGAGAAAGATCTCTCATTGCATTTTCTTAGGTTTTATGCCATCTTCATAATCATGGCGGTTTTTTCTTTGCTCTTTCGCCCTTAAAAAACTTGTGTCTCCTTCTTGCATTATGGTGTGCTTGCTATTGGTTTTGGATTCTTATTTTATGGTAATACTCCACCTTCAAACAATTTATCATTGATTAGTTCTTTCTTTGTACTTTATGTTATTTCCATTTTATCATAACTGACAATAACCATAAAATAATCTATTTATTTCTTCCACAATTTGATTTTTGCAATTACTAGCTTTATGACCAAATTTATTGCATGTAAAACACTGAACATTTTGATTCATTATATTTCTACATTCTACAACCTTATGTCCAAATTTATCACGGGAGAAATGGTAACCATTAAATGAGGAGTACCTTTGAGAATTAGGTTGTCTAACTTGAGGTTTCCTTATGGAGCTTATTTGATTTTGAGCCTTCCTATCTTTGTTTGTTTCTTCTGTGTGCTATATAGATTTCACCTTCTTCATCTTGCCTTTATCTTTAGTTCTTTGATTTGAAAATTCACTAGCTTTAAAACCTAATCCACTTTTATCTGAACTAGAGATTTCTGCATAGCCATCATTTCCTCAAGTTTCTTAGCACTTTTCTTGAATTTGTCTTCAGATTTTAGGGTTACAAATTCTTGTTCTGATCTTATACATTCTTCAGTCTTATGTTTGATTAAGTCATTCATACATTTTTCCATTTTATTGCTTTCCTCAACTTGTACTTTCAAATTGACAATTGTTTCATTTGCTTGCTTCAATTCCTTGTTGACCTCTTTGTATCTTTCTGTGAATTTCTTGATTTGTTCCATCTTTGTTGTCCACTTGTTTTCTTCCTTGATATTCTCTTTCAAATCTTTGTTTTCACTCTCCATGTTATCAAGATATTCAAGAGTAGTTTTCAACTCTCCATCCATAAGAATTTATTTTACACTTAACTCAAGAGCAATATGTTCAACCAACAAGAACTCCCTCAAGCAGTTAGGCTAAAAATAAAGGACCAAAGCTCTGATAGTAATTGTTGAACACGTGGAAAACTGAGAGGGGAGGTGAATCAGTATTCCCTAAATATCTTTAAAACAATATTGTCATTACTACTTTGTAGATTTATTTTCAAACAGATAAAAATGAGTGATTAAATGAACAATAAAATCAAGATATTATCCACATCAACACACACAAGAGAACACCAAATGTTTTGTGTGGAAACCTATTAGGTAAAAACCATAGAGAGGGTTAACTCTCAATATAATATAACTGTTAGAGTTATCTTGTATTAACTAATAATTATTTATTTAATTATTAGTCTATTATACTCTACGCTTAAGCTAAACTTAGGCATTTAATAATATTGTAGGTATTCTAATTATTAAATACACATTATCCCTTTAGGGTTTCTTTAGGGTTGCACACCTTTAGGGTTGTGTAGCGTCCTAAAATTGTGACACTTGCAATTTCGACTGCATTTTGGTCTTCACGATGGCGACGCAACACGCAACCTGAATGGAGACCCTGAAACTTGCTCACGACACTGAAAACTGCATTTTTCAAGCACCCTGGCCTGAACCTCCTTGCACCCTGCTGTCCCGGGAGGTGGGACCAGAGCGCCCAGCGCCCTGGTCCCTCAGGACAAGGGCGCCCAGCACCCTGGTCCCCAGGACCATGGCGCCTAGCACCCTGGTCCCTGGGTCCTATTTTGGGCCCGGTCTCCTAAGGGGCTCGGGTCTTTTTGTTTGCAATTTGGAAATTAACTTTCCCTGGTCGGCCTAAGGTCGGAAAAATCAGTCTATCAGCCCTAAATGACAAGTATATAAACTACATTTTCCTCTCTCATTTGGATAGATGGAAAAAAGGCGAAAGCAAGATTCAAACATTCAAACATTCAAGCATTCAAGCATTCAAGCATTCAAGCATTCAAGCATTCCTTCTAAGTCTCCATTCAAGGCTAAGTGTTGCATTCAAGATAAGGATTCAACCATTGAAGAGGAGATCACATACTACATGTTACATACAACATACAACATACAACATACAACATACAACATCTAAACCTTCGCACATAAGGATACAAACATCCTTAGAACAAGGTATTAGTACTTGTTTTACAGTCATTTACATTTACAGCTCTTGCTCATTTCTTGGTTAATTCCAAAACCGGGGTTTGACCTAAAGGCAAACCCCTAATCCCTAACCCCCCAATCGTCTTCGCTTTTCTGTGTGTAGGTTGCAGGTACGCGGCTGAAATTGAAGATCTGGAATCCTTGTGCAGAGACGAACAGATCCCCCTTCGTTTCGCGGATTTTTCGGAGGACCGTGGCGCCGGGCGCCATCATCCTGACAACTTTTGCTCAAATTTGCAGGACAGTGCCGTATCGACATTTTACTGCTAATTCCAGGTCCGCAGCTTCATCCTATAATCCGAACTCAGTTTATAAGCAAATCTTTGTCACTTTCTATGCATTCCTAGCTCAATCCCTTTATCAATATTCTTTACAAAAGAGGGTAGCCTTGCTGTCTTGACCCTTGAAATTCATTTAGCATCCAATCTTGCATTGCGTAGGATTGGATCTTATGAGTTTCAACCCCTCTTTTGAATGTAAAGTCTCTCCCCTAAGTGAAAACCATCGAATCCTAGCGAACCTCCCTTCTCTCTCCTCGGAGTTGGAAGAGGGGAGAGCAACTAGGGTTTGATTGCGATTTTTCCACTTTACATTTTGGTGAACCCGACGTGAACATCCTTTCTGATTTTTCATGCTTAGATCTGAAAAAAAAAAAATTGATTACATTTCCATGTTTGATCTTTTGCAAAATTTTAGAGGTGATTGCATAAAAACCCTAAAATTTCTTTTTAGTAATTAAACTTGTGGAATTTTTAATTGTTCATGCTTGTTTCAGATCTGTCCTTCTATTACAAATTATCAATTCATATCTATGCTTTAATTTTGAAAATTAAGTGGTTAAGTGTCAAAACCCTAATTTTTGAAACCCTCTTGATTCAACCTTTGTTCGACAATTTCACTGATCAAAACATCTCCAAATCAGCTGTAACTTTGGATTCCGCAATAAAATCACAACATCTTTCATCCCTGAAAATTTGGAAAAAAGTTGCGAGGACCGTGGCGCCGGGCGCCATCGTCCCCGACATTTTTTCCGAAATTTCGGGAGCGAGATCTTACTGTATTTTCCTGCTAAAATCCAGAATTTTGGCTGATTTTATCAATTATAACACCTTCAAAATTAGAGTCAAAGTTGGTCTTGTGATTGCTTGGATTGAAGCTTCTAAACATTTAAAAATCATTGAAATTGAAATTTTGTGTCAAAATTGTGTTCTTACTGTCCTAAATCTGAAAAGTGTGTTTGCATTCATTCGAAATTTCAGTGCTTTATTCAAATTCTTGCATTTTGTGACTTTTGAAATTAAGTGCTTAATTACAACAACTTTAATTTCCGCTTTCAAAATTGAATTTTGCGTGAAATTGAGTCAACTTTTAAATTTCAAAATTTGCATTGCTCTTGACATTCCCTCTAAAAATCATAAAATTCAAAATTTCAGTTTCCCTCTCTTTTTCAAAAATTCAAATTTTGCATTTTTCGACAATCTTGGTAGGGTTCAATTTTGAGATTGCAACTTTAATTTGGCCTATCTACAGATCGTAAAATCACTCAATTTTTTCAGATTAGCTCTAAAATCATCATACCTTTCATCCCTGCAAATTTCGAAAAAAGTTGCAAGGACCGTGTTGCACTCTGAGCGCCACGGTCCCGGACATTTTTTCCGAAATTTCGGGAGACTATCGTGATTGCATTATACAGCTTAAATCCAGAAGATTGGCTGATTTTACTGAAAATTGCTACCTCTAAATTCAAAATCTTCTCTCTCTTTCTAGTGCATGAGTTTTACAACAATAAGCCCTACCTACACTATTCCCGTTAGACAAAGCCGTAGAATTAAGTCTTTCCAAGGTTTAATTACCGAGGAGATGGAACCTAATTTGAATAGCCTTTTTAACGAGGACATGGGTAATTCCTCTAATCCTCTTAATGATGAAGAAGCTCTCCATGAGGTTTCTGAAGAACAACTTTCGAAATTGGATAACCAATTTGACGATTTTCGACAATGGATGTCTCAAGAATACCCTGATAGTCAAGCTCTTCCTTTAATTGAGGGTCTAAAACGTATGCTTCAAAGTGATAAGAATGGAATTGATATTTTGCATGGTATTGCACACATCGTGGATTCGAATGTGATGCCTATGAAGAGTTGTGCTGAAAATTTGGGTTGTACACAACCTCCTACTCAAGTCAATCATTCTATCCCTTTGATGACTCCTATTGCTAGTATACCTACCTTTACATCAAACATAATGGCTACTTCTACACAAGACATTCCTCCTATGATCACTAGTCATGGGGGCAATCCCTCTTCTTCATTCAATCCAACTTCTTCATTCATTCCTTCAGTGAGTGTTCCTATTACATCTCCGCAAATGAACATGACGCAAGGGGGCAATTCATTTAACCATTCCATTCCTCCTTGTAGTGTTCCTCCTGCCCAATCATCTCCTATGGCTAATTATCATAGAATCCCACCACCTTACTCTTTACCTTCTTTCAATAACATAACACCTCCATCTCAATCTAACACATCTAATATGAACTCTTCGACTGAAGCGACCATTAACAATCTAGCACAAACTGTCTCTTCTTTACAGCAACAAATTGCCTCTATGAATCAATCTAAGTTTAGTATGCCCACATTTGATGTTGCGAGCCCACTTTCTCTTGACATTGTTCGAGCTATTCCTCCTAAACATGTTGAAATCCCGCATTTGGAACTTTATAATGGTAAAGGAGATCCTCTAACACATGTTAAGACTTTTCAAACAATTTGTACTGATTTTGCTTATGACCAAAGGTTGCTTGCAAAACTGTTTACTAGAACATTAAGAGACAAAGCCCTACAATGGTATTGCTCGTTGCCTTCCTATTCTATTACTTCTTTCGAACAACTTGCAAATGCTTTCATTCAACAATTTCAAAACAATATAAGTCCTAAAGTTACTTTGATTGATTTAATGCATTGTAAACAAGGTGTTAAAGAAAAAGTGACTGATTTCATTGGTAGATATAAGCATTTGTATGCTCAAATTTCTTTTCCAGTGCCTGACAATGATATTCAAAGAATCTTTATTTCTAATTTACAAAAAGATATTCGAGACAAACTTCTGTTTTCTGAGTTTACTTCTTTCCACCAGTTGTGTGCCACTCTTCACAATTATCAACTGACTGTGAGTCAAATGGAACAATCACATCCTATGGCTCCGAGTGATAAGGGTGATAGCAGTCAACAACCATTTGGGAAGTTTAAACCGAACAGAGATTCCATCAAATTCAATGAAAACATCATCAACAACAATGTGAATGCAGCATCAGGTGTGCCTCCTATTTCTAAATTTTTCAAGAAAGAAAGAAAGTATACTCCTTTGAATGAATCATTGCATAGTATTATGAATAAGTTATTGGAACAAAATGTGCTTACTCTTCCTCCTATAAGACAAATTGATCCTGCAAAGATTACTTCACCTTATTTTGATAACAAATCTTTTTGTCAATTTCATCGTCAGCCTGGGCATGATACTGAAAAATGTTTTTCTTTAAAGGGTAAAATTCAAGATTTGATTGATAATAATACTATCTCTGTTTCTGGAGTGAATGATAAAGGCAACACATCTGTAGCTCCTCCTAACCAAAATCTTCAGATTTTCACTGATCCATTACCTTCTCATACCTCTAATGCGGTTGAGACCAATGATTCCTCTTTTTCATCTGATGGTTTTGTGTCTATGGCTCCGAATGTGATTAACTTTGTAGAGCAGCAAGAAATCCCTAAAGAACCTTCCATCACATTTGATTCCAGTGAAACCATTAGGGCACCTGATGGTCCTTTATACATAGTTGCAAAAGTCAAGAATACACCTTGCCGTGGAGTGCTTATTGATCCTTCGTGCATGGTTAATGTTATTACTGAAGAATTCCTTTTTACTTTGCAATTGAATCAAGTGATCTATGACAAAACAGATGTGATTGTGAAATTATTTGATGCATTTTCTTCTCCTGCAATTGGTTCTATTACATTGCCTATTGAGGTCCATAACAAATCTCTTGAGGTGAACTTTGCTATTATTCCATCTTCCGAACAATTTCGTGTGAAGCTTGGCTATCCTTGGCTATCTTCCATGAAAGCTATTGCTTCTCCTATTCACAAGTGTTTGAAATTTCCCCATAATGGTGAAGTTGTTACTGTCAATCATAGTCTCTTTAAACCAGCTGAAAGAACCTCTAGTGTTCCTCTTGATTACTTTTGGCCTAAACAATTCCAATCTCTTCCTCCGCGAAGTGATCATCTTTTCAAATCTTATCAAAAGTGGAAAACAGATATGATCTTATCTCTAAGTGAACCTAGAACACCTAAACTTGACATTCCTATCATTCTTGAGAAGGAAGTTCTTCCTTTGAAAGATAAAACTAATGTCTTTCCTCAAGAAGATTCCCAACCCATCCCTATGGATGTGACTATGTCTATGCCTAATAAACTTCCTAAGAGTAGACCTATACCTCCTCGTCATGATGGACTTGGTCTTCTCCCTAAACCAAATATTCCTCCTTTATATGGAGCAGTTCCTCCTCCTTTTTATAGAGAGAAGAGACCTTCTTCTTCTCCTATTATCCAGCCTAAGAGACCACAACCTAAACACCCAAGTGATAGGGATGAGAACATTCCTCCTCCTCAATCTTCTCCACTTCCTACTAAGACTAGATGAAATCATTCTGCACGTGAACGCCGACGAAAACGTCGTCTTAGAGCTCAAACTTTGCAATCTCCAAAAGCACCTTCAACAAGCATTATTCCATTTTCTCCTCAGCCGGACATTGAGCCTAAATCTCCTAAACATAAGATGCATGATGGTCTTGATCCTGTGCGAGTTAAAGATCCTATTTTTATAAATCTTGATGATGATATAGATGAAAATGTTATTCATGATGAAAATGTTACTCCTCTTGCTTCTGATAGTGAATATGAACTTGTTGATGTTGATAACCATTTATCTAATGAATTTTCTAAAGCACTTATCCTAGCTCCTAGACAAGAACAATGTGGCTCGGGACATGAACATAGCCCTTGTTTGGATCTTGTGATAGCTCCATCTGCTGTGTTGGATGTCCCTCCTCTAGCGTGTTCCCTGCCTTCCCGAAACATTGATCAGCAAGATCGGGGGGTAGATGACGTGCTAGACTAGTTACATTAGCATAGCAGATTCTCTCCCCCTCTCTTTTGTCACTTCTTCTATGTGTACTCTCATTCTTCTATTTGTTGTCCTTAGTGTTGTCTACTTGAGGACGATGCAAAGCATTGAGATCTCTCGATCTCTCTCATGTTGACTCAAAAGACACATGTGTTCCCTTCTTCTAGGTGACCTTCCTTGATTGGAGAATGAAGAACAATTATGCATACATACATATGATATATATACATGAATTATCATACAGCATACTGACCCCAAGGAAAGCGAAGTCACCTCGTGCTTTGTGTTTTGTGTCTATTATCCTTGGGTTTATCTCACACTTGGGGGCTAAATCCTTGCGATAACGTGCTCCTTTCCTTTCTCATTCTTATATGTATCACTACGTTAAAACAATCACCCCCGGTGAGGCATGTGCGATCACTTTAACGTAGGGGGGCATACATCCCGTTCATATCTTTTCAAGATACTTGAAAATTTCTTGGTAAAACCTTGCCTTGAGAATTTTAGATATCTTTCTTGCATGACTCATAGTGAGGGAACCTTACTACTGACAGTCATGGTTCTCCCTCATGATCTTCCCTTTTACTTTGTCAATCGAAGTCGTAAGATCCTTAGTCCACTGGGGGCTTGGTGTATCTTGCCTCCTTGACGTGGTGAAAGTCTTTCAATGTTGTTTCCTTGTACTTTACCGGAAGTATGAGCATACATACTCCCACTAAAGTGGGGGCTAAATGTAGCATCCTAAAATTGCGACACTTGCAATTTCGACTGCATTTTGGTCTTCACGATGGCGACGCAACACGCAACCTGAATGGAGACCCTGAAACTTGCTCACGAAACTGAAAACTGCATTTTTCAAGCACCCTGGCCTGAACCTCCTTGCACCCTGCTGTCTCAGGAGGTGGGACCAGAGCGCCCAGCGCCCTGGTCCCCAGGACCATGGCGCCTAGCGCCCTGGTCCCTGGGTCCTATTTTGGGCCCGGTCTCCTAAGGGGCTCGGGTCTTTTTGTTTGCAATTTGGAAATTAACTTTCCCTGGTCGGCCTAAGGTCGGGAAAATCAGTCTATCAGCCCTAAATGACAAGTATATAAACTACATTTTCCTCTCTCATTTGGATAGATGGAAAAAAGGTGAAAGCAAGATTCAAACATTCAAACATTCAAGCATTCAAGCATTCAAGCATTCAAGCATTCCTTCTAAGTCTCCATTCAAGGCTAAGTGTTGCATTCAAGACAAGGATTCAACCATTGAAGAGGAGATCACATACTACATGTTACATACAACATACAACATACAACATACAACATACAACATCTAAACCTTCACACATAAGGATACAAACATCCTTAGAACAAGGTATTAGTACTTGTTTTACAGTCATTTATATTTACAGCTCTTGCTCATTTCTTGGTTAATTCCAAAACCGGGGTTTGACCTAAAGGCAAACCCCTAATCCCTAACCCCCCAATCATCTTCGCTTTTCTGTGTGTAGGTTGCAGGTACGTGGCTGAAATTGAAGATCTGGAATCCTTGTGCAGAGACGAACAGATCCCCCTTCGTTTCGCGGATTTTTCGGAGGACTGTGGCGCCGGGCGCCATCGTCCTGACAACTTTTGCTCAAATTTGCAGGACAGCATCGTATTGACATTTTACTGCTAATTCCAGGTCCGCAGCTTCATCCTATAATCCGAACTCAGTTTATAAGCAAATCTTTGTCACTTTCTATGCATTCCTAGCTCAATCCCTTTATCAATATTCTTTACAAAAGAGGGTAGCCTTGCTGTCTTGACCCTTGAAATTCATTTAGCATCCAATCTTGCATTGCGTAGGATTGGATCTTATGAGTTTCAACCCCTCTTTTGAATGTAAAGTCTCTCCCCTAAGTGAAAACCATCGAATCCTAGCGAACCTCCCTTCTCTCTCCTCGGAGTTGGAAGAGGGGAGAGCAACTAGGGTTCGATCGCGATTTTTCCGCTTTACAGGTTGCTAATCTCCTCTTATAAGAATTGTATTGTACTTTTTTACTAATTCCCTCTCTGAATGATAATCTTTTTCTTTTCAGAGCCACTATTGTGTTTTTGTCTCCAATTTTCTCCTGTGACATGTATTTTGCTTGTAGGTGCTCTTGGGATCTCTGAAGTTGTATTTTCTCAACTTCTTCATGGTATCAGAGCCTTGATTTGCTGTTACTTGTTCATGATTTTTCTGAAGATTTGTTGGAGGAGGATTTCAAGCTTTTTCAGAGTTTTTTTAATTTGGATCTAGGGTGCTTCTTTGTTTCTAGATATATTGGGCTCAAACAGACCTCATTGTTGAGCTCAGAACACCCCAAAACTCCCGTTTTCATATAAATTTGTCCAATTTGGACAACTTTGGCTCTGGCAAATATTTTTTTTTTTTGCCCTTATTGGGCACGTTTTTTCAGAATTTTTGTAAAAAAATTATTTTGGGCAGTTTCATAGCTTACCTAGGCCGAATGCACTAAAATTTGTAAAAAAAACATTTAAAAAAAAAGAGGTTTTGTTTTTTTTCAAAAATAAAGCACATTTGGTAGGGGGCTGATGACCTCTACAGGTCCATACGGCTTGCAGTAGGTCATGGACTCGACCCCACCTGTGCCCTATGCCCCATGTCCTTGGCCACTGCTGCCCTCCCCACAACCACCTATCACCCTCCCAACAACCACCTACCACCCTCCCCGTCACCCTCACGACAACCACCTGCTGCTCTCGCCCACCATCCACGACCTAGGGTTGCCACTGGCCACCGCCAACTGTCACCCTCCTGGTCATTGCCTGCCACTCCCGGTAGCTACTGCCACACTGCCATTGTCTGTCGTTGCCATTGTTGCTGAGTTGCTTCCGTCCTGCCCGCTGCTCTTGCTCGTTGTCGTCTCCTGCACTATGTCACTGGTTCCCCCAAGTATGTCGTCACTTCCATGCACGACCACCGGATTTTATTCTGTCACTAATTTTTTTCAGGTAGAATATGTTTATTGGTGGTATTTATCGGTGACGTGACCTTTTTCTGGTGAGACATCTTTTGTTTTCGGCAGACAAACTTTTTTGGACAACCGCCAAATTTTCAGGCACCAGATTTTTTTTCCGACAATATTCTACTGTGCTGACGTCAGTGGTACAAAGAGCTTGCATGGCCCCTTGTGACCCTCTTTGTGCCCTAAAAGAGGGGTTTTTTTTCTTTTGGCCATAACTCAGGCATACGATATCATTTTCGAGAAAATGAGATATTGTTGGAACGCTGGTTTTGTCTACTTTCCATATTTGTGGGTTTCATCACCTATTTTTTTGCTGGTATATTCTATAGAAATTTGAAGTCAGAGGAGTTGTTTTTAGTCCCGAACTCATATTTTTCACTAGTTTCCTTGTTTTTCATGATTCCAGTGGCAATGGGACAGTGTTTTAGAGCTCTTCATATCCATCCATGAAATTTTTCTTGAATTTTCTGCAAGTACATTTTATTCAATTTTTTGTGTTTTCACACTGTAGTGAATTACTTGGACATGTGAGATCATGGAAGCTTCTCGTTTGCATGGAATGACTTGTTGTTGGTTGTTCTTCATGTATTTCTAGCCTATTATCCTTTTTGAGCATTGTATACATCATTTTGTAAGCATTTCTTTTTTTGCAAACATGTTGAGATAAATTATCACTATGCCTTGCATGCTTGGGATCTTGTACATCTTGTTCCTTATTGTACTCGCACTCCATTTTAAAGTGCCATGGGAGGGTTTGATGTTTTCCTTTGTTTATCATCTACCTTTGTCACTTGAGTGTTCCTTCTGTGACATTAACCTCATGACGTGTTTCAAGTGAGTGTTCCTTCCACGACACTAGCCTTTATATGTGTTTGTAC
Organism: Cryptomeria japonica; assembly: GCF_030272615.1. Classification (NCBI taxonomy): domain Eukaryota; kingdom Viridiplantae; phylum Streptophyta; class Pinopsida; order Cupressales; family Cupressaceae; genus Cryptomeria; species Cryptomeria japonica. The sequence goes on along the minus strand of NC_081411.1, from coordinate 743,834,563 downwards.
TTTTTGTTGCACTCTTGATGTTCCTGGTTCTTCGTCATGCAATTTTTCTTGGCATTCAAGTTTAGTGTACCTATCACCTCTCCCTTGTCAGCATTATGGGGGGGTTCTCCTATTGGTTGTTGGTTCTAATGCTTCCTTGGTTTGTTGGAGTACACTTTTTCATTCCTATTTTTGGAGGCAACCTTCCATCTTCGATTGATCAACTCTTCATACTTTGGTGTTTTTGCCATCTGTATCTTCGAGTTCAGTTGTTTGCCTTTGTTTTCCATCTAATTCGAGTAGTGTTATTTGAGGGCACTCATGTAGATTGCAATCTTCTCTACCTAATCATTTTCTATTTCAGTGGAGGTTCTTCAGATCGACAATGCTTGCAGGTTCTTCATGCTCCAGTGATTCTTCTGCTCTTCTTTTGTTCCTATCCTTTGGAACATTGTTGTTTGGAGGCTTCTTCATCCCTTCACTTGTTTTCCATCCCTTTTTGGAGTAGAGTTTTTTCCGAAGTACTTTTCTCTATTTTTCCGGTTCATAGAGATTTGGTTGTGATTGGGTACCTCATTAGGCTTTGTTGCCGAGACCCAAATTTTCCTTCATCATGTAGTTGCATTTTTTGATGCATTTAGTTTTTTGGCTTCTCCCTAAGTTCATCTTAAGGGGAGGTGTTAGAGTTATCTTGTATTAGCTAATAATTATTTATTTAATTATTAGTCTATTATACTCTACGCTTAAGCTAAACTTAGGCATTTAATAATATTGTAGGTAATTATTAAATACATATATTATCCCTTTAGGGTTTCTTTAGGGTTGCTAATCTCCTTTTATAAGGATTTTATTGTATTTTTTTACTAATTCCCTCTTTGAATGATAATCTTTTTCTTCAGAGCCATTATTGTGTTTTTGTCTCCAATATTCTCTTGTGACAGGTATTTTGCTTGCAAGTGCTCTTGGGATCTCTGAAGTTGTATTTTCTCAACTTCTTCAATAACTAGTTATAGAATATCACAAGAGCTCACTACAAGGCTCACTACCTGAGGCTCCCTATCAAAATGAAAAAGGAAGCCCACTCCTAAGAGGGCTCAATACCTAAGAGAATAAACAAAATGAATTGTTGAAGTTACATTTCACACATGCATGAATTACAGTTACAATTAAGCTCAATAGATAGACTTCTCACACTTCATTCACTCCTCAGCTATCCACTTCAATCACATCTTACTATCTCGCACTTGTATCTCTCTATCTCATTTTTCCTTCTATGTCTCTCTCGCATACATCCATATATATCTCATCAAAGAGATGCATCTCATATATATACCGATTCATATATCAAGTCTACTATACATGCCTTACACGCTATTACAATATACATCATACATTTCACTTGCATAGGTCAGTCAAAGATATACCAAGAGTTGAATCCAATTAGGATATAAAAGTTGTCCACAATGTTTAACCATGTTTCAAAAACTACAAGATCAAAATAACTTAGTTAAAGAAATGCAGATGCCAAAACCAACTGTTGTGTTTCGAAGGAACAGAGAAACTGATAGACTGAATTGCCGAACCAAGCATCTCACCTTCCATAGATCTAAAACATGTGCAATTTGGAATATAGGTATGTTTGATATCTATAAGTGTACTACCCAAACCACAAATCAATATCTCCAACTAAGGAGCAACGCAGAGAAAAACATGATAGATAAAATAACCAAAATACAAGAGCAACAACAAATAAGTCGGTAGAAGTATGTTGACATCAATGACAGCTGGTAGCCAATACAAAATTTTCTTTCATCAATGAAAAAACTCCAACAAATATCACATATCCTATGATATTATTCATAATTATATAAATGAGACTTTTTCCCTCATAGAAAAGGATTACACCCTAATGAACGTGATTAAACCTAAAGTATCATAGACACCACAACTTTCCTATGAAGTTAGTGATGAAAACATAGGATTTTATGTAGTGAACCTCATTAAATTACTAAAGGATCCTAAGGCATAAAGGTTTGATACATATTGAGAGTTCATGAATAATTAAAAAAAATAAAAAAATGGAGGAGCATGTGAACAAAAATAATGTTGTATGAAAAATGGGGAATATCAAAACTGCAACCCCAAGATCATATAAAATCCACAACAGAGGTCCAAAATTTTGTAGGTAGATTCTCTAGGATTTGAAACTATATAATCTGATCATACAAACATAGGAGCTAAGAATCATCTACAATAAAAACACCTATCACACAAAAGAGATCAAAGAAAGATAATATTCTCAATAATAACCTGAGAATTCTATATTGATTGCACAAAATAATAAGACTACGATAAAGGAATGAATATGTATAAAAGAATGAAAGAAACTCTAGATGGAGAATTTTAATGCTAGATTAAATTTTCTATCACCAAGTATCACAATCATAATGAATGAGACAACTTAAGTTATTATTAGCCTAATCTAATAAAAAGAAAAAACACCGAAGTTATCTTAAATGAAAAAGTAATTAAATGACCTAATTAATAAATAATTACATAAAGTGTCTCAGTTGATCCAATTCCCCCCTTTAAGATTAACTTAGGGATAAGCAAAAGAGCTAATATGAATTCATGCATGAATGGGTCTTGAAAACAAAGGCTTGATCAACTACTCATGTGCAAACCAATGCAAAGAGATGCAACTCTCACAAATGGAGAAAAAAAAAACCCAGTGAGATGAAACTCCTCTCAAAAAGAGAGAAAAAGAAATAACTACATGAGTGAAAGAAGAAAAGGAGGAATTAAAGTGATCCCCCAAGGACTACTTGTATCACAATATTATAATGAATGCATCCCCCATAAGAGAGAGAAAATGAGGATAGGAATCCCCCCAATGAAGAAGTATCTTCTATGTCAACGATGAATGCTTGAATATAGAACATGATCTACTTCCTGTAAACAAAATTTCTCCCCTTAAGAAAAAATAAATCCACTAGAGATAAGAGAAGAAAAAGCCATGAGTTGGAAGAAGTAAGAATCTAAATCCAAATTATGTGTGCCTTGGGAAACTACTCAACTATCCACATGTCTGAATCATGATATGCCAAATCAACTGAAGGAAATCCAAAAAACTACAAAGAGACTTAATAAACAACCTCTAAAAGAATTGGAGATGGGATGATAGGAATTCTCAAACTATCATCAAATAGTAAGTGAAGATCCTCAAATATATCCCCAATGTCTCCAATGTGTGGCTCATCAAATAATTTTGCAATATTTGGAAATAAATCATCCCACAAAGCTAAAAGTGGAAGGAAATAATCAACCTACTAAATTTAATTTGTGGGGGCCATGCACGAGCCAATCCCAATATCATCAACAACAATAGAAAATGATGAAGATTAAGATGGTGTGTGAATATGAGGAGTGAGAATTGAGAGATAAGTCTATGATCCATAAGGACATGAAAGACTCATGATATACTTAAGAATATAAAAAGTACCATGATCATAGGGTAGAAAATCTACATGTGTAAGGGGATTAACACAATCTATTGCAATATCATTTGGAAATGGAGAGATATGAGGGTCTCCCTAGATGTCTAAAAGGAGAGTCCAATCTGTGTTGGGACATTCAATGTCCAACAAAGAACACATAGTGTCATCATCAACACTAAAATCAATTACACCTACAACATGGTAATTAATGATCCTCCAAGCATGTTGAACCCTCTTTGAATCTATTTAAGGGATGAGTCCATATAAATAGGGAAAAAAATCAAGCTAGATAAGATGTGTCAAAATGCCCTTTGGCCAAAGACTCATAAATGCCCTTTACCAGGATGATAATAGAAAGATGAATAGACAAACCTATGGTACCTCCTCAAATAAAATAATTATACCTAAAAAATCTCATCACATTTAAAACACATTAAATACAACCCTCTCCAACAAAAAGATCCATTCCAGGTTCTAAAATATCTAAGTAATTGACTAGATAGTGATGTAGCATCATAAATTATCACTGAGACAATTTACACCTCATGTTTGTGCCCCTAATTTAGTGTGTTCTATTCTCATCACCTATCTAGGTCCATTTTGTGCCCATTCACCAATTTTGATGCTATGTACACCCACTAATGAATTCCTTGGTGGGGTATCTTTCTCCCTAGGGTTTTATTGTGGTCCCTGTTTTAGAAGGGCCATGGTTCCTAGCACCATGGTCCCTCGTAGTAGGGCCCAATTTTGAATTGGGGTAGGCATCCTATCCCTCCAACGAGAATCCATCTTCATGGCTTTGCATGACCATTGAAGGTCAACCTAATTGGTGAATTGCCTAGATACCCCTATATAAAGATATTTGATCAACCTAATTTCATCCAAACATCATAAGCATTCATTATCAAGCATTTTTAGAGATCTTCAAGGTTGCATATTCTTCATTCATCCATTGCGGAGGAAAAATTACATCATTCATATGAAATCATGTGTGTGTGATTAGGGTTTTATCATATTCATTCCATTTCATACAACATATGTGATTACATACAAAGACGCAAAGCATCATCATCTACAATTGCAAATTTGAGGTACACCTTTCCATTATTTATTTCAGTATTTGCATTTTTTCATTCAAGGGTAATTCCTAAATTGGGGTTTTACTTAGGCAAACCCCTTTTCCAAACTATTTTCCCCTTTTCACTATGTATAAAAATAGGTACAAATATGTGTTTGGGAGGATCGATAGTATTTACAGGGATGAAATAGTTCCATTTTTTATGATAGAATATTGGGAGGACCATGATGATCACCACCACGGTCCCAATAATTTAGGTCAAATTTTGGGGAGCATATCCAAATAATATTACTTTGATTAGATCCAAGTTTGTGGCTCTATGTGATGATTTTCGCTCACTATTTATCCTCGATCACTTTAATATTCACTCATTTACCCTAATTTCAACATCTTTACCAATTCAAATCAATCTAAGGAGCATAAATCCTATTGAGGAACCACGAATTTGATCAGAATATTAACCTTAGAGAGGCTAGATCTATTAGATTCCTCTCTTCCTTAATGAAATGGTCTTTTAAGTAAAAAATAGTGGTTTTATACATTCTTATGGTGAAACCCTAATTTGTCACCTATTACAAGTGAAAACACAAAAAAATGAATAAAATGTACCTAAGAAAAAATATGAAAAAAATAACAATAGATCTGGATAGAGTACTTCATTAGCTTTCCAATGATATCAATTTTTTGAAAAATAGAGTCTGGATGTGCAAGATATGGCCTCAAAAGAACAAAACAAAAATTCTAACTTTGGAGGCCTAGTACAAAAAATTAAAGTAGAAACTAATAAAATCACTAGTACTACTGAATTCACATTAGAACCAACTTTTTGACAATATCTCATTTACATGATTTTGACTCCATATGACCAAGTTATGGTTAAAAACATGGAATCATGTCAATTAGGGCACACCTTGATTGGACAAAGCATGCTTAAGACCACTGGATAAATGGGTAAACCCAAATTGAATAGAGAATATTTTGGACCACTAGATAAAAGGGTGAACCTAATCAGATATAGAATTATTCAAGCCACTAGATAAAAGGGTCAACCCTATGAAGCACCTTTTAGACTGCTAGATAAAAGGGCGAACCTAGATTAGGTGAACCACGCTTCCAACTACTAGATAAAAGGTTGAACCCTATGAAGCACCTTTTGGACCACTAAATAAAAGGGTAAATCTAGTTCAAAAATATAACACTTCATAGTGTTGGAGGAAAGGGTGAACCCAATTCAGATAGAGGAGGATCTAGACCACTGAATAAAAGGACAAACCCTCAAAGATAATTTTGTAGTCTCTAATTTTGATGAAAGAATAGGCAATTTAAGGGCTTTTGGGGATTTTGAGTGTGATGATGACCTATATTTTACTCCAATGTGCATAGAAAAATATCTCAAGGTTTGGATTCCTTAAGCATACGGATAGGAACTTAACAAATTTGAAGCTCTAATACCATGTAGAAGTTGATGAAACAACCGCAAGAGCCAAGAATCATCTGTAAGAAAAACACTTGTCACACAAAAGGAATCAAGAAAATATAATATGCTCTATAACAACTTGATAATGTTGTATTGATTACAAAATTACAAAAGTGGCTCACTTCCAGAATGCTCACTGCAATAGATATAAATGAAATGAGGAAAGTTTCATCTCTGAATGCATGAGATTAGTTTCAGATTTAGCTCAGATCACAACTCACAAAACTTATAGTAGATCCAGTAAAGGATTATTGCAACATTGACCACAACTTTGCACGCTTCTTACTCTGCTACACAACACATACTTCATTGATTCACACTCTCTCCTTCTATCTCGCTTCACACAAACACACACACATACACTACTCCATTTTTTCCACATTATATATATATATATATATATATACATATATATATGTATATATATACACACACACATATATATATATATATATACACACACACATATATATATATATACACACACACACACACATATACACACACACACACACACACACACACACACACACACACACACACACACACACACACACACACACACACACACACACACACACACACACACACACACATATATACCAAAAAGCTTATACATCGAGATAATATGTCAGCCAAGAACAAGTAATATTCTGCTCAGATCAAAATGTTATCCAATAAAGTCAGCCTCCACAAGATCTCCTACATGCCGACTTCACACATTTTATTTACCGATGCATGTACCTTAATTACTGAAATAGAATAGGGGTCTACTAGACCCTTAGATACATACCCATAAGCACAAAAATCCAAGCATAGAAACTCCAAACTCCAGGATACAGATACCACATATACCACATATGTTGGGACATAAAACATGATAGATACAATTGGATACAATTGATATGACTGATACCAAAACACATAACTGATACCAGGACATAATTAAACCAAGATAAGAACAACTCAGGATTATGGAGATGAGGATCTTCTGGAAATAGCTCCATTAAATCATTTATGCCTTGCATCATGTAATGCCCCACCAGAAACCCTAAAGGAAAACCACACTTCATGACAACTAAAGGGTACAACAATTTTTTTTATAAAAGATTAAGTACATTCATTATAATAAAGCACATTTAATAACACAAGCGGAAGTCTAACAATGACATCCTAAAGGGTTACCAACGAAGATTACTTCGAATTGATACTACATCACAATGTTATTCCAATTATCCATCTAATTTAGGGAAAATCAAATACGATTAATTAACTCAACTCCAAAAACTGAAATCCAACTAGATAGGTTTAAAGAGTTACAATGTATTTACTTCCATTGATTCATTTACACCAAAGAGAGGATAACTGAAATATCATACATTCCATTAAATCTTAAATTACAACATTCCATAAATTACATAACTTCAATAGGATAAATAAAGTACATAGGTTACAATGCCAAGGTTACAAGTTTAATAATACAATGACCACATGGTCAAAACTGTACAATAATCACGAACATGAGCTAGATCAAGAGTCACGAACCAAGATCCACCAGCGAAGCCGATCCTCACAAGAAGGTAAGAACCAAGATATCCGATGGGAAGTGGCACTACTACCCGACCATGTGATCCCATAATGGAACCACCCCACTATGCTAGGAGATAGCAGAGACCCTCAAGCGAGCAAGAAGACAAGTACGACAGTACACATGACTCCGCAAAACTCAAGTGAATCAACTCACAAAACACTAGTGACTCTAAAGAGAGAGTGTCATCACATGGCTTGAGACGGTCACCCTAGGTAGGTCTCCATAGGTCCCGGCCCCCATCTTGGGTTATCCTGGTAACCTCTCTCGAACCCCTGGCTCCATCTAAGCATCATGCAGACCCTATCAACCTTTCATGAAGACAAGGTGGTAGGTTTGCCATTCTAGGCCTTCCCACACACCTTGAGCCTTTACAAGCACTCAACTATGTGCAGGGTACAATATCTTAATTAATTTATTAACTACCCACCCCCTAATCAATTGTTAGATTATCACTTATTATCTGACTTTCGAGGGGTTATCCTCCCATCCTCTTTGGGTGCACCCCCCGCCCGAAGCCACTCTCTCACCTAGGACACTAACAGGAAGGATCTCTCTAAGAGACTCTATGGCGAACTGACAACCATACCTACTCCTGACATAACGCAGGTGAAGGATTTACAACCACTACTCAGGATTGACCATTTGGAAACATAATACACAATGGTTCACATCCACATGATTTAACAACGACACCTGACTAAGGGAATATACCACATACAACAAAATGATAACTCACCAAAATTGCAACAATATCTAACTTAACTACAATAATTTAAAAAAAACACAAGATCCAACAAACAATCTTTTCTTAAAGCAGTAAAAAGCATAGATACTTGCAATAGAGATTTTCTAGAAATAAAGAATTTAATTCTATATTAATATAAGGAAACTATGAAATCACATGTCAAATAAGGTTGATTAAAACCACATTAAAATTAATTCCCTAGTCATATGATCATGACTAATTTACAAATGAATCCGATTAGACTATAACTATAATCTAATTTTAATTCTAAATTAAACCTACAGATACTATAATATAATATAATTTCAATATAATTATATATTCCTTGAATATAATTTTATACAATTATATTATATTAAAATATATATAAAAATGAAGATCTATTTTTAGAAATAACATTTATTTCCTAAAAATTATGCTATGTCTTCTTTTCTCCAAAATACTAAATTTATTTTTAGAAATAACATTTATTTCCCCAAAACAAATTATATAATGTCTTCTAGACTTCAAAATACTAGATTTATTTTTTAGAAATGACATCTTTCTCCTAAATTTAAGCAATACTTCTATTTCCAAAAATTACTAAATTTATTTTTAGAAATAATATTTTTCTTCCAAAATTTATGCAATACTTCTATTTTCCAAAATACTAGATTTATTTTTTGAAATAAATTATTATTATTATTATTATTTTTTAAACTATACTATATCTTCTTTTCCCAAAATATATATAATTGATTAGCAGAATAACAAAATAATACTAATAAATATATATATTATTTATTAATACTATTATTATAAAAACTATTTATTATATATATTTTTTTTTCTAACTTTAAGAAACCACACCAAATAATGCCGAATTCATTATTTTCGGCTGCTGGGAGGAGGCGCTGTGGAGGTTTAACGACGACAGCTGCTACCGAAGACAACGAATGCTACCTTACGGCAGCAATGCTACCGCACGGTAGTACTGCTGCCGTGGGGTAGTAGCTGCTACCTTACAGTAGCATTACTACAGTGGGGTAGAGGCTCCGCCTCCCCCAATTTTTGTTTAATATTTTTTTTGTAAATTTTTAATTTTTTTTTTTTTCAATTCTATTTATAATGAAATGTCTAAAATGAATTTTTTGAAACTTTCAATTCATTAAAAAAAATGAATTCTCAGAGATGAATCTCTCTGCACAACATATGTTTTTCCTCCTATATTTTATTTTTTTAAAATTTGAAAATAGCCAGAGTTGGAATTAAAGGTAAAATTTCCCAAATAAATTTTAATTTTTTTTTTGCCTGGGGTGAATACATAGATTAAAAATTTACCAGGCCCTTTAATCTATAATTTTTTTTTAAGAATACTTTCAACAGAAATACAATATGCATAACACAAAATAAACCTTCATGCAAAAACATAACTCTCTACGATTTTCACAAAACTACAACTAAAATGTAAAGGAGAGAACAACAAAAAACAAGAGAATCTCCTCAACAGAGATAGGAGATTCAACAATAAACTAGTGAGATTTAAGGAATGGAAGAAAACCAGACAAGATCCCAACCTGAGAAGCTTTCCTGGAAGATTCTCTAGGATGAGCTCAATCCTGCAACCGGTTCCTCTGGTAAAATTTATTTACCTCCAAATCTTGCTTCCAAAATAATTTTTTTTTTGTCTCCCAAAATTCTCCGCCTCTTCCCGTGAACTCCCCAGGAAAATCCCCAAAAATAAAATAAACTTTTACCTCTACTTCTAGTTTGAAAAAAAATCTTCCTCTAAAACATAGTCTTAAGTTTTATTAATAAAAAAATATTCTTTTTCTTTCCTAGTTTCCAAAAACACATAAATAGAAAGAATTAGCAAACAATTTGTTTTTCTTTTCTTTTTCTCATGCCCAACTAATTAACTTTTCCCAAAGAGAATATAGGGCAATCATTTAATTCTTTTTATTTATTATTTTTTTGAAAACTAGAGATCATTAAATACAATTGACTTAATTCATATTCTACTAATATGTAAATACAATTATATTTTTATAATAATGCAATCGCAACCAAATTTAATTACTTCCTTTATTTAATTAAATTCATAATTACAAACACATAATAATACATAATTTAATTCTTCTAACTATGCAATAACATTATGAACTTAAATTAATTAATTAATCCATAATTGCACGCAAACAGAGCAACCCCAAACAAAGACTCTGAAAATGGGTCAACCAAGCAAAACCCGAAGACCGAACCAAAGAAAGGACAACTGACTGGTGACACTCACAAGAGTGTGACAGGGGTCAAACTAGGGTCAACCACTATCTCCTTTACTCCCATCGGACAAATAAGGCACACTCAGACCTATGAATCCAGGTGGAGACGATACCGTGTACCTAATCGGTACTTGTACCTGCAATACCCTGCATCATCGAACCACACAGGCACATATATACATATAGAATACATGACATACACATCGTTGAAGGAGAATCACAACGTTCCCTGTTTCACCAGAGTGAGTGAAGGAAAATCATCCCCTTACATCCAATACATTTGCAAACATGCAACAAATATATGACACATCGCATAGATAAAGTAAAGTGTCAGTGAAATGTAATAGTCCATAAATTCTACAATCACAAGTACTGAAATACTGTAAATAAAGTATGCATCCCATATTCAGATAAAACATGTAATAAAGTCCATAAGTCTGAATAACACATAAAAGAAATGTATCCATTGAAAGTACACCATAGAGAAAAATGAATCTAACAAGCTCAGTTGAGGAGGGGTACTACATCTTCCCCCCCAAAACTAGGCTTACTCCTGGAAGCCTAAAATAGATAAGAATAAAGATCTCTGATCTTCACTGCATCCTCCCAAGTTGCCAAGGTCTCATCATTTGGGTCCCATAGGACCCTTACCTGGTCGATGGTGCGACCCCTGAGGGTCAAGTCCCGATGCTGAAGAATTCACACGGGCTCCATAGAAAGCTGCCCGTCCTTGACTTGAAAAGAGTTCCAATCAAGAATATGAGTCACATCAGGGTGATAAAGTTGAAGAATAGAAACATTGAAGACATTGTGGATGCGGGATAGACTTAGTGGCAAGGCAAGATAGTAGGCTACAGGTCCTATCCTCTCGAGGATTTCAAAAGGACCAACAAAATGAGGTGCCAACTTATAACCCTTTCCATAATAGATCAGACTCTTTCGCAGACACACTCTCAAAAACACACGACCACCAACAGAAAATTGACGATCTACCCTATGAGCATCTGCATACTTCTTCTATCTATCCTGGGCAGCTACCAAATTCTCTCGAATCTGCTCAACCTGCTACTCCATCTCTTGAAGAATATCCAGTCCTATAAGCACCCTGTCCTCAAGCTGATCCCAACTCAAAGGAGTACGACAAGGATGACCGTATAATGCCTGGAATAGAGACATACCTATGGAGCTATGGTATCCATTGTTGTAAGCAAGCTCCACAAGGTAAATGTAATCCTCCCAACGCGACTGCTGGTCCATAACATACATGCGGAGCATGTCCTCCAACACTTGATTCACACACTCAGTCTAACTATCAGTCTCTGGATGGTAAGCTGAACTAAAGTTCAACTGTGTCCCTAAAGCATGCTGAAGTGAGGTCCACAATGCTGAGGTAAAGATGGGATCTCTATAAGAAATGATCTGCCTTGGAATTCCATGCAATCTCACCACATCTTCCAAGAAGACACGTGCCACTACTGCTGCTGTATAGGAAGCTTGAATAGGTAAAAAGTGAGAGACCTTGGTCAATCTATCAACAATCACCATGATGGCATCATGTTGACATGAAGAGACAGGCAATCCAACAATGAAGTCCATGGAAATGATGTCCCATTTCCAATTTGGTACCAAATTAGGCTACAAAAGCCTCGCTGGGTGCTAGTGCTTTGCCTTCACCCACTGGCATTCTAAACACCTCGACACGAAATCAACAATGTCATTGTTAGGTCTTGGAGACAACTGAGGAGGGGGGGGGGGGGGGTGAATCAGTTGTCAAATAAATTCAAACCAAAAACCAATTAACCAACTTAATGCTTAATATCGGTAAACCAGTTAAGTATTCTGGTAGATAGTGTTAATAGTGAATTGCTATACTGGTAAGTATTAATGCATGAAACATAAACATAAAGTCATCCACAACACATAACACCAATATTTGTACGTAGAAACCTTGTAAGGGGAAAAACCACGGTGGGAAACCTTACCCACAATCAGATGATACTACTATAGATAGTAAGTGTACATAAATGGGGTCTGCACATGTAGAAAGGCCAATAGCCTAGAGCTCACTGCTCAATCACAAAATGGGAGTCACACTGACTACAGTTGGATGGTTAAATCCAATAAGAATGTACTGCACAAAATAACATCTTCATATGCTGGATTCAGTACCGGTGTAATTGCTGATATGCTTATACAAAAACCTAGCTTCACCTTCAAATGATGTCTTTGTGTATACCTTTGCTTAATCTCGCATATACCTTCACTCTATTCTTTTTTGCATTCCACACTTGATCTTTCAAATAATATCTTACATTTATACCATAACCTAAGACCAATTTTAGTAGGTCGGCTCTACAAGATATTACAATAAAATCATTTTACAAACAATATAATATCCGATGCAATAACCAATTAAACATGTCGGCTTAATGCATTTACATCAATAATAAATCATCTCCATAGCATGCCATACTGATCTAGAAAAAATAAATCTGCCGGTGTAACCCTAGATAACCTGAACCTATTTGCCGGTAAAAGAAAATATGCAAATATGAATATACCAATGATCAATTCTTCAAATCAAAGTATCCACATGATGTCTTCGACATTACCAAGTGTCTTCCATATCATTCTAGGTACCAGTGAACAATATATTCTGCCGGTGAACCATATACCAGTAACTGTTGCACAGTTTACTTGCTTGCCGGTGAATGTTGCTGGATCTCCAAAGTGCTTGTTTTCAGTAGGTGTTGACATCAATGAAAAAACCATACCAAAATACCAATAATCTCTCCCTTTGGCATTGATGGAAACACAAGATGGAAAAACCATCAAAGTGCCAAAACAGAAATGCCAAATACCAGAAACCAACAATCTCCTAAACAACAATTTCTCCCCCTGGGAGCAACATGTGTTTATCCAAAGATTTATTTTCAATACCAATCTCTCCTCAAAAAGATAATGTGTTTTTCCATAGATATCTCTCCCCCTTTGACATCAAATGCCAAAGTTACAAAAATCAAGTTCATACAAAATACCAATCAATTCAATATACCAACTACTCCCCCTGAGAAGTAGCTTCTTCATCAAAGATCGGAATAAAAGATTTGTCTTTCAATTCTGCCGGTTGATGACAATCATCAACTATCTAAGTCTCTACTAGTGGTGGTATGACTCCAAGTTGATCTCTAAGGTATTCAAAAGTTTCCTTAGGCAAAGGTTTTGTGAAAATATCTGCAAGCTGTTCTTTAGTATTCACATAAACCAGTTTTATCTCTTTTTCTTCAACTTTTTCCCTTAGAAAATTTAGTTTGATAGAAACATGTTTTGTTTTAGAATGTAATACCAGATTCTTAGATATACCAATTGCTGCAGTGCTATCACAGTATATAGTAATAGGTTCCTTGCATTTTACCTTTATGTCTTTCAACATTTGCTTAAGCCATAATACCTGCATATAGTTAGTTGTTGCTGCAACATATTCTGATTCTGTTGTTGATAAAGATGTACAACTTTGTTTCTTACTCAACCAAGAAACTAATCTCTTTCCAAGAAAGAATGCTCCTCCAGTGGTGCTCTTTCTATCATCCGCATCTCCTGCCCAATTTGCATCTGTGTATGCACATAGGTCAAAATTTTCATCTCTAGGATACCATAATCCAAGATTTGCTGTGCCTTGTAAGTACTGAAAAATCCTTTTTACTGCTAATTCATGATTTTCCCTAGGATTACTTTGAAATCTAGAAACAATACATACTGCATTCATAATATCAAGCCTAGTTTGTGTCAAATATAGTAAACCTCCTATCATAGATTTGTATCTAGTTGGATTAACAGGTGTAGATTCATCCCTTTAAGATAATTTGTCATTTGTAGTCATAGGTGTGCTTACCAGTTTAGAGTTCTCCATCCCAAATTTCTTTAGTAATTCTTTCAAGTACTTGGATTGATTCAAGAATATACCTTTGTCAGTCTGTGAAATCTGCAATCCTAAAAAGAATTTTATTTCTCCAATCATAGACATTTCAAATTCTTGCTGCATTTTAATAGAAAATTCCTTACATAATCCATCTTCTCCTCCAAAGATTATATCATCAACAAATACTTCAATAATCAAGATGTCATCATTAGTTATTTTGTAATATAAATTGCTATCTGCATTTCCTTTAGTAAAACCAATTTTTAAAAGATACTTATCCAATCTTGCATACCAAGCTCTTGGGGCCTGTTTCAATCCATACAGAGCTTTTCTTAACCTGCAAACCATATCATTGTCATCTGTCAAGGAAAATCTATCAGGTTGTTCAATATATACTTCCTCTTCAAGATCTCCATTTAAAAATGCACATTTAATATCCATTTGATAAACTTTGTAGTCCTTGTGAGCTGCAAAAGCCAAGAATAATCTAACTGCCTCAATTCTAGCTACCAGTGCAAAGGTTTCATTGTAATCAACTCCTTCTTTCTGAGAATATCCCTTACACACTAGTCTTTCTTTGTTTCTGACAACTTTACCATCTTCATTAAGTTTGTTTCTAAATACCCATTTGGTTCCAATTACATTTTTATCTTTAGGCCGGGGAACTAATGTCCAAGTATTATTTTTCTCAATTTGTCCTAATTCTTCTTCCATAGCTTTAATCCAAAATTTATCTCCACATGCCTCATTGATAGATGATGGTTCAATTTTAGAAATAAGACATACCTCTTCATTTTTAAATCTTCCTCTTGTCATAACTCCTTTAAATTTGTTTCCAATTATCTGATCTTCAGAATGATTCAATCTTACATACCAGGGTGTCTTAGTTTGCTGTTGTTCTTCAATTACTGTGGAATCTTTTGATGATACCAGGGTATCTGGATCTTCATTCTGTACCGGTGGATTCAGTGTAGGTTCATTTGTCACAATTTTTGTTGCTGGTTCAAAGTCTATATACCTTGAAGTTCCTCTGAATTGTTCATCAATCTTTACATTTGTACTCTCAACAATTTTTTGCAATATCTTATTAAAACATCTATATGCCTTGCTCTTAGATGAATAACCAAGAAATATTCCTTCATCACTTCTAGGATCAAATTTGCCAATATACTCATCTCTTCTAATATAACATTTACTTCCAAAATTTTTGAAATACTTAAGAGTAGGAGTATTACAAAACCATAGTTCATGAGGGTTCTTACTAGTTTCACCTTTCATGTGAACTTTGTTGAATGTTTAGACAACAGTGCTGACTGCCTCTCTCCAATACACATGTGGTAGATTTGCTTCTAATAACATACTTATTGCTACATCCAAGATAGTTCTGTTTTTCCTTTCAACAACTCCATTCTGCTATGGTGTCTGAGGTGTTGATAACTGTCTTCTTATTCCATTCACTTCACAGAATGTATTAAAGTCCTTAGATGTGAATTCTCCTCCTTGATCTGATCTTAAACATTTGATTTTCTTACCGGTTTCATTCTCAACCATTGCTTTGAACATTTTGAACTTTCCAAGTGCTTTTGATTTTTCTCTGAGAAAAGTAACCCAACACATTCTAGAATAATCATCAATAATTAGCATGAAATATCTATCACCTTGTAAGCTTTTAGTTCTAGCTGGAACACATAAATCAGTGTGAATTAAATCAAGAGCATTATTGGATTTTTTTGGAATACTTTTGAAACTAGCTCTAACTTGTTTTCCAAATTGACATTCCTTACAAATTGTATTATGAGGTTTCACAATTTTAGGTAGATCTCTAATTGCCTTAGAAGTACTGATCTTTACCATGCAATCAAAGTTTACATGAAATAGTCTCTTATGCCATAACCAACTTTAATCTATATGTGCAATTAAGCATGCCTTTTCACTGTTATTCAAATGAAAGATATTTCCTCTAGTTTGATTACCGGTTGCAATTTCCAAACTAGTTCTATTCATGATTTTGCATTTTCCATTTTTAAATTGTAACTGAAATCCCTTCTCAACTAATTGACCAACACTTAAAAGATTATGCTTTAATCCTTCCACATAGTAGACATTGTCAGTGTCATCTCCAAATTTTACTAAACCTCCATTGTATTCTTGAAAGTTCAAGAATTTACCTTTGTCTCCAGTCATGTGATGTGAGCATCCTGAGTCAATGATCCAATCATCCTTTGTTTCAACTTTAGCTACTAGGGCTTGTTCTACCGGTTGAGGAGTAGGTGCCGGTTGATCTTCTATTATAGCAACAAAAACCCATCCATTGTCTGCTGGATCCTCATCAGAATCATCAGTCACACCTTCATCAACAATGTAACAAGATTTGTCTTTGTTCTTCTTAAATCTATATCTCTGATATTCAGGATTAGGCTTGTATGTTCTTCTAGCTTCTTCTCTTAGCCTAGCATGTCTATTAGGGCATCTCAAAGCCATATGACCAATCTTATTGCAGTTAAAACATTTAAAGGGTTCTTTACCTTCATACTTACTTCCAATAGGACCTTTTGGCATTTTTCTTGCAAATAGTGCTTCGAGTTCTTCAATCGCTTCATTCTCCTTTTTAGATTCTTCAAGTTCTCTTGCATAAAAGGCTCTCCAGTCTAATTTTTCAAATGATGGAGTAGATGATGTTGAAGCTTTAAAGGCCAAATCTATCTTTATAGTAGCAACATGACCAAATTCCTCAATTTCAAAGGCTGAAAGTTTTCCAATCAATGTATCCCTAGTTACTGATGTATTAGGCATTGTTCTCAACTCATTTATAGCAGTAACCTTCATTTTATATGTCGGTGGGAAACCTCTTAAGATTTTTGAAACAATTTCATCCTCACTCAGGGTTCCTCCACAACATTTAATACCCAAAACAATTTCATTTACTCTTTCCATAAAAGCAGAAATCCTTTCATCTTCTTCCATTTTCAGATGTTCATACCTGACTCAGAAGCTTTCAAGTTTTGCAATCTTGACTGTGGAATCTCCTTCATTTAGTGTTTCCAAATGATCCCAAATAGCTTTAGCAGTAGACCTATATGATAATCCCATGATTTGTTGATCTGATAATGAGCTCAAAAGTGCTTCTCTAGCTTTGCAATCATTCTCTTCATCTTTAGCTAAGGTAGTTGAAGCAGTCTGACCAGCTACAATAACAGTATAACCATTCTTTGTAACTTCCTAGATTTCTTTACCAATGCAATTCAAATGTGTCTCCATCCCGATCTTCCATATCCCATAGTTGGTTCCATCAAGCTTAGGACTGTCCTTCCTGAAGTAATCAGTAGACATTGGATCTCCTCAAGTTGTTAAACTTCTGCAAAAGAGGACTAGGCTCTGATACCAATTGTTAGGTCCCAGAGAACACTAAGAGGGGGGGGGGGTGAATCAGTTGTCAAATAAATTCAAACCAAAAACCAATCAACCAACTTAATGCTTAATACCGATAAACCAGTTAAGTATGCCGATAGACAGTGTTAACAGTGAATTGCTATATCGGTAAGTATTAATGCATGAAACATAAATATAAAGTCATCCACAACACATAACACCAATATTTGTACGTGGAAACCCTGTAAGGGGAATAACCACGGTGGGAAACCTTACCCACAATCAGATGATACTACTGCAGATAGTAAGTTTACATAAATGGGGTCTGCACATGCAGAAAGGCCAACAGCCTAGAGCTCACTGCTCAATCACAAAATGGGAGTCACACTGACTACAGTTGGATGGTTAAATCCAATAAGAATGTACTGCACAAAATAGCATCTTCATATGCTAGATTCAGTATCGGTGTAATTGTTGATATGCTTATATAAAAACCTAGCTTCACTTTCAAATGATGTCTTCGTGTATACCTCTTCTTAATCTCGCATATACCTTCACTCTATTCTTTTTCGCATTCCACTCTTGATCTTACAAATAAGATCTTACATTTATACCATAACTAAAGACCAATTTTAGTAGGTCGGCTCTACAAGATATTACAATAAAATCATTTTACAAACAATATAATATCCAATGCAATAACCGATTAAACATGTCAGCTTAATGCATTTACATCAATAATAAATCATCTCCATAGCGTGCCATACTGATCTGGAAAAGATAAATCTGCCGGTGTAACCCTAGATAACCTGGACCTATTTGTCGGTAAAAGCAAATATGCAAATATGAATATACCAATGATCAATTCTTCAAATCAAAGTGTCCACATCATGTCTTCAACATTACCAAGTGTCTTCCATATCATTCTAGGTATCGGTGAACAATATATTCTACCGGTGAACCATATACCAGTAACTGTTGCATAGTTTACTTGCTTGCTGGTGAATGTTGCTGGATCTCCAAAGTGCTTGTTTTTAGTAGGTGTTGACATCAATGACAAAACCATTCCAAAATACCAACAGTCATGCTTCATGCTGGCCCAATGATAAATTTGCTTGAGATCCACGTGCATCTTCTTGACACTAGGATGTCCCGAATAAGGTGCATGATGGGCCTCAATCATGAATTAACTGTGAAGACCTTCTAAAGGAGGTACATAGATTTGACCAAGATGACGAAGAAGACCATCCACCTCAAGATTCTAACCAACAAACCTACCCTCCAATGACCTTCCAAATTCCAACACAGCTCTGACATCCTGATACCAAGTATCCTTGGGAAGAACTCCAAGAATCCTCTCTCTCAAGTCCACTCCAAGGAACAATGCTAACACTTCATGCCACCTACGACTCAAGGCATCAGCCACAACATTATTCTTCCCCTAAATATAACAAACCTTAAAATCATACTTGCAGAGGAATTCCATCCACCTTTGCTGTCGAGCATTTAAGTTTGGCTGCATGAAGATATATTGCAAACTGCGGTGATCACTATGTAGCTCAAACCGATGCCCTAATAGGAAATGTCACCACCTGACCAATGCATGCACTATCGCTACCAACTCCAGATCATGAACTGGGTAGTTCAACTTGTGGTCCTTGAGTTTGCGAGACTCATAGGCAACCACATGTCCGTCTTGTATCAACACTGCACCTATACTTTCTAAAGAGGCATCTGTGCATACCATAAGGTCTCTGGATGGGTCAGGAACTACCAAATTTAGAGCACTAACAAGGAGTTCCTTCAAGGTACAAAAAGCTACCTTGCACTGCTCTAACCAAATAAACTTCTTCCCTTTCCTCTGAAGAGAAGTGATCGGGTGCCGTATCCAGGAGAATCCCTGAACAAAATGATGGTAGTATCCAACCAAGCCCATAAAACTTTGAATCTCTGAAACATTGGTTGGTGCTGGCCAATCCACAATGGCTTGGATCTTTGAAGGATCCATGGATATACCCTCTCCCAAAACTACATGTCCAAGGTACTTCACCTCGGTCTGGAAGAAATCACACTTTGCCAAATTGGCATAAAGTTGATTCTCCCTCAAGCACTGCAATAGCTATTGTAGGTGACCCTCATGCTCTTCCACAGACCTAGAATAAATCAATATGTCATCTAAGAACACTAGGACAAAAAGATCAAGGTAGGTGTGAAACACCCCATTCATGAGGCACATGAAAATTGAAGGTGCGTTCGTCAACCCAAATGGCACTACTGTGAACTCATAGTGACCGTAGTGTGTACGAAATGTCATCTTATGAATGTCTGCATCCTGAATGCACAACTGATGATACCTATATTTTAGATCAACCTTAGAGAACACCTTGGCTCCCTTTACCTGATCGAAAAGATCATCTATACGAGGCAATGGATATCAATTACGGATGGTTAGCTTATTCAGCTATCAGTAATCAATGCACAACCAAAGAGAACCATCCTTCTTCTTGATGAATATAATAGGCACACCCCAAGGAGAGACACTAGGACAAATGAATCCCTTTGCCAACAATTCCTCCATCTACAACTTCAACTCACTCAGCTCCTGAGTGGTCATCCTATATGGAGCTTTCGAACTAGGTTCCGCACTAGGAACCAAGTCAATACGAAAGTCTATGTCTTGCTTCGGAGGCATACCAGGAATATCCAACGGAAACACATCAGCATAATCTTGAAGAATAGGGTGAGCACCAAGAGTGATTTCTTGACTCTCTTCCTCATCCACATCCTCAAGCACAACTGCAAAAAGTTGGCAGCCCTGACGCATACACCGCTTAAGTTGCATAGCAGAAATCATACGTAAGGATATCGATCTCTGAACTCCAACAATCCCACTTTCCTGCCATGGTCATCTAAACACTCAACCATTTTATGATGATAGTCTACACGAGCACTGTGAGAAGATAGCCAATCCATCCCCAACACTACTCCATAGGAACCCAAAGGAATGACACGAAGGTCAACAGAAGTAACAAAGGGTCCTAGGTCTAACTCACAACTAGGAACATAAGAATCTATGGACACTCGCACCCCAGTAGCCAACTCTACTTGCCACCTAGCCATATGCTTAGCAGACTCGAGTCCACACCGCTCCACAATGGATGAGGAAATAAAGGAATCCGAAGCACCGGAGTCAAAAAGTACTGAAATAGGGATATCACACAACACACCTGCGGTTTCAATAACTGTCCCCTAATGCTCAGCCTAGCGGTCATCAACCACTGCAAACACTCTATGGGATCTACCAGCATCCCCTACTATAGGCTTTGATGCAGCTGGCCTCTGACTTCCCATCTGGTGGGAATGCTGAGGATACTGCGCGGCTATATGGCCGAATTGCCCACAAGAGTAGCAAGCTCCTCTACCTAGTCTTCTACCTCTAGTTGGTCCGCTGGACTGCTGAAAGCTTCCCCTACTAGGGGCTTGAGATGCACTCTGAGAAGACTATCCTGGAAAACCCTATTTGCTCCTCTACCAATTCCTATTTCTCCTATGCTAAGAATTGCCACCCTGCTGGCCCTGTGACTATTTCAGTCTCGGTGGCTGCTGCTGCTACTGCTATCCACCCTTAGCGGGTGCCTGAGGAGTCCTAAATGGTGTAGCTGACTAGGATTGATTCCCACAAGCTTTGTTCCCACTGAAGGGTGCACTCCCAATCTACACACCTGATTGACCACCTAGTGCTCGGCTAAGGTTTTTCTCAACCAATCTGGCTTTCATCACAACTATCTCAACTGAAGGTGGCTCGAAAACTCTCACCCCTCCACTGATACGGTCATTAAGACCTCTCAAGAAATGTTGCATGAGCATAGCCTCATCATTGCCAATCCTGGCATACTGTTTCAGCTCATAGAATCTATGCTCGAACTAGTCAACTGACATACCAAACTGCCGCAAAGTGTAGAACTCGTCTGCCCGAGTCTGCCTCCACTACGGTGAGAGAAACCGTGCCCTGAATCTCTCTAATAATATCTCCCAAGAAATGGTGTTGATACTCAGACTGATCTTTTCCTCCTCTAACCTTCATCAAATCAACACAAAATCATCCAAACGCATGATGGCAAATCTCTCTCTAGTGTTGCTGCTATAAGGAAATATAGCAAAAAATCTATCCAAACTGATCAACCAAGTCTCTACCTCGAGGCCTATGCCTCGACCATCGAAGAAGGGAGGGTTAGTTCTCTTTAAGTCCCTAATGTGACCCACGAGAGTTGGATCTAGAACAACAGGGACCTCCCTCCTTCTAGGAGACCTCTCTCTCTCTCTCTCTCTCTCTCTCTCTCTCTCTCTCTCTCTCTCTCTCTCTCTCTCTCTCTCTCTCTCTCTCTCTCTCTCTCTCTCTCTTCCTCTAAAATCGGGTGATGCAATTCCCCGACTGGAGCATGACTAGGCTGGTCACCCTTAGGCCTAGGGCCTATCCTGGCTAGAACCTCCTAGAAAATCTATCCCAACTCTTTCCTTTCGAGAACTTGCTCTTCTGCACGTGGTTCATCTTGGTGAACTGACTGTTCTTGCTCCACACTCACATGAGCGGGTGGTGGGGAAGGACTACGACGATCGGAACCCTGACCTCATCCCCCACCTCTACCTCTATTGCGGCCTCCTGCACGACCACCTCCCCTGGATCTCCTAGCCATGACCTAACCCTACAAAAGAGAGAAAGGTTTAGATCAACGACGAGGATAACAAGGGAACAATGCAATCTTTAAGACCTACACACAAAGTCAAATTGAATGGGCTCACTACAATCCCAGAGTACCCAGTGTTGAAACTTGGCTCTGATACCAAGTGTAATGCCCCACCAGAAACCCCAAAGGAAAACCACACTACATGACAACTAAAGGGTACAACAATTTTTTTTGAAAAGATTAAGTGCATTCATTATAATAAATCACGTTTAATAACACAAGCGGAAGTCTAACAATGACATCCTAAAGGGTTACCAATGAAGATTACTTTGAATTAATACTACATCATAATGTTAATCCAATTATCCATCTAATTTAGGGAAAATCATATATGATTAATTAAATCAACTCCAAAAACTGAAATCCAACTAGATAGGTTTAAAGAGTTACAATGTATTTACTTCCATTGATTCATTTACACCAAAGAGAGGATAACTGAAATATCATATATTCCATTGAATCTTAAATTACAACATTCCATAAATTACATAACTTCAATAGGATAAATAAAGTACATAGGTTACAATGCCAAGGTTACAAGTTAAATAATACAATGACCACATGGTCACAACTATACAATAATCTCGAACATGAGCTGGATCAAGAGTCACGAACCAAGATCCACCAGCAAAGCTGATCCTTGCAAGAAGGTAAGAACCAAGATATCCGATGGGAAGTGGCACTACCACCTGACCATGTGATCCCATAATGGAACCACCCCACTGTGCTAGGAGATAGCAGAGACCCTCAAGCAAGCAATAAGACAAGTACGACAGTACACATGACTCCGCAGAACTCAAGTGACTCAACTCACAAAACACTAGTGACCCTAAAGAGAGAGTGTCATCACATGGCTTGAGACGGTTACCCTAGGTAGGTCTCCATAGGTCCTGGCCCCCATCTTGGGTTATCCTGGTAACCTCTCCCGAACCCCCGACTCTATCTAAGCATCATGCAGACCCTATCAACCTTTCGTGAAGACAAGGTGGTAGGTTTGCCATTCCAGGCCTTCCCACACACCTTAAGCCTTTACAAGCACTCAACCATGTGTGGGGTACAATATCTTAATTAATTTATTAACTACCCACCCCCTAATCAATTGTTAGATTATCACTTATTATCTGACTTTCGAGGGGTTATCTTGCCATCCTGTTTGGGTGCGGTCCCTGCCTGAAAGCCACTCTCTCACCTAGGACACTAACATGAAGGATCTCTCTAAGAGACTCTATGGCGAACTGACAACCATATCTACTCTTGACATAACGCAGGTGAAGGATTTACAACCACTACTCAGGATTGACCATTTGGAAACATAATACACAATGGTTCACATCCACATGATTTAACAACGACACCTGACTAAGGGAATATACCACATACGACAAAATGATAACTCACCAAAATTGCAACAATATCTAACTTAACTGCAATAATTAAAAAAAAAAACAAGATCCAACATACAATCTTTTCTTAAAGTAGTAAAAAGCATAGATACTTGCAATAGAGATTTTCCAGAAATAAAGAATTTAATTCTATATTAATATAAGGAAACTATGAAATCACATGTCCAATAAGGTTGATTAAAACCACATTAAAATTAATTCCCTAGTCATATGATCATGATTAATTTACAAATGAATCCGATTAGACTATAACTATAATCTAATTTTAATTGTAAATTAAACCTACAGATACTATAATATAATATAATTTCAATATAATTATATATTCCTTGAATATAATTTTATACAATTATATTATATTAAAATATATATAAAAATGAAGATCTATTTTTAGAAATAACATTTATTTCCTAAAAATTATGCTATGTCTTCTTTTCTCCAAAATACTAAATTTATTTTTAGAAATAACATTTATTTCCCCAAAAAAAATTATATAATGTCTTCTAGACTTCAAAATACTAGATTTATTTTTTAGAAATAACATCTTTCTCCTAAATTTAAGCAATACTTCTATTTCCAAAAATTACTAAATTTATTTTTAGAAATAACAATTTTCTTCCAAAATTTATGCAATACTTCTATTTTCCAAAATACTAGATTTATTTTTGGAAATAATTTTTTTTTTTTTTTTAAAATTATACTATATCTTCTTTTCCCAAAATATATATAACTGATTAGTAGAATAACAAAATAATAATAATAAATATATATATTATTTATTAATACTATTATTATAAAAACTAGTTATTATATATATATTTTTTTCTAACTTTAAGAAACTACACCAAATAATGCCGAATTCATTATTTTCGGCCACTCGGAGGAGGCGCTGTGGAGGTTTAACGTTGGCAGCTGCTACCGAAGATAGCGAATGCTACCTTACGGTAGCACTGCTACCAACGATAGCAGGTGCTACCACATGGTAACAATTACTACCATACGGTAGTACTACTGCCGTGGGGTAGCAGCTGCTACCTTATGGTAGCATTACTACCGTGGAGTAGAGGCTCCGCCTCCCCCAATTTTTGTTTAATATTTTTTTTGTAATAATTTATTTTTTAAAAGTTTTTCAATTCCATTTAAAATGAAATGTCTAAAATGAATTTTTTAAAACTTTCAATTTATTAAAAAAAATGAATTCTCAGAGATGAATCTCTTTGCACAGCATATGTTTTTCCTCCTATATTTTATTTTTTTAAAATTTGAAAATAGCCAGAGTTGGAAACAAAGGTAAAATTTCCCAAATAAATTTTAATTTTTTTTTTGCCTAAGGTGAATACACAGATTAAAAATTTTCCAGGTCCTTTAATCTATAATTTTTTTTTGAGAATACTTTCAACATAAATACAATATGCATAGCACAGAATAAACCTTCATGCACAGAGAAGATGAATTTGGCATAATTTCGCCAGCATAACTCTCTACGATTTTCACAAAACTACAACTAAAATGTAAAGGAGAGAACAACAAAAAACAAGAGAATCTCCTCAACAGAGATAGGAGATTTAAGGAATGCAAGAAAACCAGACAAGATCCCAACCTGAGAAGCTTTCCTGGAAGATTTTCTGGGATGAGCTCAATCCCGCAACCGGTTTCCAAGCTATTTGCTCCTACCAACAATCCTTTGGTAAAATTTCTTTACCTCCAAATCTTGCCTCCAAAATAATTTTTTTTTTGTCTCCCCAAATTCTCCGCCTCTTCCCATGAACTCCCCAGTAAAATCCCCAAAAATAAAATAAACTTTTACCTCTACTTCTAGTTTGAAAAAAAATCTTCCTCTAAAACATAGTCTTAAGTTTTATTAATAAAAAAATATTCTTTTTCTTTCCTAGTTTCCAAAAACACATAAATAGAAAGAATTAGCAAACAATTTGTTTTTCTTTTCTTTTTCTCATGCCCAACTAATTAACTTTTCCCAAAGAGAATATAAGGCAATCATTTAATTCTTTTTATTTATTATTTTTTTGAAAACTAGAGATCATTAAATACAATTGATTTAATTCATATTCTACTAATATGTAAATACAATTATATTTTTATAATAATGCAATTGCAACCAAATTTAATTACTTCCTTTATTTAATTAAATTCATAGTTACAAACACATAATAACACATAATTTAATTCTTCTAACTATGCAATAACATTATGAACTTAAATTAATTAATTAATCCATAATTGTACGCAAACAGAGCAACCCCAAACAAAGACTCTGAAAACGGGTCAACCAAGCAAAACCCGAAGACCGAACCAAAGAAAGGACAACTGACTGGTGACACTCACAAGAGTGTAACAGGGGTCAAACTATGGTCAACCACTATCTCCTCCACTCCCATCGGACAAATAAGGCACACTCAGACCTGTGAAACCAGGTTGAGACGATACCCCGTACCTAACCGATACTTGTACCTGCAATACCCTGCATCATCGAACCACACATGCACATATATACATATAGAATACATGTCATACACACCGATGAAGGAGAATCACAACGTTCCCTATCTCACCAGAGTGAGTGAAGGAAAATCATTCCGTTGCATCCAATACATTTGCAAACACGCAACAAATATATGACACATCACATAGATAAAGTAAAGTGTCAGTGAAATGTAATAGTCCATAAATTCTACAATCACAAGTACTGAAATACTATAAATAAAGTATGCATCCCATATTCAGATAAAACATGTAATAAAGTCCATAAGTCTGAATAACACATAAAAGCAATGTATCCACTGAAAGTACACCATAGAGAAAAATGAATCTAACAAGCTCAGTTGAGGAGGGGTACTACACATCATATCTCCAACCTTTCTTCCATAAATACCAAAAACTGCTTCTCCAACAACATACATTATCTGGTCCTAACCGGATAACCAAATTTGACATCAATGATATTGATGACATTATTCACACAAGTATTAGAAGAATGAATCCTTATAAAAGTATGAATGAAACCCTATTGATAGATTAAATTATCTAGCACCAAGTGTCACAACCATAATGGATGGGATAAGTTAAGCTATTATTAGCCTAATTTAATAAAAGGAAAAAGAACATAAGTTTAGCTTAAGAAAAAAAGTAATTAAAGGGCCTAACTACTAAATAATCAGATAAAATGTCCCAATTACATTAATAGAAACAAATGAATTTGAAGAAAAAGAAGGGAAATAAGGGAAGGGATAATCAAAAAGGAAATTTCCTACTTCCTTGTTGTAAGATGAACCCTCACTAGAAGAAGCCATAGAGGTACTTTTTTAGATGCCTGTAAAAGAAAAATAATACTAATGTATGTGAAGAGAGAGAAAGGTAGAGGGGCAAATAGAGCAAGAAAGACTAGGAAAATATAATGAATGTGAATTAATTATGCAATGGTCTATTTAGGAAATACACTATACATAAAATAATAGAGATATACATGGTGAGTTGAGACATTAGCATATTTTTATCCCCAGAACTCTTAAGTTTTTCTCATATTTTGATTTACATAATAGTAATGATGTATCAAAAGTTTACTATATGCATTTCGAATGTTAGCTTGAACCTATTAAAACATATTTTGCCTTTGTCAGTTTGTTCCTGCAGCCATGTTATTCATTCCTGGCAATATCATCTGTGAAATTAATAGACGTTTTAATTAATTAAAATAGATGTGTATGTTCTTGTATGTTCTTTCTTTTTGAAATTGCAGGAATAAATTGATGCTATTGGGAAGGCTCTCTTGTCACGCCAGTTGCAGTAGGAGATATTCAAGGAGGAGACTGAAAGATCAAATCAGCAAAAATGATGATGAGCATAAGGAATGACGGAGGAAAAGTAATTGCACAATGCTTACTGATGTTTTACTCAAGTAGATATTAGTGTTGAAAATATCGCCATGATGTGCTATGACCATGGTTTGGTTTAGATCCACATTATTAGTGACTTAACTCCTGCTGTTTCCTTTCTTGATTAGTTATCTGCCTCTTCTTATCGGTGTGATTTGTGTAATAGGAAGTAATTGTTTTCTTTTAAATAAAGGTCTTTATCTCTTTTCATAGGTTAGATAGAAAAGAGAAGAAGCAGAGCAAAGGATTTTAGAAATAAAGTTACAAGTGTTTTGAGTTTCTTTTGATTCTAAATCATGTAATGACTTATGAAGAACAATGAATAAAGATACATTATTCTAAGCACTTAGAGTGTTTTTGGGAAGCTTGGAATCACTCATCCAAGGGGGCCCACTTGGTGAGTGTTCCTGTGCCTTTGTTAAAATTAGTTTTCTTCTTTAGCTAGAGTAGACGTTCTTGCATTGACTGTTCCTGCAGCCATTGAAAATAGATCCATTGACTGTTCCTGCAGCCAAACCAAAACAGAGTAATTCCTGTTTAGTAGCATTGAACTTAGCCAACATTGCTTGAATGAATTTATGTTAATGCAAAAGTTTTCCTGTAGCCTTTCAATAGTTTCAATTATTGCTTATCTTTTCTGCATAAATGTTAGTTGCTACAGTAATGCGGGGTAGCTATTGCAGGAACTTAGTGCATATATAGTGCAGACCCATTTCAAGTATTACATCCCTGGGTTGACAATCAAATGAACACTAGCTATGGAAATAGTGACTTTACAAAGTGAATGTTCAAACTTTGGGTTGAGACTTCAACTAGAGTTATTATTCTTATTGTTGGGTTGAACATTTTTGGCGTTGTTGCCGAGGATGGTGTCAAACTAAGAACATGTTATGGTTATTATCTCTTCAACCTTCAGTTAATTGTATTTTTTTTGGCATACCTAATTGTTCAAAAAAAATTATGAACCTGCATGCATAGGTGAAGAAGAGATGTTCTAGGTAGATTTCTACCCAGTCATCCTAATCATGCAGAAATTGATTCCCCAGATATAAATCCTTTTGCTCAACTTTATTAAACCCTAGAGAACTTGAACCACCCTAAATCTGAATTTCTTGAAGGCATCCTTCATTTCCTTTTTGGACCACCAGAAGAAGAATTTCATTTAGTAACTCCCCCCACAAGTCGAATGCAAGGAAACCCACCTCCTGGTGGGAATAATCCACCCCCACCTTTGGACCCAACATTTGAGTTTCCCATATCTGATCAACATGATAATACTAATCTCAAGAACATTCCAACTTCTTCCCTCCCTAAATTCTATGGATTAGTGACAGAGGATCCAAACACATTTCTATTTGAGTTTGATTTTCTTTGTAGGAGTTTTGATTATACTAAAGATGCCCATAGACTCAAAATATTTCCCACCACTTCGAAAGAATCATCTTTAAGATGGTTTATGAGCTTGGGTAGTAGCACAATCAATACATGGGATGAGATGAAATGATTGTTTCTTGCAAAGCATAAAGACTATTGTAGAGGCATTGCTTGCCATGGGGATGATATTTTTAGAATGACATAGAAAGAAGATGAGAGTCTTGAGGATTATCTGGAAAGGTTTCTGTTTAGTGTTAAAAAGTCCAAGCACAACACTCTAAATGAAGATTCCCTCAAGCTGATATTTTTAAAGGGAATCGGTGATGAATGCACTGATGCTTTAGATCTTATGGGAGGAGGTGACATTAAACAATCTACATGGAATGAAATAGGACAAATTTGTAAGAAGTATTCTAGATCAGCTTCTAAAAAAAATAGGCATTTCAAGCCAGAAGTTCCTTCATCAACATCTAGTACTGGAGTTTCTAGAATGGAACTTAGCCATTTGTTGAAGGACTTTAAATAAGATATCATAAACAATATGGCTACTCAGTTGGATACACTCATAGCTAAGAAGAAGCATGAAGAAGCTGATGCATTTCTTGCAGAATTTTGCGCTTATTTTAGACAAAGAAAAAAAGAGTGTAGATGTAAAATGGTTGCAAATCTTGAGGTTCCTGACTTCAATTGAATACAAGGTGAGGATGAACAAGTTTTCTATGTTTCTCAAAGAAGGCCAAATTTACAAAGACAAGGTATTCCTCCTGATCCACTTTCTTTTTCTAGTTATAGTGGAAATTCTTATGTACCAAATAATCAATGTCAATCACCATATGCTCAAAATTTTGGTAGTTATCCAAACTAGTATGGTCCTCAAGGCCAAGGGCAACATTTTGCTAGTCAAATTCGACAATGGTAGCAGCCACAAGGAAATTGGTCTCCACCTCAGGCACAAGGGCACCAATTTCAAGAGAATTGGCAACCTACTCCTCAATGGAGGGGCAGTCAACCATGGACTAATCAATCTTTTGGATATCAACAGCCTAGTCAACAACCACAACTGCCTACAATAATCCCTCCCCCTGCAGCCACTATTGTTCCACCTAAACCAACGCAGTTTCCCACTCAGCCAATGCTAAATCCTAATATTAAATCTCAGTAACAACAACAAGTTTATTCAGATGACCCTAATCAATACCCAGCCTATTCTTTATCTATAAGTGATATTCACCTCAGATCCGGGACAACTCTGCCTAATCCATCTCCTCCAGTTATAACTGAAATGCAAGAATAATAAGAAATCTCTAACCCAACAACCACAATACCTCAGAAATAGAGACTACACCCATTTCCACAGAGATTGCAAGAAAAAGAAGTTCTTACAGAATAGGAGCAAGGTTTTGATATCATAGATCAACTTAAACATGTATGTATTAAAATCCCATTGTTACAAGCAATAAAAGATGTTCCTATATATAGTAAGACACTTAGGGAAGCATGTCTAAAAAAACCTGGTAGGAAGAAGAAAGATCCACAAACAGTGCATGTGATGGGTCAACTGGTAGATATTATGCTAGGAAAGGTTTCAATTCCTAAATATTCTGATCCTGGTAGTCATGTTGTGAATATAGTCATTAATGACACTCATATAAAGAATGTTTTGGTTGATTTAAGGGAAGCCATTAATGTGATGACAAGAGAAGTAATGCAACGACTTGAATCAATAGTCTCAGACCTACACCTACAGTCCTACAACTTGCTGACAACTCTACAATTTGACCTGATGGTATGATTGAAGATATGGTTGTTACTTTGGATTCCTGGGAATACCCTGTAGACTTTATGATCCTGTCTTTAGAGGCGACATTATGAGGATATCTGGTGACTTTGGGAAAACCTTGGCTTGCCACGGCTAATGCATATATTGGATGTAGATCAGGGGATATGACTATTTCAGATGGGAACTCTACAAAAACATTAGCTTTGTATTCTCCTACTCAGCCCCAGTTTGAACAACAACAAGCCATTTGGCCTACTTTGGGAGAAGAATTTGAGGGAGTTGACTCTATTAATCACCTTATGATGATTAATAGAGGACCATTCATGCAATTCCATGATGAAGACTCAATTCTTTATAAAATTTTGACAAATGAGTTAAAACAAGAACAACAATTGCAGGAGTTGGTACCAAATATTGTAGATTTAGACTTTCCTGCAGCCACTGATATATTGCATACTCTGTTGCTGCAGGAAGTCTGTACTTCTCATTTTTTTGATATATCCCAAATTGATCTTACTATCAAAATAGAAGTTGATTTGAATAAATATTTGAATATCAATAGTGATCTTGCAAATACTCAAAAAGTAGCACTCATGGACTTGCTTAAATGTCATAAACATGCCTTTGCATGGGATTACAAGGACATGCATGGAATCAATCCAACAGTTTGTACCCACCATATCTACATAAAAGAAGATTGTAGCCCACTCAGACAAACACAAAGAAGAATCAATCCTGCATTAAAAGAAATAGTTAAAGAGGAATTGCAGAAGTTGTTAAAAGCTGGGTTTATCTATCTTATCTCTGATAGTCAATGGGTATCACCTTTGGTAATAGTTCCTAAGAAAGGAGGAAAATGAAGAGATTGTGTTGATTACATAGCTTTGAACTTAGCAATAAGAAAAGATCATTTTCCATTGCCATTTTTGGATCAGGTATTAGACTCTTTGGCTAGGAAGAGATACTTTTCATTTCTTGATGGTTTCATTGGCTACAACCAGATTCAAATTGTCCCAGAGGATCAAGAGAAGACCACATTTACTTGTCCTTGGGGAACATATGCATATTTTGTTCTTCCTTTTAGATTATGTAATGCTCCAACCACTTTTCAAAGAGCAGTGATAAGCATATTTTCAGATATTTCCCAAGACATCATGGAAATTTATATGGATGACTTTACAACTTATGGTTCTGAATTTGAAGAAGCATTAACGAACCTGAAGAAAGTTTTGCAATGGTGTGAAGACTATAGTTTGTCATTAAACAATAAGAAGTGCTTCATTATGATGCAGGAAGGTATGTCCTTGGTCATCATATCTCTATAAAAGAAATACATGTTGACCCAGCAAAAATTGAAGTTAATCAAAATATCAATGCATCGATAAAGCAAAAAGATGTCAGAAGTTTTCTTGGTCATGCTGGATATTATAGAAGGTTTATCAAAGATTTCAACAAAATTGGAAGTCCCTTATATTCTCTACTTACCAAGGATATGGAATTTAAATGGACTTTTTCATGCAATTAAGCTTTTTTAAAGCTCAAGAACGCTTTGACCCAAGCACCAGTTCTTAAAGGTCTGAATTGGTCTTTACCATTTCAAATTCATATGGGTGCATCTGATTATGCAATAGGAGTAGTCTTAGGACAAAAGGTTGATAACTTGGAGAGTGCAATATATTATATTAGCAAGAACTTGTAGGGGGCTGAGTTAAATTATACAGTTACTGAAAAAAAATGTTAGCAGTTATATATGCACTCAACAAATTCAGGCACTATATAACATGGTATCCCATATTTGTGCATACTAATCATACTGCAATCATATATCTCATGAATAAGCCTTCAATTATTGGTAGATTAACTCACTAGTTATTGTTATGCAAGAATTTGATATCACAGTAATTGATAAACCAGGAAAGTCCAATGTGGTTGCAGATTATCTTTCAAGGCTTCAGTTGCAGGAAGATCCTACAACCATAGAAGATGCTTTTCTGGATGAACATCTATTCCTTATACAAGCCCACACTCTCTGGTATGCTGATATTGCCAATTATTTAGCTGTTGCTAAAATGCCAGTTCATTTCTCTCCTAAAGAAAGAAGGTTGCTAGTTGAGAAAAGCTTTAACTTCTCATGGATTGTTGATTGTTTGTTTTATACTGGACCTCACCAAGTCATGAGAAGATGTGTAAGAGAAGATGAAACATATGATATCCTGCATGCATGTCATGATGAGCTGTGTGGAGGTCATTTTGCTGCTAAAAGAACAACACTCAAAATACTGAACACAGGATATTATTGGCCAACATTATATAAGGATGCAACACAATATACAAGGAAATGTGACAGATGCTAGCGCATGGGGAGACTATTGGTATTATGGATATGTTGCATTGGTTTTTTCATTGATGTCAACACTTATCAACACTTATCCTTCTGAATATCTTTGGCTATGTTGGACCGACACATTATGTTCACCGGCAAGTTCAGTGACTTATGCACAGTCACTGGTATATCACTCACCTGCAGGTTATATCATTCACCAAAACTGAAGATTTCTTGTTATCATCTGGAGATTACTTGGTTATGTCAAAGACATGGTTTGGACACTTGGTTTTGGTGTTTTGGTTATTGGTCTAATCGGGTTGACATATTTGCTGTTACCGGCAAATTGGTCTAGGTTATGGACCGGCATGCATTATCTATTCCAGATCAGCACGACACATTATGGAGATGATTTAATTAATTGGATATTGTTGTATTTGTATTAAGCTAACATGATGCTTCACATCTTGACTTATTTGTAATTGATTTAATTGTAATATTCTTGGTAAGCCGACCTACACATTTGGTCTTAGGTTTTGGTATATATGTAAGATCTCATTTATGAGATTAAAAAAAAAGAGATAGAGAGACAGTATATGGTTATGTTATTGTAACATGGTATGTGCGAATATTGAAGATCATATGATCAGACCATAGAGAAGGTTCAAGGAAGGTTTAAAGGTGATTAGCAGAGCTTAACTGGTACTGAATCCAACATTGAAGATGCTAGTTTGAGCAATACATTATCATTGGATTTAATCATCCAATTGTAGTCAGTGTGACTCCTAGTTTGTGATTGAGCAGTGAGTTCTAGGCGATTGGCCTTTCTGCATGTGCAGACCCCATTTGTATACACATACTATCTACAATAGTATCATCTGATTATGGGTAAGTTTTCCCACCATGGGTTTTCCCCTTACAGGGTTTTCACGTACAAATCTTTGTGTTATGTGTTGTGGATGTTGTTTCTCTTTCTGTTCTATGCATTAAGTTTTACCGGTATTAATATTAACTTGCTAATCTGTCAACCGACATTAAGTTTGGTTTATTAGTATTAAGTATCAAGTTTGATTAAGTTATATTTGGGTTGAAATTAATAGACAACTGATTCACTCCCCCTCTTAGTTGCCTTTGGGTCCTAACAATTGGTATCAGAGCTAAGTCCTTTTTTTGCAGATTTTTAACAGCTTGAGGAGATTCTATAGCTACTAACTTTTTCAGGAAGGATAGTTTGAAACTTGATGGAACTAATTATGGTATATGGAAGATCAAAATGGAGACACATCTGAATTACATTGGAAGAGACATATGGGATGTTACAAAGAGTGGCTATGTTGGTCCTACACCAAATCAACCTAATCCACCAACATTGGGTGAAGATCAAGAGAATGATTGCAAAGCAAGAGAAGCACTTTCGAGCACCTTGTCAGATCTGCAAATCATGGGATTATCAGACCGATCTACTGCTAAAGCTATTTGGGATAAATTGGAGACATTGAATGAAGGAGATACCACTATCAAAATTGCAAAACTGGAATGCTTTCGGGCCAGGTATGAAAATTTGAAAATGGAAGAAGATGAAAGAATTTTTGCTTTTATGGAAAGGGTTAATGAAATTGTTTTGGGAATACAATGATGTGGAGGTTCCTTAAGTGAAGATGAAATTGTTTCTAAAGTTTTAAGAGCATTGCCACCGGCATACAAAATGAAAGTAACTGTTATTAATGAGTTGAGAACAATGCCTAATACATCAGTATCTAGAGATACCTTGGTTGGAAAACTTTTTGTATTTGAGCTTGAGGAATTTGGTTCTGTTGCTTCAATTAAAATAGATTTAGCCTTCAAAGCATCATCATCTATATCATCATTATCATCTGACAAATCTGATTGGAAAGCACTTTAGGCAAGAGAACTTGAAGATATCAGAAAGGAAAATGAAGAACTGGAAGAACTTGAAGTACCATTTGTAAGGAAAATGCCTAAAGGTCCTATTGGAAGTAAGTATGAAGGTAAAGCACCATTTAAATGTTTTAACTGCAATAAAGTTGGTCATATGGCATCTAGATGTCCTGATAGACATGGAAGATTGAGAGAAGAAGCTAAAAGAACATATAAGCCTAACCCTGAATATCAGAGATACAAATTTAAGAAGAATAGAGACAAATCATGTTACTATGATGATGAAGGAGTTACTGATGATTCTAATGAAAAACTGACAGATAATAGATGGGAATTTGTTGCAATAAAAGAAGATCAATCGACACCTACTGTTCCACTGGTAGAGAAGGCCCTGGCATCTAAAATTGAAGAAAAGGATGAATGGATTATAGATTTTAGATGTTCACGTCATTTGACTGGTGATAAAAGTAAATTCTTATCTTTTCAGGAATACAATGGAGGTCTAGTAAGATTTGGGGATGACAAAGCTTGTCTGATCAGAGGAAAAGGAACTATATCTTTTGATGGTAAGTTTAATACTGACAACATTTATTATGTTGAAGGTTTGAAGCATAATCTTTTGAGTGTTGGTCAATTAGTTGAGAAGGGATTTCAGTTACAGTTTAAGAATGGTAAATGCAAAATCATGAATAGAAATAGTTTGGAGATTGCAACCAGTAATCAGACTAGAGGTAATATCTTTCATTTAAATAACAATGAAAAGACATACCTAATTGCACATATTGATGAAAGTTGGCTATGGCATAAAAGACTCTATCATGTGAATTTTGATTGCATTATAAAGATTAGTTCATCTAAGGCAGTAAGGGATTCACCTAAGGTTGTGAAACCTCATAACCTAGTATGTAAGGAATGTCAAATGGGAAAGAAAGTTAGAACAAATTTTAAGAGTATTTTTGAGAAATCCAATAATGTTCTTGATTTAATCCATGCTGACTTGTGTAGTCCGAAAAGAACAAGAAGTTTACAGGGAGATAGATACTTTATGCTAATCATTGATGATTATTCTAGAATGTGTTGGGTTACTTTTCTTAGGGAGAAATCAAAAGCTTTTGGGAAATTCAAATTATTCAAGGCAATGGTAGAGAATGAAACCAGTAAGAAAATCAAATGTTTAAGATCAGATCAAGGAGGTGAATTTACACCTAAGGAGTTTAATACATTTTGTGAAGTGAATGGAGTTAGAAGACAACTATCAGCACCCCGAACACCTCAGCAAAATGGAGTTGTGGAAAGAAAAAATAGAACTATTTTGGATGCAGTCAAAAGCATGATATTAGAAGCAAATCTACCCCATGTGTACTGGAAAGAAGCAGTGAATACATTGGTTTACACTTTTAACATAGTTCACATCAAAGGTGAAATCAGTAAGACACCTTATGAACTATGGTTTGGTAATAATCCTACTCTTAAATACTTCAGAATATTTGGAAGCAAATGTTATATTAGGAGAGATGAGTATATTGGAAAATTTGATCCTAGAAGTGATGATGGAATATTTCTTGGTTATTCATCTAAGAGAAAAGAATATAGATGTTTTAATAAAAGATTGCAAAAAATCATTGAGAGTGGAAATGTGAAGATAGATGAACACTTTAGAGGAAATTCAAGGTCTATGGAGTTTGAGCCAACAG
This sequence comes from Cryptomeria japonica, assembly GCF_030272615.1. Taxonomy (NCBI): domain Eukaryota; kingdom Viridiplantae; phylum Streptophyta; class Pinopsida; order Cupressales; family Cupressaceae; genus Cryptomeria; species Cryptomeria japonica. The sequence continues at coordinate 743,797,539 of NC_081411.1, read as the reverse complement.
TTGAGATGATCATAAATGACCCTATACAGAGTACACCAGTACAAAATGTGGATCCAGTCACACCAACAACATTAGAGAATTCCACAGTGACTGAAGAACAATAGTAAGTGAACACACCCAGGTATGTAAGATTGAATCACTCTGAAAGTCAGATAATTGGGAATAAGTATCAAGGTGTTATGAAAGGAGGAAGACTGGAAAATGAAGAGGCATGTTTAAATTCTCAAATTGAACCAACATCTTTTATTGAGGTATGTGAAGATAAACATTGGATTAAAGCTATGGAAGATGAATTAGAACAAATTGAAAACAACAATACATGGACATTGGTTCCCTGACCTAAAGATAAAAATGTAATTGGAACTAAATGGGTATTCAGAAACAAACTTAATGAAGATGGTAAGGTAATCAAGAACAAAGAAAGATTAGTGTGTAAAGGATATTCACAGAAAGAGGGAATTGATTACAATGAAACCTTTGCACCGGTAGCTAGAATTGAGGTAGTCAGATTATTTCTTCTATTTGCAGCACACAAGAACTATAAAGTATATCAAATGGATGTAAAATGTGCATTTCTGAATGGTGATCTTGAAGAGGAAGTTTACATTGAACAACCTAATGGATTTTCATTAACAAATGATAAAGACATGGTTTGCAGATTAAGGAAAGCTTTATATGGATTTAAGCAACCTCCTAGAGCTTGGTATGCTAGATTGGACAAATATCTTTTGAAGCTTGGTTACACTAAAGGTAATGCTAACAACAACATATATTTCAAAGTGACTAATGAAGACATCTTGGTTATTGAATTTTTTGTTGATGATATCATTTTTGGAGGAGAAGATGGATTGTGTAAAGACTTTTCTAATAAGACGCAAGAAGAATTTGAAATGTCTATGATTGGGGAGATAAAATTCTTTTTAGGATTGCAGATTTCGTAGACTGATAAAGGTATATTCATATGTCAAACAAAGTACTTGAAGGAACTAATGAAGAAATTTGGTATGGAAAATTCTAAACCGGTAAGTACTCCCATGACTACAACTGATAAAATGACATTGAAGGATGATTCAACTCCTGTTAATCCGACAAGATACAAATCTATGATTGGAGGTTTACTATATTTGACACAAACAAGACTTGATATAATGAATGCAGTATGTGTTGTTTGAAGATTTTAGAGTAATCCTAAAGAAAATCATGAATCAACAATGAAAAGGATTTTCCGGTATCTACAAGGCACAACAAGTCTTGGTTTATGGTATAGGAAAGATGAAAATTTTGATTTATGTGCATACACCGATGCAAATTAGGCAGGAGATTTAGATGACAGATAGAAAACCTTTATCCAACTTTGATGGAGGAGAGCTACTTCTCAGGGGGAGTAATTGGTTATAGCAATTGGTTATTATAATTGGTTCTATGAATTGGTTGTATCTGGTATTTATATTGCTTTGGCATTTGATGTCAAAGGGGAAGAGATATCTATGGAAAAAAATTATCCTTTGGGGAGAGATTATTTATTAGGGGAGTGATATACTCTCTGCATCTGTATTTTGATTTCTGGTATTGATCTATTCTGGAGATTATTGGTTTTTGGTTTTTGGCATTCTGTTTTGGCACTTAGATGTTTTTCCATCTTGTGTTGCTGTCAATGCCAAAGGGGGAGATTGTTGGTATTATGGATATGTTGCATTGGTTTTGTCATTGATGTCAACACTTATCAACACTTATCCTTCTGGAGATCTTTGGTTATGTTGAGCCGACACATTATGTTCACCGACAAGTTCAGTGACTTATGCACAGTCACCGATATATCACTCACCGACAGGTTATATTATTCACCAACACTGAAATGACTTGTTATCATCTGGAGATTACTTGGTTATGTTGAAGACATGGTTTGGATACTTGGTTTTCGTATTTTGGTTATTGGTCTAATCGAGTTGACATATTTGCTGTTATCAACAAATTGGTCTAGGTTATGGACCAAAATGCATTATCTATTCCAGATCAGCACGACCCATTATGGAGATGATTTAATTAATTGGATATTGTTGTAATTGTATTGAGTCGACATGATGCTTTGCTTCTTGATTTATTTGTATTTGATTTAATTGTAATATTCTTGTTAAACCGACCTACACATTTGGTCTTAGGTTTTGGTATATATGTAAGATCTCATTTATGAGATAAAAAAAGGAGATAGAGAGACAGTATATGGTTATAGTATTGTAACATGGTATGTGTAAATACTGAAGATCATATGAGCAGAACATAGAGAAGGTTCAAGGAAGGTTTGAAGGTGATTAGCACAGCTTAATCGGTACTGAATCCAACATTGAAGATGCTACTTTGAGTAGTACATTATCATTGGATTTAATTATCCAATTGTAGTCAGTGTGACTCCTATTTTGTGATTGAGCAGTGAGCTATAAGAAGTTGTCCTTTTTGCATATGCAGACCCCATTTGTATACACATACTATCTGCAGTAGTATCATCTGATTGTGGGTAAGGTTTCCCACCGTAGTTTTTCCCCTTACAGGGTTTCCATGTACAAATCTCTGTGTTATGTGTTGTGGATGTTGTTTCTCTTTCTGTTCTATGCATTAAGTTTTACTGGTATTAATAATAACTGCTAATGTGTCAACCATCATTAAGTTTGGTTTACCGGTATTAAGTATCAAGTTTGATTAAGTTATATTTGGGTTAATATTAATAGACAACTGATTCACCTCCCCTCTCAGTTGCCTCCGGGTCCTAACAAAGACCTACTAAATTTGGTGAGATGTCATTGTATCCACAAATATTGGTTACACCATTTGATAAATGGGGATTAGATTTTGTTGGCCCAATTGATCACCCTTCTAATGAAAAATCTTACATTTAGTTATGTACTGATTATGTAACCAAATGGGTGGAAGCTCGCGCCATGACACATGCAAGAGATAATAAGGTGGCTGAGTTGCTTTATGAGGAGATATTTACAAGATATGGAGTACCAAGGGAAATTGTATCAGACCAAGGACCACAATTTACTTCAACATTGATTGTTGCCTTGGTCAATGAATACAATATAAGGTACAAAAAATATACCCTATATCATCCACAAGCTAATGGACAAGTAGAGGTTATGTGTGTGAAAAGTGGACCTGTATCTGTATCTAGAATACACAACACTTCAATTAAGTCATTAGATGCATGGTTAGTAAATCAATAATCAATGAATAATAAATCATTACAAAGCGACCCATTGCCTTCTAGTAGATGTAAGTTTAGATTGCTCTCAGTTTACTAAGCTATCCAGTGACTAGACAACAACTAAACGAAGGATTTTTAAATCTATATGAGCATGAATATGAGATAAATGGATGCAAGATTTAAGCTAGATATGCAAGATTAATCTAACATGATTTAAGCAATATATGAATATTTAAGCTAAATGATTTAAGCAACATGAAATAACTAATATGCATTATCTCAATGCAAATTCTCAATGAACCTAGAGCAAAAACAACATAATAACAATATATTCTCCAGGATCCTTGAATGAGAGATGAGAGCCCGAATTTATAGAAAATTCAGAAAGAAACCAACGACTGAGATCAAATGATGATGAGCGGTCAAGATTTTCCAAGAGGAAGTACAATCGAGGTGAATTGATGTGATTGGATTCTTTTCTCAGTTTTAAAGGAAATTGAACTAAAATTAAGATAAAATCATGAAAAAACTGATTTATTCTCTGTTTCATTCAAATTTGGGATTTAATTGTTTTATTTGCTTTCTTTGAGATTATTTATCAAATTTTAATCTGTTTTTCAAGATTATCTCCAATTTATTTCTTTTCTCAAATTTTAATTCTTTTTTGGTCAATTAATTCCTTTTTTGAAGATTTAATGGCAAATTGATTTATTTAATTAAATAAGCTAGGATATTCAATAAAATAAATAGGATAATTGTTTAAAAATGATTTACTTGGAATGATTCAATTAATTAAATAAATATTTAATTAATATTGAGTTATTGATTTGCCATGTGACATTTGGTGATTTTAGAAATTAATTGTGTGCTCAAGATTTATTTAATTGCCTTTGGTTAGGACCTTGCTGACGAAATTGAGATTAGGGGCTCATGGTTTAGATGACCATTTTTAGGGTATTACATTTGCCCCTCTTTGAATTAATGTGCAAGAAACACATTGGTTTAAAAAAAATTTGATGTCTAGGAGATGCCAGTTCTAAACTTGATTGATCATGAACCAGATGAAGAGCGAGGTATTCAGCTTGTTTTGAAGCGATGAAATTGAATAGAGTTGATTAAAGTAAAACCAATCCCGAACTTGATTGAACTAGGAATGATAGAGAGAGAAGATATTGAACTTGAACTTGATTTATCAAGAAGCGGATCTTACTGATCTAGAACTGGATTGATCTAGACATAGTGAGCAAAGATAAAATTGATCTTGAACTTGATGGATCAAGACACGACGAGCGAAAATAAACTGTCCAGCTTGATTCGATGCGATGAAATTGAACACCTGCTTAGATTGAGTATATGATCGAAGATACTCTTTAAACCCTTGATTGAATTTAAATGAATAATCAACTTGATGAAAAGCAATGAAACTGATTAATGTTAGAGACAAATTCAGACAAAGACAATATCAGCTTGATATGAAGCGATGAAACTCATATGCCCCTAGAGATTGATTTGATGAAGCTTAGCTGCTTGACTTGTAACGAAGATTTTTAGGGACACTATTTAGCAATGAAACTATCCAGACCATCTCTTAGATACATCTACTACAAAAATCCCTGAAGAATCCAGTGATAACACAGATGATGCACAAGAGATAATACGCTTAAAAATGCAAAAGGAAATAGAAGAAATTAGACTAAAAAGACAACAACTATTCAATAACACACACACACATAAGTATACATGAATCCCATCCTAATCTCTGGGGGTGATCAACAAGTCTCCCCAACATCCTACCCCATCCACATAAAAACCCCTATTGTCCCATGTCTGGCATAAGAAAACAACTGATGAAACCTGCCAAGACGCAAGCCAGTGGAAATTCCTCAGTGTATCTGGTCATCATCTCATCCCAACTGATCAATCATGTCAGAATGTCCACATCATGAAATACCTGCCTCACGGCTAGAAGGCCAAGACACTGTGCTGAATCATAATCTACCTTATCCCTAGCAAAAGGGATACAAAGAATCCTGTATACATCCTCGGGAGTGATGGTCATCTCCCCAACTAACAAATGAAACACATTATGTTGTGAATTAAACCTCTCCACTAATGCAGTGAGCATACTGTGATTGACACGGATATCAGGCAACCCGAGAAGATGAGTCAATCTGCATGCATCAATATGTGCCCGATCTATATCAGATAAGTGATGAACTAGTATCATCGTAGGTGGATATACACATCTGAATAATACATGGGGCAATCACACCTGCAAAAATAAAAGAAAAGCTCATTAGGAAACATTTCAAATTCACCTATAAGAGAAGCAAAACATCATACAAATCTAACTACATCAACTGCAAAATCAAAATTTTAAGTTTACAACTTAAAAAATGCTCACTATTTTTCAAACAACAAAACATCACAGAGGCAACAACTCGTATGAGTCAGGAATTGGTCTCATACGACAAACAGTCTGATACGACACAAGACTAGCACTAAAATGACAAAATGGGCTCTTTTGAAGGTTCTCGTACGATTGAAGGGGGTATGTAGAACGAAAAAACTAGTGACTTTAAATGATAAAACAAACTTGATCAGTTTGTTGTACGAGACAAGATCCTAACTCACACAACAAAACGACGAAACTCGACTTCAACATGCCAAAAAAATGAAAAATTCAACAAAAAAATTTAATTTTGAAATGATTAAAAGACATAAGATCGATCACTTACCACTGGCTCATAGTTTTGCGGTTGATTATATCATCTCTGGCACTCGAATTGATGAAAATGAGTGGGGAGCACCATTTTTCTTCACAGGAAGCTTTTTGAATTTTCAAACTTGGAGGGTTAAAATGAATTGAAAATGACACCTTGACCCCTTATATAGCCAAAACCCTAATTTTCCAACTTGCTCCAATGGACATGAAAATTGTACCCTTAGCTAATTTGCCCGTCCTGATTCCATTTTTGGGATCAAAATCAAAATTCGAGATCATTCTACTAGTCAATTTCCAAAATTTGGACCACTTAGTGCTTTTCATTAAAAGGTCATTCTTTCTTCAATTTATGCTCAATCTCTCGTGAATCAACACCGAATCTGAATTTTATTCTACAAATCAATTTCACGCTCAATTTATCATCAATCAACGTTAACTCTTCAAATATTCCTCTGAATAACTTGGTGAATTGATGTGATTGGATGCTTTTCTCAGTTTTAAAGGAAATTGAACTAAACTTAAGATAAAATTAGGAAAAAACTGATTTATTTTCTATTTCATTCAATTTTAATATTTAATTGTTTTAATTGCTTTCTTTCAGATTATTTATCAATTTTTAATTTTTTTTTCAAGATTATCTCTAATTGATTTATTTTCTCAATTTTTAATTCTTTTTTTTTTCAAATTAATTCCTCTTTTGAAGATTTGATGGCAAATTGATTTATTTCATTAAATATGCTAGGATATTCAATAAAATAAATAGGATAATTGTTTAAAAATGATTTACTTGGAATGATCAATTAATTAAATAATTATTTAATTAATATTGAGTTATTGATTTGCCATGTGACTTTTGATGATTTTAGAAATTAATTGTGTGCTCAAGATTTATTTAATTGCCTTTGGTTAGGACCTTGGTGATGACATCGAGATTAGGGGCTCATGGTTTAGATGACCATTTTTAGGGCATTACAGAGGTCACAAATAGGGAGCTAGAAGCTATTCTTACCAAGATAGTGGCTATTCATAAAAAAGACTGGTCTCACAGACTTTCAAAAGCAATTTGGGTATATAGAACAACTTGGAAGACACCGATTAGTTTTACACCTTTTGAGATGGTGTATGGAAAAGCAAAAATGATGCCTATTGAGTTTGAGCATAAAACTCTAAGGACAACTTTGCAATTAAATATGACACTTTCTGAAGCACAAAAAGATCACATTCAACAATTGAATGCTTTGGATGAATGGATAAAAATGGCTATCCAACAAATAGAACTGATTCAAAGTCAGAGAGCCAAGTACCATTATAAATACATTAAAGAGAAAAAATTCAAAGCAGGTGACTGGGCACTGTTGTATGACTCAAGATATAAAGATACAATGGGAAAGCTACAAAACAGATGGTTAGGTCCATATGTGATAGAGGAAGTTTTCAACTATTGAGTTGTTCATTTGACCATAATTGACCTAGTTCAGTTCAAGCTTTTGGTAAATGGTCACATGCGTCTTTATCATAAGCCTGCCAGCAAAGAGGAGTTCCTACAACAATTTGCTAAAAAGGATCAAACACACATTCCTGCAGCAACTGGGCAAGTTCCTTCTGCAATAGAACAAAGTATTGGAGGTAAAGTTCCTGCAGCCTCTGCAACAAACATTCCTGCCACTTCATAATTCTCTAAGCATCATTTCATAACAATATTTCCACGTCTTATGGAAATATTATTCTCCATAAATAAATTTTTCCATCCATGTCATGTCATCTCATTTCTTTATTTGTCATTCCATTTCATTTTGCCATTCTTTTCGCACGACTGCAGGTATGTACATATTTTATTTTATTTTAATTAGGTATTAATGATTTCATTATGATTATTGCCTTTGCTAAATCCGTGTATAGTTCCCTAAATCCTTTCAGCATGTGTGGACACATGCCAAAATAAGTTGGGGGGGGATCTTTTATGGTCCGGTTTCCAAAATTAGTAATTACTCATTCTTTTCGGTACCTTGATTTTATTGCTTGCCATCATTCCTTTAATGAGATATTCTTTGGCATAAGAAAGTAATGAATTCTACCGCCAAATTTGGAAACAGGTAAGGAAGTTTCAATTTTCAATTTGTAGAGTATTTTGGTTCTTCGTTTCTCAGTTGTAGAGATTTCTATATTAACATATTAAGAAATGGGTGGAGATCCTATCCACCATGAACCAATAATCCATGATGCATTGCTACAAGATGCTCTTTGTGAGCATTATTTCTGGTAGCATGGTTGGATTGTCTACTTTATGAAAATAACGCATTATAATGTTTATGCATTCATTCAATAAAGGGGTGGCTACTGTTAAAGGATTAAAGGTCATTTCTATAGAGTAGCGGATAGCTGAGGTTATAGGGTTGTTGCAGGAAGGAGAATTATTTCCAGAATCAAAAGACACTAGAAGCGCCAGAGCAGAATTTACACGCCCCACAGATGGACCTCTAATAGTGGACAAGCAAGGAACTAGGAGGGTTTCACTTCCAGTAGAGTGGCCCCAGGTGGCCTTATATGTAATGAAGTACATTACTTGCAAAGGGAGGTATTCAAATTTACATTCACCCCATTTCAAATTACTTAGTCATTTATGGCATGGCTAGAGAGTGAATGTTCCAAATTTTTTATATCACCTCATTTGCACAAGTGCCAAAGAAACACAAAAGAATGGAAATTGTTCTATCAACCATCATGGTTTGATAAAATTGCTGGTAGAATGTTCTCTTAGGGATGTTTCATAGATGGAATGGGGGGTATTTGAAGACATATTGCAGTTGAGGGTTGAGGATGCTCCTATTGCAGATGAGTTTGTAGTTGAAAAAGAGGAAATGGGAGAACCTTCTTCTCCCATAATTTTTGCAGAGAATGAATTGCTGATCGCTGAAGGAGCTATGACTATTATGGAGGAAGAGATGGTTGAGACAAACATGGAGCAGCCCTCCACTTCTTTTCAAAGAGAAGCGACATCTTCTAAAAGAAAAGGGAAGGAATTAAAATTAATTAATGTAGAAGATGAACCTATGGTTCAACCATAGGAAACTCAAGTTTCCCATGTAGCCAAGTGGTGTAGACCGAAGAGAAATACTCTTGTAGCAAAGCCGCAAGTAGAAACCGTTCCTGCAGCCACTCCAAAGGTTTATGCAAGAAGAACTTGAAGTACTACCCAAAAAGTGGTGCAAGAGCACCTCATCAAACACTTCAAGATGACATGAAAGACTCTGATAAGGGAGGATAAGGCATTAACAATGTCTTTAGGATGTTTTATATAGGTTTTTAATCATGCATTATATGTTTGTAATAATGAATCCCATCTTGTGAGCCAAACTCCTATTTTGGCATTTATATGAGCCAATTAGGAATTTTGGACAATAGGGATACAATGGGTTGGTTTTGAGTGTTTTGAGATGTTTTAGGAGTGGTCGAACTTGACCCAAGGCATTAGGAGGTGAAAGATGACATTTTGACAACTTTTGCAAAAGTTGTCAAAAGTTGTCATGAGCAACTTTTATGCACTTTTGCATTTTGTAATTTGAAACTTCTCCAACAACTCTAACCTCTTGATTTTTGGTTGAGAGAAGTTGAGGAATTGTTTATAAACCTCAAGGATCCAATTTCCAAGGGGGTGATTATACGAAGAAGAGCTTTGATGCAAATAAACCAATAAAATTCTGAGTTTTCTTGCATTTTTGGAGTTTTGGTCCGTGGTATGGTTCTGTACGAGTTGGGATCCATTCTAAATGATGAAATTTGAATTGAGAGGAGAGTTGAATCTATTTTGATTTTTATTTGGAGTCTTTATTGTGTGTGTTGCTCTTGATATTGAAGTTTTTCTTTAGGTACCCGGAAAACCAGGGTTTACCTTGGGTTTTTCCCCATTCATGGCCATATCTTGCACTTTACCAATATGAGGCTCATAGGATTTATTGAAAGGAAAGTATGGTAAATTTATTTTAGAGTTATAAGATTATTTTTCAGGAGGAGCAAGGGAGAGTAGTGTTTGAAGCGATCCTAGGTAGACATCTCTATGTGGCTACCTAGACCTTGAACAAACAAAATCACCTTGTATGTAAATGGTGATACTTCCAGGTGTGTAACCCTGGAATTCTTGTTTATTTATTTTTTCCAACATGCCCATGGGATTTTAACCCACTAGTTCATTCATTTGAACATAGTTGTTTCACAAAAGAGACCTAATTAGCCCTTCTAGGACAGTCAAATTCCTACCGGCAAAGACCTTTATTTTCCAGACCTTGAACATTCCTTTTGTGGACTTGTATAACTTCCAAAAGGGTATTTGAATCCATAATTTTTTTACCAAGGTGTTTGGGAAAATCTTAACTTAAGATCCCTTTACTCGCTAAATAGGGCTACAAGAGACTAGGCCTAATTGAGAAAGTTTCTTAAGGAATGGGTATGAACTCTTGTCACCAGTGCTTTGTTTGAACTTAGGGAGTTTTGTAAGACCCAAAACCAATGCGAAACTGATTTGTAACCCTTGGAGGTACCATGGAGTGTGCTATAGCAAGATACCCCTAATTGAGTAAGAGAGGGTCTTGGAGATGTTGAGAAGATTTTACTAAAGTTGTAGAGCATTGCCTTGATAGGATCCCATCCATGTGTTAAGGGGTCAGTTTCATACATTTGGATGTGTTTGGCAGGTAACAAGGAGGGCTCTGCATCAAAAAGTTCATCCAGTAGGTGATGCAACAAAGGTTATTTCAATGGCAGCATCAGAAGAAGAGAGCCCAATAGAGGTTGAAATTCAAAAGGAGGATGATGTTGAAAGACTTTCAACTCTGGCATATGTGGCAAAACATCTTGAGGAACCCATTGAAGAAATTCCCACATCCTAAGGTAACAACTATTAGACCTCCATCATCCCTCAGCAGTTTATCTATTGCATTAACATTTTATAGGCAGTGGGTGATAGAGAGAGCTATATTACAGGGGATTATTGACAAACAACATAAGGAAATTGAAAAAGGAATAATAAAATTGAAGAATTAGAAGCCAAAGTTGATACAATCACTAGTATGGTCCCAAAGTTAATGCAATGTAGGGCACCGCCAAGAGTTTATGCTCTGCATTTGAAAGAGCGACATTTAAATATTAAATTAAACTGCATTGTTAGGGACCTTAGCCCTTCTTTAGAAACCCCTAAGGAATTTTATGATGCCTATCAGACTTCCCCAACAACTATGAAAAATTTATTGTGTGATCTTTACTTGCATAATTATACTGTAACTTCTGATAGTGAGTGGAATCCCTTGTTATACATTGGTGATATCCACATAAAAGCCTTAATCTCATGGATTCAAAATTAGATCAACATGGAAGCACATGCTAGAACACATAGGGCTATTGAATTTGATTGTCCATTACCACTGAGGAAGGAAACAAAAGAGCCAAGAGTTCTCTATTATGAATGGCAAAAGCTATTGGTAAGGCAAGATGTGAGGAATCGTGTTGCCAATGAGGGAAGAAATATTCCCAGCATATGAGCATTTAGTTCAAAATGAAAGTGTAGCTGCAATTGAAGGCCTAACTCAGTGTTGGAATAATTTGCTAGAAGAATTGAAACAAGGAGAACCTCATTCACTGCCAAATTTTCATGCAACTATGCAAAGAGCCCCTAAATATATCCAACTGGGCAAGATGAAAACCAATAACTGGTTACCTTTGATCTTTCAGCCCCCTATACTTATGTGGCCATTGTTGGGATGTAAGGTTACAAATCACCCCTATGAAGCAGCTACAAAGGAGGCTAGATGGTCTAGATTAGAAAATATGAAAGGGTTTTATTGGAATTTACCTTCAGGAGGAATAGGTCAAGGAACCGTTGGTGACTTAAGAGTTAGTGCTAGAATCAAGAATTTTCCTCTTGTTGGAGGATCAACAAGACCTTAAAGTTGGGGGGCATGATGAGTTGAGACATTAGCATATTTTTATCCCCAGAACTCTTAAGTTTTTCTCATATTTTGATTTACATAATAGTAATGATGTATCAAAAGTTTACTATATGTATTTAAGATGTTAGCTTGAACCTATTAAAACATGTTTTGCCTTTGCCAGTTTGTTCCTGCAGCCATGTTATTCATTCCTGTTCCCATGCGGATTGTCTTAGGCAATATCACATGTGAAATTAATAGACATTTTAATTAATTAAAATAGATGTGTATGTTCTTGTATGTTCTTTCTTTTTAAATTTCAAGAATAAATTGATGTTGCTGGGAAGGCTCTCCTGTCACGACAGTTGCAGTAGGAGATATTCAAGGAGGAGACTGAAAGATTGAATCAATAGAAATGCTGATGAGCGTAAGGAATGACAGAGGAAAATTAATTGCACAATACTTACTGATGTCTTACTCAAGTAGACATTAGTGTTGAAAATACCGCCACGATGTGTTATGACTGTGGTTCGGTTTAGATCCACATTATCAGTGACTTAACTCCAACTGTTTCCTTTCTTGATTAGTTATCCGCCTCTTCTTATCAGTGTGATTTGTGTAATAGGAAGTAATTGTTTTCTTTTAAATGAAGGTCTTTATCTCTTTTCGTAGATTAGATAGAAAAGAGAAGAAGCAGAGCAGAGGATTTTATAAATAAAGTTACAAGTATTTTGAGTTTCTTTTGGTTCTGAATCATGTAATGACTTCCGAAGAACATTGAATAAATTTATGTTATTATGAGCACTTAGAGTTGTTTTTAGGAAGCCTAGAATCACTCATCCAAGGGGGCCCACTTGGTGAGTGTTCATGTGCCTTTGTTAAAATTAGTTTTCTTCTTTAACTACAGTAGACGTTCTTGCATTGACTGTTCCTATAGCCATTGGAAACAGATCCATTGACTGTTCCTACAGCCAAACCAAAACAGAGTAATTCCTATTTAGCAGCATTGAACTTAGCTAGTATTGCTTGAATGAATTTATGTTAATGCATAATTTTTTCTGTAGCCTTTCAATAGTTTCAATTCTTGCTTATCTTTTCCGCATAAATGTTAGTTGCTGCAGTAATGCAGGGTAGCTATTGTAGGAACTTAGTGCATATATAGTGCAAACCCATTTCAAGTATTACGTCCTTGGGTTGACAATCAAATGAACCCTAGCTATGAAAATAGTGACTTTACAAAGTGAATGTCCAAACGTCGGGTTGAGACTTCAACTAGAGTTATTATTCTTATTGTTGGGTTGAACAATACACACATTTATAAAGTAGAAGAGGGAAAAATCCTTCCAACTATAGGAGGAAATAAAGAAAAATACTTTAGTAGAGTTCACTGCCTCTTTATTAAAATCCCAATATAAAAATGAAGCAAATGCAAGGTAAAGAGCTCTCATCCAAACAAAAAGTAGAGAAATTAAGAATGTAGAATCAATAGGCCACTAAATTTTTTTGAGAGGAATTAGTGGAGGTAGCTAAAAAGGCCTATATAAAATTGATAGGAGTAAATAATACCCCATAAGAATAATATATACCCTTTGAAAGCATACAACTGTTGAATAACAAGAATACTTAGAGAAGGGGGGGGGTGGGGTGAATCGGTATTCCATTTTTAAACATTAAAATTAATCTAATTATCACTTTGCATATTTATGTCAATAAGCACGTGACAAAAATAAATGAATGATTGAATAAGCAACAAAAGTAGAGACATCATTCACAACAACATACATAAGATAACACTAGATTTTTTGCATGGAAACCTGTTAGGAAAAAACCATGAATAGGGTTAAATATCAATATAATATAACTAGTTATAATATATTTAAAAATTGTCACTGCAAGGCTCACTTCCCGAGGCTCACTACCAGAGGGCTCACTCCCAAAAAGATGAAGGCTCCATGTCCACAAGAGAACAAGTAGAAAAAATAAATTATTATAGTTGCATCTTACATATGCACAGAGTATAGTTCTAATTAGGCTCAGTAGACAGACTTCACACACTTCATTAGCTCTTATGTCATTTACATCTACTTTAATCACATATCACCATATCATATCACATCTGATCACCATGTCACACATCTAGATCATCATAAAAAGAGTATAAAAGATATACTGATCTATATCTCAAGTCAGACACACATGCCTTATCTAATGTCAATTTTCAGAAATACTTTAGATGCTACCATCAAGATGCTTTATACATTTCACCGACAAAGGTCGGCCAAGAAATAAAAAAAATTAATGTCAACTAGAATATACATGCTACTCACAATGCTTAATCATGTCCCAAAATTGTAGGACCATAAAATAATCAACTGATAAAATGCAGATGTCTAGACATACTATTATATTCTGGAGGAACAGAGCAACTGATAGGCCTAATGTTGAACTGTGTATCTCACCTTTCAAAGATCCATAACATTTACAAACCTAAATATAGGTATATTTGATATTCATAAGTATATTGTCCAAACCACGAGCCCATATTTGTAATTGTGGAGAAACACAAAGAAAAATATGATGAACAAAATCACATGATTATCGAAGCAACATTAGTATAAGTCAATAGAAGTATGTTTCAATGAAAATGGGTATATCCTATACACAACATTCTCCTTTACCAAAAGCATCAATGAAAAAACTTAAACAATCTCTCCCTTTGTCATTGATGGCAACATGCAAAAAGTTACTTGCTTCAAAACACGTCTCAAAAACAACATTACTATTATACTACTCCCCCCTTTGTCACCATCTCTCCCCCTTTTCTTCTTACTCTCCCATGTCATTACTCACCAATTCTCTCCAATATTCTCCCATTCTCTCCAATTCTTTCCAATTCTCTCCCCTTGCCATCAAGGAGAAAGGGTATCAAGAAAAGGATACCTTCACACAGCTTCCCCCTAACAATAGTAATGCAATTTATAAAAAAGAAAGAAAGAAAAGGTCTTAATTACCTTTTGTGGAAAATATCCTTATACTTTTCTTTGAGTTCGAGGAGGAAAGAGTTTCAAGAATTGATAATAGGTAACAACACTGGGCACTGACTATTGCATTGTACAAGTAGGTTAATAGCACCAATCAAATCACTTGACACAAAAAAACTCAACTCATCTTTCTCTGCATCTTCCAATAGACAAGTAAAATGATCCATTCTAGTTTCAATAATTTCTTTGACTCACCAAAACTTCCAGAAAAAATCATCTCTCTATTTCTATACTAAGGACATATCTAACTACAATGAATTAATCTTTCTTCTTACTAGACCAAATTTATCCTTGAAAATATTTAAAGATTTTGCATATCTATTTAGTTCAAACTAAATATAGTCAATCTTTTCTTTGTGGCTTTCTATGGTAGCGGGCCACCTAAGACAATATTTGTAGACATTAAGAACTACACCCAAATATTTCCTCATTTCCTTTATACATTTAGTCAATTTATTTTATGCAAGAATATATTTTCTACTCATAGCTCTCTACACTTCATCTTCAAGATCTGGTTGTTGTTTTTCAATAGCTTTTAGAGCTAATTGTTTGAACAAAACATCTGGGAGCAAATTTTCAATAGTACTAAGAACAAGATTGTTTCGAAGGAAGAAACCAAAGCTTCTTCAATCCTTTCTTTGTCACAACATGGTTCTGATGACCATACATCTCCTATTCTCCTTATTCCATCAAACTCCTCAAGCATTTTCAACACTTTATCAGTTTGAAAGGGATCTTCATCAGATGAACCAAAGAGTTCCTTCATCTTTTCTTCTTCTTCTTCTTCTGCAACAACTATCTCCTTCTACTTCGCATCAGCTTCAACAATCTCAACATCATCAATACTAATGATTTCAGTCTTTTCCTTTTTGTCTAAATTCTTCTTTGGAACCAAAGGGGGGACCTCAGTAGATTTTTTGAATCTCTTCTTACCATAAGAGGATCCTTCCAAAGCAACATTTCCAGTATCATCTAATCTAGTGAATTCTTCATAAGCAACAAATTTATCTTCAGTGAGATCTACCTAAAATTTGAGAAGCATATCTGCATACTTCATACACTCTTCAAAACTAATCTCATATCCAATTCCTTTTAGCTAAAACTTCCAAGGAAACCCTTCTTCCATGAAACAATGATTTGTATCAACCAATAATGTAATTCTACCCCTGTACATCTCAACACATCTTTCTATGATCCTAAATCTTGAAATCAAGTTCATCCAAGTTCATAAAAATATTGTTTACATGCTTGCCTTTGTCATTCAGACTATCCAAATATCTCATCGTGCCCAAACTTTTGGGAAAAAATGGAACAACAATTTTTTTTTTGAACAACATAAACTCACAAAATAATCTACATTTAAAGTGGAATCAAATAAGTTTTGTCTTATCTAGGATGTAAATAGAACTGTTTTCTAAAGTTGTATTAATTAACTAACTCAAATAAGCGACATTAATTAATGAAGATTAATTATTCCCAAGAGGGTTATCACAATTTAATTAGGTAATTTAATTAACCTAATTAAATTACCACTAATTAAAGTCGAGGGGTATTTAAATATCTCAATTGCATATAAGACATCCCAAGCCCAAACAATGATAATGATATCTTAAATTTAAAATTAATTAATTGGGCGCATGCAAATTCATTATTTAAATTTAACCAATAAGGTTACAAATTCAATAATGTTATTTGCCAAATGAATATAAATTATACTATAACCAATTTAAATTTCCCCAAAACCTTCAAATTTTGACTATTAAATAATTTGGCCAAAATTGGCTTTATAGGCTAAAAGTTCATATAAAATAATTAATAATTTTCATTTACAAATTTCTCCCAAATTAAATTTAACTTAATGTCCATATTTAATTGAATATATAAAAATAACTATATAGTTTCCCTAGTTAAATAAATTAAATCAATTATGCGATTAATGTAACTATATAACATTAATCTCCATTTTAAATCCTATATATATAAAAAAACTATATTAAAATTAATTTTCTCCCTAATCAAATAAGGAGTTTTAAATTAATAACACATATAGCTAAAATTAAATGGGGGGAATTTTTATTTATTTTTTTCTAATTTTAAAAACAAATTTCCCCTTCTTCTTATTATAATTATTATTTTAACTTTCGAACCCTAATTAGGGTAGAGTTAATATCTTTCTTTTATTTAAAAAAAATCAACCCTATTATTTTATAATTTTCATATGCTAACCTTAATACTTCTTGTCTTTTATTTGAATGCAAACCCTAATCCGGAATTGGATTAGGGTTGCATATTTTATCTAACTAAAATTTTAATCTTGTTGTAATGCCTTTACCCTAACCCGAAACTGGGTTAGGGTTTATCTTTTTTTTTGAGTGTGTGTGTGTGTGTTGTGCATGTGTTGTAGGGTATAGTGGCCATGGAGGCGGCGACTGAATGGAGATAGGGCAACGTTGGGAGCAGGGCCACCCAAAGGAGAGCTGCGAGGGGGGGGGGGAGTTTCTTTGGAAGTGGTGGCGGGTAACACGGGGCTCCCCATAGGGGTTGGCCGCAGCCGATCCCTTCGGGTCACGGCCCACAGTGCGGCTGCTACCGCCACTGTGGGACGCCGCCCACAGGGAACGACTGAAGCCGTTACCCCTGTGGGATGCGGCCCATAGTGTGGCCATGACCGCGACAGTGGGATGCCGCACACATGGAACGACCGAGCCACTTCCTCTGTGGGTTAGAATCTTTTTTTAAAGTTTTTCCAGTTTGCCCTATATGCATATTTTCCTATGTTCTAGTTTACTCTTTTCTTTTAAAAGGCAAAATTTGCAGAGTATATATATATATATATTCGACTGGAAAATAGCAACTGGTAAATGGAAATGTTGTTTTCTATTATATATTTTTTTACTTTAATATAGTAATAAAATAGAATTAATGGCTTCTACCTACATCTCTAGATTTCTCTGCTATGCCTAAATCTGAATAAGTATCTTTTTTTTTTTTTCACATACAACAAACCTTTTTAGGCTAATAGATTTACCTACTGCATTTCTTTTCATTCTAACTTCTAATAGTTAATAGTAGGAAGAGATACATTTAGATTTGTCTATTTTAACTTTCTTTTCTTTTGAAATAAAGGAAAATGAAAGTAATAAATATAACTACAACAACATTTAAATTTTAGAGGAAAAACACTTAAAACATTTTCATTTCTTTTTCTACATCTTTTTCTTTTTCTTTTTACAAATTACAAAGATAATAGATGACAGATTGTAGTTAAATGATAGATTTAAATAAAATATAGTTTTCTTATAATGGATAGATTTCAGATAAAAGAAACAACATTAACATTACAACCTTTCATTCACAAACACTTTCCTCATAAAAACATTTTAACAATAGTCAACTTTTACAATGAGGGTAATACCCCAACTGGTCTCTCATTCCTAATAATGAGGACTTAAATAAAATAATGTATTTCTTCATACAAAAATAAATACAATATAAATCTCCTCACTTATATTTCTGCAACTCAAATGTAATATTACATTTCCTATTCTTTCTTTTTTAACAAATTACAATATTACATTCTTTTTTCTTTTTCTTTCTGCAACTAAAGTAAAATCTGCAACTCTTAGCTTTCTTTTCCAAGCATCCTGCATTCATAATTTAAGGCTGTGACCATGGGGTGCTCACCTCCTAGCCTAGGCTTACTAGAAGCCACCCCCAAGCTTGGAGAACCAATTCCTAGATGGGTTACACTGAAGCAAACACAAACAAGCAAGGGGAAAAACTCAAACAGACACATTCCCATCCAAGGCTAAACTTCATCACATAATGTGATGTTACAAGGGTGGAAGCGCACCAAGTACCTTTCAGGAGAAGTGCAAGATAGTAAATCATAGCCAACTCATGGAAACCAAGAGCACAACAAAAATCATCTTAACCCCACATCCTTATGACCCCCAAGACATACGTGCCATATTTTCTCCCCTTATGACCGCCAAGGCATACATGCCATATTTTCTCCCCTTATGACCCCTGAATGCATAAACAAAACTTATGCAGCAAGGGTCACATAAACAAACCCTTGAGATCACTCTCAAAATGAGAGCCTCTCACTCTAAGGCTGTCAAACTCCTTCCACGCCCAAGACCATCCTACCCTCCCAAGGGTAAGAAGGCCTTGGATACTCCCAAAACAAAAGAAATGCATAAATAGAAATAAGAGGAAGATCACATAATATTTTCACAAAGGAAAGAGAAAGGAAAACAACATTACATTCAAGCAATCCTACAAATAGTTTTGAAATAAACAAGTAAGAAGGCACCAATCTTGAATCTGTCAAGGGGTTTCTAGGGATAACTTGGAGAAGAGCAACCCAATTCCACAAATCTTTTCTCCAACACTTAGCCAAAATTCCTATTCTAAAACCGGGTTTTCTCCCAAAATTGTCCAAAATCTCCAAAGATGGAGAGTGGGTGATTAACTCACTAAGCCTCAATCTCTAGCCTAAGAAGGCTTCTCTCACTCCTTCCAACCTCTTGGATAGAGTGAGAGACTCCCATTGGTTGGTCTTCCATAGGTCTTACACACTCCCTAACCAAGGCACCTTAAGAAGAGGAACGAAATGGGGAAGATGAATAACACCTACCAAGAAGGTTATCTAACTAAGGATGGCACTCCTAAAGATGAAATTCGACCATCTAGGAAAACCCACTTTTTTGGGTGGTTAAACAAGCCCTAGGGGAAAGACACATGGCCAAATTTGGCCCTCACCCATAGGTACCTAATGAGGCCCAATAAAAATGCCCCAAAACTGACTCTAGGAGTTGATTTAACCCTTTGAAAGTCCACCTAAAGTTAACCTACGGGTCAACTCTGAGTTGACTCTCCTTATGGCTCACTATCCAAGATTTCTTGGAACCTTCAAGGATAATTTGGAAATATATCAATTAAACAAAAAGTAAATCTCTCAAAAAGGTGACATGACAATTGCCAACACAACATACAACATATGTGTCAAGTGACACTATAAAATAATTCCACATCACAAATACACACATGGCAATTGTCTCTTGAATGATTTAAACAATTTAATAAATACAATTTACACTCATGCAAACATTTTACATTTACGAATAAAATACGATACATACGGGGTGTTGTCTCTCCAAATAGACAACCCCTAGTTTTACGAACGTACATAGGCCTAGGCTTGATTCTCCATAATGTTTCCCTGGTCACATGAATAATTTTCCTGTGCATCTCAATTACACATTAGTAATTCCCAAATAGCCTCATATAATATTAAACACATAAATAAGAATACACATCAATCACACTGCATACAATTGACATCATATAATTCAATTTTCCATATATCAAAGCAAATTCACATAAGCAATCATCATAATCCTCATAATTTTAATCCATTCATAAGATATGCATCATATTTCTAGCATCCTAATAAAGTCCTGCACATCAAATAATGACATACATCATCTCAATGTTGTCCTATTCTAGAATCATATAAAATTCTATACCCATAATGCATAGAAATGAAGCATCAATATACCAATGTTATCCAATTCCTGGGATCATATAAAGTTCTATATCCATAATGCATAAAAATAAGGCATCCATAATAGATCCAACATGAAAATCACTGAAATGCTAGGATGGGTCTGAGTAGGGCCTCACACCCTCCCCCTCTAGGCATGAACTTCCTCCCGGAGTTCATTGAAAAGATTAGGGTACTGTGATCTCATACGTGCTGCATCCTCCCATGAAGCTGTAATGTCATCATAGCAATCCCACTAGACCGTAACCTGGTCCAGCTCTCGACCTTGAAGGGCCAATGTCCGATGAGCCAAAATGCGAATGGGCTCCAAAGCTAGCTGCCCGTTCAACTCCACCTACAAGGCATCCAAATCTAAAATATGAGACTCGTCATAGATATACTTCCTCAAAATTGAAACATGAAACACATCATGGATGCGTGACAAGCTAGGTGGCAAAGCTAGGCGATAAGCAACTGGTCCTATCCTCTCAAGGATCTCAAATGGTCTGACAAAATGAGGTGCGAGTTTAGAACCCTTTCCATAACAGATTGGACTCTTATGCGGTCACACTCTCAGGAAAACTCTGTCCCGAACCATGTAACTTCAGTCTATCCTCTTTGCATTTGCATACTTCTTCTGCCTATCCTGTGCCTCTCTAAGGCATTGCCTAATCAAAATTACCTGCTGCTCCATATCATGCACCATCTCAGGACCTATGACCACTCTATCCTCAATACGGTCCCAACTCAAAGGTGTCCTGTAAGGTCTGCCATCCTAAAAATGTGGCATCCCCATAGAAGTGTGATGCCCACTATTATAGGCAAACTCTACTAATGAAGGTAATCCTCCCATCTAGTCTAATGATCCATGACGTACATGTGGAGCATATCCTCTAACACCTGGTTAACCTACTCTGTCTGTCCATCTGTTTTTGGATGATAGGCTGTGCTGAAGTTGAGCTTGGTGCCCATTGCTGCTTGTAATGCCTTCCAAAAGGAAGAAGTGAAGAGGGAATCCCTATCAAAAATAATCTTGCGAGGAACACCATGAAGCCAAACAATGTCTCGCAAGAACACCTGTGCCACTACTAGTGCTATGAATGTAGTCTGGACTAGTGAGAAGTGAGCCACTTTGGTCAACTTGTCAACTGTCACCAAGATAGAATCATGGTGACGAGATGACATGGGAAGACCAATGATGAAATTCATCGATATAGTATCCCACTTCCACTTTGGTATAGCATGAGACTGGAGCAACCCACCTGGATGGCAGTGCTCCGCCTTGACTCTCTGACACTCAAGGCATCAGGCTACTAACTCGGCAATAAGCTGCCGCATACTTGGCCAATGATATAACTGCCTCAAGTCTGCATGCATCTTCTTAACCTCAGGATGCGCTGCATAAGGAGCTCTATGAGCCTCCATGACAATGAACTCTCACAATCCCCTAGGAGAAGGTACATAGATGCACCCTCTATGGCATAATAGTCCATCAGACTCTAAAGAGTAATCCACATACTTCCCCTTGAGGGTCTCTTGAGATCGAATCCTCTGACAAACCTCTAGATACCTTCCATCCTCTGGCAACCGCTCCAATATACAGTCTCTCAAATCTGTGCTCATAGATATGGAGTATACCTCATGTCATCTCCTACTCAAGGCATCTACAACTACGTTCTCTTTCCCCTTGATGTAGTGGACATCAAAATCATACTCGCATAGAAACTCCGTCCATCTCCTCTGATGGACATTAAGATTAGGCTGGGTGAAGATGTACTACACACTCTGATGGTCTGAATGAAGCTTGAAGTGATGACCCAAAAGGAAGTGTCTCCACCTCACAAGTGCATGTACTACTACTGCAAGCTCTAGGTCGTGCGTAGGGTAGTTAAGCTCATGAGTCTTAAGATTTTTAGACTCGTAAGCTATAACTCGACCCTCCTGCATAAGGATTGCTCCTAATCCATCCAAGGAAGCATCCGTGCATACCATGAAATCAGCTATGGGGTCTGGCACAATGAGGATAGGTGCACTAGTGAGTGCCCTTTTCAGATCTTGAAAAGCCCTCTCACACCTCTCTGTCCACTTGAATTTCTTTCCCTTTCACTGGAGGGATGTAATGGGATGTGCAACTCTAGAAAATACCTCAACAAAGCATCTATAGTATCTTGCTAAACCCATGAAGCTCCTGACCTCTATCACACTAGTTGGCATTGGCCAATCCATAATAGCTCTGATCTTTGATGGGTCAATTGAGATCCCATCACCGGATATAACATGCCCAAGGTACTTGACCTCTGATCTAAAGAAAGCACACTTTGACAAACTACCAAACAACTGGTTGTCCCTCAAACACTGCAAAACCTACCTCAAATGCTCCTCATTCTCCTTCTGATTCCGAGAATGTATCAATATGTCATCGAGGAACACAATCACAAATCAGTCGAGGAAAGTGCGGCATACCCCATTCATGAGACTCATGAATATAGCTGGAGCGTTCGTAAGACCAAATGGGACTACAGTTAACTCATAGTGGCCATATCTGGTGCGAAACGCGGTCTTATGGATATCACTCTCCACAATCCTCAACTGATGATACCCTAACTTCAGTTCTATTTTGGAAAACACATTAGCACCCTAAAGCTGATCAAACAAGTCATCGATCCTGGGCAAGGGATGATGGTTCTTGATGGTTACTTTGTTCAATTGCTTGTAATCCATGCATAACTGAAGGGATCTGTCCTTCTTCTTCATGAAGATGACTGGTGCGCCCCAAGGGGAGATGCTAGGATGAATGTGACCCTTCTCTAAGAGTTCCTCTAGCTACATCTTGAGCTCATTAAGCTCATGTGTGGTCATCCTATAAGGTGCTCTCGAAACTAGCTCGGCTCTTGGTACTAGATCTATGTGGAAGTCAATCTTTCTGCTAGGTGGCATACCAGGTAGCTCGATTGGAAACACATTTGCAAATGCCTCAAGGATGGGATGATCATCTAGGGAAGGCTCCATCTCATTTTCTTCCTCTCTATCACTGATGGTGATAGAAAACAACTAGCATCCCTTTCGTATGCTCCGCTTAAGCTACCTAGCAAAAATCATACGAAGAGATACGGGCCTTTGAATCCTAGTGATTTCTATGGGAACACCATGATCATCCTCACACTTGATCTTTTTCAGGTGACAATCTATCTTGGCTCTGTGGGCATAAAGACAATCCATGCCAAGTACAATGCCATAAGATCTGAGTGGTGTAACTCTAAGGTCTACTAAGGTGGTGGTATTACCAATCTGGAGCGGACATCCTCTAACCTCTGAATCCACTAACACTCTAGCCCCTGATGCTAACTCCACTTCCCAACTGACACCTTGCCTAACTACCACTAGCCCACAACACTCCACAACCAATAGAAATATAAAGGAGTTAGTCACTCCTGAGTCAAATAATATAGAAATACTGATACCTCTGATCATACCTCCAGCCTCAATGACTGTGGCTTGGTGCTCTTCCTGGTGGTTGTTAATCACTGCAAAGACCCTATGAGACTTGCCCATATCTCCAACTATAGGCTCTGATGTTTCCATCCTCTGACTACCTGCCATTTGACCCTGCAGACACTCTCTCACCATGTGCCCCATGGCTCCACATGTGAAACAAGCACCGTGTGCCTAAAACTGTGCGCCCTGAGGCCTAGAGAAAGGTCGCCCACCTGTCCTACTCGAACCACTATACCCACCCCTGGAAGACTGCTAAGTCTATGCCGGAGGTGTGTATGTACTCTATGCTCTTTGGTCACACCTAGAACCCTGTGAATGCCACTGCTTGGAGCCCTACTATCCCTGAGGGGGCCTCTGCCTCTGACTGTGCTGTGACTGCTGTGGAGGAGGGGGTTTATAGGACCCTGATGCATTTCTATGGTTGCCTTTCCAGTGGGGTTTCTAAAACCCGAAAGACTAGGGTGCTGTGTTTTAGTTCTCAAACCGATCCCTCGTATCCTGTGGCCTGACTTGAATCTCCTCGGCTATCAAGGCCTTCTCCATGACAACCCGAAGGCTCCATGGAGTGGCCATCCTCACTGGTCCTTCTATCCCGACATTAAGTCCCCTGATAAAATGGTTGACGAGAAGCTTCTCATCCTTCAGGTAATCCACATAAGGTAGGAGCTCAATGAATTTGCTCTTGTACTGGGTCACTAAGAGACCCTTCTGTTGGAGGTCATGGAACTCATCTATCCTACGCTACCTGAAGTGCTCTAACAGGTATCTCTCCTTGAACCTCTCTTTGAAGATCTCCCATGTGAGGGTGTCTGTAGCTAGGCCACACTTGTATTCCTCCTGTCTCCACCATGTGGAGGTCGTCGCTCTCAAAAGGTGGACTGCAACTCGTACCTTCAGATTGCTTTCGTAAGATTGCAATGCGAAGCACCGATCAAAGCTCAATAGCCAAGCCTCAACTTCTACCCCGTCGGTAGTGTAGACACCTAAAATTGTCCAGTCTAATTAAATAAATATTTTATTTATTTAATTATTTTAGCCTAATTCTTCTATTAATTAAATAAATCTTTATTTATTTAATTAATTCATTTATCCTCTTCTATCCTTATTTCTCATTTAAATAAATACATTTATTTATTTAAATTACCCTTTTCCCAAATTAAATAAATATCTTATTTATTTAATTGATCCCACTTCTTCTATTAATTAAATAAATTTTTATTTATTTAATTAATTCATTAACCTTTTCTACCTATGACACATGTCATTCATCTCTTAATTCCTACATTACCTACCCTCTTATTATTTTCTTATTTCCTCTACCTACCCTCTAATCATAGCCGACCATTTATCTTTTACACCTCTCAATCTTATCCCTTCATTTCTTATGGTGTCTTCTATATAAGGAGATGCTTCCTTCATTATCAACCCCCTAGACATATACATTCTAATCAAGCATCCTAGCATTCGAACTTTCATATGCGATCCTACTTGCAACCACATTTCCGTTCTTTGTTGAGCTCTTGTGCACACATAAAATCTGAGAGCAAATATATCGAGCAAGATCAATGGAGATAGGAAGAATGGAGATCCAAACCCTATTGGACATGTGATGGTATAATCTTTGTGATTTCATTTTATTTGCATTGTCTTAGGTAATCTTCATATGTTATGGTGGATCTTTGTTGTTGTTAGGCTAGGGTTTTGTGGTTGAATCCATTTAGTCTTTCAATATTGTAATTTCCACTTTCACCATAAACATTTTGGCACGCCTTGTGGGACATGGATTTTTGTTAGATCTGTGTTTTTTGTAGGTTTTCCTAACCATATATTGCTATTTTGTAAAACAATTTGGAGAATAACCTTGTGCAGCTAGGGTTTTGGATACAAAATCAAGATCTTGGAGAGATTCAATCATATCTCACAAACGGCTTGGAAATTTTACACCAAAGTTTTTTTGTAGGTTGAAGACAGTATCAAGAACTCTCAAAGAAAAATTCAGATCTATTGGAGCATATTTTAATTTTCTATGATCTTTTTATGAATTTTCATAAAAAAATAATTTTGAGAGAAAATGAGCGAATTTTTTAGATTTTCTTACATTTTTGGAAATATTTCATAATTATACATAGGATTTGTTCTTTGTAATTTTAATATTGATGCAAAATATTTCCTAAAAAATCGGATCTTTAAAAATTAGGGTTTTTCATTGTTTTGATCAGATCTCACAAACATCTTTGAATTTTGGCTTCAAATTTTTTTTTAGGTCAAGAACATTATCAAAAATTTGTAGTAAAAAAATCAAAGTTTTTGGAGCATATTTGAAATTTCTATGAATTGTTTATGTATTTTCATGAAAAATTAATTTTGAGAGTAAATTAGCAAATTTTTCAGATTTTTTAATATTTTTGGAAAGCTCTCTAATTTATACACAAACTCTATTTTTTTAAAATTTTAAATTTGATGCAAAATCATTCCTCAAAAATTGGATCTTTGAAAATTAGTTTTGCATTATTTTGCTCAGATCTCACAAACTACTTGGAAATTTTGCAGGAATTTTTTTATGTAGGTTTGGAAGGTTATCGAGAGTGTCCAGTAAAAATTTCAAATTTTTTGGATCCATTTTGCATTTTATATGAATTGTTTATGATGTTTCATAAAAAATAATTTTTGGAGCAAATTAGCAAATTTTTTGGATTTTCTTACATTTCTGGAAATTTCTTGAAATTTTACAGGTGGCCTTTTTTTTTTGTGATGAATCGGATCTTTGAATTGGTAAAAAAAAATGCATTGTTGAAGGCCCCTATTTCACAAAGTCTTTTAGATCTAAAATTTACCTAACTTTTGTGCTTGTAGGAAGAGGTGATCATTTCAAACAATCCAAACTACTAACAAATATTTGTTGCAGGACCTTGACAAGGATTTTCTTTTGATCTTTATTGTGTGCCTTGTTTTCATAGATTATCAAACACTTCAATTGGTGCACTAAAATTGAACCAGTGTCCTTTGTGTCTTGGGCAATAGGCTCTTTTTGTTTCATCTTTAGAGGGTCTGTCTCCCTGTGTGGTCATTAAGACTACTAGTGAGGAGAGAATGACCCAAGTGGTAGCGAGGAAAACCCACCTCTTCCGAACCACTATAAATAACTATATTCATGGTGAAAACTATGGATAACATGTACTGATTAGTTCATACCGACACTATGTCTCCCCATAAACCCGTTTGATCAAATTTATTTGATCAGTTGTAGGGCGTAACCCCTACCGGCTGGGAGCCTTCTGTATTTATAGAGCTGAAAGTGACACATGTATGGCCACATGAGCGGATGCCCTTACTAGCACCTTTTTGTTTTAGAAGCCAAAATCCTTCTTGTTGTTGGGGCAGGAGGTCGGACCTCTGGAGCGGCCCACACACATGGTTCTTAGCAGAGATACAAAGTTCACCATGAGGAGTTTTCATGGGGACTGATGCTTGGCTGCCTCGAGAAGTGAGTGCCAAGGGTGGAGCAAGTGGGGTCAAGCATCTAAGTATATGCTCTGAATAGCATAGCCTCATGTGGGAATCAACAACTATTGTCCTGGCCAGCCATAAGAATTGTGCTTGACTTATTGTAAACAATCAAACATTCAAGACCAAACATTAAAACATTGTGTCTTCAAGTGTATGCAAAACATTCTTACATCAAACAACACACTTTTCTTGGAGTCATTTTGAGTCTAAACACTTGCAAACATTGAGTCCTGATCAACATTGTGTCCTCTTGTCATGAAAAATAGTCAAACATTCAGATTTGGTCACAACAACAACTTCACAAATTGGAAAAATTTACAGTCCAACAAACAAGAGAAGTCAGTTTCAGACTTATTGAGCTTCCTAAGTTATTTCTCTAGATTTTCATCTATCATTCAACCTACCTTTGGGTCTCACAAAGTTCATCATTGCTTTACACCTTACATTACATTCACATTTGTCTAAACTTGAGTCAAAAGGTCACTTGCTTGTCCTCATCTTGCTTTGTCAACATATTACATACAACAACATTTTGCTAAGTGGTCCCTCATCAAGGTCTATCACCTTTGGGTCTCATTTGGTCTTACTTAGAGTCAAGGTCAACTTACCTCATCAAGAGAAACTATCATCTCTTTGGACGCCGCACCTACTCTACTACATATATACTTGGTCTTACACTTTGGACATTGCAAGTAAAACTTCAGATTCATTTACATTCCATCCAACTCTTGGTCTCCCATACTTTTTCCATTTTTATCTAGTGTCACACATCTTGGTCAATACCTAGTTCATGGTTGAAACCCGTTCCCAAAAATCTAGGAGAGAAACTAAAGAGGCTCAAATAAAGAGGCTCAAGAGTCCGCAAACATGAGTGCCTATGAGTATGACAATGATATCTTTTTCAATTCTGATCATACTACATTACCTGACATGGATGCTTATAGAAACATTCCAAATGTTGAGCACATGGACACTACAAATAGTAATGATGCACACAATGACAATAGGGACTATATTTTAGTACATTCAGTAGAAGTGGAAGACTCCATTATGGATCCCCATTTTAATTGATTGGTTGTGGAAATAATGAGGAGAGATAGACAATACTTCTTACAAGTGATGGCACAAAGTGGAGCCAAGATCCCTCATGATTTTCACATGTCTCAAATAATGGAAAATCGACCTTTACAACAAACTCACCTCAACATGGATCAAACGAGGCCACATAGTGGAGGCAATAGAGGACCACATCTTGTGCCTGAATCACCATCATCTTTGTTTCAAAAACCTGAGGTCCTATACACACATGGTCAAGCATATGATACTCACCTTTGGAGACCATTATGGAAGTCTTATGTAGAAAAATATACTTAATCACATACTAATGCTAAGGATCAACCACCAAATCAATTAGATATTCAAAGGCATGCTCAAAATTTGGACACAAGGAAACCCCACGTCAAATTTGGGGGCAACACACTAGAACAAACTCATGACATTCCTATACAGTATGGTATACAAGGACAAAGCAGATATTCCACTCCTCATCATGAATCTATACCGAGTGGTCCATATATGCAACATCATTATAGACCTCCTCAATATGAACATGTGTATGATCAATATCATCCATATATGCAACATGCTCTTTCCCCACTTGGTACTTCAGGAATGGGATATGGTCCAAGAAGTCAATCTCCACCTAAGAGTAATTTGGAACAGCAAATTAAGGACTTACAAAAGAAAATGGAGGACATAAATACACAAAAGCTAACATACACAATGAGAGACATATATCCCTATCCATTTGACAAAAACACTCCAATGCCTCCATTTCCTACACACTTTGTGACACCTAAGTTTGATAAGTATAGAGGCAAAGGAGATCCTAAGGCACACATACGATAGTTTTTCATAGCCTGCATTGAGGTAGCAGTAGAAGAGACATATTTGATGAGATTATTCCCACAAAGCTTAGGTGATCAAGCTATAGAATGGTTCTCCCAACTTTCACCTAGAATTAAGTCATGGGGTGACTTAGCAGAGGCATTTATCCAACATTTCTCATACAACATAGAGACATATATATCAGTCACTACTTTGTGCAACACCAAGCAAAGGGACGGAGAGTCTTTTTTATCATTTTTACAAAGATGGAGGAATCTAGCCAACATATGCTCTTGTGAGATTCCACAAAAACAAATGGTAGAGATGTTCACCCAGAATGTTAACAAGGACATTGGTTATGACTTGAGAAAAGCTTTCTTATCCACCTTCAAAGACGTCATTGAAAAAGGCTTAGCAATAGAAAAGGTCCTAATTGAGCAAGGCCTTATCAAAATATTCAAAGAAAACAAAGAGGACTTTAAAGGAAAAGACAAGCCAAGATTTTGGAATAAAAACAAGAACACAGTCAATGATGGTGTTGTTGATGCCAATACAGTACGACCCAAAATCATTTTTTCTGGATCAAGCTCTACAAACAATCAAGTGAATACTCAAACAACTTCCAAATCATGAAGGAAGTACACTCCATTGGGAGAACCACTTGAGTCATTTTTCAAGAAGCTAGTGGCAAACAAAATCATAACAATTCCAGATTTTCCTCCATATGAGCCAAAGGTCAAACCAAATTGGTGGAATGATGATGAGTATTGTGAATTTCATAAGAGCAAAGGACATAAAATAGGAAATTGCCATCGACTGAAGAACATCATACAAGACCTTATTGACAGAGGTGACATTGAGATTGAAGGGCATTCATCCAATCAAGAACATGAAATGCTTAAAGAACCATTCCCAAAACATGACAAGGGAAAAGCTACAGCCAGAGATGACCAAACCAACTATACCAAAGCATCCTATAACTATGATTCAACTATCATATTTCGATGGACAATTATGTCTCTACCATTATCATCAAGGACAAAATGCTTGAGAATTCTACCCAAAGACCCAAGATTGTCCTAAAAGCGACTGGATCTTCTTCTGAACCTACCTCTGAATGTAATGTTACAACTTGTCAAGGTAAATTCACTTTGCAAGGTTCTCCAGCTAAAAACACCGCTTCCTCATCAACCAAGCCTGGGTATGATCTTGTAGAACAGTTAGGGAAGACACCCGCACTCATATCCATCCTTGAGCTCTTACGCATATCCCCTGGACATAAAGCTATTCTTGACAAAATCTTAAGAGACACTGTCGTCCCCACTGATCTAAATGTGGACCAGTTTCAAGCCATGGTGGGATACCTTTCCATTCCACACTCCCTTACATTCACAGAAGC
Organism: Cryptomeria japonica; assembly: GCF_030272615.1. Taxonomy (NCBI): domain Eukaryota; kingdom Viridiplantae; phylum Streptophyta; class Pinopsida; order Cupressales; family Cupressaceae; genus Cryptomeria; species Cryptomeria japonica. Next base: position 743,766,814 of record NC_081411.1, on the reverse strand, counting down.
TGATGACGCCTCCATAAGTTAGCCACATAATGCAGCTTTCCACATTGAATCCTTCATACACAAACATTGAATAAAATGAGTCTTGATAGATGGAGGAGCAGGTCTAAACATTTGTACATTGAGCACTATTAAACAATTGGGATATTTAGACAAAGCTGTGAATTCTACAAACAAAATTACCATCAAGGCATATGATGACGAAGAACGCTCATCCAAGGGCACAATCACCTTACCTCTCAGAGTTGGGCCAGTTACAAAGGATGTGGTTTGTCAAGTCCTTGATCTAGAGCTCACATACAACATATTGTAAGGGTGTCCTTGGATTCATGAGATGAGCGCATTACCATCTACATATCATCGATGTATCAAGTTTCCACACAATGGAGTTGAAGTGACCATCAAAGCTGATCCAAATCCATTCATATATTACAATAATATATGACCTATATCAGAAATAACAATCCCAATCAATCGACAAGCTATTCCTTCATCAGCCTATGTGGATCCAGAATCATTGAAAGCTTCTACATCCAAACAAACAGAGCTCAAAGAAAAATTCAAGGTTAAAGACCTGGGATGTGCCAAGTATATTTTGCATGTTGATCAAATCCCTCTATCTCCTAAGACATTCAGTTGACAGGAACAATCTATAAACAATTTGCAATATCAAGGAATTAGGTGTGAACCACCTAGTGTTGTGGCTACTAAGTCTGAATACAAATCTCCTCTAGTGGTGCAAGCAACCCTTGATGTCAGTAGTCCTAAGAGTGGTTCCAACAAAGAATCTATTGAGCATATCACTAACCCTCTTGATAACTCACATAGCTTTACCATATCATCCACTCATTCCATTTCCAGACCTCTCCCAGACTTGGATCAACAAGAATTACAAAACCCCTTACTAATTGGGGATCAGAAATCAAGCTTTGAAAAGAAAAATCTAAAATTCAAAAATAAAGAAAAGTCCTTTAGTCCAAATCAAAATCAAAAGCTATTGGACTCTACAAAAATCAAGGTCAAGGGTAAAAATCCTATGAAAGAAAAAGAACAAGAGATGGTCTCCCCTAATATCAAAATAACTGGGGGCAAAAGTTCTACAATTTTAAGTCAAAAATCATACTTGTTGATCCTAAGTCTCTATCATACCATCCTACTTTCACTTCTTTTCGCAATCATAAGCCTTCATAAATCATCCACTTGTTGCATGCATATATTCCCTTCTGGCGATACATCATTGATCTTTAATGGATATTCCTCAAGGGACTTTGTTATCAGGGATGCCCAAACTTCTTCAGGTGACACGCATATGGGCCTCAGTAGTCCACATGCTAGTAATTCTATCTCAGTTCCTTTATCAAGGAAGACAGTCACTCAAGCTACACATCATTCAGTCAAGGAACAATGTAGCTACAATCATAAAGTCAAGCCTCACACATTTGAGGTAGGTGACTTAATTCTTAGAGAAAATCCTAAAAATCAGCAAGACAGAGAGAAGAAGGGCAAGTTCGAACCAAATTGGCTTGGTCCTTACATCGTTACAGCAGCCTATGGATCCGGTGCATATCAACTCTCAACTTCATATGGTGAACCTTTAGAGGATCCTATCAACAACATGCACCTTCACTAGTTTTACACATCTCTTTAGAGTATCCTAATTCGAAATACAAAAAGAATAAAAAAAATACAAAAATACAAAAAAATCATAAAACAGAAAAAATCGTTACTTGGTGAAAACCTGGCAAACAGGCGCCTCGTGACACAAAAATTGAAAAATAAAAAAAGTAAAGAAAAACATTTTCGTCCAATGGTGAAAACCACTTTGGTGGTTCCCTGGGCAAGTACCATGGTGAAAACTAGGTTACTAGTGCCATGTGTAGAGACATTGCTCCTCCCTCCTTCAGGATTCACCTTCATCCTTCACTTTGCACACACTCACAACCTATCCATCCATAATAAACTTACCCATTCTCATCATGACTTTTTATTGATCTACCTAAGATTGGTTAGCCATTCATAATAAACCTTCATTTTCACCCCTTTCCATCCATAATAAATCAGCTCCTATTTGTGGCTAAGGCAAATCCTACGTCTAGTGATGGGTGTGAAACTGAGAGCATCACATGTTCCGAGGAGTACAGTTTCTTCCAGTTTCCTTTGGTATATTCACGCACAATCTGTAATAAAGCAGCACTTGCATCGCCAATCTGCAATAAAGTTTCATCTTCTCCATAATAAAGTATCAATTTCATGGATTCAGTCAGTTTCAGATGAGAGGCAACAACAACAATGGGCTTCAACAAATCAAATCTTTCAACAGACTCAGACAACATTATGGTTCAGTGCTATCTATCCTTTTGTGAAAGTAAACATTGTGACCACAATCAAATAAGACTTATACAAGTGACAAGAGACACTAAACTTGAGGACTACAGTGGATGTTGGTGTCGAGTCTTGGTTTTCTTTTGATTTTATCTTTCTAGTGACATGTCTTTTAGCTTTTCCGAGATGTCTCTGACTAGAGATTTTATCTCTAGGATGTCTTTGACTAGAAAGGCGAGGATGGGGTATCGGCACCTATTTTCTTTGTTGTCTGTGGATTGTCTCTTAGTAATGCTATGAATTGTCCAAGGATATGAGGACACTATGAGTCTAGTATGAACTGGGGCATTCCTTGTTTGTGACTGTTTGATCTCCATGCAAATGGGTACAATGACTTTCCAAGTCAAACATATGCCTCGATTGTCATAACCTATTTTGCCATAGTAAAGCTCAATGATGATAACGCACAAGAAGCTCTTTCACTTTCATATCTTCTATCTTCCATCCCCTTTCTTGATTGACCTCCATCAGCCTTCTCGAGTTCGTGTAGCCTGCTATCACATGACTGAGTATAATGACACACCAAAAATATTTGCATTTCATGTAGTTGCACCTACATTACCATATATTAGGCATTTCATACATACATATAGATATCACAATCACATCACATCTTGCACACAACACATGTGAGCACATTTTACATTCTCATCATATAAATAGTTATTTGCATTATCATATTCATCTGCATTTCATACATTCACATTTGCATTGGCATAACATTTAAAAACATAAAAGAACAAAAATATATTGCATTTCATCATGTACATATTTGCATCCATACCATAAGCATCACATAGAATCATGCATAACATCACATAGGTACACATGCATATAGCTACCGAAAGGATGAATCATCTCATATATATTAAAATCATAAGTGTCATGATACAATGATGTCAAAATACATATGGCTACACAACCAACCCTTGTGTCGCCCTATCCTGATAGAGGAACCCACTGATCACTCTTGCAAGTACTGCTGGTAGTGCTAATCCTGTCTGTGTCATGGTATCCCATGCCAAATGTCCAGCCCTCATCTCTAGTCCTGGATCTTGAAACACTCATGTCAGTGCATCCCTGTCTCCATCTCAATCGTAAGGAACTAACTCCCCATCGATCAATATCCTCAGTATCCTGTACACATCCTCTAAGGTGACTATCATCTCACCCATCAACAAATGAAAATTGCAAGTCTCTGAGTGCCATCTCTCAGCCAGTGCAGTCAGCAATCCCATGTTTGCTCGAAACTTAAGCACATACAAAATATGTCGCAGGCCCCTAGCTAGAATTGTTGCTCTATCCTTGAGTGTCAACTCTGGTTACAAACTCTGAGTTGATGAGAATCTCTCTCGTGACTCCAGCATAGGTAGATACTCCTGCAATCAAGCAAATCAACTGTGTCAATCATAGTGGCATTTCCTGTTCATCACAAAATGCTGCTTTTTATCCTAGTGCTTATGGTACTCTATCCTAGTGACACTCACTATTCATCACAAAGTGTTGCTGTTTATTCTAGTGACACTCATTGTTCATCAAAAAGTGTTGCTATTTATCCTAGTGGTACTCCCTATGCATCACAAAGTACTATGTGTTTTAGTACTCCCTGTTCATCACAAAGTACTATGTCTTGGTACTCCTTGTTCATCACAAAGTGCCTCAATCTATCTTATCCTAGGGCCTCTACTTGAATGTATCCTCTTGAGTAGTTTTTGAATTGGCATGTATGTTCTATCACAAAATTGTCAATCCTAGCCCTATCTGCTATTCTAGTCTTCCCTAGAGGACCTGCTTGAGTGTATCCTCTCAGCAGTTTATCCAATGGACAACGTATGTTCATCATAGAACTGTCGATTCAGCCTTGAAGACATATTACCCTACCTAGCATGCATTAATGAAAACATTTATTGCGACAAAGTACAAGGAGGTTTTGCGGTACTCACCGGCTCTCCTGCATCTGCTGGCCTCTGAAATCAGCGAACACGATCGAATTTGTGCACCAATGCCATTGTTGCTGACTGCTGCTACTCTATTATCTCTCTGCACTCTGATCTCTTGAATGTGTGGTTGACAATGAGGATGTTTACCCCTCATGGTCTACCTTATAGACTGCCCTAGCCCTCGATTCCCGAGTCAGTCTTCTTTATCCCGTGACTCTGTCACTCTATCCTATCTAGTCAGTCCATTCTAGCCTTTCTTTCCTATCAAGAGATTGTCTGAGATCTTTTCAAAACATATTCATCCAATCTCTTGAGGGGGCATATCATTCCCATCTTGGGGCAACTTTGTATCAGTTCATATTATCTTCTTTGAAACAACGCGACAAGCTGCATTGTCTCAAAGAGGGGCAAAATGTAGACACCTAAAATTGTCCAGTCTAATTAAATAAATATTTTATTTATTTAATTATTTTAGCCTAATTCTTTTATTAATTAAATAAATCTTTATTTATTTAATTAATTCATTTATCCTCTTCTATCCTTATTTCTCATTTAAATAAATACATTTATTTATTTAAATTACCCTTTTCCCAAATTAAATAAATATCTTATTTATTTAATTGATCCCACTTCTTCTATTAATTAAATAAATATTTATTTATTTAATTAATTCATTAACCTTTTCTACCTATGACACATGTCATTCATCTCTTAATTCCTACACTACCTACCCTCTTATTATTTTCTTATTTCCTCTACCTACCCTCTAATCATAGCCGACCATTTATCTTTTACACCTCTCAATCTTATCCCTCCATTTCTTATGGTGTCTTCTATATAAGGAGATGCTTCCTTCATTATCAACCCCTTGGACATATACATTCTAATCAAGCATCCTAGCATTTGAACTTTCATATGCGATCCTACTTGCAACCACATTTCCGTTCTTTGTTGAGCTCTTGTGCACACATAAAATATGAGAGCAAATATATCAAGAAAGATCAATGGAGATAGGAAGAATGGAGATCCAAACCCTATTGGACATGTTATGGTATAATCTTTGTGATTTTATTTGATTTACATTGTCTTAGGTAATCTTCATATGTTATGGTGGATCTTTGTTGTTGTTAGGCTAGGGTTTTGTGGTTGAATCCATTTAGTCTTTCAATATTGTTGTTTCCACTTTAACCATAAAAAGGTAGATCCCCCAAAAGATGGTGGCTGGAGGCGCAAAACCTCTCTGATCAGATCTCCTAGTTCTTGATGTGTCCTCTCAATATAAATAGGTGTGGCTACTGGAGGTGGTCCAGGTAGATGAACAGACTCAAGCTCATGCTCAGCCTGGCCATCTAAGGAATTAGGAGGTGGACTCCTAGTCCGTTCCCTATCTGCTGATCAAGGCTCCCTGAGTTTTGGTTTTCTGCATGATGGTCAATTGTTGGAAGCCTATCCTGCACTATCCTAATCAGATTCTGAAGTGCTAATAAGATGTCTCAGTTTGGGTCAACCGGTGGTTCGGGAGGGCCCTCTGGGTTCCCTTCCGGAACCGGTTCCTCCCTATCAACATCTTCACGTACCATACACATATGCCTAGGACCCCTTCTGCGCTTGCGAGCTTGTCGTGTAGTCAGAGGCATCCTTATGAGAAAATAAAATAAAATCATTAAATAAATCTTTTTGGGGAAAAATTTAATTAATTAAATAATTAAAGCGAAACGTAATGGAGAAAGGTTCCTAGCGTTGGAAACCTTGCTTTGATACCAAAATGTCGTGCCCAAACTTTTGGGCAAAAATGGAACAACAATTTTTTTTATTTTGAACAACATAAACTCACAAAATAATCTACATTTAAAGTGGAATCAAATAAGTTTTGTCTTATTTAGGATGTAAATAGAACTATTTTCTAAAGTTGGATTAATTAACTAACTCAAATAAGAGACATTAATTAATGAAGATTAATTATTCCCAAGAGGGTTATCACAATTTAATTAGTTAATTTAATTAACCTAATTAAATTACCGCTAATTAAAGTTAAGGGGTATTTAAATATCTCAATTGCATATAAGACATCCTAGGCCCAAACAATGATAATGCTATCTTAAATTTAAAATTAATTAATTGGGCACATGCAAATTCATTATTTAAATTTAACCAATAAGGTTACAAATTCAATAATGTTATCTGCCAAATGAATCTAAATTATACTATAGCCAATTTAAATTTCCCCTAAACCTTCAAATTTTGACTATTAAATAATTTGGCCAAAATTGGCCTTATAGGCTAAAAGTTCATATAAAATAATTAATAATTTTCATTTACAAATTTCCTCCAAATTAGATTTAATTTAACGTGCATATTTAATTGAATATATAAAAATAACTATGTAGTTTCCCTAGTCAAACAAATTAAATCATTTATGCGATTAATGTAACTATATAACATTAATCTCCATTTTAAATCCTATATATATAAAAAACTATATTAAAATTAATTTTCTCCCTAACCATATAAGGAGTTTTAAATTAATAACACATAGCTAAAATTAAATGGGGGGGGGAATTTTAAATTTTTTTTTTTTTTAAAACAAATTTCCCCCTCTTTTTATTTTAATTATTATTTTAACTTTCAAACCCTAATTAGGGTAGAGTTAATATCTTTCTTTTATTTTTACAAATATCAACCCTGTTATTTTATAATTTTCATATGCTAACCTTAATACTTCTTGTCTTTTATTTGAATGCAAACCCTAATCTGGAATTGGATTAGGGTTGCATATTTTATCTAACTAAAATTTTAATCTTGTTGTAATACCTTTACCCTAACCTGAAACTAGGTTAGGGTTTATCTTTTTTTTTTTTTTGTGTGTGTGTGTGTGTGTTGTGCATGTGTTGCAGGGTACAATGGCCATGGAGACGACGACCGAATGGAGACAGGGCAGCATTGGGGGTGGAGCCACCCAAAGGAGAGCTGCGAGGGGGGGGGGGGAGTTTCTTTGGAAGTGGCAGCGGGTAACATGGGGCTCCCCATAGGGGTCGGCCGCAGTTGAGCCCTGCGGGTCACGACCCACAGTGCGGCTGCTGTCGCCACTGTGGGACGTTGCCCACAAGGAACAACCGAAGCCATTACCCCTGTGGGTTGCAGCCCACAGTGCGGCCGTGGCTGCCGCAGTGGGATGCCGCCCACACGGAATGACCGAGCCTCTTCCTCTGTGGGTTGCGTCCCACTACGCGGGCAGGCCGCCCTTTGGGTCTCCTCGCAGGGGCCGAAGCATCCCCCCCTTTTTTTAATATAATATATATATAGATAGATAGAGAGAGAGAGAGAGAGAGAGAGAGAGAGAGAGAGAGAGAGAGAGAGAGTTGTATAAATAGATTTTAAATATATATTGGTATATATATATATATATATATATATATATATATATATATATATCAGTCTCTTAGGGTTAGAATCTTTTTTTTAAAGTTTTCCTAGTTTGCCCTATATGCATATTTTCCTATGTTTTAGTTTACTCTTTTCTTTTTAAAGGCAAAATTTGTAGAGCATTAACACACACACACACACACACACACACACACACACACACACACACACACCAACACACACACACACATAATAATTTTTCATTAAGAATACATGAATTCAAAGTATAAGACTGGAAAATAGCAACTGGTAAATAGAAATGTTGTTTTTTGTTATAATTTTTTTTAAACTTTAATACAACAATAAAACAAAATTAATGGCTTCTACCTGTATTTCTAGATTTCTCTGCTATGCCTAAATCTGAATAAGTATCTCTTTTTTTTTTCACATACAACAAACGTTTTTAGACTAATAGATTTACCTACTGCATTTCTTTTCATTCTAACTTCTAATAGTTAATAATAGGAAGAGATACATCTAGATTTGTCTATTTTAACTTTCTTTTATTTTGAAATAAAGGAAAATGATAGTAATAAATATAACTACAGTAACATTTAAGTTTTACAAGAAAAACACTTAAAACATTTTCATTTCTTTTTCTGCATCTTTTTTTTTTTACAAATTACAGTGATAATAGATGATAGATTGTAGTTAAATGACAAATTTAAATAAAATACAGTTTTCTTATAATGCATAGATTTGAGATAAAAGAAACAACATTAACATTACAACCTTTCATTCACAAACACTTTTCTCATAAAAACATTTTAAATACAATAGTCAACTTTTACAATGAGGGTAATACCCCAACTGGTCTCTCATTCCTAATAATGAGGACTTAAATAAAATAATGCATTTCTTCATACAAAAATAAATACAATATAAATCTCCTCACTTACATTTTTGCAACTCAAATACAATATTACATTTCCTATTCTTTCCTTTTTAACAAATTACAATATTACATTCTTTTTTTTTCTTTCTTTCTGCAACTAAAGTAAAATCTGCAACTCTTAGCTTTCTTTTCCAAGCAACCTGCATTCAAAATTTAAGGTCGTGACCATGCGGTGCTCACCTCCCAGCCTAGGCTTACTAGAAGCCACCCCTGAGCTTGGAGAACCAAGTCCTAGATGGGTTACACTCAAGAAAACACAAACAAGCAAGGGGAAAAACTCAAATAGACACGTTCCTATCTAAGGCTAAACTTTATCACATAATGTGATGTTTACAAGGGTGGAAGTAAACCAAGTACCTTTGAGGAGAATTGCAAGATTGTAAATCACAGCCAACTCATGGCAACCAAGAACACAATAGAAATCATCTTAACCCCACATCCTGATGACCCCCAAGGCATACATGCCATATTTTCTCCCCTTATGACCCCCAAGGCATACATGCCATATTTTCTCCCCTTATGATCCCCGAATGCATAAACAAAACTTATGCAGCAAGGGTCACATAAACAAACCCTTGAGATCACTCTCAAAATGAGAGCCTCTCACTCTAAGGCTGTCAAACTCCTTCCACCCCCAAGACCATCCTACCCTCTCAAGGGTAAGAAGGCCTTGGATACTCCCAAAACACAAGAAAAACATAAACAAAAATAAGAGGAAGATCACATAATATTTTCACAAAGGAAAGAGCAAGGAAAACAACATTACATTCAAGCAATCCTACAAACAGATTTCAAATAAATGAGTAAGAAGGCACCAACCTTGAATTTGCCAAGGGGTTTCTAGGGATAGCTTGGAGAAGAGTAGCCCAATTCCACAAATCTTTTCTGCAACACTTAGCCAAAATCTCTATTCTAAAACTGAGTTTTCTCCCAAAATTGTCTGAAATCTTCATAGATGGAGAGTGGGTGATTAACTCACTAAGCCTCAATTTCTAGCCTAAGAAAGCTTCTCTCACTCCTTCCAACCTCTTGGATAGAGTGCGAGAATCCCATTGGTTGGTCTTCCCTAGGTCTTACACACTACCTAACCAAGGCACCTCAAGAAGAGGAATGAAATGAAGAAGAGGAATAACACCTACCAAGAAGGTTATCTAACCAAGGATGGCACTCTTAAAGATGAAATTCGACCATCTAGGAAAACCCACTTTTTTGGGTGGTTAAACAAGCCCTAGGGGAAAGACACATGGCCAAATTTGGCCCTCACCCATAGGTACCTAATGAGGCCCAATAAAAATGCCCCAAAACTAACTCTAAGAGTTGATTTAACCCTTTGAAAGTCCACCTAAAGTTAACCTACGGGTCAACTCTGAGTTGACCCTCCTTATGGCTCACTATCCTAGATTTCTTGGAACCTTCAAGGATAATTTGGAAATATATCAATTAAACAAAAAGTACATCTCTCAAAAAGGTGACATGACAATTGCCAACACAACATACAACATATGTGTCAAGTGACACTACAAAATTCCACATCACAAATACACACATGTCAATTGTCTCTTGAATGATTTAAACAATTTAATAAATACAATTTACACTCATACAAAAATTTTATGTTTACAAATAAAATACGATACATACGGGGTGTTGTCTCTCCAAATAGACAACCCCTGATTTTACGAACGTACATAGGCCTAGGCTTGATTCTCCATAATTTTTCCATGGTACATGGATAATTTTCCTACGCATCTCAATTACACATTAGTAATTCCCAAATAGCCTCATATAATATTAAACACATAAATAAGAATACACATCAATCACGCTGCATACAATTGACATCATATAATTCAATTTTCCATATATCAAAGCAAATTCACATAAGCAATCATCACAATCCTCATAATTTTGATCTATTCATAAGATATGCATCATATTTCTAGGACCCTAATAAAGCCCTGCAAATCAAATAATGACATACATCATCTCAATGTTGTCCTATTCTAGAATCATATAAAATTCTATACCCACAATGCATAGAAATGAAGCATCAATATACCAATGTTATCCAATTCCTGGGATCATATAAAGTTCTATATCCATAATGCATAAAAATAAGGCATCCATAATAGATCCATTAATTACCCTTCCAAATAGTAAATATAAAAGTAACCAAAGGTAATTTTAGTTGCATTTGGATCCTTGTTAGCTTTGTGAAGAAATTGTCTTGGTGAGGTGGCAAAATGGTGATCCCATTGGAGAACCATCGATTTGAGCGCGTTCGACGATATCAACGACCTCCTGAGTATGGGTAACCGATATGTATCTTATCCCTAACTTTTCTCAACGTTGTACGATTTGTCATATTTGCTTAGTGCGTTTTTGGGTATTTTGAATTTTTTACGATTTTCGGCAAGTATGTTTAGCGTTTTTGTTTTTTGTTTTAGTGCTTTTGCATGTAAAGTTAGCGCATTTACTAAGTTTAGCGCATGTGCTCATTTTGGTAGTGCATGTGTTATGAATGTAGCATTTTTTCTTGGTCAACACTTTTTCTCTAAGTGTTTGCGCTATTGATGCTTAAAGCAACGCTTTTGATTGTTTCACACATATGCTCGAAGGTTTAGCGCTTTTGTTAAGAAGGTTCACACATATGTATGGTTTAGCGCCTATGTTCAATAGAATAGCGCTTTTTCTATAGATGAATGTGTTTGATAGATTACATAGCAAAAAATCACTTTGATGATTAGATTTAGGCATTTTGATGCGCAATTGTGATGAATAGGTACTTTATTGTTTGATTGGATAATGTTGATTGATATGATAAATGATGGATCAATTTGATTTGATTGGATAGATTAGCTCTAAGAAACTGATTTAGTTTTTGATGAAGAGCATAACAGAGTTTGATTGAACTCAGTGATTGATAGAAAACCATGATTGATAGGTTTAAAATGACTGGATAGCCTGATTTGCTTCATGTGAAAAGATTTAACAATTATTGATATTAGAGATTAACGATCTCTTTGATTTGATGGATAGGTGAGTGATGATTGATCGAATTCTCTTGGTAAACAGGACAAACTTGATGTTCTCCAGTGTCGATAGAAATTCTTGACGATGCGACACTTAGTGCTAGAGCTTACTCAGGCAGAGGTGAGACATATAGATGCCTGCAGATTATGCCACTTGTTATAGATGTTTGATATTACCCATAATAGGGGATTGTTGACAACATTAGCCGAGAGATGGCATAGAAAGCATAACACTTTCTGTAGACACCTAAAATTGTCCTATCTAATTAAATAAATATTTTATTTATTTAATTAATTCATTTATCCTCTTATAGCTTTATTTCTCATTTAAATAAATACATTTATTTATTTAAATTATCCTTTTCCTAAATTAAATAAATTTCTTATTTATTTAATTGATCCCACTTCCTCTATTAATTAAATAAATCTTTATTTATTTTATTAATTTATTAGCCTTTTCTACCTATGACACATGTCATTCATCTCTTAATTCATACATTACCTACCGTCTCATTATTTTCTTATTTTCTTTACCTACCCTCTAATCATAGCCGACCATTTATCTTTTACACCTCTTAATCTTATCCCTCCATTTCTTATAGTGTATTCTATATAAGGAGATGCGTTTTTCATTATCAACCCTAAGCATTCAACCCTTGGACATATACATTCTAATCAAGCATCCTAGCATTCAAACATTCATATGCGATCCTACTTGCAACCACATTTTCGTTCTTTGTTGAGCTCTTGTGCATATAAAATCTGAGAGCAAATATATCAAGCAAGATCAATGGAGATTCAAACCCTATTGGACATGTGATGGTATAATCTTTGTGATTTCATTTGATTTGCATTGTCTTAGGTAATCTTCATATGTTATGGTGGATCTTTGTTGTTGTTAGGCTAGGGTTTTGTGGTTGAATTCATTTAGTCTTTCAATATTGTTATTGTTGTATCCATTTTCACCGTATACATTTTAGCACGCCCAATGGGACTCTTGTCTCTTTTTTGCATTTAACATCTTTTGTTGCAGATTTTGTGTTTTTGAAGTTGCAGATTTGACATTTTAGACAACATTTTGATATTTTCATGCCTGCGTACTTTCAAATCACATCTTTGATTTTCTACCACGTTTGTGACACCTGGAATTGCGTCTACGCCTTCGACAGTATTTTTTTTTTTTTTGGGCAGATTCCAGGAAGCACGTTTGTGTTCCCTAGTCGCGTCTATGAAGTCTTCAGATGCGTTTGTGTTAAGGAATCGATTCTGTGTTCAGGAATAGCGTCTGTGTCAGATCTAATCATGTCTGCGAATTTATATATAATGTTTGTATTTTTGATAACCGGTCTATGTGCAGTTGTTGTATTTTAGTTTCTTTGATTTGGTTTTTCATCATTCGGATTTCAGATCTGGTTTATATTGAGCTAACATCTTTAGATCTAGCTAACAAAATTGGTGCAGCTTGTCTTGAAAGAAAAAAAAAATCATTTTGTTGAAGGCCCCTATTTCACAAAGTCTTTTGGATTTAAAATTTACCTAACTTGTATGCTTGCAGGAAGGGGTGATCATTTGAAACAATCCAAACTACTAATAGATCTTTGTTGCAGGACCTTAGCAAGGATTTTTTATCTTTATTATGTGTATTGTTTTCATAGACTAGCAAACACTTCAATTGGTGCACTAAAATTGAACCAGTGTCTTTTATGTCTTGGGCAATAGGCTCTTTTTGTTTCATCTTTAGAGGGCCTGTCTCCTTGTGTGGTTATTAGGACAACTAGTGAGGAGAGAATGACCCAAGTGGTAGCGAGGAAAACCCACCTCTTCTGAACCACTATAAACAACTGTATTCATGGTGAAAACTATGGATAACGTGTATTGATTAGTTCATACCGACACTATGTCTCCCCATAAACCCATTTGATCAAATTTATTTGATCAGTTGTAGGGTGTAACCCCTACCGGTTGGGAGCCTTCTATATTTATAGAGCTGAAAGTGCTGCATGTATGGCCACATGAACAGATGCCCTTACTAGTACCTTTTTGTTTTAGAGGCCAAAATCCTTCTAGTTGTTGGGGCAGGAGGTCGGACCTTTGGAGCCGCCCACACACATATGGTTCTTAGTAGAGATACAAAGTTCACCACAAGGAGTTTTCATGGGGACTGATGCTTGGATGCCCCAAGAAGTGAGTGCAGAGGGTGGAGCCAGTGGGGTCAAGCATCTAAGTATTTGCTCTGAATAGTGTAGCCTCAGGGGAAACCCCATGTGGGATCAACAACTATTATCCTGGCCAACCATAAGAATTGTGCTTGTCTTATTTTGAACTATCAAACATTCAAGACCAAACATCAACAAATTGTGTCTTTTGTGTCTTCAAGTGTATGCAAAACATTTTTTTACATCAAAGAACACACTTTTCCTTGAGTCATTTTTGAGTCTAAACACTTGCAAACATTGAGTCCTCATCAACATTGTGTCCTCTTGTCATGAAAAACAGTCAAACATTCAGATTTGGTCACAACAAAACAACTTCATAGATTGGAAAAGTCGCACTCAGTTTGCAGAAACGCGTCTATGTCTAACAGAACCACTTCTGTGTCATATAATCGTGTCTGTGAAGGGTAAAAATGTGTCTGTGTTTTTTTTGAACAACATTGCACTTAAAACATCTCAGAAACATGTCTGTTTGATTTAAGCACATTTGTGTCTGACAGAATAGCGTCTATGTCATTTAAGCATGTCTATGAAGTATACAGGCACGTCTGTGTTCAAAATTGAAAACATTCATAATCCAACAAAACAAGGAACAGTCAGTTTCAGAATTCTTGAGCTTCCTAAGCTATCTCTCTGGGTTTTCATCTAGCATTCAACCTATCTTTAAGTCTCACAAAGTCCATCATTGTTTTACACCTTACATTACATTCACATTTGTCTAAACTTGAGTCAAAAGGTCACTTGCTTGTCCTCATCATACTTTGTCAACACATTACATACAACAACATTTTGCTAAGTGGTCCCTCATCAAGGTCTATCACCTTTGGGTCTCATTTGGTCTTACTTAGAGTCAAGGTCAACTTACCTTATCAAGAGAAACTATCATCTATTTGGAGGTCACACTTACTCTACTACATACATAGTTGGTCTTACACTTTGGACATTGCAAGTACACTTCAGATTCATTTACATTCCATCCAACTCTTGGTCTTCCATACTCTTTCCATTTTCATCTAGTCTCACACATCTTGGTCAATACCTAGTTCATGGTTGAAACCCGTTCCCAAAAATCTAGGAGAGAAACTAAAGAGGCTCAAGAATTTGCAAACATGAGTTCTTATGAGTATGACAATGACATCTTTTTCAATTTTGATCATACTACATTACCTGACATGGATGCTTATAGAAACATTCCAAATGTTGAGAACATGGACACTACAAACAACAATGATACACACAATGACAATATGGACAACTTTTCTGTACATTCAGCAGAAGTGGAAGATACCATTATGGATCCCCGTTTCAATCAATTGGTTGAGGAAATAATGAGGAGAGATAGAAAATATTCTTACAAGTGATGGCGCAAAGTGGAGCCAAGATCCCTCATGATTTTCACATGTCTCAAATAATGGAAAATCGACCTTTGCAACAACCTCACCTCAATATGGATCAAATGAGGCCTAATAGTGGAGGCAATAGAGGACCACATCTTGTGCCTGAATCACCATCATCTTTGTTTCAAAAACCAGAGGTCCCATACACACATGGTCAAGCATATGATACTCACCTTCGCAGACCATTATGGAAGTCTTATGCAGAAAAATATACTCAATCACATACCAATGCTAAGGACCAACCACCAAAGCAATTGGATATTCAAAGGAATGTTAAAAATTTGGACACAAGGAAACCCCTCGTCAAATTTGGGGGCAACACACTAGAAAAAACTCATGACATTCCTATACAGTATGGTATACAAGGACAAAGCAGATATTCCACTCCTCATGATGAATCTATACCGAGTGGTCCATATATGCAACATCATTATAGACCTCCTCAATATGAACATGTGTATGATCAATATCATCCATATATGCAACATGCTCTTTCCCCACTTGGTACTTCAGGAATGGGATATGGTCCAAGAAGTCAATCTCCACCTAAGAGTAATTTGGAACAGCAAATTAAGGACTTACAAAAGAAAATGGAGGACATAAATACACCGAAGCCAACTTACACAATGAGAGACATATGTTCCTATCCATTTGACAAAAGCATTCCAATGCCTCCATTTCCTACACACTTTGTGACACCTAAGTTTGATAAGTATAGAGGAAAAGGGGACCCTAAGGCACACATAAGGCAATTTTTCACAGCTTGCATTGAGGTAGCATCAGAAGAGACATATTTGATGAGATTATTCCCACAGAGCTTAGGCTATCAAGCTATGGAATGGTTCTCCCAACTTCCACCTGAAATTAAATCATGGGGTGACTTAGTAGAGGCATTTATCCAACATTTCTCATACAACATAGATATAGATATATCAATCACTACTTTGTGCAACACCAAGCAAAAGGATGGAGAATTTTTGCATCATTTTTACAAAGATAGAGGAATCTAGCCAGCATATGCTCTTGTGAAATTCCACAAAAAGAAATGGTAGAGATGTTCACCCAAAATGTTAACAAAGACATTGTTTATGACCTAAGAAAAGCTTGTTTTTCCACCTTCAAAGATGTCATTGAAAAAGGCTTAGCAATAGAGAAGGTCCTAATTGAACAAGGAGTCATTAAAATATTCAAGGAAAACAAAAGAGGACTTTAAAGGAAAAGACAAGCCAAGATTTTGGAATAAAAACAGGAACACAATCAATGATGGTGTTGTAGATGCCAATATGGTACTACCCAAAATCATTTTTTCTGGATCAAGCTCTACAAACAATCAAGTGAATACTAAAACAACTTCAAATTCATGAAGGAAGTACACTCCATTGGGAGAACCACTTGAATCAGTTTTCAAGAAGCTAGTGGCAAACAAAATAATAACAATTCTAGATTTTCCTCCATATGAGCCAAAGGTTAAACCAAATTGGTGGAATGATGATGAATATTGTGAATTTCATAAGAGCAAAGGTCATAAAATAGGAAATTTTCATCGATTGAAGAACATCATACAAGATCTTATTGATATAGGCGACATTGAGATTGAAGGACACTCATCCAATCAAGAACATGAAATGTTTAAAGAACCATTCCCAAAACATGACAAGGGAAAAGCTAAAGCCACAGATGACCAAACCAACTATACCAGAGCATCTTATAACTATGATTCAATTATCAATCACATTTCGCTGGACAATTATGTCTCTACCATTAACATCAAGGACAAAATGCCTGAGAATTCTACCCAAAGATCCAAGACTGTCCTAAAAGGCATTGGATCTTCTTCCAAACCTACCTCTGAATGTAATGTTACAACTTGTCAAGGTAAATTCATTTTGCAAGGTGCTCTAGCTAAAAATAAAACTTCCTCATCAACCAAGCTTGAGTATGACCTTGTAGAACAGTTAGGGAAGACACCCGCGCTTATCTCCATCCTTGAGCTCTTATGCATATCCCCCACACATAAAGCCATTCTTGACAAAATCTTGAGAGACACTTCTGTCCCTACTGATCTGAACATGGATTAGTTTCAAGCCATGGTGGGATATCTTTCCATTCCACACTCCCTTACATTCACAGAAGCTGATGACACCTTCGTAAGTTAGCCACATAATGCACCATTACACATTGAAGTCTTCATACACAAACATCGAATAAAACGAGTCCTAATAGATGGAGGAGCAGGTCTAAACATTTTCACATTGAGCACTATTTAACAATTGGGATATTAAGATAAAGCTGTGAATTCTACAAACAAAATTACCATGAAGGCATATGATGATGAAGAGCGTTCATCCAAAGGCACAGTCACCTTGCTTCTCAGAGTTGGGCCAGTTACAAAGGATGTGGTTTGTCAAGTCCTAGACCCAGATCTCACATTCAATATATTACTAGGACGTCCTTGGATTCATGAAATGAGGGCAGTCCCATCTACATATCACCAATGCTTTAAGTTTCCTCACAATGGAGTTGAAATAACTAGGGTTATCCTAATCCATTCATATACTGCAATAACTTGAGACCGAAAACTAAGACGATCATTCCAAATAATAGGGAAGCTATCCCTTCTTTTGCATACATTGATCCTGAATCATTAAAACCTTCGACATCAAAACAAGGTGAACTTAAAGGGAAATTTCAGGACAAGGGCATGAGTGAATACACTTTGAATCAAACCATGTGCTTACAACAAGTTATGAGCTCACCAAAAGAATATGGAAGACCACATCCTAATAAGCAGGTATCTATCATTATACTCAAATGGGACCCTACTATCTTTCAAAGATGGGGTGAACTGGAAGAAGACTTATACAAAATGCTTTACAAAGACCCTGAAAATGATACACAAGATCACATCAGGCTACCATGTGAAAAGTATGGCAAAGGATTCAAGATCCTACAAAAAATTGGGTATGATGGAAAAAGTCCTCTTGTGTTAAGAAAGGAAGGCATCATTGAACTTTTACAACCGGAATTGACATTCAAAAAGGAATGCTCTAAAGGACTTGGTTTCATGACTTCCAAGGTAAACACTCAAAAGACAGGAGAAGCATTACAAATGAAAGCTACCAGAATTCAACGAGAGAATCTCTATTCCACTGACTCTAATGAATGGGAATGGGATTTAGACAAGTCCTCCAGTGACTATGAACTCACCAAGACATTCAGAGAACCAGGTGAACCCACAAAAGAAGAAGAATTTTATAGAAAATTCAAAGTTGGTCAAGAAACAACCCCTGAGGATCCCACATAGTCCTTGCTTCTAGATTCTAGGTCAAAATCACATAGAATGAGGACACCTGTCCTAGAATGTGCTACTAGTGATGACAATTTGGATTCGTTCATGATTGAGATAGACGAGGAGAGTGCCAACGATGACCTCGATAACTACCTTGACATACCTGAGTATAACTGCATCTTCACCCTTAGCCCCGCTAACTTCAAAGGCATGAAAGGCCTTTCCCTTGTTCACCACCAACTTATTGACTGGGACCATGAAGGACCTGCACATATTGACACATTCCAAAATGATGCAGCCTTTATTGATTATCTAGCCATATGAGATGATCTTCCCCCTAGGGACCATAAAGCAGAATACGCTATAGAACTCAATAGCGTGGCATATTTTGGTGAGGGTGCCGAACCTTCTAGTTGCAAAAGCATAAAATAAAAATCAAATCAAGGGTCTTATGATGAAAACCATGTTGTGATGCTTGACACCAACAAAGTATAAATAAAAGACATATCTGAGGGCGAAAACCTCTCTGAGGCACCCGAGGATGGAAGGCTCGACTTTCTCCCAGCATCATATGAAGAAAAATCATCTATGTTGGTAGAGGAGACCATTAAAACAAACATTGGCATAAAAGAAGTTCCACATAACATATTCCTGGCTCAATCTTTGACAGAGACGGAAAGATAAAAGTTCATAAGTTTCTTCACAAAGTGACAAATCAATTTTGCATGGTCATACGCTGATATGCCTGGATTGGATCCGGATTTGGTAATGCATCATTTGACAGTTAAAGCGGGGACAAAACCAGTGAAACATAAATTAAGAAAGATGCATCTACAAGTGGCATTATTAGTCAAAGTAGAGCTTGAAAAATTACTGGATGTCGGATTCATACGCCCAATTGATTATTCTAAATGGATCTCCAACTTAGTGCCTATCAGTAAACCAGATCGTAGCATCAGAATATGCATAGACTTCAGAGACATTTACAAAGATTGTCCTAAGGATGACTTTCCATTACCAAATATTGACTTGATTGTAGATCTCATAGCAGGTCATGCGATGTTATCTTTGATGGATGGGTTCTTTGGTTATAATCAAATAAAAATCACATCCGATGATCAACACAAAACAACATTCAGTTGTCCTTGGGGAACTTTTTGTTGGAATGTTATGCCGTTTGGGCTAAAAAATGTAGGCGCTACATATCAAAGAGCCATGACTACTATCTTTCATGATCTCATGCATGTTATTGTGGAAGATTATGTTGATGACCTCTTGAGAAAATCAATAGATAGAGATACACATTTGGACATACTTTCAGTCATTTTTGATCGGTTAGAAAAATATAAAGTAAGATTAAACCCCAAGAAATGAGTCTTTGGGGTAACCTCTGGGAAGCTCCTGAGATTCATTGTCTCAAAAAGAGGAATCAAAGTTGATCCAACAAAATTCAAGGCCATACTAGAGATGCAACCACCACGAAATATTAGTCAACTTTGATCTTTGCAAGGGAGACTCTAGTCCATATGAAGATTCATAGCACAACTTGCGGATAAATGTAATCCTTTTCAACACTTCAAATTGAAATGGGATGATAACTATCAACAGGCTTTCCAGATACTCAAAGATTATCTTTTGAATCTGCCAGTTTTGATGCCACCAGTTCCAGATCAACCTCTATTACTATACATATCAGCTACTTCAACAACACTAGAGGCACTCTTAGTACAACAGTTTGCTGAGGGCAAAGAAAATGCAGTCTACTACGTCAGTCACACATCGATGGGATATGAGCTAAACTACACACCAATTGAGCATGTGTGTCTCGCTGTGGTCTTTGCTTCACAAAAATTATGACATTACATGCTAACTCATAAAACTAAGTTGGTTGCAAGGATCGATCCATTGAAATACCTTCTCAATAAGGCAACGCTTACTGGTCAACTAGCCAAATGGGTGATGCTCTTGAGTGAATTTGACATTGAGTATGTGGATAGAAAAGCAATAAAAGGACAAGTCATCATAGATCAATTAGCAGATGCTCCCATGATAGATGATGTTCCTCTAACTTCAGAATTCCTAGATGAATCCATCTTGACAGTGTCACGCGCAAAGCCTTGGTAGCTATACTTTGACGGCTCATACACACAGCATGGGGCAGGAGCTGATATCCTCTTCATAACTCCTCAAGGGGATTCCATACCAAAATCATATTGATTATCATTTCCCTGCACTAATAACATAGCGAAATACGAAGCATTAACAACTAGATTATGGAATGCAGTTCAGTGGAAGATCCAGGAACTTCATGTTTTTGGGGACTCTCAACTTGTAATTCATCAAGAAACTGATGACTACCAAACAAAGGATGAGAAATTAATGCCTTACAAAGAATGGTGGATGACCTGAAACAACATTTCATGAAGTTAGACTTTGAGTAGATACCAAGAGAGTAGAATTGAGCCGCAGATGCTATGGCTACAATTGCTTCACTAATCGATCTACCACAGAATGAGACCCGCTATGAGTTCTTGGTGGATAACCTTATGGTTCCCTCATATGAGATCACTCCTACTGAGATGATATGTGTCGTCGGTCCTAAGTCCCAGTTATATGGTCCCATTTTCACATACCTTCGTGACAATACCCTTCCTCCTGACCTATCCAATAACAAACGTCGCACTTTCATTTGCCAATCTTCTTAATACGTCATTTTAGCCAATATCCTATACCGTCGAGGTCTAGATGGCACTCTTCTTGGATGTTTAGAAGGGGACAAAGCTCAGATTGTATTACGTAAAGTTCTTGAAGGGATATGTGGTCCACATTCTAGTGGTCCTACTTTAGCCAAGAAACTCATTCGGACTGGATATTACTGGCCCAATATGGAAAAAGACTTATCAATTTGTCAAGAAATGTAAGCAGTGTCAAATTCATGGAGACCTCATTCATGAGCCAGTGCAAGAACTTGAACCAATTGCGACTCCTTGGCCCTTTTGCCAATGGGGACTCGATCTCATAAGCAAGATTCACCCTCCTTCCTCCAATGGTCATAAATTCATCATCACTGCCACATAGTATTTCACAAAATGGATCGAAGTCATGCCTCTTACACAAGTCATTGGAAAAAAATTTGCTACACCTATTCTCAACTATATCATTTGTCGATACGGTATTCCTGTTTCCATCATCACCGATAATGGGCATCCCTTCAAAAATCAGGATGTTCATGAACTCTATGACTGCTTCCATATTACCCATCATTTTTCCACACCTTATTACTCTTAAGGTAACGGTCAAGCTGAGGCATCTAATAAAACAATCCTTAAAATCCTAAAAATGACAGTCGACGACGCTGGCCGCAATTGGCATATCCAACTTATCCCCGCACTTTGGGCTTACTGCACAAGTGTCTGCACACCTATAGGAGCTACACCCTATTCACTTGTTTATGGCACTGAATCTATCTTTCCTATTGACGTTGAGTTACCCTCTTTACGAGTATCTTTGCAAAACATTATCAGTGATGAAGACTACATGGTCTCTCGCTTACAAGAACTTGAACTATTGGATGAACGAAGACAAACTACTTTTAATCATCTCAAGGCTTATCAACAACAAATGAGTTGTAGCTACAATCATAAAATCAAGCCTCACACATTTGAGGTAGGTAACTTGGTTCTCAGAGAAAATCCTAAAAATCAGCAAGACAGAGAGAAGAAGGGCAAATTCGAACCAAACTGGCTTGGTCCTTACATCATCACAACAACATATGGATCTGGTGAATATCAGCTCTCAACCACAGAGGGTGAACCTTTGGAGGATCCTATTAACAACATGCACCTTCGCATGTTTTACACATAGCTCTTCAGAGTATCCTAATTCAAAAAAAAAAAAATAAAAAAAAAAATACAAAAAAATACAAAAAAATCATAAAAAAAAAAATCATTACTTGGTGAAAACCTGGCAAACAGATGCCTTGTGACACAAAAAATAAAATGAAAAAACAAAAAAATATTTCGTCCAACGGTGAAAACCACTTCAGTGGCACCCTTGGCAAGTACCATGGTGAAAACTGGGTCACCGACGCCATGCATAGAGACATTGCTCCTCTCTCCTTTAGGATTCCATTTCATCCTTCACTTTACACACACTCACAACCTATTCATCCATAATAAACTTACCCATTCCCATCATGGCTTGTCATTGATCTACCTAAGATTGGTTAGCCATTCATAGTAAACATTCCTTTCACCCCTTTCCATCCATGATAAATCAGCTCCTATCTGTGGCTAAGGCAAATCCTATGTCTAGTGATGGGTGTGGAACTGAGAGCATCGCCTATTTCGAGGAGTACAGTTTCTTCCAGTTTTCTTCAATCTATCCATGCACAATTCGCAATAAAGAAACACTTGCATCGCCGATCCACAATAAAGTTTCATCTTCTCCACAATAAAGTATCAGTTGCATGGATTCAGTCAGTTTCAGATGAGACACAACAGCAACAAGGGGCTTCAGCAAATCAAATCTTTCAACAGACTCAAACAACATATGGTTCAGTGCTATGTATCCTTTTTGTGAAAGTAAACATTGGGACCATAATCAAATATGACTTATAGAAGTGACAAGAGACACTAAACTTGAGGACTATAGTGGATGTTGGTGTCGAGTCTTGGTTTTCTTTTGATTTTATCTTTCTAGTGACATGTCTTTTAGCTTTTCCAGGATGTCTCTGACTAGAGATTTTATCTCTAGGATGTCTTTGACTAGAAAGGTGATGATGGGGTATCCTCACCTATTTTTTCTTTTACTGTCTATGGATTGTCTCTTAGTAGTGCTATGACTTGTCCAAGGATATGAGGACACTGTGAGTCTAGTATGAACTGGGGAATTCCTTGTTTGCGACTGTCTTGTCTCCATGAAAATAGGTATAATGAATTTCTGGGTCAAACATATGCCTCAATTGTTATAATCTATTTTGTCATAATAAAGCTCAATGATGATAATGTACAAGAAGCTCTTTCACTTTCATATCTTCTATCTCCCATCCCCCTTTCTTGATTGAATTCCATCATCCTTCTTGAGTTCGTGTAGCCTGTTATCACATGACTGAGTATAATGGCACACCAAAAATATTTGCATTTCATGTAGTTGCACCTACATTACCATATATTAGGTATTTCATACATACATATAGATATCACAATTGCATCACATCCTGCACACAACACATATTAGCACATTTCACATTTGCATTATCATATTCATCTGCATATTCATACATTCACATTTGCATTTGCATAAACATATTTAAAAACACAAAAGAACAAAAATATTGCATTTCATCATGTGCATACTTGCATCCGTATCATAAGCATCATATAAACATGCACTACATAGAAGCATACATCATAAAACACATAGATACATGCATCACATAGAAACATCACATAGGTACACATGCATATAGCTGCCACAAGGATGAATCATCTCATATATATATATATAATCATAAGTGTCATGATACAATGATGTCAAAATCATATGGCTACAATCACCCAAAGGTGTCTACATCATCATACAAAAATGGTACAAAACTAATATATAGGGAGCCCTCTGAGCTATGATGAACTCCCTCCCTCAGAGCCGCCTGGCCTTAATGGAGTCTAAGTCGTGGAAGGACTCACCCCAAAATCATCTCTTCTATCCCTTCTATCTGGTGCTGGTGGAGGACCCATAACCCCACCACTAGACACCTGTCTCCTGTCCCTCCCTCCAGTGGTCGTCACTATCTGCGATGGTCTACGAAAGCTCCTATCCTGCTGCTCTGGTGGCACAACTCCACAGTATAGGTCTCTCCAGTAGCCTATCTCCTCCCTGACTCATAGAACATAAGCATAACCAGCTCCTGTGTTCTCTGCTGCCTGCCTCCCTACCCTCAATGCTATCTCAGCCTCTGTATAATGTTGGATATCCTGATCCCTCTCTCACTCAGTATCCCGCAACTGTCTCCTGAGTCTAGCTGTCTCCCGCTCGAGATCCTAGATCTCATCTGCATGTCTCTGGAAGATCTCCCTCAAATCGAGTAACTCATCCTCCTCCCCTCCCCCCTATACCTGTGGCTCTACCTATGGCTGCCCTTGTACCTGTGGCTGCACCTATGGCTACTCCTGTGGCTGCTCCTATGGCTGCCCCTACCCCTATCCTTGTCCCTATACCTGTCTCAGACTTTGTGCTACTAGCACCTGTAATGGTAAACCACCTCGACCTCTCACCACCCGAGCCTATCTCTCCTCTCCACCCTCTGTCCATGGAGCCAATCTCCTCTCCCCTATCACACCCCGCCTCCTCCGTCGGCCTCTACCCCCACCATCTCCATCATCATCCTCATCCCCCTTGCCATCTCCATCTATTTGCTCCCTTGGGTTTGTTAGTCGAGAAAATGGATGCTCAGCCAAATATGCAGTATATTCTGCATCCATCCCTACATCCTCTATCTCTGGCCACATATCCCAAGGCAAGGGCACCATCTCTACTAGCTGCATCACTGCCTGATCATATGATAACAATGGCCTGAAGTGTGCCTGATCCCTGACTATCCGAACATACATCCCGGAACCCCATGAAATTCGTTGAATCTTGCCAAACTGCCTGCAAACCTTGTCAACCAACTACCTCTCCAGTACATAGGGCATTCGCCCAATTAGATACCTACTCTTGAAAGTGTATGGCAGCTCCACTGCATCATCCTCCCACTCCTCACACTCTCGGTATGACCTCCATACCATAGTCTCAATCTCATGGATGACCCTGTGCCAATGCTCCAGTCTCCCGATCCGCGACTGTGAGGTAATCATATCATATAAGTGAACAAAACTGTGCCCATGATCCTTGCCTTTGGAATGTATGGATCGGGTCACCGGCAGATGCTCATAGGCCCATACCTGTAATAATGTCACTCTGTATCCCAATCCTACGGATCCATGGTATACAAACTGATGGAGCTCATAATACAAATGTGCCAGCACGCACGGTCCCTAGGCATATCTGGTATGCTGTGTCACCAATGTCTCCAATGTTCTCCCCTAGCCCACAGTCAGCCCTCATGTCACCCTATCAGGACATAAGAACCCACTGATCACTCCTCCCAGCACCGCTGGTAGCACCAATCCGGTCTATGTCATGGTATCCCACACCACATGTCCAACCCTCATCTCTAGTCCTGGATCCTAGAACACTCATCTCAGGGCATCCCTGTCTCCCTCTCGATCGTAGGGTATCAACTCCCCATTGATCGGTATCCTTAGTATCCTGTATACATCCTCTAAGGTGACTGTCATCTCACCCATCGATAAATGGAACGTGCATGTCTCAGAGTGCCATCTCTTAGCAAGTGCAGTCAGCAATCCCATGTTCGCCCACAACTCAGGCACATACAGAATGAATTGCAAACCCATAACCTCAATTGTGGCTCTGTCCTCAAATGTCAGCTCTGGTTGTAACCTCTGAGTCGATGGGAATCTCTCCCGTGACTCCAGCATAGGTAGGTACTCCTACAGTCAAGCAAATCAACTGTGTCAATCAAAGTGGCATTCTCTGTTCATCACAAAATGCTACTTTTTATCCTAAGTGCTTATGATACTCTATCCTAGTGACACTCACTGTTCATCACATAGTGTTCCTATTTATCCTAGTGGTATTCCCTATTCATCACAAAGTACTACGTGTTTTGCATTCCCTGTTCATCACAAAGTGCTACTCATATTTGCACTCCTTGTTCATCACAAAGTGCTGCTCATATTTGCACTCCCCGTTCATCACAAAGTGCTGCTGATATTAGTACTCCCTGTTCATCACAAAGTACTATGTCTTGGTACTCACTGTTCATCACAAAATGCCTCAATCTATCCTATCCTAGGGCCTCTGCTTGAGTGTATCCTCTTGAGTAGTTTCCTAATTGGCAACGTATGTTCTATCACAAAATTGTCAATCCTGGCCCTATCTGCTATCATAGTCTTCCCTAGAGGACCTGCTCAAGTGTATCCTCTCAGCAGCTTATCCAATCGACAATGTATGTTCATCATAGAATTGCCAATTTTCCCTAGAAGACATAAATGCACATTTTAGACACAAACGCGCCTTCATGAAATAAATGTGCTTACATACTATACAAACGCCCCTGCTCTGCACATACGCGCCTGAAATACATAGACATGCCTTCTTTGTACAGACGTGCCCACATAGCACAGACATGCCTGCATAACACAAACACGCTCACATTTGACCTAGACGTCTTTTCCTGCTCAGACGCACTTGGCACAAACATAGACGCGCTTGGCGCTAGCACAGACATGCCTAGTCATTTTTTGACCTTGTCTGACATGTTCTAAAATGCATTAAATGCGCTACCTAGCATGCATTAATGATAACATTTATTGCGATAAAGTACAAGGAGGTTTTGTGGTACTTACCGACTCTCCTGCATCTGCTGCCCTCTAAAACTGGTGAACGCGATCGAATCTATAAACCAATGCCATCGCTGCTGATTGCTCTCTATTATCTCTGCACTCTGATCTCTTGGATGTGTGGATGACAATGAGGATGTATTCCCCTCGTGGTCTATTTTATAGATTACCCTAGCTCTAATTTCCCGAGGCAGTCTTCTTTATCCTGTGGCTCTGTCACTTTATCCTATCTGGTCAGTCCATTCTAGCCTTTCTTTCTTATTGAGAGATTGTCTGCGATCTTTCTAGACATTTTCATCCAATCTCTCAAGGGGGCATATTATTCCCATCTTGGGGAAACTTTGTATAAGTTCATATTATCTTCTTTGAAACAACACTATTGGGACTGATTAAAATTGAGTCAAGTTTTGAGGCCCAATTCAAATTTTTGCTTTGCATTTCCAAATGAGTCAGTTTGAATGGCCTAGTTAGCAAGGGGGTAAAATAGAGCCGGTTGATTTTCAGAGGGTAAGGCTTGGGATTCATGTCCTACACCTTTCATTTGGCCTATTCAGCGATGTGCAACTTTCAAAATTCAATTTGGATAAGATTATGAGGTACCCATTTTGAGGGGTGAGCAGGAAGTGCATTTTAGACACAAATGCAGATTTTATTGAGTAGCCTATTTTGAGCGATTATATATTTTTCCCTGTTGATTGTCATGGAGAAATTAAAAATGGATTCAATTTTATGCATTAATGTGAGTTAGCTTGCAAAATTTCAAGTCTTTATGAATCCATTTGCTCAGTTTTTGAAGCCAAATCCATTTGCAGTTTGTGTGGTTTGACTAGTCCTTGTTTCGCACAAGTGTAAAAGTTTCCTCAGTAAGCGTCATGTCAGAATGTTTGTTCCGGGCTAATGTTGGTATAAATGATGAGCTACGTTTAAAATTTCAAGCCTTTATCAATTTGTCTGATCGGTTTTCAAAAGGGTTCATTTAGCCATCATTTTCAATTATCCGCACTTCCAGTGTTAGATCAGTTAATGTAGCCATTTTTGTGAAAGCGCCTTTTGCATCCTGTTAGTCTGGTGATCGAACTGAGAATTCAAAGATTTAATATGTAATTTAAGGTACCTATGTTCTGAATTTGAGGACCTATGGAGGTCGTTTGATATTTTTGAGAAAGGCGTCATGTGTTGCCAGGACATTGACTTCATCAGGTCCGCAATGTCGACAAAGCCAATTGGGCATTTTCAAAAATTAATATCTCTTTGCTTGGGACTCATCATGAGAAACCATTTGGAAGAAGTCATCCTTGTATATCAGATTACACGCCTGTCAGATGGCGAGCTCCAGAAAGGTGTTTTGACATGTTTGAAAATTACGTCTTCGCGATTAAATGCGAAAATTGTGGCATAATTGCTTGAAGGTTGTAAAATGCGGATTAATGATCCAAAAATGATGCCCATCATTTTCAAAGGTATGTTTGAGGTCCGTGAAGCATTCCAAGAGTTAGTTGCGTGAAAACAAATTTTTTTTTAGTCGGACCCACTTTGGGGCCCAACTTGGCTCATGCCTGTGCATTGTTATTTTATTGGCGACTTGGCCTTATGAGCATTCCCAAAATAATGTTGACATCCACGGTTGGAGTTGAATACTTATATGTTTCCCACTAGAGGATAGTGCAAAATGAAGATGCCTCTTATGGTCAAAACAACCAAGGCATTTTACATACCAGATATGAGAAATGGAGGAGAAGATGTACTATCAACGTGGAGTTCAAAAGTAGAGGGATTGGTTGTATAAAAACTAGATCTTCTTGTGATGACATTAAGTTAGCAAATGAATTCAAATTGGATGGAGTTAGTCCTTACTTGCCAAGTGAATATTATGCCTCATGGATGGAAGACTATTCTTCAACATTAAATGGCACAAAGAATGGCTGTATAAGAAATAGAGACCAAATATCCTCCTTGTTGTGGTATGTGGGGTTTTATGTTTTCAAATTAATGCATATTGGCAGCCAATGTTCTTCTTGGTGGAGTGGTGAATGAAGAAGCAATTAAAACATTCACAGCAAATGCAAATCAGATTGTGTCTTCCCTCTCTAACATGCCCTCCTTTCTCATCTTCCCTCTTTGCTGAATGTGTATTGTTTGGATGGCAAAACAGTTACAGCATGAATTAAACACATTCAAGCAAATCAATCTGGCACGTGGTGTCTGTGGAGGGAGCAACAATTAAATTTTCAAGCAAATGCACACAGGCAGTGTTGAAACCAAGTGGTTAAGCATTGGAGTTTGTAAACAACAGCAGTAGCATTGGTCTTCAAGTGCAAATAGACAGTAGCTCCAGCCAAACTATTCCCTTCCTCACATGGCATATGAAAAACTCCAATGCCAAATTCCCCCCTTTGCTGTGGAGTTTGGAGGCTATTTTAACTTTCAAGCAAACACATTTGGAAGTGTTGGACAGGGCAGCTTTGAAGTTTATTAAAATGCAACACTTGAATGGCTTCCCTTCCTCTCACATACAATAGCCCCATGGTGAAATTCTAAGCAAAAGCCAAATTCTCCAACCTTCCCAGCATTCTCCTTACTGTGTGTGATGGCTGGGAGTGCAATTTAAACTTTCAAACAAATGCAATTTGCAGCAGTACCCTCCTTCTGCGTGGCACATGGTATGGTGTTGTAAGTCTGAAAGATTTTCAAACATGTGGCAATCCTCTCTGCCGTGTGCTGTAGCTGGGAGAAAGTTTTGTTTTTTTTAAAAATGTTTTAAAGCATAATGCAAACAAGGTAATAGTAGTCTCCTCCCTCATGTGGACCATGAAATCATCCAAGCAAATAAAATGGAAGGGGGTATTAAAATCCCACACAAAATGAATGGGTAGCGCCATTAAAAACTCAGGAAAAGCTTCAAAAGGGCATTTCCAGGCTAAAAGTATTTATCCCACATTGGCTGGCAAGTGTAACTTTTTGGTATTTAAGTATAAGGCTCCACCATACTATAATGTCAAAGCCTTAAAGGCTTTTGACGGATGGTGCTTGATGGCACCTAAGGTGGGCCCATGCGCAAGCACGGATCCTGAGGTGATGGTGGAGATGACTGAGCGGCAACTAGGTGGACCCCACGCAGGCACGCTTCCCAAGGTAGATAGACAAAATTTTGCAGAGGAAGGCCGGCTTAATGAGTGAGCAAGTTCAAGATGGATCAACGATGCGTGCTATTTCGCGAAAGGAAGATGCTCGCGAGTTACACCCTGCGAAGTTACGAAATCTAGGTGGCGGGTACAGTCAGATGTCCAGCAGGCGGGTTCCGGTGAGGTGGCAGTGACGTGGCACATAGTTGGCGCACAGGTGGCAGTCCAGTGGCGATGACATGGCACTGAGGTGGTGTACACGTGGCGGCCAAGTGGCAGTGACAAAGTAGATGACGTGGCGGTGATGAGGTGTCATCCCACGTGGCGTTCGGTCAACCCCATCGACCAAATCAGAGGCCGCCACGTGGCAAAACGCCAGAGCATAAAAGGAGGCAAAAATCAAAATTAAAATTGTAAATGATATAGTTTAAACTATATCAAATTTTGAAAATTTTAAATGATTGAGCACATTGGGGAATTAATTCGGCCAGTGTCTAAATTTTGGCCAAAATATAAAGTGTTATATGTTTTCGGAAAGCTCTTGAAGCGAGGAATCCAATTATGAGGTTAATTTTGAAAAATGTGGGATATTTTGGAAGCAATTTGGCCGGGAGTAAAATTCAGTTAGAGGGAAGATATTTGATATTTTCAGTTGCAGATTTGATTTTCTTCCCTCCTCTTTTTATTCCCATTTCTTCTCAGTTGTAATGGTTCCATAATTCTGTGAGGAAGTGCTGCAATTTTCATGGCTTCCATTTTCTGAAATTCTTGACCCAAACTTGTAAAGTTCTATGGATCTATTCAGGGTATAGGGGCTACATTGCAGGATGACAGATTGTTTTTGAGTTGCAGGTCTTACTCGTGTCAGGCATGAGTAAATTTCCCATGATACTGTCTCTATGTATGCATTTAATTGTTATGAATTGAATCCTCAAGGAGGCTTATAATTTGTCATCTCAAGGAGATTGTATGATTGTTTGTAGGTATTCTTCAATGAAGAGTTTAAATTCTATAACCAGTCATAAACAATGGAATGTGTCCCAGATCTGATAATTTTATGAATGGATTGAGTAATGCATTAGTACAAGGTATTAATGCAGGGATATGTTGTAAGAAAAACCAATTTACAGCTGTGATTAATAGTTTGTAGTTCTGTGTGTGTGACTCTGTTGCCCAATGAACAAGGCACTGGTCTTTGACAAATTTGGGGATGGTTTCAGATCAACATTTTAAAAGATAAATCTATTTCCCTTTATGTGTAGGGGTGTGTTCTTTTCATTCCAAGCTCTATTTTCATTTACAATTTATACAGATCTAACCAATCTGTAATGTGTTTCTAGATTTGGTGAGCTTGTGAAATGATCTATCTGCTTAGTGTTGATGGAGTTATGTGTTTGTAGTTGTTGTATTCAAAGTATCAAAGGTATACCCACCTAGGTTTTGCAGAGCCTAAAGAGTAGAAGGATTCATATCCTTGTCATGTTGTCCAAGCCCTGATGTGTTTCATAGACTGAAATTGGCCATTTCATAGAAGGATTGCAGGTATACTTGGGGTATCAGTTTTGGTGAACAACAAAAATGGCAACTCTGCTCGGGACAGAGGTGTCAGAATTCTATCAAGTCAAATCCACGAGTCTGGCCATATCCATTTGAGGAAAGAATCATAAAAGTGTTTTAAATCTAAAAGTGTTTTCAGATCTATTGTTGTCTACCTGGTAGTGTTGTATGAAGTCAGGAATGTCTTCTCTGTATCATGAGAGTCAATTCTTATCCAAGTGTTGAAAGTCTGATATCTCTTTATCTTTGTGTAAGTCCGATCTGTTAATGTTTTGTAATGATTTTATAAATTCTCACAGTAGTGAGTGGCGACTCTGAAAGATCTCTGCACCAGTGTGCACTATTGTAAAAAAAAAATTAAAGGATTTGGTGAGCTTGCAGCAAAGAGGTAACAAAGGCTTGGAGTTTTGAGATTGAAGGTCTCAGTCAAAAGGAAAATGAAATGAATAGCAACAACATTGATTTTACCAGGTATTCCTCAAGGTTTTTTGTGAAATTATGTGTTCCTTATGAGGTGAAAAAGTCACCGTTAAAAGGAAAAGAAATTTGCAGTATGCATACTTCATGTTTTTGAAATAAGTTTTTAGTCAGAAATATGGTGAGAAGTGTGTATGATTCCGAAAATTAGTGACTGCATATGTTTTTGAATGAATTTATGACACAATAAGATGCATGGTCAAAAAATAATGGTTCAGTGACTGTTATAAAACCCGATGGATCCAGATGTAGTTCCTAGATCCGTGAATCCTTTGTCAAATTTGAAAGAGATCAATATAGAAATTGAAAAATGTCTTCAAATGATTCAAGAGAGATTTGTCTGGTTGTTAAAAGGGAAAGTAGGGCTAAGAAGTAAAGGAGAATCATCATATGTCTTCTATGAAAGATTTTTAGCTGCATTGAATGAGCTTTCAACTGATAATAGACCCCCCGAGTCTGTTTTAACTGAGATATTCTTAGAGCTTAATGAGCCTAACTCAATTAATTGGTCTACTGCCTTCAGAGAAGAATGTGTTGAATCTATTAAAGAATGGATAGATATGATTGAAAGTAACCAATCTGAAAATATACACAAGATTAAAAATAATGAAGGAGATGAGCCCCTGAGTGGATGTACCTCCTATGATGCTGAATGTGATTATTCTCAGCATGAAAGTTCAGATGTGTATTCAGAGCGAGAAGAAATTTGTGAGAACAGTGATTGTTCAGCTAATTATGAGCCCGTTGAGGTTTCAGATGCTAATGATGTAGATCACTTTGTTGTTGATTTCAATCCACACGATGTTTGCAACCCCAGTTATGAAACTATGTTGCAACATGTATCAACACATTATGGGCAGCGTGATAAAGGATATGATGTAGATGCAAGTTGTTGTGATGATGAAATAAATGTGCATAGAGATATGAGCACTGCAAATCCAATACCTTTATCAGATTGGGACAATGTTTATAGCTCAGAGGATGAAGCCAAGGAAAATGAAAATGAAGGAGGTTCACTAAGTAGTGAGCAAATTTCAGAACTCTTAGCTGCTGATTTTCAGAGACATGGATTCAAAAATGTGCCCAATCTTTCATACCCACTCAGTATATGTTTTGATTCTGATGATGTTTTTGAGGGTGTAAAAAATGATACATATGATGTTGATTCTTTTCCTATGTTTGACAGACAAAATGATAATGCATATATGGTTGATAGGTATGATAATGAAGGTTCATATGTTGATATGAATTCTAGCTTTGATATGCATTATGAGGATCTACCTTTTAGAAGCCATGACAGATCTGGAGTGTTTTTCTCAGATTTGCAAGGAGGAAATGAACCATTGGCAAGTAAAAATTATGTACTTTCATGTGTGCAAAATGCTGATAGTTTTTGTGATCAGCAAGTTGAAGTGCAGTCATGTTATGAGGAAGTTTTCCTCTCTAGTTTGCAGGATATTATTGTGAAAGAGTGTTTATTATTTGAGCAAACTAGTAATATAGATGTGCCTGATGTTTTCAACTTTCAAAATGAGTTAGAATACTTTTCATCTCAGCTGGAAAAAATGGTAAAGAGTATGGCACTCTTATGTCACCTAGTGATCAGTCCTTTCAGCGTGTGTTTGATTTTCAGAGATATCATGATTATAAACATGTTGATGATTATGTTTTATGTGACCAGCTGATTAGAAGTGGAAGTGTTTTTGATCAGGCAGATTGGAATGATGATCTCATCTTACCTCCGGTTTGTGGGAAAGAGAATCATGTTTTTGACAGAGGTAAGAATTGATTTCAGTTTTGATGGCCTGGGGCAATTTATAAGTTGTATATTTTGTACAGTTGCTTTGCTTCAGTTGTGTGGTTTTCAATAAGGTGCCCTTCTGTTTGGGTAGAATAAGGAAGCCCTATTTTTGAAATGAGATGAGAAGAGAAGAATTGAGAGAAGAATGACCTGTCTTTTGGGTGGTCTACTTAACCAAAGATATATGGATTCTTGTGTTGATCTTGCAATCAACCATCACCAGTTAGAGCCACTGTTGGGACTGATTAAAATTGAGTCAAGTTTTGAGGCCCAATTCAAATTTTTGCTTTGCATTTCCAAATGAGTCAGTTTGAATGGCCTAGTTAGCAAGGGGGTAAAATGGAGCCGGTTGATTTTCAGAGGGTAAGGCTTGGGATTCATGTCCTACACCTTTCATTTGGCCTATTCAGTGATGTGCAACTTTCAAAATTCAATTTGGATAAGTTTATGAGGTACCCATTTTGAGGGGTGAGCTGGAAGTGCATTTTAGGCACAAATGCAGATTTTATTGAGTAGCCTACTTTGAACGATTATATCTTTTTCCCTGTTGATCATCATGGAGAAATTCAAAATGGATTCAATTGTATGCATTAATTTGAGTCATCCTTCAAAATTTTAGGTCTTTATGAATCCATTTGCTCAGTTTTTGAAGCCAAATCCATTTGCACTTTGTGTGGTTTGACTAGTCCCTGTTTCGACAGCTAGTCGGAGCCCTGTTTCACACAAGTGTAAAAGTTGCCTTAGTAAGAGTCATGTCAGAATGTTTGTTTCGGGCTAATGTTGGTATAAATGATGAGCTACGTTTAAAATTTCAATCCTTTATCAATCTGTTTGATCAGTTTTCAAAAGGGTTCATTTAGCCATCATTTTCAGTTATCCGCACTTCTAGTGTTAGATCAGTTAATGTAGCCATTTTTGTGAGCGCGCCGTTTGCATCCTGTTAGTCTGGTGATCAAACTAAGAATTCAAATATTTAATATGTACTTTAAGGTACCTATGTTCCGAATTTGAGGACCTACGGAGGTCATTTGATATTTTTGAGAAAGGCGTCATGTGTTGCCAGGACATTGACTTCATCAGGTCCGCAGTGTCGACAAAGCCAGTTGGACATTTTTGAAAATTAATATCTCTTCGCTCGGAACTCGTCTTGAGAAACCATTTGGTAGAAGTCATCCTTGTATATCAGAGTACACGCCTGTCAGATGGCGAGCTCCAGAAAGGTGTTTTGACATGTTTGAAAATTATGTCTTTGCGATTAAATGCGAAAATTGTGGCATAATTGCCTAAAGGTTGTAAAATGCGGATTAATGATCCGAAAATGATGCCGATCATTTCCAGAGGTATGTTTGAGGTTCGTGAAGCATTCCAGGAGTCAGTTGCGTGAAAACGAAATTTTTTTTAGTCGGACCCACTTTGGGGCCCGATCTGGCTCATGCCTGTGCATTGTTATTTTATTGGCGACTTGGCCTTATGAGCATTCCCAAAATAATGTCGACATCCACGGTTGGAGTTGAATAATTATATGTTTCCCACCAGAGGATAGTGCAAAATGAAGATGCCTCTTATGGTCAAAACTACCGAGGCATTTTACATGCCAGATATGAGAAATGGAGGAGAACATGTACTGTCAACGTGGAGTTCAAAAGTAGAGGGATTGGTTGTATAAAATCTAGATCTTCTTGTGATGACATTAAGTTAGCAAATGAATTCAAACTGGATGGAGTTAGTCCTCACTTGCCAAGTGAATATTATGCCTCATGGATGGAAGACTATTCTTCAGCATTAAATGGGACAAAGAATGGTTGTGTAAGAAATCGAGACCAAATATCCTCCTTGCTGTGGCATGTGGGGTTTTATGTTTTCAAATTAATGCATATTGGCAGCCAATGTTCTTCTTGGTGGAGTGGTGAATGAAGAAGCAATTAAAACATTCACAGCAAATGCAAATCAGATTGTGTCTTCCCTCTCTCACATGCCCTCCTTTCTCATCTTCCCTCTTTGCTGAATGTGTATTGTTTGGATGGAAAAATAGTTACAGCAGCAATTAAACACATTCAAGCAAATCAATCTGGCACGTGGTGTCTATGGAGGGAGCAACAATTAAAATTTTCAAGCAAATGCACACAGGCAGCGTTGAAACCAAGTGGTTAAGCATTGGAGTTTGTAAACAACAGCAGTAGTAATGGTCTTCAAGTGCAAACAGACAACAGCTCTAGCCAAACTATTCCCTTCCTCACATGGCATATGAAAAACTCCAATGCCAAATTCCCCCCTCTGCTGTGGAGTTTGGAGGCTATTTTAACTTTCAAGCAAACACATTTGGAAGTGTTGGAGAGGGCAGCTTTGAAGTTTATTAAAATGCAACACTTGAATGGCTTCCCTTCCTCCCACATACAATAGCCGCATGGTGAAATTCTAAGCAAAAGCCAAATTGTCCAACCTTCCCAACATTCTCCTTGCTGTGTGTGATGGCTGGGAGTGCAATTTAAACTTTCAAACAAATGCAATTTGCAGCAGTACCCTCCTTCTGATGGCTGGGAGTGCAATTTAAACTTTCAAACAAATGCAATTTGCAGCAGTACCCTCCTTCTGCGTGGCACATGGTATGGTGTTGTATGTCTGACAGATTTTCAAACATGTGCCAATCCTCTCTGCCGTGTGCTGTAGCTGGGAGAAAGTTTTGTTTTAAAAAAAAATGTTTTAAAGCATAATGCAAACAAGGTAACAACAGTCTCCTCCCTCATGTGGACCATGAAATCATCCAAGCAAATAAAATGGAAGGGGGTATTAAAATCCCACACAAAATGAATGGGCAGCGCCATTAAAAACTCAGGAAAAGCTTCAAAAGGGCATTTCCAGGCTAAAAGTATTTATCCCACATTGGCTGGCAAGTGTAACTTTTTGGTATTTAAGTATAAGGCTCCACCATACTATAATGTCATAAGTTCATATTATCTTCTTTGAAACAACACTGTTGGGACTGATTAAAATTGAGTCAAGTTTTGAGGCCCAATTCAAATTTTTGCTTTGCATTTCCAAATGAGTCAGTTTGAATGGCCTAGTTAGCAAGGGGGTAAAATAGAGCCGGTTGATTTTCAGAGGGTAAGGCTTGGGATTCATGTCCTACACCTTTCATTTGGCCTATTCAGCGATGTGCAACTTTCAAAATTCAATTTGGATAAGATTATGAGGTACCCATTTTGAGGGGTGAGCAGGAAGTGCATTTTAGACACAAATGCAGATTTTATTGAGTAGCCTATTTTGAGCGATTATATATTTTTCCCTGTTGATTGTCATGGAGAAATTAAAAATGGATTCAATTGTATGCATTAATGTGAGTTAGCTTGCAAAATTTCAAGTCTTTATGAATCCATTTGCTCAGTTTTTGAAGCCAAATCCATTTGCAGTTTGTGTGGTTTGACTAGTCCTTGTTTCGCACAAGTGTAAAAGTTTCCTCAGTAAGCGTCATGTCAGAATGTTTGTTCCGGGCTAATGTTGGTATAAATGATGAGCTACGTTTAAAATTTCAAGCCTTTATCAATTTGTCTGATCGGTTTTCAAAAGGGTTCATTTAGCCATCATTTTCAATTATCCGCACTTCCAGTGTTAGATCAGTTAATGTAGCCATTTTTGTGAAAGCGCCTTTTGCATCCTGTTAGTCTGGTGATCGAACTGAGAATTCAAAGATTTAATATGTAATTTAAGGTACCTATGTTCTGAATTTGAGGACCTATGGAGGTCGTTTGATATTTTTGAGAAAGGCGTCATGTGTTGCCAGGACATTGACTTCATCAGGTCCGCAATGTCGACAAAGCCAATTGGGCATTTTCAAAAATTAATATCTCTTTGCTTGGGACTCATCATGAGAAACCATTTGGAAGAAGTCATCCTTGTATATCAGATTACACGCCTGTCAGATGGCGAGCTCCAGAAAGGTGTTTTGACATGTTTGAAAATTACGTCTTCGCGATTAAATGCGAAAATTGTGGCATAATTGCTTGAAGGTTGTAAAATGCGGATTAATGATCCAAAAATGATGCCCATCATTTTCAAAGGTATGTTTGAGGTCCGTGAAGCATTCCAAGAGTTAGTTGCGTGAAAACAAATTTTTTTTTAGTCGGACCCACTTTGGGGCCCGACTTGGCTCATGCCTATGCATTGTTATTTTATTGGCGACTTGGCCTTATGAGCATTCCCAAAATAATGTTGACATCCACGATTGGAGTTGAATACTTATATGTTTCCCACTAGAGGATAGTGCAAAATGAAGATGCCTCTTATGGTCAAAACAACCAAGGCATTTTACATACCAGATATGAGAAATGGAGGAGAAGATGTACTATCAACGTGGAGTTCAAAAGTAGAGGGATTGGTTGTATAAAAACTAGATCTTCTTGTGATGACATTAAGTTAGCAAATGAATTCAAATTGGATGGAGTTAGTCCTTGCCAAGTGAATATTATGCCTCATGGATGGAAGACTATTCTTCAACATTAAATGGCACAAAGAATGGCTGTATAAGAAATAGAGACCAAATATCCTCCTTGTTGTGGTATGTGGGGTTTTATGTTTTCAAATTAATGCATATTGGCAGCCAATGTTCTTCTTGGTGGAGTGGTGAATGAAGAAGCAATTAAAACATTCACAGCAAATGCAAATCAGATTGTGTCTTCCCTCTCTAACATGCCCTCCTTTCTCATCTTCCCTCTTTGCTGAATGTGTATTGTTTGGATGGCAAAACAGTTACAGCATGAATTAAACACATTCAAGCAAATCAATCTGGCACGTGGTGTCTGTGGAGGGAGCAACAATTAAATTTTCAAGCAAATGCACACAGGCAGTGTTGAAACCAAGTGGTTAAGCATTGGAGTTTGTAAACAACAGCAGTAGCATTGGTCTTCAAGTGCAAATAGACAGTAGCTCCAGCCAAACTATTCCCTTCCTCACATGGCATATGAAAAACTCCAATGCCAAATTCCCCCCTTTGCTGTGGAGTTTGGAGGCTATTTTAACTTTCAAGCAAACACATTTGGAAGTGTTGGACAGGGCAGCTTTGAAGTTTATTAAAATGCAACACTTGAATGGCTTCCCTTCCTCTCACATACAATAGCCCCATGGTGAAATTCTAAGCAAAAGCCAAATTCTCCAACCTTCCCAGCATTCTCCTTACTGTGTGTGATGGCTGGGAGTGCAATTTAAACTTTCAAACAAATGCAATTTGCAGCAGTACCCTCCTTCTGCGTGGCACATGGTATGGTGTTGTAAGTATTCCTCAATGAAGAGTTTAAATTCTATAACCAGTCATAAACAATGGAATGTGTCCCAGATCTGATAATTTTATGAATGGATTGAGTAATGCATTAGTACAAGGTATTAATGCAGGGATATGTTGTAAGAAAAACCAATTTACAGCTGTGATTAATAGTTTGTAGTTCTGTGTGTGTGACTCTGTTGCCCAATAAACAAGGCACTGGTCTTTGACAAATTTGGGGATGGTTTCAGATCAACATTTTAAAAGATAAATCTATTTCCCTTTATGTGTAGGGGTTTGTTCTTTTCATTCCAAGCTCTGTTTTCATTTATGATTTATACAGATCTAACCAATCTGTAATGTGTTTCTAGATTTGGTGAGCTTGTGAAATGATCTATCTGCTTAGTGTTGATGGAGTTATGTGTTTGTAGTTGTTGTATTCAAAGTATCAAAGGTATACCCACCTAGGTTTTGCAGAGCCTAAAGAGTAGAAGGATTCATATCCTTGTCATGTTGTCCAAGCCCTGATGTGTTTCATAGACTGAAATTGACCATTTCATAGAAGGATTGCAAGTATACTTGGGTTATCAGTTTTGGTGAACAACAAAAATGGCAACTCTGCTGGGGACAGAGGTGTAAGAATTCTATCAAGTCAAATCCATGAGTCTGGCCATATCCATTTGAGGAAAGAGTCATAAAAGTGTTGTAAATCTGAAAGTGTTTTCAGATCTATTGTTGTCTACCTGGTAGTGTTGTATGAAGTCAGGAATGTCTTCTCTGTATCATGAGAGTCAATTCTTATCCAAGTGTTGAAAGTCTGATATCTCTTTATCTTTGTGTAAGTCCAGATCTGTTAATGTTTTGTAATGATTTTATAAATTCTCACAGTAGTGAGTGGCGACTCTGAAAGATCTCTGCTCCAGTGTGCACTATTGTAAAAAATAAAATTAAAGGATTTGGTGAGCTTGCAGCAAAGAGGTAACAAAGGCTTGGAGTTTTGAGATTGAAGGTCTCAGTCAAAAGGAAAATGAAGTGAATAGCAACAACATTGATTTTACCAGGTATTCCTCAAGGTTTTTTGTGAAATTATGTGTTCCTTATGAGGTGAAAAAGTCACCGTTAAAAGGAAAAGAAATTTGCAGTATGCATACTTCATGTTTTTGAAATAAGTTTTTAGTCAGAAATATGGTGAGAAGTGTGTATGATTCCGAAAATTAGTGACTGCATATGTTTTTGAATGAATTTATGACACAATAAGTTGCATGGTCAAAAAATAATGGTTCAGTGACTGTTATAAAACCCGATGGATCCAGATGTAGTTCCTAGATCCGTGACATGTGCTGGTATAATCTTTGTGATTTCATTTGATTTGCATTGTCTTAGGTAATCTTCATATGTTATGGTGGATTTTTGTTGTTGTTAGGCTAGGATTTTTGTGGTTGAATTCATTTATTTTTTCATTATTGTTATTTTTGTATCCATTTTCACCATATACACTTTCCACCTACCCACGGGTGAGATTAGTGTGATGCTTGAGGATGTCTACAGGATTCTCCAATTCTAGTGACCAGTGAGCAAGTTCAGTATTATTTTCAGGATTGTGGAGGGACAGAGGCGTGTAGAGCTATATTTGGTGATGAGAGCATTTTGAGAGGAGAGATCTGATGGGAGGATATAATTATGTATTATGAGACTCTCCCTATAATACTTGCAGGTTTGATTGGGGGATTCATCTATCGAGATAGGAGATCTTGAGGTTTTTCTGTTGGTTGGGGTGAGATTATTCAGAGCATAATGCAATGTCTGACTCGATATGTGTGGGGTGTTTGTAGGTTTTCTCATTTGTATCATGATCTTCATCAGGTTGTTTTCAATGAGGGTGCTAGTCTATCGACAGGATGCACACTTTTGCAGATGTTGTACTGAGAGCACATTGCTATTACTTGGCCTATTCATCATAGAGTTCATGGAGAGAGGCAGCCATATGTTTATCTATATGGAGATATCCTTATTTAGCATAAGATGGGTAAGATGGAGTATTGGCATTGGGTTTTTGATTCATTGGATAGTGTGATGTGGAGACCTTATATCGATTGTGAGCCATGGATGGATGATGCATAAACATTACCATTTATTATGTAGAGTAGATATCATACCACTGTAAGGATGAATACTAGCAGCGGTGGAGTCATGGGACCTCCTCAGAGGAGCGGTGATCGTGAGAGATAGGCATCTGGAGGATCTTCTCTCCCACAACCACAGAGATAGACAAAGTTAGGTGGTAGTGGTACAGGACAGCCGTGACTTGACTTTGTATTGATGAGGCATTTGTACTTTTGATTTGATATCATTGTATACTTGAACTTTTATTGTTTTATGATGATCTATATGCAGACATGGATTCTATACGATGATGATATTTATTATGCATGTTACTCTATATGATGATGATATTTATGCATTGATTATATGGATGATGTTATGATATTTCCTCTTCATTATGATGATGCAATGATAAATGTTTTTTATTTTTGTTTGTGATGACCATGTATGCAAATGAAAATGATTACTAACTTAAATGATGTGTAAATGCAATGATCTATATGCGAATGCAAATGAATGATTATGTAATATGTTATTCAAATGTTTTTGATGCACTTGAATGCAAATGAAAATTATGTGAAAATGCAAGTGTTATAGTGATGATGATTATGAATGCTATGTTTAATCAAACCTATAATGATAAATGCTTATAATGATGAATGAATATAAGTGCAAAAGATGCAACTAAATGACCTTAATAGATAAAAAGAACTAAAATGAGAATGATTCTAATGCAAAATGATGATTACTACATGATTAATGAAATGCACTTAATTGAATGCAAACTAATACAATGATTAAAATACAAATAAATGAAATGGATGATGAATTTAAAATGACTCTAAAGATGAATGAAC
Source organism: Cryptomeria japonica (assembly GCF_030272615.1). Classification (NCBI taxonomy): domain Eukaryota; kingdom Viridiplantae; phylum Streptophyta; class Pinopsida; order Cupressales; family Cupressaceae; genus Cryptomeria; species Cryptomeria japonica. The sequence continues at coordinate 743,724,613 of NC_081411.1, read as the reverse complement.
CTATGATGATCAAATGCAAATTGTTTTTGTTTGTCCAAGTATACTCAATCTTTATTTATGACCATTGATCTCTGAATGAAATGAGATGCTTATAATGCAACTGACAATGAATACTTATAATGCAAATGAATAATGAGCTAATCTAAAATGATTAGACTAAAAATGATATTGCTATTCTTCATTTGCTTGTCTTGTAACAGTGCTTGATTTCATCATTGAGCTTTAAAATGTTGTAAGAAAATACAAACAACTTGACATAAAGATTCAAGATGACCTAAGTATTTCTTACATGGATTTTGATATAGCAAGTTAATACAAGCAACTTGATATAATGAGTCAAGTTGACCTGAGTATTGCTTGCAGAACAGACAAGGATTATCTCCTTTCATGCATGACATGGAACGTCCTCCTTTATCTTTTGCCGATCATATCCTTAGACAAGTAAATACCTTAATAAGATATAAACCACATACAACAATCAAAGAAAATAATCATGCCCCATTATAGCTTTTGTAGTCATAGACATCCTTGATTCATATAGAGTACATGATTAGTAATAAAATCAAGAAATAAACATTGAATCTTGCATATCATTCACATGTTCTAATGGTCATTAATTGATATAATCATCTTGATGAATGATCTTTGATAATCCTTTATTACCTATTGGTTGATTCTTCATTTTCTGAGTTTCACGATTCAGTTGTAATGAAATGCCTTGATCTTCATTGATTTGTTGCTCGTTATCTGTTTCAAAATCCTGGGTGTTTTTGGTTTTTCTATGTTTTTTGAATGTTTTTAATTTTTCAAAGATTCAAAAGATCACCTTTGCAAAAGGAATTAGGTTTTTGCCCTCAGCGGAAACAAAAATTTATTATGGATGTATGAATTGATCAAGATCCAAACCATGGTGGGATAAAATGCAGATTGATTGATTTTGATAAAATCTAAGACAATGACTACGATAAGTATGTCAAAGATTGATAATTGTTGGTAAGCTGCATATTTTTTGCTAATGGTTTAGAGCAATAGATGTGAAAGATGGAATGGATGAGCTAGGAAGTGATAGATTAGATATGATATAGTGGATAGGTGCGCAAATCGATCTCATAGATGGAGGACTCACTTTTTAGATAGCGCCTTTTTACCAGGTTTTCACCATCTAAATTTATTGCATTTTTTTTCCTTTTCATATTTTTATTTTTTTATTTTCCCTGTTTCATGCTTTTTAGGGATTTTTTCTGATTTTTACTAATTTCTTCAGGACTTTATATGCTTTTTATTGATTTTTTCCAGGACTTTATATGCTTTTTATTGGTTTTTTTCCAAGATTTTATATGCTTTTTATTGATTTTTTTCTAGGATTTTATATGCTTTTTATTGATTTTTTAAAAGGATTTTATATGCTTTTTATTGATTTTTTTTCCAGGATTTTATATCTCAAGCATAGAACTTATTGAGATGAATAGAATTGATAGGTTCATCAAACCAATCACCTTCAGGGGTAGATAACTTGTATGCTCCTGAGTCATATGTTGCTACTATGACAAAAGGTCCTAGCCAATTTGGTTCAGATTTACCCTTCTTTTCTCGGTCTTGCTGATTTCTTGGATTCTCCTTTAGAACTATATCTCCATCTGAAAAATGCATGGCTTGACTCTGTGATTATAACTTCTTGCCATTCTCTGTTGATATACTTTCAAATGATTTGTTGCATTTTGGTGACGTTCCTGAATCAGTTCAAGTTCTTGGAGTCGAGAGACTCATTGTTCTTCTTCTGGTATAAGACCTTTCAAGGAAACCTGTAGAGAAGATATCTCTACTTCTATGGGTAATATGGCTTCTGATCCATAGACTAAACAATATGGAGTTGCCCCCATTGGTGTGCAGATGCTGGTACGGTATGCCCAAAGAGTAGGATTCAGCTGAATGTGCCAGTCTTTTCTAGCGTCATTGACTATTTTCTTCAAGATTTTCAAGATAGTCTTGTTTGATGCCTCAACTTGACCATTTCCTTGTGGATAATACGGAGTAGAAAACCTATGTTGGATATGAAACTGCTCATAGAGTTCCTTCACATCTTGATTCTTAAATGGTCATCCATTGTCAGTGATAATGGTCAGAGGAACTCCATAGCGATAGATTATATAATTCAAGATGAATGATGATATTTGTTTTCTTGTCACTTTTGTCAGAGGTACTCCTTCAATCCATTTAGTGAAATATTTAGTAGCAGTCAGAATGAACATATGTCCATTAGAAGATGAAGCATTTATCTTTCCTACCAAATCAAGGCCCCATTGAGAAAATGGCCATGATCTAGCCATAGGATACAATTCTTGTGCTGGTGCGTGAATGAGATTCCAATGGATCTGACATTGTTTGCATTTTTTGGCATATGTGAATGAATATCTCTCCAAAGTAGGTCAATAGTAACCCATATGAAGAAGTTTCTTAGCCAGTGTTAAACCACTTGAGTGTGTGCCACAAATACCTACATGAACTTCGTTAAGAACTTTTTCAGATTCTTCTTGTTCAAGACATCTCAATAAAGTACTATCTAGACCTCGCCTATATAAGGTATCAACAATAATAGTATAGCGGGATGATTGATGGATAAAATTTCTTCTTTGATTGTGGGATAGGTCAAGAGGAAGGATATTCTCTTTTAAGTACTAATAGGTTTGGCCGTATAATGATTGACCGATCCTTGATATATGACAAATCATGTAGGTATGCTGGGATTGAATGGTAGGGATTAAGATATCTTCCATGAGGAATTTGTAATATTGTTGATTCTCTCGATTTTCCAAGAGATATGTTATTGTAGCCATTGCATTTGCTATTTTTTTCTCATTTCTTGGGATATGAGTAAAGGATACTTTTGCAAAGTGTTCTTTAAACTCTTCTACCAGTTGTTTATAGGACATGATCTTGTCATCCTTAGTTTGATAATCATCATTTATTTGGTTGATAATAAGCTATGAATCACCATAAATATGCAATTCCTTGATATTCCATTCAATAGCCATTTTGAGCCCAATAGTCAATGCTTCATATTGCATAATATTGTTTGTGCATGGAAACCATAGTCTATATGATTTTGGAATTGTGTGTCCTTGAGGTGTGATGAATAAAATTCCTCTGCCTGATCCATATTGTGTATAAGAACCATCAAAGTACAATTCCCAAAAATTTGTAATTATTGTCAGAATGTCTGCATCAGGAAATTCAATGTGCAATGGTATGTCATTTTGTAAAGGTGCTTCAACTAATTGATCAACAATGACTTCTCATTTGATAGCTTTTCGATCAACATAGACTATATCAAATTCACTCAGTATCATAACCCATTTGGCTAATCTGCCTATCAAAGTCGACTTGTTCAACAAATACTTTAGTGGATCTGTCTTTGCTATTAGCTTCACAGAATGAGTCAACATATAATATCGCATCTTCTGAGTTACAAATAAAACTGCTAGACATGTCTTCTGTATTGATGTATAATTCAATTCATAGCCAACAAGTGTTCTACTGATGTAATACACTGCTCTTTCTTTTCCTTCTTCATCATGTTGAGATAGGAGAGTGCCTAATGATACCTTTGTCACCGAGATATAAAACAACAATGGTTTCTCTTTGATTGGTGATACTAGTACTGGAGGATTCATGAGATATTCTTTGATTTGCATAAAAGCCTCTTCACATTTCTGATCCCATTTGAATGGAACATTCTTATGTAGAAGATGAGTGAATGGATGACATCTATCTGCTAATTTGAGAGACAAATCTTCTGATTGATTGCAATCTTCCTTGTAAAGATCACAATTGACTTATGTTCGTAGGTGACTCCATCTCCATGATGGTTTTGACCTTTTTAGGATCTACTTCAATTCCACAGGCTGATATAATGTACCCAAGAAGTTCTCCAAAGGTTACTCCAAATACACATTTCTTTGGATTTAATCTCAATTGATATCTTTCCAGCCTATCAAAGATCTTGCTTAAGATGTTCAAATGTTCTTGTCTTGTATGAGATTTTGCAAGTATATCATATACATAATCTTCCATAAATGTATGCATCATATCATAGAAAATTGTCGTCATATCCCTTTGATAAGTCACTCCTGCATTCTTAAGCCCAAATGGCATAACATTCCAACAATAAGTACCCCATGCACAGGTGAATGCTATCTTTTCTTGATCTTTAGGGGCAATTCTTATTTGATTGTATCTCGTGAAGCCATCCATTAATGAAAACATCTCATGCCCTACTGATAAGTCCACAATTATATCAATGTTGGGTAGCGGGAAATCATCTTTGGGACATGCTTTGTTCAAATCTTTGAAATCGGTGCAGACTCTTATGCTTTTATCCGGCTTTGACATTGGTACAATGCTTGAAACCCATTCTGGATAGGCAACAGGTCTTATGAAACCCACATCTAATAGTTTCTTGAGCTCGACTTTTACAAGAAGCGCAATGTGTAGATGCATCTTTCTTAGCTTTTACTTAACTGTTTTTTCTTCTAAATCCACATTGAGATGATGCATTATAAGATCTAAATTAAGTCCTGGCATGTTAGCATAGGACCAAGAAAAAATTATTTGTCTTTGTTTGAAGAATTCTATGTATTCTTTCCTCTCTTTATATGATAATGAGGTAGAAGAATGAAGTATCTTAGAGTCCTTTGATGTTCCAATTTTTATTGCTTATGTTGGCTCTATTAGAATACCAGACCTCTCCTGAAAATATGTAGGGAGGATGTCAAACTTTCCATCTTCTAGCACCTCCAAGAGGTTTTCATTGTTAGATACATCCTTTATTTTCCATTTTGATTGATCTAGTGTTGCCATGAAATGGTTTTCAACAGTAGGTCTCTTTCCTTGTTTTATTTCAATTTTGTGACTAGAATGTTTGGCATTCTCCTAATTGCAAGAAACGTTACTTGATTCCACAATGGAAGATATCTTAGGTGTTATGGGTTCGACAACATTAAGATACACAACTAAGTCATGATCATTGGAAAAGACATCTAATTTAGGGTTTTCTAGATTATCCCAATCAATTAGTTCAAGATGAAGAATGGGTAAGTCATAATCATTGTCATCGTTAGGCGCTTCAAATTTCATGACATAATGATCATAATTTGGCGTAGAGTAGGTAATGCCATAGATAGAATGATCTTGAGGATTACCTCTCCCAAGTATTCTCCGATTAGTTCTAACAAAATCAGTATTAGCATTTTGTAATTCACACTCAAATGGCTCTTCATCTGATGTTTGTCCCTTAAACAAATGTATTATATCAACACACATGTCTTTAGTACTGCAAGTTCCTTCTTGATTATTTTTAATAAATTCATTTGCATTTTGAAGTTGACATACTTGTGTACATGATATAGAGAATTCTTTTGTTAGCTTTTGTCTTCTTTCAAATTCAGCTTCTTCTGAACTAATAATCAATCCTACTTGACTATCTCTTAGTTCTTCTATGGTTCTACCATACCTTGGTACATCTGGCTTTTTATTTAATATAAATTTAATATTTCTAGATGCTTGATCCATATCTGTTTTTGCTTCTTGTGGCGTTATTTCTTTGTCTTTGTCATCCCCTTTCTTTTGTTGTCTTGTATATGCCTCTAGATTTTGAGTTCTTCTTGTCTTCTTTCTAACTCCATGTTTTGTGTTGTAATAGACAAGTCTTCCTTTGTGATAGCTACTTTCACTTCATTTCTTTATTCACTTGATATACTAGATGAGACATCTGGGCCCCATTCATATTAATTTGAATCTATCTCTGAACCATTGTCTAGGACTATACCACTATACCACACAGGAATGTTGTATGGTGCAAAAAGTTCCCTGATTTCTGCCATCTCTATTTTCACTGCTTCTGGAATATCTTGTTCAGATTTTGCATTTTCTCATATTTCTCGAACTTGTTGACAAGATTCTTCCTTTCCTTTGATTGCAATCTCTTCTTCTTGTTTCTCATGTTCTTCTTGTTTTTGCTTATTGGTTACTCTTTCTGCTGCTTGATGTAGCTTTTCTTGCCATTGTTCTTCTTTAGAGACTGATTTCTTTCTCCACTTTGGCTGTTGATGATTATGTTGCTTTTGATTTGATTTTAGATATCCAAGTCCTGATTTATCTTCTTTAGATTGCGAGTGGGGACAAATTGGTTCTGAAATACCTTGATGTCGCTTACCAATTGGTCCTTTTCCTTCATATCCCATTTTTTGTATGATTTTATAACCCTTGCCATATTATTCTATGGGAATATTAACTTCTGTAGCTGTTGCTATAGTTTCATTTTCATCTTTGTACAACCAACCAAGAATGTCCTTGTCTTCGGTTTCTTCGTCAAGGGTTTTAGCTCTAACAAATGCTCCGTTAAACATATCTTTTGATTTCTCTGAGGTCTTTGATTGGATATTTGTAGGATTTCCATATGACTTAGGTGAAAGTGGAAATTTATGCAAAGAATATTTTCCCATTCCTTCATTCAATTTGAGCTTTTTCTCAAAGGTTTCCCATAAATTTTCTTGAATTTCTTTGGTAGGATATACTGATTCTCTGTTATGTGGAACTCTTGTATCTTGTGTTGGCTTTAGATTATTGCAATATTGGCTAGAGCCTGCAATTATAGTGACCTGTTGTGCTTCATGAGGAAATTTTACACATTGATGATATATAGAAGGAAATGCTTGCATGGTGTGAATCCACGGTCATCCTAGAAGAATGTTGTAAGAGAGGTTCAAATCTAAAACCTAACATAATGTATTCTTTTCCAAAGGTCCTATTTTGATCGACAACACCACAGTTCCTTTAGAAGAACGTTCTGCTTCATCATAAGCTTTAATAGTTATTTTCTTCTTTGGATCTACTGCATTTTTTGAATATCCCAAAGCTTTTATTAAACTTAATGCACAAATGTTTAAGCCTGCTCCACCATCTACGAGTACACGTTTGACATGAGTTTTATTAAAGGAGCATTGTGAGGATGTTTCAAGGATGCGTCATCATTTTTAGAAAATGATAAGCAATGAGGGGCTATAAGGTGTCCCACCATGTTTTGGAACTGATCTACATTCAAGTCTTTTGGAACTATTATTTCCACTAAAGCTTTTTCCAAAATTTCCTTATGCATAGGTGAAACTTTGAGTAGTTATAAAATTGATATTTGAGCGGGTATTCTTTGTAATTTCTCTACTAAATTGTATTGTTGTGAAGTGGATGTTGAGTCTTTTGTTATACCTGGAATGGTGACCTTTGCTTTGCTTCTCGTAATGACATTGATTGGCTTTGAAGGTGGATTATCTTTAACAATGATGACATTTACTACATCATCATATGTATAAGTGTAGTTCACTTTGGCTTTTCCTTTGTCATCTTTTAATTGGAATGGTTCACCTTTGTCATAATTCGGAAGTGGAGTTTTGAAAGCTAGGTGTGATTCATTTGTCTTATGGCTATCCACTGTGATAGTTCCATTATTGATTAGATCTTGGATAAGGTGTTTCAATCTCTGACAATCATTTGTTTGGTGTCCTTTATTCTGATGGTAATTACAAAAATGATTGTCATTCCACCAATTAGGCTTGACTTGTGGTTCATAGCTTCTTCCTTTTGGTAAAATAATTAGTTTGTTGGCAAGAAGAGTTTTTAAAGCTGATTCCAATGGTTCTCCAATGTTTGTGAATTTCCTGCGAGGATTGGAGAAGAAATACTTGGTAGCGCTATTATCATCATTTCCTCCATTGATGACATTCCTATTCTTTGACCATAACTTGGGTTCGTCATTGTTACTATTGTTGTTGTTGTTGTAGTTGTTGTAATAATTATTGTAAAGTTTTAGTTCTCCTTTCTTTACCATCGCGTCTTCTATTTTCAGACCATTCTCAATCATCTTGGCGAAGGAGGGAGGACTTTGCATTTTTAGTCGATAACTCATTTCATTGGTAAGATTATCAATGAATATGTCCATCTTTTCTTGATTAGGTACATCTCTTGGATACCTATTAAACATATGTTTCCATCGTTACAAGAAGATCATAAAAGATTCACCATTCTTTTGTTTAACATTGCATAAAGCCAACATTGTTATCTCATTTCTTATATTGTAGGAATATTTTGAAATAAATCTATTCACAAGTTCTTCAAAAGATTTGATTCCGGATGGTAATTTTGAAAATCATTCCATTGATTGTCCATTTAAATGCATCAGGTAAGTTTCATCGTGGACAAATTCCATACTCATAGTACAAAACTCCCTAATGTGATCCCGAGGATTAGATTTTCCATCGTATTTGTCATATTTAGGGATCTTGCAATATTGTGGAAACGATACCATATTCAAATTTTTATTGAAAGGATATGGACAAATATCTTCCAATGAATACTTCTTGGAGCTTGTTCCATTTTTCATATCTTGTATCTGTTGTTGTAGAGTTTTCATTTGTTGAGTAAGGTTTAACAATGGATTATCCATATAGTTTCTCCTTATTTCTTCGTAAGTTCTTTTATCACTACACTCTTTTCTTGTGTCATATCGTTCTTTTCTTGTCTCTTCATGACTTTCTTTGTTTACATCTTCATTATTTGGATCATCTATGTTTTGGGTGTTACTTGTCTCCACATCTTGCTTCAAGATTTCTATGTTAAAATCTTGTGGAAATTTAGCTCCTGGTTTTGCCAACATCAAAAGATATTTCTCTTTTTGTTAAGCCAATTATTTTTCCATTAGTCTATCAAATTTGAAATCTTGCTCAAGGTCTCTAATGGTGGTATTGGCCGCTTATTTGTCAACATCGGTATACCCAAAAGTTTGGAATATTGGATTATCTTCTTCCTCCATTTGTTTTTGTTGTTTTCTAAGTTGTTCATATTGAGCTCTAGTCCAAACTAGCATGTGATTGTTTCAAATTTTTTGAAATTTCCAAAGGACAAGTCAATAGGTGATTATTTGTTTAGGAAGATATGCTTTGTTGATTTTACCACTATTTGTTCATTGTGATAAAACGTCTCTTTGTTGAAAAGCACGTCTTTGCAAAATTTCTCCATCAAACTCTGTCCCACAACCACGTAAATAGTGATGAAAACGGTGTAGGAATGTCCTATGTTTTAATAAGATGTTGCGATTGATATACAAGAATCTTATTCTTTTCTGAGTAGCTTTATAACTGGGTTTTCTTTTCTCAAGGCGATACTTAAAAGTCATATAAGCATCTGACAGTTTACAAGTTTGTTTGATTCCAATGTTAGTGCAATTCTAATTTTGATATGACCTATGTTCAAAATAGGAAAGATATATCCAAGATTATGAACATAAGATAAATTGATCAAGCTTTGTGATAGAGGATTTGATATATCCCGATGAGAAACTTGACAATGATGTCAACTTTTGCACTTAAAATGTTTGAATCAATAGCTTGTTGAATGTTTATGCTTATGGAAACCTTTCGGGAATAGCCTGTTGGATTAGTGACCTAGTTATTGAACTAGTTTAAAAATGCATGATGGTTTAGAGACAAATCTACTCAAGAAGTGTTTTTATATTGATGTTGAAATTTTGGTTTGATATGTTTTTTAGATGTGAAAAAAGCCTTTGTGCTAACTTTTGTGACAAAGAGTGTTAACTTATGGGATAGAAGCACTATTTTGTTGCTTGAAAGCACTATTCTGATTATATTTCAAGGATTCTGCTCAAATCCTTTAGCAAGTTGTTGGATTTTCTCTCATTTTTAGGTGATGATTTTCTTCAATTTTTGACCATTTTGAACATGTCATAGACATAGAAGACACAATGTTTTTGAAAAACAAAATACATAAGCAAGTACAAATCCTATGGAAGGTCGAGACAATAATTGTTGAATCTCACATGGGGTTTCCCCCGAGGCTACACTATTCAAAGCAGATATTTAGATACTTGACTCCACTGGCTCCACCCTCGACACTCACTTCTCTAGGGCAGCCAAGCACAAGTTTCCATGAAAAATCCCCATGGAAAACTTTATATCTCTACTAAGAACCGTATGTGTGTGAGCCACTTTAGAGGTCTGAACCCCTGCGCCAACAACTAGAAGGTTTTTTGGCAACTAGTACAAGTGGGTTTTAGTAAAGGCTTACGGTCATGTGGCCATACATGCAACACTTTCATCTTTGTAAATATAGAAGGTTCCCAGCCTATAGAGGTTACACTCCATAGGGTTTATGGGGAAACATAGTGTCGGTATGAACTTATCAGCACATGTTTCTTGTGACTTTCATCACAAACATGATTTATTTAGAGTGGATTGGAAGGACTCGGTATTATCTTGTTTCTACTTTGGGTCGTTCCCCTCTCATTAGCCCCCTCAAGGCAGCCCGAGAAGGTAGGCCCTCTAAAGGTTATACATAAAAGAAAGCAGGTATGGTTTTTCTGATCACCGTATGATGGTGAGAGAATACTTACCTACTACTTCATCAAGCATGAAAAACACAAGTCCATTTTAGCTTTTCTAAAATCTATGTGCAACTATTTTAAAGAAGTCACTCAAAATGCAAGTTGCATGCTGTTAATTTATCTCCCTTAGTTAAGCTAAATGAACATGACATGATGTGTTACTTTCCAAAATAGAACTCTTAATTAACTAGGTAAGGGAATGCAAAAAAATAATCCTGCACATGCATGTCAGTAGTTTGAAAAATTTAAGTTCTTGGACATTCAGACCTGCAAGAAAATTCTGTCAGTTGCAAATAAAAGCGCTATCCTAACAAATGTGTTGTCTTTCACCTCAAAAGCGCTAACTTAAAGGAAAAAAGTGCTAACCCGAAACACAAGAATGCTTCTTTGCGGACTAAGAAGCGAGAATTCTCTGACAAAAGCGTTAACCAAACTAACAATGTGCTAACCTAAAGGACAAAAGTGTTGTTCTGAAGATTAAATGCATTGATTTATAGACAAAAGTGCTAACCTAAATGACAAATGTGCTAACTTGAAAGACAAAAGTGCTAACCTATCAAATAAAGGCATAGTCAAAACTCACACTGGAGTGAATATGTATTACAAATGCATTAAATTTTCTTTTTGCGAGAATTAGATAGGATATTAGAAAGAATATGCAAGGCTTTGAGCCCCATGGTGGGTGCCAAAATGTGTCGACTTGAATTTTATCATTAGAATACTACCTGCAACATATTAGTTTCACAAAATAAAAAGGAAATGCTACAGGAAATCCAAACTCAACCAATGAAACTACATGAAATACATATAAAATAAAACATTATTTTTACCTTCATGATTTAAGTCTCATTGTGTCTTAACTCCACTGTTCCTGGTTGCAGATGGTGTGCTCTCAGACAAGAACTGATAGCTTCCACAATGGAATATGAAGAATGGACTGATAACTAATAGTTAACTGATACTATGATATGTAATGCTAAATGATTATGCTATTTGCTTCAAGATTAAAACTGACAGATGCATAAGTTTTCACAAATGATTAGCTTGAAAACTCACTTGAAGACTAACTCTTTCTCAACTCAAACTTCTGATTTTATAAACTTTGAGAGGATAAGATGATGTGGCCCAAATCATTGGTCATGATTGTTAGGTCCCAGAGACAACTGAGATGGGGGGGGGGGGGGGGTGAATCAGTTATCAAATAAATTCAAACCAAAAACAACTTAACCAACTTAATGCTTAATACCGGTAAACTAGTTTAATATGCCGGTAGATAGATTTAATAGTTAATTGCTATATCGGTAAGGATTAGTGCATGAAACATAAAGACAAAGTCATTCACAACACATAACACCAATATTTGTATGTGGAAACCCTGTAAGGGGAAAAACCACGGTGGGAAACCTTACCCACAATCAGATGATACTACTGCAGATAGTAAGTGTACATAAATGGGGTTTGCACATTCAAAAAGGCCAAGTGCCTAGAACTCACTGCTAATCACAGAATGGGAGTCACACTGACTACATTTGGATGGTTAAATACAATAAGAATGTACTGCACAGAATATCATCTTCATATGCTGGATTCATTACTAGTGTAATTTTGATTGTCTTCACATAAACCCTTCCTTCAATCTTCAAATGATGTCTGTGTGTATAGCTCTGCTTATTCTTGCATATACCTTCACACAATCCTTTTTCGCATTCCACACATGATCTTACAAATAAGATCTTACATTTATACCATAACCTAAGACCAATTTTAGTAGGTCAGCTCTACAAGATATTACAATACAAACATTTTACAAACAATACAATATTCGATGCAATAACCGATTGAACATGTCATCTTAATGCATTTACAACAATAATTAATCATCTCCATAGCATGCCATGCTGATCTGGAAAAGATAAACCTACCGGTGTAACCCTAGACCTATTTGCAGGTAACAACAAATATGCAAATATGAATAAACCAATAAACAAAACTATGGGACAAGATGTCCAAACAATGTCTTCGACATTACCAAATGTTTTCCATATCATTCCAAGTGTCGGTGATCATTATATCTTGTCGGTGTACCAGATACCAGTGACTGTGCATGAGTCACTTGCTTTCCGGTGAATGTTGTTGATTCTCCAAAGTGCCAGAGTTGATAAGTGTTTAGTAGGTGTTGACATCAATGACAAAACCATACCAAAATACCAACAATCTCCCCCTTTGGCATTGATGGCAACACAAGATGGAAAAACCATCAAAGTGCCAAAACATAAATGCCAAATACCAAAAACCAACAATCTCCAAAAAGATCATAACCAGAAAATCAAAATACAGATACAAAGAGTAATAATCTCTCCCAAACAACAATCTCTCCCCCTAGGAGAAACATGTGTTTTCCTTGTGTTTTTCAAAGTTTTTCCATACCAATTTCTCCCCCTTTGACATCAAATGCCAAAGTTACAACAAAACATCTTACCAAGCCAAGTTCATATACAAAATACCAATCAATTCAATATACCAACTACTCCCCTTGAGAAGTAGCTTCCCATCAAAGCTGGAAAAAAGATTTCTTTGTTAATTCTACCGGTTGATGACAATCATCAACTGTCTAAGTCTCTACTGGTGGTGGTATGACTCCAAGCTGATCTCTGAGATATTCATAAGTCTCCTTAGGCAAAGGTTTAGTGAAAATATCTGCAATCTACTCTTTAGTATTCACATAAACCGGTTTTATCTCCTTTGCTTCAACATTTTCCCTTAGAAAATTTAGTTTGATAGAAACATGTTTGGTTTTATAATGTAATACTGGATTCTTAGATATATCAATTGTTGCAGTGTTATCACAATAGATAGTAATAGGTTCCTTGCATTTTACCTTTATGTCTTTCAACATTTGCTTAAGCCATAGTACCTGTGTATAGTTAGTTGCTGCTGCAACATATTCTGATTCTGCTGTTGATAAAGATGTACAACTTTGTTTCTTACTCAAACAAGAAACTAGTCTGTTTCCAAGAAAGAATGCTCCGCCGGTGGTGCTTTTTCTATCATCCACATCTCCTGCCCAATTTGCATATGTGTATGCACATAATTCAAAGTTTTCATCTCTAGGATACCATAATCATTGTCATCTGTTAAAGAAAATCCATCAGGTTGTTCAATGTATACTTCTTCTTCAAGATCTCCATTCAAAAATGCACATTTAATATCCATTTGATAAACTTTGTAGTTCTTGTGTGCTGCAAAAGCCAAAAATAATCTGACTGCCTCAATTCTAGCTACCGGTGCAAAGGTTTCATTGTAATCAACTCCTTCCTTCTGAGAATATCCCTTACACACTAGTCTTGCTTTATTTCTGACAACCTTACCATCTTCATTAAGTTTGTTTCTAAATACCCATTTGGTTCCAATTACATTTTTATCTTTAGGCCGGGGAACTAATGTCCAAGTGTTATTTTTCTCAATTTGTACTAATTCTTCTTCCATAGCTTTAATCCAAAATTTATCTTCACATGCCTCATTAATAGATGATGGTTCAATTTGAGAAATAAGACATACCTCTTCATTTGCCAATCTTCCTCTTGTCATAACTCCTTTAAACTTGTTTCCAATTATCTGATCTTCAAAATGATTCAATCTTATATACCGGGGTGTTTTTGTTTGCTGTTGTCCCTCAGTTATTGTGGAATCCTCAGATGATACCGGGGTAACTGGATCTTCATTCTGTATTGGTGGATTCAACGTAGGTTCATTTGTCAAAATTTATGTTGCCGGTTCAGAGTCTATATACCTTGAAGTTCCTCTGAATTGTTCATCAATTTTTACATTTGTACTTTCAACAATTTTCTGCAATCTTTTGTTAAAACATCTATATGCCTTGCTCTTAGATGAATAACCAAGAAATATTCCTTCATCACTTCTAGGATCAAATTTTCCAATATACTCATCTCTTCTGATATAACATTTACTTCCAAAAATTATGAAATACTTAAGAGTAGGAGTATTACAAAACCATAGTTCATGAGGGGTCTTACCGGTTTCACCTTTGATGTGAACTTTGTTGAATGTATAGACCACTGTACTGACTACCTTTCTCCAATATACATGTGGTAGGTTTGCTTCTGATAACATACTTCTTGCTGCATCCAAGATAGTTTTGTTTTTCCTTTCAACAACTCCATTTTGCTGTGGTGTCTGAGGTGTTGATAGCTATCTTCTAATTCCATTTACTTCACAGAATGTATTAAACTCCTTAGATGTAAATTCTCCTCCTTGATCTGATCTTAGACATTTGATTTTCTTACTGGTTTCATTTTCTACCATTGGTTTGAATAGTTTGAACTTTCCAAGTGCTTCTAATTTTTCTCTGAGAAAAGTAACCCAACACATTCTAGAATAGTAATCAATGATTAGCATGAAATATCTATCACCTTGTAAGCTTTTAGTTCTTGCTGGACCACATAAATCAGTGTGAATCAAATCAAGAGCATTATTGGATTTTTTTGGAATACTTTTGAAACTAGCTCTAACTTGTTTTCCAAATTGACATTCCTTACATATTGTATTCTAAGGTTTGACAATTTTAGGTAAATCTCTAACTGCCTTAGTAGTACTGATCTTCACCATGCAATCAAAGTTTACATGATAGAGTCTCTTATGCCATAGCCAACTTTCATATATATGTGCAATTAAGCATGTCTTTTCACTATTATTCAAATGAAAGATATTACCTCTAGTCTGATTACTAGTTACAATTTCCAAACCAGTTCTATTCATGATTTTTCATTTTTCATTTTTGAATTGTAACTGAAATCCTTTCTCAACTAATTGACCAACACTCAAAAGATTATGGTTTAATACTTCAACATAGTAAACATTGTCAGTGTTATGTTTACCATCAAGATATATTGTACCCTTACCTTTGATTGAACAAGCTTTGTCATCTCCAAATCTCACTAAGCCTCCATTGTATTCTTGAAAGCTGAAGAATTTACCTTTGTCTCCTATCATATGATGTGAGCATCCTCAATCAATGATCCATTCATCCTTTACTTCAAATTTAGCTGCCAAGGCTTGTACTACCAGTTGAGCAGTAGGTGTTGGTTGAAATTATGTTATAGCAACAAAAACCCATCCATTGTCTACTGGATCCTCATCAGAATCATCAGTCACACCTTCATCAGCAATGTAACAAGATTTGTCTTTATTCTTCTTAAATCTGTATCTCTAATATTCAGGGTTAGGCTTGTATGTTCTTCTAGCTTCTTCTCTTAGTCTGGCATGTCTATCAAGGCATCTTGAAGCCATATGACCAATCTTATTGTAGTTAAAACATTTAAAGGGTGCTTTACCTTCATACTTCCAACTGGACCTTTAGGCATTTTCCTTGCAAATAGTGCTTCAAGTTCTTCATTTTCTTTCCTGCTTTCTTCAAGTTCTCTTGCATGAAAGGCTTTCCAATAAGATTTGTCAAATGATGGAGCAGATGATGTTGATGCTTTAAAGGCCAAATCTGTCTTTATAGTAGCAACAAGACCAAATTCTTCAATTTCAAAAGCTGAAAGTTTCCCAATTAATGTATACCTAGTAACTGATGTATTAGGCATTGTTCTTAACTCATTTATAGTAGTGACTTTCATTTTATATGCCGGTGGCAATCCTCTTAAAACTTTTGAAACAATTTCATCCTCACTTAAGGTTCCTCCACAACATTTAATACCCAAAACAATTTCATTTACTCTTTCCATAAAAGCAGAAATTCTTTCACCTTCTTCCATTTTTCAGATGTTCATACCTGACCCGGAAGCTTTCAAGTTTTGCAATTTTTACTATGGAATCTCCTTCATTCAGTGTTTCCAAATGATCCCAAATAGATTTAACAGTAGACCTATCTGATAGTCCCTTGATTTGTTGATCTGATAATGCGCTCAAAAGTGCTTCTCTTGCTTTGCAATCATTTTCCTCATCTTTAGTCAAGTTAGCTGGACTAGGCTGACCTTGTACAACAATAGTATAACCATTCTTTGTAACATCCCAGATGTCTTTTCCAATTCAATTTTGATGTGTCTCCATTCTGATCTTCCATATGCCATAGTTGGTTCCATCAAGTTTAGGACTGTCCTTCCTGAAATAATTAGTAGATATTGGTTCTCCTCAAGCTATTAAACTTCTACAAAAGAGGACTAGGCTTTGATACCAATTGTTAGGTCTTGGAGACAACTGAGAGGGGGGGGGTGAATCAGTTGTCAAATAAATTCAAACCAAAAACAACTTAACCAACTTAATGCTTAATACCAGTAAACTATTTTAATATACCGGTAGATAGATTTAATAGTTAATTGCTATACCAGTAAGGATTACTGCATGAAACATAAAGACAAAGTCATCCACAACACATAACACCAATGTTTATATGTGGAAACCCTGTAAGGGGAAAAACCATGGTGGGAAACCTTACCCACAATCAGATGATACTACTGTAGATAGTAAGTGTACATAAATGGGGTTTGCACATGCAGAAAGGCTAAGCGCCTAGAGCTCACTGCTCAATCATAGAATGAGAGTCACACTGACTACAGTTGGATGGTTAAATCCAATAAGAATGTACTGCACATAATAACATCTTCATATGTTGGATTCAGTACCGGTGTAATTATGATTGTCTTCACAAAAACCCTTCCTTCAATCTTCAAATGATGTCTACATGTATAGCTCTGCTTATTCTCACATATACCTTCACACAATCCTTTTTCGCATTCCACACATGATCTTACAAATAAGATCTTACATTTATACCATAACCTAAGACCAATTTTAGTAGGTCGGCTCTACAAGATATTACAATAAAAACATTTTACAAACAATACAATATTCGATGCAATAACTGATTGAACATGTCAGCTTAATGCATTTACAACAATAATTAATCCTCTCCATAGTGTGCCATGCTAATCTGGAAAAGATAAACTTGCCGGTGTAACCCTAGACCTATTTGCCAGTAACAACAAATATGCAAATATGAATATACCAATAAACAAAACTCTAGGACAAGATGTCCAAATGATGTCTTTGACATTACCAAGTGTTTTCCATATCATTCCATGTGCCGATGATCATTATATCTTGTCGGTGTACTAGATACCAGTGACTATGCACGAGTCACTTGCTTCCCGGTGAATGTTGCTGATTCTCCAAAGTGCCAGAGTTGATAAGTGTTTAGTAGGTGTTGACATCAATGACAAAACCATACCAAAATACCAACAATGATCACATTTGCAGATTTGGATGGCTATGAGCAAAGGTGAAGGTTGAGAGAAAGGAGGAAGGAGAAGACAAGTGTCACTCATCTCAGCTTGACTAGGTTGCTGACTGAGAGAATCTAGGGATGGTTGGAGAAAATTTAGGCATGAGAGGACAAGTGGACTCAAGTCCTTCCTAAGATGTAGGGATGTTGGAGAGAATATAGAAGAAGGTTATGAAATATGTGTACGTACACAATATTTCATTAAATTCGGAGGTTGGAGATAAATGATGAATTAATATTTAAGAAATATTAATATCTTTAGCCATATGATTAATGAGTTGGCAAAGGGAAGATGAAGTGGAGATGGAAGGTAAGTTGGAAATGAAATTAAATAATTTAAGAAATCGTTTAATATTTGAGACTATAGGATAGAAGAATAATCATTAGATATTAGATATTCAAATTATTGGAGGAAATAATTAAATATTAGATATTTAATTAATTAGAGGAATAAGATAGATGAATTAATTAATAAAAGATTTTAATTAAATTAATTAATAGAAAGACACGAAAATGAATTAAATAAATTAAATAAATTAATATTTTCAAATTAACTATTTAATAGAAGAATAAATATATAATAAATATAAAATATTTATTTAATTGCTCATAGCCATTTTTATGTGTATACAATACCCATAGCAACATATCTTACTAGAGGGTTTCTAATGGTGTCAATCCATATAGGTATTTGATCCAAAACCATACATGTCAATCCTTCAACTTCTTTGTTTCTGATTGACTTCATCATAGGTACAATTCCATTCGAACAAAGACTAGTAACAACCTTTAGGGCTTCCTTTATGATTTGGTATGGTCTATCCAGTCAAATGTAGTCATCATGAATCCTTCTCATCATATTCTTGATCAATTCTCTATCAGCTATCATCAGAAATTCAGTCCAAACATTGAAACCCTTGTGCCCTAACTCAGTGACCGATTGTAAATTTCATCTAGAGAGAGAACCTTCAAAATTATTTATTTTAACATTTTCATACTCCTTAATTTGTGCATAAAAAAACTTGTAGATATCTTCAAGACATACTATCCTAGCTAGTAGTGATGAAAATGTACCAACTGAGACCTCTCTTATCAACTCTTTCATAAATTTCTTGAATTTAGGTCAGGGTTCATCTTCACAACTAACAAGCTTCTTGGGATCCATGAGATAAAAAATTGTAAATACCTTTACTCTATTGATAGTAATTTTACTTGAATACTTCCTTCTACTCATAAAATTTGCCAATTCACCAATAACAAAATGAACATAAAAAATGCTATATATGCCATCGAATTGTTGGCAACAATTCAAAAAACTGAGAGGGGGCGGGGGTGAATCGATTTTCTCAAAAACTTTATTTAACTCAAACATAATTTCAGATTTGAATATTAATAGTGAAAGAACAAATCAACACCACATCAATAACACACAACACCAAGATTTGTGATGTGGAAAACCCGGTTAAGGGAAAAACCATGGTGGAAACCTACCCACAATATGATAATACCCTATTAGAAGTATATGAAATATTACAATGGGGAATGGACATGCATTTCGACACCCTGCCTAGAGCTCACTACTCAAAACACATAACAAGAAGGGCTACAACCCTTGGGAAGACTCACTATCTTACAAACATATTCAGATTGCATCCAAAGAATCATGAACTGATAAAATAACATCTCCTCACACCTAGTTATAGTTCCGGTTAAGCACATATCACATACTTTGCTCTTTTGCACTTCTTCACACCTCTTCTCTACTACTGAATGATTAATACATTATTCACACACACAAATAACTCTCTCACATTAATATTACATTTATTTATACATATCAACCTGTCTTTCAAGGTCAGCTCAACACACATCACAAATTACAAAGATATAACCATATACACGCTACAACATTATATGCAGAGAAAAACAATGTTGGCTAAGACATATTATGGACCTAAATTAACACCTCGAACATGAAACACCTCCAAAAATTATGCCTAGATCATTCACAACACACTATAATCATCATGTCGGTCAAGAACATGAAGAACACCATCAGATTAAGGAAGATCATCAATAACAAGCACAACGATCAATATGGACCACCAACACGAATATGACATGATCTAGAAACATCCAAAAGATTCATGAATTACCATACGAATAACTGCATCAATACCACTTACTAGAATCTTTATCATCATCATACCAAACTTCAAGAACACTCATTGAACTAACTGTCAAACTGAAAGATTCACTTACGGACCTCCAAATCATGAACCATTTGAATTGAGGACACACCAGAATGTCCCAAACACTCTTTCAAATCTACAAACTAAGATATTGCAATGTGGAGCAATGCAAAGCAAAATCTAAAACACTGATCAATGCCAAACAACTAAAAATCCAACCATGATACCGGATCTTATAACTCAATCAAATCTTTATGCGAACCAAATAAATTATAGTTGAATCAACTATAGATACTTATCTCAAAACCCTTTAATCTGTAACAACTCATTTGCAACACATTGGCCAAACCAACTCCTTTAATCTGATTGCAACAATGGAACACATAGGAATATGTTGACATCAATGACAACAACACATTCCAATAAACTTCTCAACAATCTCCTCCTTTGCCATTGATGGAAACATATGAATGTGAAAAATAATCAATGCAAAGAAAGAAAATAATTAGCTCCCCCTTAGATCATGCACATAGCTCAACATAGGTTTTTCACATAGCTCCCCCCCCCTTTGATATCAATGCTAAAGGCACATATTGCACAAATCTCTCAACAATCTCCCCCTTTGACCAAACTCTCTCTCCCCATAGTTGAACATCAAAACTAACAAATTTGAACATCTGAACCATAACATTGACTACTCCCCCTGAGTAGCAGCCACCACTCATCAATCTGGATCACAAGATATCTCTATGAAATTCATCGGATTGATACAACTCAATGCATCTTAGTTCTCATCTGGAGCGGTAATTACCCCTAACTTCTCTCTGAGATACTCGAAAGCATGTTTAGGCAAAGGCTTACTGAAGATATCTACAATTTGTTCAATAGTAGATACATATTCTATTTTGACTTCCTTCTCATTTACCTTTTCTCTAAAGAAATGAAACTTGATTAATATATGCTCAGTATTTAAATGCAACACCAAATTCTTAGAAGTGTTGATAGCACCTTAATTATCACAGTATATAGCAGTAGGCTCATCATAAACAACTCTGACATCCTTCAACATTTTCTTCATCCATATCACCTAAGTACAATTGCAAGCAACAACAATGTATTCAGCCTCTACAATAGATAAAGAAATAGCGTTTTGATTCTTACTCATCCATGAAACCAATCTCTTTCCCAAGAAAAATGTACCACCACTAGTACTCTCCTGGTCATCAATGTCACCTGCCCAATCAGCATCAGTAAAAGCACTAAAAGTAAAATCATCATCTTTAGGATACCATAAACCAAAATCAGCCATCCCTTTCAAGTATCTGAAAATTCTTTTGACTGCAGTGATATGGCATTCCTTAGGATCAATTTGAAATCTAGTAACAAGATACACAACATTCACAATATCCAGTCTAGTCTATGTCAAATATAGCGATCCATCGATCATAGATTTGTATCTGGTCTGATTTTCTTTCAAAGAATTATCATCCTTAGTCAACTTACATTTGGTCACGATAGGAGTACCAACTGGCTTAGAGTCATCCAAACCAAACTTCTTCAACAACTCTTTCACATGCTTGGACTGGGATATAAAAATTCCTTTATCTAACTGAGTAATTTCCAATCCCAAAAATAATTTTATCTCACCAATCATAGAAATTTCAAACTCATTCTTCATATCATCAACAAACTTCTTGCACAAACTATCATCTCCACCCAAAATAATATCATCAACAATTACCTCAACAATGAAAATGCTATCATGATCAATCTTGAAATATAGATTACTATCAGCAATACCTTTATTGAATCCAAGCTTCAAAAATACTTATCCAATCTAGCATACCAAGTTCTTGTGGCTTGCTTGATTCCATACAATGATTTCTTTAATCTGCAAACCATATCTTCTTGATCTATCAACTGAAATCCATTTGGTTGCTCAATATAATATTCCTCTTCCAAATCACCATTAAGAAAGGCTGACTTGACGTCCATCTGATAAACTTTATAATCTTTATAAGAAGCATAAGCAAGAAATAATCTAACAACTTCAATTCTTGCCACCCAAGAAAAAGTATCCTCAAAGTCAATTCCTTCCATCTAAGAATATCCCTTACAAACAAGTCTATCTTTGTTCCTAACCACTTCACCTTCCCAATTCAATTTTTTTTGAAACACCCATTTAGTTCCAATCACTTTCTTATCCTTAGGCCTAGGAACAAGAATCCATGTATTATTCTTTTCAATCTAGTTTAATTCTTCTTCCATTGCTTTAACCCAGTTTTCATCTTTACATGCTTCATTAACATCCTTAGGTTCAATTTTAGAAATCAAGTAATACTCTTCAACAATTCTTCTTCTAGTCATCACACCTTTATTCTTATCACCTATGATCTGATTCTCTGAATGATTCAATCTTACATATCTGGGACTCTTAGTATTTTCTTGATTTTTAGACTCTTGAGTTCTTTCTTCTGCACTACCACTTGTAACTTCTCCTTCATTCTCAGCCTTTTTTGGAATAGTCTGAATTTTATTCTGGGTCTGCACTTACTTTCCTTTATCTGAACTGACATCTTGATCATCTGAATCATATCCGCAAGATCCGATCTGTCTCACATTGTTTTTATCAACTTTCACATTAACACTCTCAACTATCTTTCTCAATATCTTGTTATAACATCGGTATGCCTTTCTCTTAGTAGAATAACCAAGAACAATTCCTTCATCATATCTAGCATCAAACTTCCCTAGATCTTCATCTCTTTTGATATGAGACTTACTTCCTAAATTTTTGAAATATCTAACTGTAGGAACATGACCAAACCATAACTCATAAGGAGTCTTACCTGTATCACCTTTGATATGCACATGATTAAGAGTGTATACAATAGTAATCACAACTTCTCTCCAATAGATATGTGAAATACTTCCTTCCAACATCATGGTTCTAGAAGCTTCCTAAATTGTTCTATTCTTCCTCTCCACAACACCATTCTATTGAGGAGTTCTAGGTGCAGATAATTGTCTCTTCACAAAAATCATTGAACTCACCGGAAGTGAATTCACCACCTTTATCAATTGTCAAACACTTCAACTTCAATCTAGTCTAAGTCTCAACCATAGCTTTAAAAATCTTGAACTTTTACAATGCTTCAGATTTCTCCCATAAGAGTCACCCACATCATCCTTGAATAGTCATCAATCAAAAACATGAAATACTTGTCTCCTCGCAAGCTTCTCACTCTAGAAGGACCTCACAAATTAGTATGCACAATATCCAACAATCCATTAGAAATGTACTATTTTCTTTTGGAAGTAACTCTTGTGTGCTTTCCCAATTGACATTCCTTGCATACCTAATTAGTAGGATTTACCAACTCAAGAAGATCTCTTATTGCTTGAGTAGAACTTATCTTCACCATGCAATCAAAATTCACATGACACATCCTTCTATACCATAACCAAATTTCATCAATCTGAGAAATCAAACAACGTTTACCACCAGAATTCAAGTGAAAGATATTACATTTAGTCTTTGTCCCTAATGCAATCTTAATTCCAAAACCATTTAATATTTTACACTTGCCATTATTGAATTGTAAATCATATCCCTTGTCAACCATTTGCACAACACTCAAAAGATTATGCTTTAGATATTCTACATATAAGACATCATCAGTAGTGTTCTTACCATCAAGAGTAATTGAACCTCTATCACGGATTATACCAGCTTTGTCATCACCAAATCTTACTACACCACCATCATATTTATCCATACTCAAAAACTTACTCTTATCACTTATCATATGATGAGAGCAACCACTATCAATAACCCATTCATCTTTCTCTTCAACTTTAGCAACCAAATCTTTCTCCTCATTAATGCAGCTAGTAGAATCAGTAGGCACCAGATCATCTTCCTTGATAGAAATAAACACCCATTCATCTCCTGAATTTCCCTTATCAGATTCATCATTTGTCACACCTCCATCAATAACATAATAACATTTATTCTGATATTTAGGCTTGTATGGTTTAGGAACTCTTTTCAGATACCTTGAAGCAAAATGTCCTATCTTATTACATGAAAAACATTTAAGAGAAAATTGTCCTTCATACTTACTAGATCCTTTAGGTAATCTCCTGGCAATAAGGGCTTCAAGCTCCTCAATCGCTCTTTCTTCTTCTTCAAGTTGTCTCATCTCCTTCTCATATCTAGACACCCTTGTAGAACTTTCTCTCGGATTCATATTTCTGCTTCCCGGAAATAGTAGCTTTGAATGCAGATTCTGACTTAGGAAGAGATTCACTAAATTTGCTCAACTCAAAGGCTACAAGATTGCCAATCAACATGTCTATAGTCACATATGTCACCATTTGGATCTGCTCATTAGTAGCAACTTTGTGTTTGTAAGAAGGAGGAAAGGATCTCATCACTTTAGCAACAATATCTGATTCTTCCAACACTCCATCGACACATTTGATATTCAACACAAGCTCATTCACTTTCTGCATAAAGGAGGTAATATTCTCATCTTTTCCCATTCTCAACATTTCATACTTTTCCTTTAGACTTTGTAACTCAGCAACTTTCACATGGTTGTCACCTTCATACAAAGTCTCTAGCTTCTTCTAGATCTCATGAGCAGTCTGCAAATCCATAATATTAGTCATCTCAGAATTAGTCAGGGCACTCAACAATGCTTCCTTTTCTCTAATATTGTATTCAACTTCCTTATCTCATCCGGAGTTGTAGGACCATTCAGAGGAACATTATATACATTCTTAGTAATCTTCCAATAATCTTCACCGATGCATCTCAAGTGACATTCCATCTAATTTTTCCAAAGAGAGTAATTCATTCCATCAAATCTCAGACTATCCTTCTTGTAAGCATAGGTTGCCATCTTGGATCACCTCAAGTGGTCAATCTTCTTTCAAAGGATCTATATTTGATACCAATTGTCGGCAAAAATACATAAAACTAAGAGGGGGGTGAATCAGTTTTCTCAAAAACTTTATTTAACTCAAACACAATTTTAGATCTGATCTTTAATAGTGAAAGAAAAAATCAACACCACATCAATAACACACATAACACCAATATTTTTGACATGGAAAATGTATTTAAGGGAAAAACCATGGTAGGAACCTACCCACAATATGATAATACCATGTTAGAAGTATATGAAATATTACAATGGGGAATGCATATGCATTCAAGCACACTATCTAGAGCTCATTGCTCAAAACACATAACAAGAAGGGATACAATGCTTGGGAAGACTCACTATCTTACAAACATATTTGTATTACATTTGGAGAATGATGAATTGATAAAATAGCATCTCCTCATGCCTAGTTACAGTTCCGGTTAAGCACATATCACATACTCTGATATTTCGTACTTCTTCACACCTCTTCCTTTCTATCAAATGATTAATACATTATTCGCACACACAGATACCTCTCTCACATGAATATTACATTCATTTATACATATTGTAGACACATAAAAATTTCCATTAATTTGTCCTCATTTAATTTCAAATTTCTTCGAACATCGGGCGAGTCCTTATTATTATATTATTATTTCTCCATAATTCATTATTCATAATTTCCATCTTTTATTTTATTATTATTAATATCTCATCATTTATCCATTAAATTTATTAAATAAAACATTTATCATATTCATTTATACACCTTCATGCATTCACCTTATATATATTTCTCTATTTATTTAATAAAATCCTTGAATATCTCCTCCTACCACTTACCATTTCCCACTTACCATTTACCATTTACCACTCATCTTCCCTATACCACTCAACTTGTATTATCCCATATTCATCCCACAACATGAACTCGCCCAGAGAAAATCTATTTAAACAAAGCCCCCTCTCTTATTTGGGCATCTCATCTTTATGCGTCGAACTTATGTCAGTTTGCATTCCATTATCTTGACAGCTTATCCACTTTATTTGCATTCTCAAATCTCCATTTCCTCATAGCTTTTTGCATAAGTGCTTCTGAGAGCAAATATATCAAATGTGAAATCTTGAGGAATAGGAGTGCAATGGAGTGAATTTCTGTTGCATGCATGTGTGTTTTAGCTTAGATATTTGCATTTGCATGTGTGTGTTTTGCAAGTGCTTCATTGTTGGATGTTGGAAGATTGAGTCTTATATTCAATCCATTTCCTCCATCTACACATATCATCAACCTATCTTTCAAGGTCAAATTAACACACATCACAAATTACAAAGATATAACCATACACGCTACAATGTTACACGCGGACCAAAAAAATCTCAACTAAGACATAGTATTAGCCTAAATCAACACCTCAAACATGAAACACCTCCAAGAATTATGCCTCGATTATCTGCAACATGCTACAATCATCATGTCAGCCAAGAACATGAAGAACACCACCGGATTAAGAAAAATCATCAATAGCAAGCACAATGATCAATGCGGACCACCAACACGGATAGGACATGATCTAGAAACATCCACAAGCATCATGAATTACCACAGGAACAACTGCATCAATACCACTTACTAGAATCTTCATCATCATCATATTGAACTTCATACACTCACTGAACTGACTGTCAAACTGCAAGATTCACTTGCAAACCTCCAAATCATGAACCATCTGAATTGAGGACACACCAGAATGTCCCAAACACTTCCAAATCTGCAAACCAAGATATTGCAACACGAAGAAATGCAGAGAAAAATCCAAAACACTGATCAACATTGAAAAATTGAAAAACCAACCACAATACCAGATCTCATAACTCAATCAAGTCTTCATGTGAACCACTAAAACTCTAACTAAATTAACTAGAGATACTTATCTCAAAACTCTTTAATCCACAACAACTCATCTACAACACACTGGCCAAACCAACTCATTTAATTTGACTACAATAGTAGCATATAGGAATATGTTGACATCAATGACAACAACACATTCCAACAAACTTCTCAACATTAATAAGCTAGGGTTTTGTTGCCAAAATTTTCATATCACCAAAAAGCTGCTAAATATCCATGTTTGTGTGAACAGTCACTTTCTGAAGTTTCCCAATTTACTAGATAGCAATACTTTTTGCCGTAACCTTCACCAAGAGTTCAAGTACACCAATTTATCCAACATATCAATATGGCGTGACAACAACATCAACCTCTTTGATAGGAAAAAATGATCTTCATTATAGCTCCCCCTGAGCCAAAGCTTCTAGAATAGTTTCCAGAGGGGATCTTTACACCGAAGCCAAATGCAACAATATTTTCCATTAAATCTGCTTCCTATTTTCTCCAAATATTTTTCATTTCATTCCTTACCTCTTCTACATCAATCTTCTTTATAGTTTCATTTCCTTTTATTGAGATATTGTTCTCCATATTCCTTCTTCTCCATGACTTAGCAATATGACCAAACTTGTTGCAATTAAGGCATTTGATATTCCCCTATCTTGAATTTCTTGTATTCATTCTAGATTTTCATTGATTAGCCTTGTATCCAAAACCATTGCATAACTAAGAATAACCATAAAAGAATCTATTTCTTCCATCCATAACTTGACTTTTGCAATCACTACCCTTATGACCAAATCTCTTCCAACTAAAATAGTGAATATTTGATTCATTATAATTCTACATTCCAGAGAAGTATGTCCAAAATTATTATAGGAAAAATAATAGCCATTGATTCATTATAATTATACCATTAAGGGTTCCTTTGAGCATTAGGTTGTCTAACTAAAGGTTTTCTTGTAGAACTTATTTGATTTTGGGGTTGTGTTCCTTTGTTTAATTCTTCAATGCACTGTTCAAATTCAGTCTTCTTCATCTTTCCTTTATCTTTGGTTCTTTGATTCGAATATTCACCAATTTTAAAACCTAATCCACCTTTGTCTTTTAGAGATCTTTGCATAGCCATCATTTCATCAAGTTCTATAGTAATTTCCTTTTATTTATTTTTTGATCTTAGGGTTACAACTTCTTGTTCTAGTCTTTCACATTCTTCAATATTATATTTAATTAAATCATTGAGACATTCCTCGGTTTTATTACTTTCCTCAACTTGTAATTTTAGATTGACAATTGTTTCATTTGATTGTTTCAATTCCTTTCTGACCTCTCTATATTTTTCTCTGAACTTCTTGATTTATTCCCTCAATTTTCTAATGCATTCATTTGCTTCTTTGATATTTTATTTCAAATCCTTGCTTTCACTTTCCGCATTCTCAAGATCTTCAAGTGAAATTTGCAATTCTCCATCCATAAGAATTTCTTCAGCACTCAACTCAAGAGTCATCTTTTCAACCAACAAGATCTCCCTTAAATAGTTAATCTAAAACAAGGGACTAAGCTTTGATACCAATTGTTGAACAACCTGAATACTGAGAGGGGGTCGAAACAATATTCCCTTTTTTACACTTTAAAATCAACCCAATTGTTACTTTGTAGATCTATATAAGCCAATAAGCATGTGATAGAAAAAAATGAATGATCAAATAAGCAACAAAAGTAGATTCATAGAAACATACAAAAGAGAACACCAGAGTTTTTGTGTGGAAACTCGTTAGGAAAAAACGACAGAGGGTTAATTCTCAATATAATATAGCTAGTTATAATATATAACAAAATGCTAACTGCAAGGATCACTACTTGAGGCTCATTTTTAGACGGCTCACTACCCAAAAGATGAAGGCTCACTACCAAAGGGCTCACTACCCACAAGATAACAAGTAGACAAAATGAACCATTATAGTTGCATCTTACGTATGCATGGAGTATAGTTCCAATTAGGCTCAGTAGAAAGACTTTTCACACTTCATTATCTCTTCTATCATTTGCATCTTCTTTAATCATATATCAGCATATCATATCACATTCAATCACCATGTCATACATCTACATCATCATTGAAAAAATTATATCACATACATAGTAATCTATATCTCAAGTCGGCCACACATGCCTTATCTAATAAGTCAATTTCCAAATATACTTTACACGCTACCATCAAGATGCTTCATATGTTTCACCCACATAGCTCGGGCAGATATAAAAAAGGTTAATTCAAACTAGAGCACACACATTACTCACAATGATTAATCATGTCCCAAATGTGTAGGACCAAAAAAAAAATCAATTGATGAAATGTGGATGTCCAGACAAACTATTATTTTTCGGACGAATAGTGAAACTGATAGACAAAACTATTGAACCATGTATCTCACCTTCCCAAGATCCATAACACATACAAACTTGAATATAGGTACATTTGATATTCATAAGTATACTGTCCAAAATGCGAACCCATATATATAATTACAAAGTAACATGAAGAAAAACACGATGAACAAAATCACAGAATTACTGAAGCAATAATATTATAAGTCAATAGAAGTATGTTGACATCAATGACAATCGACATAGCCTATACACAACATTCTCCTTTACCAAAATCATCAATGACAAAACTCCAACAACAACAAGATACCATTCAATAAAGGGGAAAATAGCCACTACAAACATCATCACCATGTCTAGGATAGACCTTTATCCTCCAATATGACCTAACTCATGTAGTCAATCAAGGACTTATCACACCAACAAAATAGATCCAACCACTTGCAACTCCATAGCTACTCCAACTTCCAATTACTGGAACACATGGAGATTTGTTTGGAATCTCATTGTTGTAATTGTTTTATATCTTGGAGATATTTTCCACTAAACAACAAAAGAAGATATTTTGAATAACATATGAAAAATAATAAACAGTTAAAGGAGGTTATAAGAAGGCTACAAAATAAGATAACCCAACTATAAAAGGATACAACAAAAATTACTATGAAAATAATTGAAGCAACTATTATAAAGGTTAATAAAAGAAATGGTTAAAATTGTACACTCTACCCTTTCTCTTGCTTCAAATGATACACTCCAAGTTTGAGCCTTGTATAATATATTTGGTACTATGGACACACATTGTGCAAATTAAAAAATACTTCCATTTGGGAGACTCATTGGTCAAATGTATTTATATTACTTTAAATATTGTAAAATCTTAGCCCCCACTTTGTATAACTTATTAGGATTTGGACTATTCATATAAAAAACCCACTTTATTGTCCTCATCTTCACTTTCTAATTACTATCTAGTCTTCCTATCAAAGAAAAAATCATACTTTATAGCCTATCTAGATTTACCTCAACCATGGATAGTCTAGAAGCGTTTTATTTTAATTTCTAAAATTGTATTTCATTATCTTCCTCTCTTTTTAGGCTTTCTAATATTACCTTTCTCAGCCACTCCCTTGATTTGATCAAAGGATCAAAAGGTACCAAACTTCTACTCCCACTTATCTATAATTAGTTATAAGACAATAAAGTTAATTGGTGAAAAATAGTTTTTCACATCCTATCTAAGTCGTACTACCAACATGTAACTTAGTTTTTGATACTACTTGATTAATAGAGCTCTATATTGATAACCCTATGGTCACATAAAGAATGAATTTGTAAACTAGCTCTATTCATTGTATTCTCATAATACTTATTTTTATTATCCTAACAACTTATAGCAATAGGAAGTATACAAATATCAAAAAGGAAATGAATAAACTAAAAAAGAATACATGATATTTAATATTATTTTTAATTTATACAAAACCCAATTGATTAAAAAAATATAATAATTGTATGCTACTATTCTATTACCAATTATACTGTAACTACAAAAAAATTAATTTCATTTTAATGGTAGTTTAGAGGTTTCTCAAATATACACAAGATAATATCTTTCTAATTTATTTTAAATAATAGTATCCTACACCTTTCACTTCTACATATATTCAAACTAGAATGGACATATCTTATTAAGCTAACTATTGCACTAATACTCTACTAGTCTGTCCTATCATAGTATTCCTTTTATCTCTATATGTTTTTAACTATTACCCTACTGTAGAAGATATATAGATTTCTAGTAATACTTTTCCATTGTACACCAAGAAATTACCCATTTAGTTACTAGTTCAACATCCACCTTAATTATCTCTACTACTTGAATATTAAATTTAATATTATTTACCAAAGATAGTATAAATATATTCACTCCAAGGAGAATACATATCCCACTAATAAGAACAAATGGTCCTTGCTAGAATTAATAAATCAATCATGTTTTTCATTCTTTTAATATCGCATGCTTC
This sequence comes from Cryptomeria japonica, assembly GCF_030272615.1. Classification (NCBI taxonomy): domain Eukaryota; kingdom Viridiplantae; phylum Streptophyta; class Pinopsida; order Cupressales; family Cupressaceae; genus Cryptomeria; species Cryptomeria japonica. Next base: position 743,693,425 of record NC_081411.1, on the reverse strand, counting down.
CATTCTTTTTCACATGGATATGAATGATTTATTATACACACATCATAATGATATTAAAAACACCCCTTAATGTCCATAGAGTCAATATCCATAAATAATAATTTCTCTTTATGTATCTTTTTTCTTACACTCATAATATTGTCAAAGTTAACCAAAAAAAATAACACAAAATAGTTATTCTAATAAAATAATTACATTATATGACTTGTACCTACAATACCTTACTATTAACCTATAGTAGTTATAAATTTTTTTGGTCACAATATTGTCAATGAACCCCTACAAGTGTACCTTTAGTAATAAAAAATACTTAAATATTTAGCTATATAAATATTTAGCTATAATTGAACTTATAGCCTTGGATGAGAGAAAACATATCTCAACCAAAATTTGGATCAAATTTATGACCTAAAAGGTACATGTCATGTTAAAGGAGAAACATTATTATCCAAATTAACATATAGGTGTGAATGAAGTATTCATCCTCACAAAATAAATAAGTAACAAATGAATTGGAAGAAAATGCAAGTTTGTATAGGACATTACACATGCTAGATAGTTCATGGGATGAATTATCTTGGGATTATCATGCACCCAAAGAAGCAATGTTCCTATCCTCCTAGTTGTTGATAGATTTTTAAAAAAATCACATTTCAAACCCTGTCAAAAGTTGAATAAAGTGTCTAGGATTTAAGAATTGTTTTTCAAGGACATAATGAGATCACATGGTCAAGCTGTAGAGTATCACTTCAAATGGAATATAAAAATTTTAGTCAATTTTATAGCACTCTATGGATCATTGTGGACATGGAGCTCACTATATTATAATTTTATATATAATTCTCAAAATATTGGTTGTATAGAAGTTATTAATAAGAGTTTTGGGAATCTACTTATATGTTTATTGTAGTGGGAATCTATGTTGGTGCAATAAAATTTTGTCTAAAATAACTTGGTGAATAGGTTTATGGGAAATTTGCATAATTCCAAATAAATTATATCACAACTCAAAAGGGTGTCATAGATAAATTGAGAATTGAAATGATAAGAACATTAGTGTAGAAGCTAAAGGCTTGAAGCAACATATGAAATATGTTTATAAGCATGTTAAGAATCAATTGGAAGATAGTAGAAAATGGTATAAATTATGATGAAATGAGAATTAAAGAAATGGAAATTATTTTGAGAGCAAGTTTTCTATGAGTGATTTAAGGAATGAAAGATTCTCCAAGGGGGTATATAATAAGCTATAAGGCTTAAAGATTAATCCTTGTAAAATTTTATGTAGATTCTCAAAAAATGTGCATGAAATTGATTTCCTTAAAAGAATGGATATATCAATAGTTTCCAATATCTTTATTTGTATTCAAGCATCATGCACATAAATTTGAATCTAGTGTTTGGATGTGAAAGTGTCCAGTTGGAGAAAGAAAGTACTTGAAAAAGTCATAAGACTACACAAATTTTGAATCTCATGGATCTCAAAGAATACCTAATAATATTATTACACATAATATCTCATTGACTAAAAGGGTAAAGGACTTGAAGAATATTTGTTGATTTTTAAAGAAGAAGTAGGTTGACTTAGATGGCCAAAATAGTCTTATGTGTCCTCTTAATTATGAGAACCGAGCCAAAAATTCTTCCCACCTAAGATTTTTGATGCAAGACAATCTCAAAGGTCATTATATCATGATGAAATGTATTATGATTCAACTATTGATCGTTTGGAAAATTTAGCAGTGCATTAGAAATTTATTTAGCTCTAGAATTATAAGGGATCTTTGGTTGGGAAATGAGCTGAGTTTCTCTTATCATGTTTTCAAATTTATGTATGTTGCATCTAATTGAGAAGTTGAAGAGTTGGATGACATGAGCTAATAGTTGAAATGTGTGATAGGTTACAATTTAAATGGTTGTAACTAATAAAATTGAAGACTAAGTTATCATAGAGAAGGTTGTGGCATAGATAACATTACTTTGATATGAAGCTATGAGAAAGTGAGAAATATTGACGAATTTTGGTGCTTAACAAACCTTTTGTCATATAAAGACATCAAAGGGGTTTTCCATTATTGCATAGATAATCTTTTTATATAATTGTAATCTCAATATTTCTACAAACTGATAAAAATTCTATTCTTATTTAATACCTTATTTTATTTTTTGTTATCTACTCTACATATTTATTAATCAATTATTCATTTAGCTTATCATTAATATTAAATCACTGTTGGAATCAAGGAACACTGAGAGGGTGGGGGGGGGGGGGGGGGGGTGAATCAGTGTTCTACAATCTTTAACATTATTAATCCGATTCTTCAACCATATAATGAAAATAAACAAAAGAAAGATGTAAACACATAAGGAAAGCATCCACAACACCAGATTTATATGTGGAAAACCCAGTTAAGGGAAAAACCATGGTGGGAACATACCCACAATGAGATAATACCTTGTTAGGAGTAAGTGAAATATTACAATGGGAATGCACATGCATTCAGGCACACTACCTAGAGCTCACTGCTCAAACAAGAAACCCATAAGTGCTACAACCCTTATAGAAGGCTCATTGCCTCACTGGAAGTCTCTGTTAGATACTTGGTTAGTCCCAAAGACACTGAGAGGGGGGGGGGTGAATCAGTGTCTAACTGGTTGATGAAAGGTTTAAACTTATTTGCAACTTTACAACCCAAATTAATATACCGGTAAGAAAATAATAATGCAGTAAAGAGAAACAAAAGAATAAGCATCAATGCACACCATAACAAAGATATTTTTGGCGAGGAAACCCGGTAAGGGAAAAACCTCGGTGGGATTTGTGACCCACAATATTTACTCACTAGCCAATATGAATAAATAATACTTAGTACAATAGGGGCCTACACATGCAAGAAGGCCAACTGCCCAGAGCTCACTGCTCAACAACAAAATGGAATCCCACTAACTACAATTGGATGGTTAAATCCAATAACAATGTACTGCTTCAAAATAGCATCTGCAATGCTGGATTTAGTACCGCTTTAAGCTCTGTCTGATACCATAACCAAAAACCTCACCGGTAAATGATTCTGCTTTCACAAAATAGTCTTCACTCTACTTTGCTTCTTATTCACTCTCAAAATAGATACATCAAAATGCATAAACAACTATCCAGTATCATAACCTACAATATCTCATATACCGCTAATTTCATTACCTAATTACATTCAACTTGAATTCAAAATGACCTACAAGATCTCATACATATATGAGTCTTTACAATACATCATGTTAGCTATACAAATATAATTACAATACAAAACAATATTATTTCCAAGTCGGCTAAGACTGTCGGTATGATCTGCTGCCGGTGTAGACCGGATGCCAGTGTGAACAAACGTTGTAGTGACTGTCGATGCCGATAGGTGAAGTCTGTTACTAGTAAAACCTTTGAACCATGTTACCAATTGGTTTCCATCAATGACAATATCAACCATTCTCATCTGAGTGTATAATGCCAACAATATCCCCTTTCGACATTGATGACAACACTCATGAGAAAAATCCAAAACTGATATCCAAAATTTAAAGTCCAAAAAACTGAGAGTGCTCCCCCTGAGTAAATGATCCCTTTTGTACATTTTTCTCATTACACCACTCCCCCTTTGACATCAATGACAAAGGATGTCAAAAGAATTCAAAATTCAAAATTTACCTAGAAACATGTAGCCGGTTATGTACAATCTGAAAAATGTTTGCCAAAACCAAGTTAAGACTCTACAAATATTTTGTATTGTTAGAAATTACGGTCTCTATCTATTGGATCATCCCGCTAAGATAATGCATATGTTGCTTCGGTGATCTTTCCCCTTGAATAGTTGCCTTGGTTAGCTCATCCCGGTGTGTTAACAAATTATCCAATCTAGGACCAATTTTTTTCTTTAACTCTTAGGTTTTCATCTTCAACCTTGCTTTCTATCTTTCTAATTTCTCAATCTTCTCCTCATAAATAGCCATCTCTTGATCCAAAACTGATGTGAGTTCCGAAGAACCAATCATATTGTCAACAATATCATCAGTCTCTTTCTGTGTTTTCTTTATTTGCTCATCAATATCTTCTGTTAGATGGTGAGGTTTGCATGCTTCCCTGTACAACTCCTTGTATTCCAGAATGGTGGAATTTAGTGCCAGTAACAATATATCAATCTGTTTTGTATAGTCCTTTATTGTTTTGTTAAAGAATTCATCCTTCTCCATATTTACCCTTTTCTGAATAGTCTCCTCATTTATCTTATATACAGTTTGAATGCAAGAAGAAATGAATTTGAAAAATGTGTCCAATTTACCTATAGACCCAACAATGTGATCAACTTTCCACACTGGTGCAATCATCTGCAAAATTGGTAAAGAATCATCAATAGCCTTAAATGCTAAGGCATTGCATTATGTTATTTTCTTTATTGAATCTAATAATACATCAGTAACATTTGCTGGTCTGTAATCCACATTAGATGTACTGGGAGAAGTGCTCAGTTCTGCAATAAGTTTCTTTTCTTCTCCAGATGCACGCTTAGTTACCTTAACCACTTCTTCTACCTTATCCTCAACCTTTTCCTCATTCTTACTCTTTGCCGGTTCATATACTTTCTGTTCTTGTTCTGTTTCTACTGGTATCTCAAGTTCAGTTGAGTGTCAAGAGGAATGGATTATGATTTCTTTTCCTCAACAGTTTCCTTATCTATTATAATATTGATATCCCGAGTGTCCACATTCATTGTGAAAAGAATGTCTAACTCTAGATCAATATCATCTGTTTTCACTTCCTCTGACTTCTCTTCTTTAGGCCGATTTTCCATTTGTGCCAGTGCCTCTGATACTACTAGTGGGGTGTCCTGTGCCAGTGGCAGTAAGTTGTCCTTAATTGTGATGTTAGATACACTGCCAACCTTACCCTTACCCTTATCTTCTTTTTGATATACTTTAGTAAATGATTTATCAACCTTTTTTTAATCTTTCTCCTCTTTTCTCTTTCTCAACAAAGAATATATCCCACTTATCATCTATTTCATTTGCAATTTATTTTACTCTGTCAGCCATAAGACTAACTTGCTGGTGACCACTCACAAAAAACAGTCCTATTAGCTTCAGATATTAAATCATCAATTTCTTGCTTAGACTTGACTAGATGCACTGCTAACAAAGCTTCTACCTTCAATTTCTTATCTAGTTCCATAATAGACATTCATTGCTAACAAAGCTTCTACCTTCAATTTGTTATCTAGTTCCATAATAGACATTCATTGCTAACAAAGCTTCTACCTTCAATTTCTTATCTAGTTCCATAATAGAAATTCTTTTTGCTTCAAGTATCAAGTATAAATAATTTGGAAGAACGTCTATAACCTTAATAAGAAGTTTCTTATATATATCTAGATACAAAATAATGCTCTCCTCAATAGTATCCTTATCCGAATCCTTAAAAGAATGATAAAATTTACTAACATTAGTAAAATTTCCATCTTGAGTAATTTCATTTACCAACTCTTCAGGTGAAAGAGTATCTGATTCCTTTTGTTCCAGTTGTTTCTTTGGTGTGACTTTCTTCTTGGGACCACTGAGCTCTCTCATAGCCTATTGTTTCTTTCTCAGTGTTCTTGATTTCTTCGGAGATGGAGCAGGTGCTGATGAGGGGTTTTACTTCTTCCTTTCTACCCTTTTGAATTCTGCAACCTTATCATTATCAGAGTCAGATGAAGTAGCCACAGGAGAAATATGTGCTACTAGTTACTGTTCTGATTTTCTTTCTTTTATGCTTGCAGAAACACCACTAAGATTCATTAACCCCTCTGTAACATCTTCAACAAATTTTGAAGCATATTTCATTAATTTGTCCCTTTTCATTCTCTACTTCTGAATTTCAACATCTTTCTCAATAGTCTCAGCATTACCAAATATCTTCTCTATGGGTTCTGGTGGAGCATCTAGGAGTATTTTGGCATATGATTCCAAGATGTGTGAATCCACTTCATAACCCATCTTTGTTATCCAGATAGTTCTAGGTCTAACTGCCTCCATCCAAAATTCATCTCTTTTAATCACAAAGCATATCTATTTGTCATATTTGTCAACAATGCTTTGGAGAATCCTTTCCCTTTGCCTCATTTTTTCTTGAAAATATTTGAAGTACTCTTTTACTAGTTTGTCACCATCTGAGCCCATGCCGGTGATTGCCTCCTTTATCTATTTTCCAACAGAAATATCATAGGCAAAATCCTTGTGTCCAATACTGAGAATCTCCTTTGAGAAATATAGCATTAAGAACACAATCAAATTCCCAAACTTTAAAGTTCCCTTCTTATCACCTTTAATTTTATCCAAGTTTTCTAATAGTTCATCTTTCAGCCATTCACATATGTGAATTTTAGCATTATTCATAATCATCTCATAGGCACTATGAATGCATAAACTTGAAATTTTTTTTAGCCTATTAGTATGTGCAACTTTGTACCCAATGACCATACTTACATATTTGACATTGTTGTCGGTTGTATCACTAACCCTAAGTGATTTGTTATCTGATGTTGCACCAGCTAAGTTCATAACCTCTTTGTTTGGAATTTTATTTTTCTTGTCAGGCCTAGTGCTGGTAGAAGGTAAATCAGTGACAACTCTTATCGCTTTCTTAGTGATCTTGAAAACTGAATCTAACCACAAAAATTCACTGTGAACTCTGCTAAGAACATAACAGACAGTCTCATCTGAAAATTTGGACATGTGAAGATGTCAGTGAACCCTAAATCTTCAACAATCTTATGTTCCAGTTTAACTATACCTTGTTTGTCAGCAATAACATTCATGAACATATTTTTTAAATCCTCTGACCCTAAACTTTCAATGTTACAGTGTATGTATGCCCTAGGGTCTTCAACAAACGCAACTCCCTTTGGGATTTTTGAAAATGCACCAATGGAGTCATCCAAATTTTCTATCTTAGGGATTATCTTGAAGATAGGTCTAGGTCATTTTATATTTTCCACAATAGTAGGGTTTGCAACGAATTCAAGAATAGAGTATGAAGAAGCCATTTCGTAAGATAAATATCTTTTAACTGAAAAACCTTGGATGCCTTAAAAAACCTTTTGCTACTTTTCTTCTAGAATGTTGGTGCTCAACTTTCGTACTCTTCAAATGCTTGAATGCTTAGTGAGTCAAAATGAGAAATTACAATGCTTTATAACCAAAAAGTTAACTTACAAACGCAATAAATGCTTCGGCGGTGAAGTGAATTTCCATTGTAACTCAACAAGTCTGTTGGTAAAGAAGAATTATGATTTCTTACCAGCAATTGATGGTAAATGCATGATCTTCAATTAGTTGCCTTACCCCTAAGGACTATTCCTTAGTTAGATGAAGAATCTCCTACCGGTGTAGGATTGCCCTGTTCTATTGGTGCAGAGATAGATTCATCATTTCTCTGATCTCTATTCCTAATCCATTGTTTAGAAAATTCATGCTTGATTTCAGTCACCTTTTCTTTGCCTTTGTCATTAGATCCTTTGTTGTTCGTTGGTATAGTCTTACTTCTGCAAAATCTTGCAATATGCCCAATCTTGTTGCATGCATAACATGATACATTGTTTCTCTGAATAGCTTTTCCATAACCTTGACCGGTTTGAGTTTTGCATTGATTAAATAAATGTCCAAATCTACCACAAGCATAGCATTTTACATTCATTATGCAATTATCTGAGTTATGACCATTTTTATTGCATTTGGTGTTAGATCCCGGAGACAACTAAGAGGGGGGGTGAATCAGTTGTCTAACAATTTTAAACCAAAAACAACTTAACCAATTTACTGCTTAATACTGGTAAACTAGTCTTATATGTCGATAGACAGTTTTAACAGTTAATTGCAATACTGGTAAGGATTAATGCATGAAACAAAAGGATAAAGTCATCCACAACACATAACACCAATATTTGTACGTGGAAACCCTGTAAGGGTAAAAACCACAGTGGGGAACCTTACCCACAATCAGATGATACTACTGCAGATAGTAAGTGTACATAAATGGGGTTTGCACATGCAAAAAGGCCAAGCGCCTAGAGCTCACTGCTCAATCACAAATGGGAGTCACATTGACTACAATTGGATGGTTAAATCCAATAAGAATGTATTGCTCAAAATAGCATCTTCATATGCTGGATTCAATACTGGTGTAGTTCTGATATGCTTTCACAAAAACCTAGCTTCACCTTCAAATGATGTTTGCATGTATAGCTCTACTTAATCTCACATATACCTTCTTACAATTCCTTTTCACATTCCATATCCGATCTTACAAATAAGATCTTACATTTATACCATAACCTAGGACCAATTTTAGTAGGTCGGCTCTACAAGATATTACAATAAAAACATTTTACAAACAATACAATATCCGATGCTATAACTGATTCAACATGTCGGCTTAATGCATTTACAACAATAATGAATCATCTCCATAGCGTGTCGTGCTGATCTGGAAAAGATAAACCTGCCGGTGCATAACCTGGACCTATTTGCCAGTAACAACAAATATGCAAATATGAATATACCAATAACCAATTCTCCAAGACAAGATGTCCAAGCGATGTCTTCAACATTACCAAGTATTTTCCATACCATTCCAAGTGTCGGTGATCATTATATCCTGCTGGTGTACCATATACCGGTGACTGTGCAAAAGTCACTTGCTTGCCGGTGAATGTTTGCTGGATCTCCAAAGTGCTAGAGTTTTAGTAGGTGTTGACATCAATGACAAAACCATAGCAAAATACCAACATTTGGAACATTGACTGATGGGTGAGTTTGTATTCTGATTATTCCTAAATCTGCACTGATTTGCTCTATGACCAAATTTGTTGCAATTAAAACATTTCCCATTGAATTTATAAGCATTAGGTTACCTTACCGGTTTGTTGTGATTATGATTGTTTGCAGTCCCAGAACTTCCTCCATGATCAAATCCAAGTCCAATTGTTTCTCCATCAAGTTTTTTACTTTTCAGCATATCATCAAGCTTATCTAAACTCTTCTTGAATTTGTCTTTGTATTCATTTGCAGTGACCAACTCACTTTCTAGAGTTCTAACTTGTCTTATAAGTTCCTTTTTGTCATGTTGCATGTGAATCAACTCTGTCTTAAACATATCATTTTCATGACTAAGACTTAGAGATTCATCAACTCTTTCATTAAATCTTTTGGCCAAATCTTCCTGATCCCTTTTTCTGTCTTCAATATCCTTACATAGCCTCATGGTTAAATCTTGCATCTCATTCTTCATGTTACTGTTCTCTTGTCTAAATTTCTCTGCAATATCTCTGAGAGTTTCCTTTTCTTCATCATCTTGTTTCTGCATTTTCTCATGAAGTTCCTTTCTCTTATTTTGTGTCATAACTAGGTTTTCTTGAAGCGCTTTAATGAATTCCTGGATAGATCTGAGATCATCTTCCAGTTTGATATTCTTCAATTTTTCTGCATCAAAATCTTCAAGAGCTCCTTCCAATTGTTGTCTCAAACTTTCCATCGGTACCGATTTCAGAATCTTCCTCAAACTGTTAGGCTTCTGTAAATAGAGGAATAGGCTCTGATACCAATTGTTAGATACTTGGCTAGTCCCAAATACACTGAGAGGGGGGGGGTGAATCAATGTCGGTTGATGAAAGATTTAAACTTGTTTGCAACTTTACAACCCAAATTAATATACCGGTAAGCAAATAATAATGCAGTAAAGAGAAACAAAAGAATAAGCATCAATGCACACCATAACATAGATATTTTTGGCGAGGAAACCCGGTAAGGGAAAAACCTCAGTGTTATTTGTGACCCACAATATTTACTCACTGGCCAATATGAATAAATATTACTTAGTACAATAGGGGCTTGCACATGTAGGAAGGCCAATTGATTAGAGCTCACTGCTCAACAACAAAATAGAGTCCCACTGACTACAATTGGATGATTAAATCCAATAACAATGTACTACTTCAAAATAGCATCTGCAATGCTGGATTCAGTACTGGTTTAAGATCTGTTTGATACCATAACCAAAAACTTTGCCGGTAAATGATTCAACTTTCATAGAATAGTCTTCACTCTGCTCTGCTTCTTATTCGCTCTCAAAATAGATACATCAAAATGCATTAAACAACTATCCAGTATCATAACCTACAATATCTCATATACCACTAATTTCATTACCTAATTACATTCAACTTGCATTGAAAATGACCTACAAGATCTCATACATATATGAGTCTTTACAATACATCATGTCGGCTATACAAATATAATTATAATAGAAGACAATATTATTTCCAAGTCGTCTTAGACTGTCGGTATGACATGCTGCCGTTGTAGACTGGATGCCGGTGTGAATAAACCTTGTAGTTGACTGCCGGTGCCGGTAGGTGAAGTCTGTTGCCGGTAAAACCTTTGAACCATGTTACCAGTTGGTTGCCATCAATGACAACATCAACCATTCTCATCTGAGTGTATGATGCCAATAGTCTCACTGACTTACAAAATGATTACAAAGGATAAAAGAAGGTTTGAACTATTGAATAACATCAACAAATGCTCGAGTATAGTTCCGATTAAGTACAAAACACATAATCTTGCTCTACTCTGCTACTTTGCTTTGTTATGATATTATGCATTATATTGGAGCACAAATATTTCAACTGAGCATGTGAAACTGCACACAATTGCCTATACACACTTTCCACACAACCATCAATATAAAAAATGGTCAAATCAATCGGTCATATATATCCGCAACATCAAATTAGATCTATTTCATGTTGGCCCAAAAACCGCATAACATGCAAATGAAACATGTTACCCAAGTCGACTCAATCCGATCCAAAAACAATCATGCGGACCAAAACAAAGTGTCCACACGCTTCCCACATGTCGGCTCACTAACCTCAAACATGCAAACAATCACCAAAATCACTTCGCATGATCCGCACAAAGAATCTCCACACGTTACTGTTGATGAACACTATTTTACCAGAAAACCTGTCCATCAGATCTTCCAACTAACTCAATTCTCAACACCAAAGCACACAAACTAGGAATGAGGCATACTACATGACCATAATGCATCTCTGAGATCCACAACACAAAATACTCAAAACAAACGAACCACCAACCAAATTTTTTTATACTCTTTACCAGACCTCAATCTCTCTTCTGGTATGGATGAATCATGAACTGCGGATTGGATATCTGACTCAAGTTGCCATCAATGACAACATCTGAACATCAATGCAGTGTCTCTTGCCATTATTGCATAGAGAATCTTTTTATATAACTGTAATCTCAATATTTCTACAAACTGATAATTTTTTTTTCTTATTTAATACTTTATTTTATTTTTTGTTATCTACTCTACATATTTATTAATCAATTATTCATTTTACTTATCATTAACAGTAAATCACCTCCTCATTTACCGATATTTCTTACATCTCTAATATAAAAATAATTATCTTAATATGGTGCATTAACAATGACTAAACACATATCAAATTAAATGTATTAGAATTTTTCAGTCCACACTCAAGCGTAAGTAAATTCTTGAACAAGTAAACCAAGTGACAAAAATTCTTCTTTCCAAATAGCCACTTAGTTTTCATTCTTCTCAAGCCATTTATCATATCGAGACATTAAAAAGGGTTTTACATTATTGCATAGAAAATCATTCTATATAATTGCAATATCAACATTTCTACAAATTAATAAAATTTTTAGATATCTTATTTATTTTTTATTGCCTATATTACCTATATTATTTGTCTATCATACAAAACTCAACAAACCCATACTAATTCTATATTCTATAAAATTCTAATCAACAAGCCACCTTGCATTACAAAATGAAGAAGAAAGAAGTGAAAGAAAAGCAGTGTTAAAAAAACTCATGAAAGTCATCGTCCAATAAATAATAAATAAATAAATAAAAGCAACCCACTAAAATAAGAAGCACGCACTTGAAATGAAATAGTAATAAATAATGGAAAAGGAGACTAAAAAGGCTCCACAAGACAAAGTAATAAGGTCAACGTGCCGCCATTGGAGCAACATTCTTCCCATTATCAAATACAAGTTGGTAAGCATAAGTTAAAACCACATTACGTTATGCTCGCCACAATAAAAAGTAGGCATATTCTTCCAAAACAACACAATACAAAACAGGATTTTGATTACCAAAATGGGAATGATAAACATAACATATAACTTTAGTGCATGGTTGTGGATAGATAGAACGGCCCTACACTTATTTGAAAGTGAAATCGATTAATATAATTATTAGATTTAATCCATAAGTTTAGGTTGAAAAATAGAAATGATGAATGAAATGTGGGATTCTATATGATGTTAACTTTGACTATTGAGATATGTGATAAAAGTGTTGATGGTTGAAAGGTAGAAATGAGTAAAGGAGTAGAGATTTCAGATGAATTTAATATTAAATTTTGTGGGTCTTAGATATGATTGTGAATGTTATCTTAAAGATTAGTTGGTATGATTGTATCTGAGTGGCATAATTTTAATTCTTTAAATACAATATTGGATCAATAATTATAAAAATATGTTATCACACTTATTATCTAGTATAGTTGATAGGATTATATTTGAGTGGCACAATTTTATCTATTACACAAACCTTTTTTTAGTGTGTGTAGAAGAAATTCTCACACATATATCTTCTAGAAGCATTTGTGACCATTATATGGATTGTCAAACTATTGTCTTATAGAAAAGTTCCTTTGGGATATATTTATATAAAAAGAACAATGTGGTTCTAAAGAGCATCATTGGGGTCCTCCTATGTACATATAAAAGAATAAATATTCTTTAATGATTAACAATCCCCTAAGTTGATTTAATAGTAGTAAAAGAGACAAGAGATACCAATTAATGGAAGTTGATATCTAAGTTTAATGGAAGCTGAATGACATAAGCTAATATTGATAGGTAAATTCACAATGATATTTTGATAATGAATGTCAATTGTTAATTTTTATGTCAAATGGCAACTAAGTTCAGTGTGTGATGTTCATAGTCCTCTATGAATTTTTACCATGACTATTTGATGATTGATAATGACCTAGCATGATACCTTTAAATACACAACCATATATTTGTTAGAACAACCGGTGGACAACTGAGAGGGGGGTGAATCAGTTGTCAATAGATTATATTAATCAAACCACTTTATAACCTTTAACTGGAGCACATAAACATTAAATATCAGAATAGCAAAAACAGATACTGGTAAGTAATAAAACAGAGAATCAACACAATGCAACCGTACCACATAACACCATGATTTGTACGTGGAAAACCCGGTAGAGGGAAAAACATGGTGGGAAGCCTACCCACAGTTAGATAATACTTCTAGAGAAAGTATGTGATACAATAAGGGGTCTGCACATGCAGGAAGGCACACTGCCTAGAGTGTACTGCTCATTACAAAGGAGTCTCACTGACTACAGAGAGGTTATAACCACCTCAATATAATTGGACAACAATCCAGAAGAATGAACTGCCAATGATAGCATCTACTATGCCTAATTACAGTCCCGGTTAAGCTCAATACTAGAGGCCTTTGACCTCTTACATAAACCCAATTCGATCACCTATGATCAACCAAAGCTCCTTCACATATGATCTTTCATTCCATGACCATGAGCACCACGATCTACACTGAGATCTTACATCAAATTATACAAACCCTAAGGCCTAAACCAATTAGGTCGACCACCTAAAATATATTACAATAAGATCATTACATACATCCACATTACAATGATATGCCATGTCGGCTTTAGACCAAAACAACATTAACCAATCCATAAATCATCCAAGTAACGTGTAGAGAACACATAACATGATATCGGTCCATAATATGGACCCAAATAGATTCACCACGCCAAAATGATGTCCCCAATCAATCAAGGCATGAACAAAGATCATCATCTACATTGTGAATTCCATCTAGAAGCCGCACCAACACCACTTATGCATCTTGTCAAAGATTCTTAGTAAAAGCTCTACCGGTAAAACCTTAAACCCTTACAGCTATAGGCTTACTAGAGTGTATGATAACATCGGATCATCAAGTCAATACCAACTGACCAAAACATACTCCAGAAACATCAAACCAAACATATTCCATGGATCCAAACATGTCGGTAGTATCCAACTGATAGTCCCTTTTGCCGGTAACACTAGTTCTTCTACCGGTAGCCAAAATCTGTATGTCGGTAACCAATCATAACAATTAGTGCTGACATCAATGACAAAACATCAATGCAACACATAATCAATTCCTTCATATTGCCAACAATCTCCCCCTTTGGCATTGATGGCAACATTAGATGTGAAAAAGAAAACATCTAAGTACCAAGAAATGCCAAAAAAATATCATAGAAGATATAACAATGAAAAACTAAAAAATACTAGCAACTCCCCCCGAGGAGTGCAGTCCAATCTGAAACTGATCTGAATCGCTCTCCCATATGACATATTATGACATTATTTTTCACATATAACTCTCCCCCTTTGACATCAATGCCAAAGATATGACATAGATATCAAAATCCTATGAATCTCAAAGCTGACTACTCCCCCTAAGTAGTAGCAGCACTACATCAATCCGGGGCAAAGAATAAAGATGATGATGCCTACCAGACTGATGGTCTGCTCCATCAGTTATGTTTCTGCTGGAGGGGTAGATACCCCTAACCTGTCTTTCAAATATTCAAATGATTCCTTAGACAACGGTTTAGTGAATATATATGCAATCTTCTCTATAGTGTTCACATAAACTAATTTGACTTCCTTTTCTTCCACCTTTTCCTTCAGAAAGATATTTTATTGAAATGTGCTTAGTCTTAGAGTGAAATACCAGATTCTTAGATATGTCAATAGCTACAGAGTTATCACAATAGATAACTACCAGTTCACTACAATTTACCTTGATATCCTTCAAAATTTGCTTCATCCACAAGACTTGATTGCAATTAGTTGCTGCTGCAACATATTCAGCTTCTACAATAGATAAAGAAATGCATGACTATTTTTTGTTGATCCATGAAACCAATTTCTTTCCAAGAAAGAAAGCTCCACCATAAATGCTCTTTCGGTCATCAGTATCTCTTGCCCAATTTGCATCTGTATATGCACATAAAGTGAAGTTATCATCTCTAGAGTACCATAAACCATATTTTGTTGTTCCTTGCAAATACCAGAATATCCTCTTTACTGCACATTCATGATTTTATTTAGGATTACTTTGATATATTGAAACAATACTTACTGCATTCATAATATCCGGTCTAGTCTGAGTTATATATAACAAGCCACCAATCATAGACAAACCTTGTCGAATTTACGGTGCAGATGTGTCTTTGATAGATAATTTCTCACTTGTCACCATAGGAGTACTTACCGGTTTGGAATTATCCATACCAAACTTCTTCAACAATTCCCTTAGATACTTAGTTTGACAGATAAAAATGCCATTGTCAGTTTGAGTAATCTGCAAACCTAAGAAAAATCTCATCTCACCAGTCATAGACATTTCAAATTTATTCTTCATATTATTAGAGAATTCCATGCACAATTTATCTTCACCTCCAAAAATGATATCATCGACAAATACTTCAATAATCAGAATATCATCATTAGTGATCTTGCAATATAAATTACTGTCAGCACTTCCCTTAGTAAAACCAACAAAATATATTTATCCAACCTTGCATACCAAGCTCTAGGAGCTTGTTTCAATCTATATAATGCTTTCGTTAATCTGCAAACCATATCTTTGTCATCTATCAGTGAAAATTCATCAGGCTACTCAATGTATACTTATTCCTCAAGTGCACCATTCAAAAATGCACATTTAACATCCATTTGATAGACCTTATAGTTCTTGTATGTTTCATAGGCAAGAAATGGTCTAACGGCTTCAATTCTAGTTATTGGTGCAAATGTCTCACCATAATCAATTCCTTTCATTTGATAATATCCTTTACAAACCATTCTAGCCTTGTTTCTTACAACTTGACCATCCTCATTTAGTTTATTTCTAAAAACCCATTTAGTTCCAATAACATTCTTATTTTTAGGTCGGGGAACTAAAGTCCAAGTCTTATTCTTCTCTATTTGATCTAATTAATCTTCCATAACCTTTAACCAATATTTATCTTTACAAGCTTCAATAATAGATTCCAATTCAATTTGAGAAATAAGACACACCTCTTCATTTGCCAGTCTTCTTCTTGTCATAACTCCCTTGTTCCTGTCTCCAATTATTTGATCTTCAAAATGATTTAATCGTACATACCTTGGTGTCTTCTGAACTTCAGGTTCTCTATTCTAATCATCAGCCACAATTGAAATTTATGATTGTTCTAGTTTAATTGTCTTAGTGTCTTGTACCGGTTGAGGCATTGTCGGATTAGTTATGATCACTTCTACTACCGGTTCTCTGTCATATGATAGATTGATCTCTGTATTGCTCATCCACTTTCGACTTTGTGCTCTCCATAGTTTTGTGCAATCTTTTGTTATAACATCTATATGCTTTTCTCTGAATTGAATATCCAAGAAATATCCCTTCATCACATCTAGGATCAAACTTCCCAATTGAATCATCCCTTTTGATATAATGTTTACTTCCAAAAAATTTGAAATATTTAAGAGTAGGTGTATGTCCAAACCATAATTCATAAGGAGTCTTACCGGTTTCACCTTTGATATGAACTCTGTTGAATGTGTAGACTGTTGTACTCACTACTTCTCTCCAGTAGATGTGAGGCAATTTGGCTTCCATCATCATGGTTCTTGCTGCATCCAAAATGGTTCTACTCTTCCTTTCCATTACTCCATTCTACTGAGGAGTCCGGGGTGCAGATAATTGTCTCCTAATTCCATTTATCTCACAATAACTATTAGATTCATGGAATGTGAACTCACCGCCTTGATCTGATCTCAGACATTTGATTTTCAATCTAGTTTTTGTTTCCACCTTTACTTTAAAGATCTTGAATTTCTCAAAAGCTTCAGACTTCTCCCTTAGAAAACTCACCCACATCATTCTAGAACAATCATCAATTATTAGCATGAAGCACCTATCACCTTGAAAGCTTCTGGTCCTTGTTGGACCACATAAGTTAGTATGAATCAAATCAAACACATCATTAGATTTATCATGTATGCTCTTAGAATAATTTCTAACTTGGTTTCCCAATTTACATTCCTTACATACCAGATTATGAGGATTTATAATCTTAGGTATATCTCTAACTACCTTTGTTGAACTGATCTTAATAATACAATCAAAATTAACATGACACAACCTCTTATGCCATAACCAACTCTCATCAATATGAGCAAGCAAACATGTCTTATCACCGATGTTCAAGTGAAAGATATTACCTCCAGTCTGAGTACTGGTTGCAATCTCCAAACCAATTCTGTTAATGATTTTGCATTTTTTAATCTTTGAGCTGGAGTTGGAATCCCTTATCCACCAATTGACCAACACTTAAAAGAATATTCTTTAGACCTTCTACATAGTAGACATTGTCAATATTATGCTTGCCATCCAGAGAAATAATACCTCTACCTTTGATCATACATGCTTTGTCATCCCCAAATCTGACTTGACCACCATTGTATTCTTGTAGGGACAAGAAATTTATTTTATCTTTAGTCATATGATGCAAGCATCCACTATCAATTACCCATTCATCCTTATCTTCAACTTTTGCTGCCAGGGCCTTTTCTTCATTCTTGATAATCGATTCAAGTTCATCTTCCTTTATAGCATAGAACACCCATTCCTTTCCACTGCCAGATCCACTAGCAGAGTCTCTTGCCAATTCATCATCTGAGTCATCACTTACTCCTTCCTCATCTGCAATGTAGCATAGTTTGTTTTTCTTGAATCTATATTTGTTTTGAATAGGCTTAAATGATTTCTTAACTCTTTCTTCAAATCTTGCATTCCTTTCAGGACATCTAGATGCAAAATGACCAATCTTATTACATGCAAAACATTTAAAAGGTGCTTTTCCTTCATACTTACTTCTTGTCGGTCCTTTAGGTACTCTTGTAGAAAATAAGGCTTCAATTTTCTCAAATTCTTCATCCTCTTTCCTCATATCTTCCAATTATTTTGCATATAGGGCTTTCCAATCACTTTTGTTGGTAGATGGTGATGCATGAAAAGTAGGTTCAGACTTTGTAGCTCTAGAGGGTCCAAATTCTTCAAGCTCAAAAGCAGATAATTTCCCAATCAGAATGTCTCTATTAACTGAAGTGTTTTCCATTGTTCTCAATTCATTAATTACAGTAGCTTTCATCTTGTAAGTTGGTGGTAGGGCTCTCAAAACTTTAGAGACTATTTCATCTTCACTCAAAGATCCTCCACAACATTGAATTCCCATGACAATCTCATTTACTCTTTCCATAAATGTAGCAATTCTTTCATTATCTTCCATCTTCAAGTTCTCATATCTTACCTAGTAACCATCAAGTTTAGCAATTTGATAGTAGGGTCACCTTCATTCAGAGTTTGCAATTTATCCCACATAACCTTTGCAGATGATTTATTAGTCAATCCCATGATTTGCTAACCAATGATTGCACACAGGAGGGCTTCTCTAGCTCTACAATCATTTTCAATATTTTTGTCCAAGTCTGCAGGAGTAGGATTGCCAGATGCTGGATCATAAGGTGTATATCCTTTCTCAGTGATTTCCCAAATATCCTTGCCAAGACATCTAAGATGAGTCTCCATTTAGATTTTCCATATCCCAAATTTGTTTCCATCAAGCTTAGGGATTTCTCTTCTGAAAATAGCTACTAGTGGATTTGAAGTATTAGTTGCCATAGGATCTACCTCAAGCGGTTAAGCTTTTGCAAAAGAGGACCAAATCTTTGATACCAATTGTTAGAATAATCGGTGGACAACTAAGAGGGGGGGGGTGAATCAGTTATCAACAGATTCTATTAATCAAACCACTTTATAACCTTTAACCGAAGCACATAAACATTAAATACCACAATAGCAGAAATAGATACCGGTAAGCAATAAAATAGAGAATCAACACAATGCAACCATACCACATAACACCATGATTTGTACGTTGAAAACCCGGTAGAGGGAAAAACCATGGTGGGAAGCCTACCCACAGTTAGATAATACTTCTGGAGAAAGTATGTGATGATACAATAAGGGGCCTACACATGTAGGAAGGCACATTGCCTAGAGCGTACTGCTCATTACAAAGGAGTCTCACTGACTACAGAGAGGTTATAACCACCTCAATATAATTGGACAATAATCCAAAAGAATGAACTGCCAATGATAGAATCTACTATGCCTAATTACAGTCTCGATTAAGCTCAATACCAGATACCTTTGACCTCTTACATAAACCCAATTCGATCACCTATGATTGACCAAAGCTCCTTCGCATATGATCTTTCATTCCATGACCATGACCACCATGATCTACAATGAGATCTTAAATCAATTTATACACACCCTAAGGCCTAAACCAATTAGGTTAGCCACCTAAAAGATATTACAATAAGATCATTACATACATCCACATTACAATGATATGCCATGTCAGCTTTAGACCAAAACAACATTAACCAATCCATAAATAATCTCAGTAACATGTAGAGAACATGTAACATGATACTGGTTCATAATCTAGACCCAAATAGATTCACCACCCCAAAGCGATGTCACCAATCTATCATGGTACAAACAAAAACCATCTTCTGCATCCCAAATTCCATCTAGAAGCCGCACCGACACCACTTATGCATCTTGTCAAAGATTCTCAGTAAAATCTTTGTCGGTAAAACCTTAAATCATTACTGGTATAGGCTTACTAGAGTGTAGGATAGCATCTGATCATCAAGTCAATACCAACTGACCAAAACATACTCCAAAAACATCAAACCAAACATATTCCATTGATCCAAACATGTCGGTAGTATCCAACTAATAGTCCCTTCTGCCGATAACACTAGTTCTTCTACCCGTAACCAAAATCTGTCTATCGATAACCAATCATAAAATCTAGTATTGACATCAATGACAAAACATCAATGCAACACAATCAATTCATTCATATTGCCAACAATATTCACAATTTATACCTTTCGACACCCTTTTGGACTCAATCCTACCATGTCCATTTTTGCTTGAGTATCTTCCCTTTTGTGTTTCTAACCCTATTTTTGACTCAATACCTATATAACAAACTTAAAGAATGTTGTGAGGGTCCCAAGTTTTTATTACTTAATTGTGTTCGTATGTCATTCCCCACATGTCTATAATGTGTTGTAGTTGCCAAACTTTTAAAATGTTTAAACTTATGCAAACTGTCAAAGTTATTAGAGTTTCCTTGCTAGTCATGCCTTTCCACTTAGGTTCAAAAATCCTTTATTTTTGTTGGCCTTTTAAAAATGTATAAATGAGTCATTCTCAAGCATTGAAACAAAAAATTCACTCTTTCTTATTTTGTTGTTTTCTTGTCAACTTGATGGAACAACTAAAAAAGGTCACATGATCAAATGTGAAAAAGGTGTAGGTACACTAGAAAAGTGTTGATTTCACAAAAGGATGTTGTTTTACTATCTAATGAATTTCTCACTTTATTTTGGCATGAAATCAAAGTGGTTTTAAATGAAAAAATCTAATAAATCATTATATTTTTGTCCAACAATTGATTTTTTTCTTGCGCCTGTTCATGATCACTCAAATGACCATTTCGATGTCCTAACTTCATAAATTGGGTAATAACAACATTATAGTAGCCTTGGAGACATTAATGCAAGTGGTTGAAGTGATATGGATCATGTTTTCACGTGGATTCAAGTTGTTGTATAATAAATACCTCATATTAGTCATTAATGTTCAATGACAACCTTTATGACTACCCAACTTGATTTTATCAATCACCATGATGAACATGTTAGGTTGTAGGTGTCAAGTTAAAGAAAAGAATTAGGGGAAAACATAAAGTTATGTTCTTATGTTTAATTTAACCACTAGGTTTTTAGAACTAAATGCATTCATGCCATGTTTTGGACTATTCATGGTGGAGTTATAGACCATTTTTGTCTCTACAAACTCAAACACCTCTACTGGTGCAAAATGTCATGCTCAAAATTTTACCCAAGGGAAAAAACACAACTACAATTTATTTTTGAAATAGTAAGGTATAAGAAAGCTAAATTACTTTACCATGCTTGGAATGATGCAAACTACATGCATCAAATGATGTTGCTTATATAGTGTAATCAATGACACATTGTTTGAGGGTAGGGTGTTGGAGAAAGGAGGCTAGTTGGGTGGATGAATCCCATTGTGTGAACCATAAATGAATAAGGTGGCTCTAGAAACTAGGTTCATCGAATGAGGTTACAACTGATCGAACAACAAACAACCCCCCACTCAATAACTAATTTTTGAGATTTATAAAGAAAATCCACTGCTATCTTTAATGTCATTATTAGTAATAATATACATATTTAGTTATCCCTTTTACCATTACCATTAGGAATCCTTGTATGTTAAAAAATAGTATTAAGATACCAACACTCCTAGATTTAATTTGAACATTTAAGCCACACTTAATTTCTAATTTTGTCTAATAGGATGGTCGTACATCTTTGTTATGAGTATACTTACTCACTAGATGCTTTATTCGTGGAATTCTTAACAACAAAACATTAATATAGAACCAATAGAAATATCAAGGTCATTAATAGTATTAACATTAATCTTAGCATTAACATTTATTTTATCACAATAAATATTACACTTGAGCTTAATAATACTAAGTCAATGACAAAGAGAGAGAATGTTGGAAATATTGTTCTTATTGTCATTTGTGTCAAAGGAGAGATGAACATAATCTCATTCCTAATATGCATCAATAGGGATTTAAATGTGTGAAGGCCAAAGGCTACTAATCATATAATTTACATGAGGTCATTAATGCTCATAGAAGGAGGACCTCACCTCAAGGAAAGGGAGGACAACCTCCTTGTGAAAAATTCAATTTTAAATTATTTGGGGTCTCGTTGAATTGGGCCAACCCTCTTGGTATAGTTGCCTTTCTTGGTGAGTTAAATTGAATCTATTAGTATTTTTATGAGGCCAATCCACTTTGTTAAGGTTGACCCATCCTTGGTGAAGAGGCATGATTGGGGAATAAATAGAAAATGAACTAGAGGTAAATATAGAAAGAAAATAAAAGTAATATTTTTTCAACTAAAAGCATTGTAGTCTCATTAAATTGTGACACTAGCAATTTTCGATGCATTAGGGTCGTTATGCACGTGAGATCGAATCCTCTAGCCTGATAAAAAACTGAAGATTGCTCAGCCTTCAGAAACAACTTCTTCCTTGGCCTCTACACCACCCCATCCGCACTCTACCCTGGAGAAAGGGGTAGGACAGGGATGTGGCGCCATTGTCTCCCCTTGGACAAGGGTGTGGTGCCCTTTTCCTCCCAGGATAGGGGTGTGACGCCCCTATCCCTGCCCTATTTTGGGGCAGGACCCTTCCTAGGGTTGCATTGTTGGTTGAGAATCATGTGGGAAACTCCCTCGATGTCATCCCATGATGAAAATCAGATCCACTAACATGTATTTAAGGGGGCATTCATCCTCTCATTTGCATAAGTTGGATAGGTTGAAGTTGGATAGATTCAAGTTGCATAACCGATCAAGCATTCAAGCATTCTTTTCCAGCATTGAGCATTCTCAAGTCCCCCTTCAAGGCTAGGTGTTGCATTCAAGTCAAGGATTCAACCATTGAAGAGGAGATTGATTTCAATATTCAATTCCAGATAAGAATCTCTATCAACATTGCTATCACAACCTCCCTTGAGGTGATTTACAATTCAGTCTTTCTTTTACATCTACTTGCAAGTACTTTCTTTCATTAGGCAAACCCCAAATCCCAACCCATTTTCCTCTCTTTTCTATGTGTAGGTTGTAGGTGCATAGCTATACTTTCGGATTTGGGCTCCATTTGCAGAGGCGGAAAATGTTTCACGGATTTTTTGAAGGACCCTGTACATTCCCGCCACGGTTTGGGCAACTTTTCCTCAAATTCGCAAGGTGACTTCGTCTCGACATATTACTGCCAGATCCAAGTGCACAACTTCATCCCATATTCTGATCTCAAGTTAAAATCAGTTCTTTGTCACTTTTGCACTACATAATTCAATCAATTTCCTTTCCATTTCAAACAAGGAAGAGGGGATCACATTCCCAATTCATTTAGAATTCAATCTACCATCTTCATGTGGAGAGATTGAATCTAGTGAATTATCCTCTCCTCTTTCTAATGTAACATGGTGAAAAGTGTTTGAAGGGTAATCAATAGTGAAACTCTCATCTCTCTTTGAGGGAAAGGGTAGTTTTCCTCTTGATCTATCATTCACCATTTTTCCAACCATTACATTTTGGTGAACCCAACGTCTTGCATGCTTTCATTTGAACAAAATTGCTTATTCTTCATTTACAAGTTTCAAATTTCTGCAAACTTAGTGGTTAAATCATTAAAAACCCTAGTTTTTAAAATTACAATAACTTGTGATTTGTAAAAAATTGCTTGTGGTTATCTTAGATCTGAAAATTATTTTGATTGTCAAATTCAATTTCCTCATTGTCTTGTTCAATTTACAATTAAAATTTACAAAATTAAGAGGTTACTTGTTAAAACCCTAATTTTCCAAAAACATCTTGAACTTGTGCAAAAATTGGATTTCCATTTAATTTTCAAATTTCTGATTGTTCTCAAATTTGTCTGTAATCCTACAATTCAAATTTTCAATTTCCCCCCTTTTTCCCAAAATTCAAATTTCAAAATTAAGTGGTTAGGTCATCAAACCCTAGTTTTCAAAATTAATTGGATTTTGTGCAAATTTCAAATCAATTTCATTTCAATTCACATTTCTAAATATTTTCCAAGGTGTCCCTATCCATTAGGTTTGACCCTTTTCCAAATTGCAATTCAATTCCTCTTCTTCTTCAAAACCCTAATAGGGTCCTATTTTCACATTTGCGTCTTCATTTCACCCATCTAGAGATCGTAAAGTTCACCAAATTTTTGGGGTTAGCTTTACAATCATTGTAATTTCCATCCCTAAAAATTTCAAAAAAAGTTGGTCGCTCCATGTGCGTTCCCGTCACGGTCCTTGACTTTTTTCCTGAAATTTGGGAGACTGTTATGACTGTATTTACTAGCCTAAATCCAGAAGATTGGCTGATTTTATCGATTTTTTATCCCTCTAGAATTGAAAATACCTTCAAAACTCAACATTTCAAATTTCAAGAAATTTTTTAAAATTAAGAGGTTAATTATTGTCTGCCCTGATTTTAAAAATTCTTATTTTAAAATTAAGTGGCATTCCCTTGGCCCTAATTTTAAAATTTCAATTTCCTTTCATTTTTGGAAATTGTGTCATTCCCTTCTTCCAACAAAGTTCAAATTGTGTAATATTTTGAAAGATTTTTAAAATTCAAAATTTCCCTCTAGTGCATGAGTTTAACCACTATTAGTCCTACCTATCCTATCCCCATTAGATAAAGCACTAGAATTAAGGCTTCCCAAGGATTAATTACCAAGGAGATGGAGACTAATTTGGGTGACTTCTTTAATGAGGATCATGCTAATTCTTCCCATTCTAATCATGTGCCTATTCACCCCATTAATGAATCCCATGATGAAGAAGAACCTTTAACTAGGGTTTCTTTAGATCAACTTTCCAATTTGGACAATCAATTTGATAGATTTTAACAATGGATGTCCCAAAAATACCCTAATAGTTAAGCTCTTCCATTAATTGGAGGCCTTAAACACATGATTCAAAGTGATAAGAATGGAATTGATATTGATGTCATGGAAATGGGGACAAGGAAACAACAAAGTTCAATGTTAATAAGTTAGTTTCAACCATAAAACCAAAACAAAGAACTAAAAACCATTCCAAACATATCAAAAGAGATTTTAAAAACGCATGAAAGAAATTTAACAAAACAAAAGAAAGGAGAAGAACCTCCCTAAGATGCTTCCATGATGCCTTTTGATTCTCCTCCCTTGTTTCTCCCCTCTCCAAGTCCCAAATGAGTGTAGCTCTCAGCTTTTAGCACTAGCCATGGATGCCATAC
Source organism: Cryptomeria japonica (assembly GCF_030272615.1). Classification (NCBI taxonomy): domain Eukaryota; kingdom Viridiplantae; phylum Streptophyta; class Pinopsida; order Cupressales; family Cupressaceae; genus Cryptomeria; species Cryptomeria japonica. The sequence continues at coordinate 743,668,168 of NC_081411.1, read as the reverse complement.
GGAGATTCAAGATGGTTGGATATGATAAACAAATGCTATGCAAGTGTAGATAGCGATGCTATGAAAAAGATCTATGCTAATACCAGTATAGCAACAATACTCTAATGCTTCCTCCTTTTCTTGAGGAGAAGGGTTCTATTTATAGAAGAAATAGGGAAATGAAGGGTCAAGATTGAACAATCTTAACAAGGGTTAGGATTGAAAGATATTCAATCCATGTGAGACTTTCAACCCAATCCCATGTTAACAAGTGTCACCATGAGGAGATTTGAGAGGAGAGATAAGGAGCATTAAATGCTTGAGGGGACATGATGGTTACCCTAGGGGGTTGGGTTAGGGTTAGGTTAATGGATATTCCTTTTATCCAAGGGATAAATGAATGTGCAAGGGTTAAATGGTTACCTTAGTCAAAGAAATAAATGCTCCGAAGAAACCCATGAGTCAAAAGGATGGTTAAGTTAGAGGAAAGTCTCTAACCAAAGGTAAAAGGTGAGTTAACCATAAATGGTTATGTAAGAGCCTTTAATGGTTTGGAAGACTTTAGAGGTTAACCATTTGAAGACATAAAGCCTTTAATGGTTATTGAAAACTTTGGAGGTTTTTGAGATGTGACTTCCTTTTATTTAGGAATGTGACAATGATTAGGATAGGATTAGGCTAATTAGAAGGAGTTAGAAGTATCTAGAAAGGATTTAGGCATGCAAGTGGATTTTGTAGGAGAATGCAAGTGGGAGGAATTTTGGGATTTTCAATTGAAGTAAAATCATTTATTTCAATTAAATGGTGTAATTTTCATTTGGATAGATATTTAAATAAATATGAATTTATTTAAATGTAAATGTGAATTTTGGATTTTATTTAAATAAATCTTAATTTATTTATATGAGAAAAAGGAAGATAAAGCATTAAATGCTTGAAGACTTTGAGGGAAACCATTAAAGGCTTAAGAAGACTCTAGAAAGAAGCCATTAAGTTTGAAGACTTTAAGGGAAACTATTAAAGGCTTAAGAAGACTCTAGAGAAGGAAGCCATTGAGTTTTGAAGACTTTAAGGAAAACCATTAAAGGCTTGAGAAGACTCTAGAAGGAAGTCATTAAGTTTGAAGACTTTAAGGGAAACAATTAAAAGTTTCAAGTGGGTGAGGATAAATAGGATTTTATTTATTTAAAATAGTTGTGCAACTTGTATTTGTAGGAAAATGCAAGTGGGTGGAGGATAAAGGTGATTTAAATAATTTAAATGTGAGAGATGGGATTTTGGGGGATTTAAATAAATATTAATTCATTTAAATGTGAGAGAAGATTTAATTAAACAAATATGGTTTATTTATTTAATTAATGGTCTGAATTTGGTTAAGTGAATTAAATCAAATAAATTGAATAATTTATTTAATTAATAGGAGAAGAGGGTTAAGATGAATTAACTAAATATTAATTTAATTAATTATTGATTAATGGATAAATAATCAAATAAATACTAAATATTCATTTAATCAAGTGGACAGATTTATGTGTCTACATTTTCTCCTCTTTGAGATGGTGTAGTTTTATCACGTTGTTTCAGAGATAGAAAAATAGGTGTGAAGAAATATACCCTATAAATGTTAATTTAGTGGGTGGTATGCCCCCTCGAGAGATGGGCTGAAAAATTTCAAAAAATTGGGTGATCTCTCAAAAAGAACGAGAAGTGGAGGGGAGGTAGAATAGAAGAAATTAGCAATAATGGTGAAAGAATGGAAGAAAACAGAGTGAATACGGAGAAATGGCAAGCTTGTGAGTATCTGTAGGTTATGCAGGAGATATGGTGCAAATGTGGTGTTGTGCTTTTGATTGATGCTATATAATTGATCAAAATGGTTGGACAATCTGGTGCAATTGGTTAAATTGCCCCGGTCGAGTCAAAGCGTTACAATTGATATCAATTGTTCGCTTGGATAGGATAAAGTCTGAGTAAGTGAATCAAAGTGACCTGATGTGACTTAGACAATTGATGTAATTGCCTGAAGAAGTCAAGGTATATGAAGCAAAATACTCATTGAGACTTAGACAATTGATGTAATTGTCTGTTGGATTGTGTTTGATTGGTTGATCAATTGATAATGTGTGCGTGTGATGGATGGTTGTGGTTTATCATAGCAGCCCCGTTAAGACTAGGTCATTATGATAAATGCCTGATGTAGTCTAGGATTACCATGATCGATTACCTATTGAGTCCCGAAGATACTTGATCAGAGTATCTGTTGATAGTCTAGGTGTGTGTGAGTCGATGTACCTATGCAGATAGAGTAACTTGCTTGGCTTATAGGATAACTTAGGATAGGAAACACAACCCCTCCTATTAGAGATGGATGGTGATGAACGTGGCTTGATTGATTTGATGGGGCACGATGTAGGGTATGTGATGTTGATTATCGAGATGGGGAGGGTGGGGGGGGTTCAATGTTAGATAGAAGAAATGGAGGACCTATGACTCATTCCTATGGAAGAAGAGGAAAATAGAGTATGCATCCATTGTCATTACTATGTATGAATGATATGCAACTATTTATGAATGTATGGATGGATGAAATGCAATATATACAGATGAGGTGAAATGACGATCCGTAGTACTTTATTTTTGATCATTGAGCAATGGTAGTATCAATCTTGGATGAGGCAGTAGGAACCAAGGATGGAGCATTGTACCGGCAAACAAGTAGCATAAATAAAGAATAAAGAATATGGACCCTCCATAATGGTTCATGCTCATATGGTCGAGGTATATGTTGTAGTCATGAAGCCATAGTGATCCATGACTGTATTTTGTATATGATCATGTAGCTTAGTGAGCTTCCCACATAGACACCATTAGTACATGCCCCAAAACTTCATTGGAATAATTCACATAAGACATACAAACAATGCGATACTTAGGAACCATCTCAGCCACTCTAATCACTTTTGGATATCTCGGAGTAGCGTAGGAACCTGATATAAATGAATAAATAACCTACAAATCAACCAAGTATTTGATATCTTAAACATAATTTTCTTGTCAAAGAAAATGTCATCTTGTCTTTGTTTTGGTAAGGAAGGAGGCATCCTTGTTAAGATAGTTTGCATGTCGATGTTGATTGTTTGGTTGATGTGATAAGTGGTCATCGTTTGAGTATTTCATAATGTTTGTTTGGTATCTGCTTAAAAAGCATATGTACAAAAGCGTTGCCATGTTTTTGATTGATTTTTTATGTTTTCTGATGTTTTTTGGATTTTGTGAGTGTTTTGAATGTTTTTGGTATTTTGAGATTGTTTTTCCAATGTTTTTGGTATTTTGTGAGACATTTTTTTAATGTTTTTGGTATTTTGTGAGACAATTTCGAATATTTTTGGTATTTTGTGAGACATTTTTTTAATGTTTTTGGTATTTTGTGAGATAGTTTTGAATGAAGAACACAATGAATCACAAGTAATGTAGAATCCACTTCCATCGATAGGTTTAAGAGCATTGCCCCCAGTTTAGACATGACTATGAAAAAGTGGGATGCAAGATGCATGAAGTACTATCCTTGATTGTAAATTAATAACAAGACATGGTTTGAATGATGGATGAGTGGATGTAATGAATGTGATTTCAACAAGTCTAAAAGAAAAATGGAGACACAACCTTTACGAGTGGCACCTGTTTGCCACATTTTCACCATCGCACTTACCCAAGGTGCCACCAGAGTGGTTGTTGATAACTCAATGATGAACGGATAGTACTAACCCGGTACTGAGAGGGGGGGGTGAATCAGTATAGACAAAAATACAGTCCTAAACCAGTTCGACAACAGACACTTCAAATGACTAGCAAATAGTGACACCAGTTTGAAACAAAGTGCAACCGATAAAGCTAAGAATGACTGAGACAAGCATTAACCGGTTACTCACTTAGCTTTTCACTCAGCTCAAGACTACACTACCATTTCACCCTTATGCATAAATAGGTAATCTATCTTCAGATCATAATAACAGCTATTTCAACATGTTTTATTGACAGGCATAAAACACAGAACCATCATATGGTTGACAGACAATAGGAAAGTATCACAAAATAAAAGCATCACACATGACACACATATTTTTCACATGGAAACCCAACTGGGAAAAACCACAGTGGGGATGAATACCCACAAGCTATTTTTGAACTCTTTAGAAGTCCACTCTGTTAGGAGCCTTGTTCGGTTAGAGACATTACAATAGGTTCTACTAGGAACCGATCCTGTTAGAGATCACCCGGTTAAGGGTTAAAGCCTGTTAAAGTTTACCTTGTTAGAAGATTTCAAGAACTCAATAGCTAAAGGATTTTGAACTCAATAGCTTTGAATTACCCTGTTAAAGGATTTACAGCAAGCTGGTTAAGGCTAACCTATTAAGGGATTTTCCAACTATTGAGGTGGTTAGAGATCAATAGGTATTACAATGATCTGGTAACAACACTCAATGCCAATGCAGATCCACTCGAGCTCCTCTTCACCTTCTGCACTTACACTCTACAGGTATCACTTCTCTCCTTTGGGTCTGGCAATAATCACCTATCCCTTCTCTTGGATACACACACACAACTTTTGCCAACAACCTCAGAAAGAGACACAACATCGACCTTATAGGAAAATAGATAGGTCGGTAGCATAAACCCTAAACCCTAAACCTGTTAGGTTAATGAATTCAAATGGTTCAATCCTGACCATTGAGCACACTGCATTAAATGCAGCAGTTCTTGATCCAATCTCAAGACATTCTCCATCGTCCATTTCCACCGATTTTATGGCGGTTGATAACCCATCACATGTTATCACCGTTTTATAGACTTCTCACATTCCTGAGGTAGATAGGAACAATCTCCTTCATGCAAGATCCTTCACGTGCACAAGGCTTACATGGCAACATGATCTGTTCCTTGTTACCATGCTAACTCATCACACAAAGTCACCGATTGAGCCACACAGGCTTGAAGCACTTAAACTAGAAACCCTGAAGTTGAGACTACCAACCGGTAGTCATACAATACTTCCATATGCCGGTTCCCATAACTATATGCTAGTTCATCATGAACAAACACACCGCTTCACTTTGGCACAAATGCTGGTTCATAGTGTTCTATCGGTTCTCTCATATGCCGGTTCTCACTTCTTCAACATATTGACATCAATGACAACATACAATATCATTATGTCCTCATACCGGTTCACATAATGCCAACAATCTCCCCCTTTGGCATTGATGGCAATATACAAAGATATCTCTCTACTTCACATCTTCTCCCCTAGTTTCTACAGATATCTTCTCCGCTTCACATCTTCTCCCCCTTTGACAACAATGCCAAAGTTCAGACATAAGCTTCCCTGTTCCATTATGCTGCTCCCCCTGAGGAGTAGCATCCTTCAACACATCAATCCAAAATAAATTTGACTATGCGATACCTGACTGATGTGGAGCATATGCTTTTAGTTTACCTCCTGAAGGGGCAACACCCCTAATTCACCTCTTAAGTACATAAATGTAGCCTTTGGGAGAGGCTTGGTGAATATGTCTGCTAACTACTCCTGACTGAAAACATGTTCTAGTGCAATCTCTTTGTTTTGAACCTTTTCCCTTAAGAAATGATACTTAAGTTCAAAGTGTTTGGTTCTAGAATGTAAAACCAGATTCTTGGAGATATTAATTGCACTAGTATTGTCACAAAATATACTTACCAGTTTAGATACAGGAACTTTGAAGCCATTTAATACATGCTTCATCCAAATTGTCTGAGTGCAATTCATGAAAGCTGCAACATACTCTGATTCTGCTATAGACTGAGAGATACAACTCTGCTTCTTACTCATCCATGAGACCAGTCTACCACCAAGAAAGAATGCACCCCCGGTTGTTCTTTTTCCGGTCATCTATATTTCCTGCCTAATCAGCATCTGTGTATACTTTCAAGTTGAAATCCTTGCTATAAGGATACCACAATCCATAGTCAACAGTTCCCTTCAGATACCTAAGAATCCACTTGACTGCAACCAAGTGAGATTCTCTTGGGCTTTTCTGGAATCTTGTAGTAATGCCAACTGCATGTGCAATATCTGGTCTGCTATGCACTACATAATGCAACTTATCAATCATTGATCGATATTCCTTCTCATCAACCAATTCTGAGTCATCTTCTTTAGATAGTTTACAACCAGTCACCATCGGAGTACCAACCGGTTTGCTATCTTCCATGCCAAAGGTCTTCAACACCTGTTTGACATACTTGGACTGAGTGATAAAGACTCCATCCTTCATCTGCTGGATCTACAGTCCAATGAAGAATTTAATCTCCCCTATGAGTGACATTTCAAACTCTTTCTTCATCTCATCTGCAAACTCATGACTCATCTTATCATCTCCACCAAAGATAATGTCATCAACAAATACCTCACAAATCAGGATCTGATCTCCTTTAGACTTCAAGTAGATATTACTATCTTCACTTGTTCTCTCAAATCCAATCTTCACAAGATGAGAATGCAAATGTTCATACCATGCTCTAGGTGCCTGCTTTAGTCCATATAAGGCTTTATGTAGCCTACATACCATGTTACTATCTTCAGATAGGGAAAACCCATCTGGTTGCTCAATATACACCTCCTCTTCAAGTACACCATTTAGGAATGTAGATTTTACATCCATTTGATATACTTTGAAACCTTTAAAAGCTGCATATGCAAGAAGCATACAGACTCCTTCCAATCTGGCTATGGGAGCAAAGGTTTCACCATAGTATTCTCCTTCTTCTTGAGCATATCCTTTGCACACTAATCTGGCTTTGTTCCTAATCACTATGCCATCCTCATTCAGCTTATTTCTGAAAACCCATTTAGTACCAATGACATTTTTGTGCTCCGGTCTGGGTACCAAAGACCATGTATCATTTTTCTCTATTTGGTTAAGTTCCTCTTCCATTGCCTTGATCCAGTCTTCATCCTTATGTGCCTCTTTGAATGATTTAGGCTCAAATTTAGAGATCATACATGAGTTTTCTCTGACATTTCTTCTTGTAAGGATTCCTGCATCTATATCTCCTATGATCTACTTAGGATCATGATTCAGCTTGACATACCAAGGAATGGTCTTGATAGATTCCTCTTGCTTTTCTTCTTCATCCTCATCTCCATCAGTATCAGCATCTACATTTTCCACTGTAGGAACATTGTTACTGGTACTCGGTTGGCTTTCAACCGGTTCCCAAAAGGTTGCAACCGGTTCGTTTACCGCTTGCTCACTACCAGTTTCCTTAGTTTTCTCAGAGGTTTCATCAACTCTTACATTGATGCTTTCCATAATTCTCTGAGTCCTATTGTTGAAACACTTGAGAGCTTTACTCTTGGTGGAATATCCTAGGAATAATCCCTCATCACATTTCGCATCAAATTTTCTCTGGTGTTCACTCCTCTTAATGTAACATTTGCTACCAAACACTCTAAAGTAGCGTACCATAGGTGTCTTACCAGTCCAATACTCATAAGGAGTTTTATCCTTACCTTTCTTGATGAGTACCTAGTTCATTGTGTAGACTGCAGTGCTCACTACTTCTGTCCAAAAGGTGTGAGCTACCTTTCCTTGAATCAACATGGTTCTAGCTACTTCAACCATAGTCCGATTATTCCTCTCTTCTAGGCCATTCTGCTGTGGATTCCGAGGGGCAGACAATTGCCTCTTGATGCCATGTTCTTCACAATACTTGTTGAATTCACCAGAAGTGAATTCCCCTCCTTGATTAGTTCTTAGGCACTTGATCCTTTTACTACTTTCCTTCTCCACTAATGCTCTAAAAGCTTTGAACTTTACAAAGGCTTCAGACTTGTCTTTCAAGAATGTGACCCACATGATTCTTGAGCAGTCATCAGTGAGAATCATGAAGTACCTATCACCCTACACACTTCTAGTTTTCATAGGACCACACAAATCAGTATGCACAAGATCAAGCAACTTGTCAGCAGTGAAAGATTTACCTTTAAAGGTTGAGGAAGGAATTTTCCCCAATTGACACTCTCTACACAAGGTATTATCTGGTTTTCTTAGCACCGACAACCCTCTAACTTCCTTGATCTTACTAGCCTTCACAATGTTATCAAAGTTTACATGGCAGAGTCTCCTATGCCATATCTAGCTATCATCAAATTTAGCCATAAGACATGTACTTATATTTGCATTCAGATGAAATAGGTTACCTTTGGTCTGCATGCCGGTGGCCACCAGTTCACCATTCTTTCCTTTGATTCTACAGACTCCATTCTTGAATTCTAGAGTGAGGCCACTGTCATTCAGCTGGGCAACACTCAGAAGGTTATGTCTGAGACCATCAACCCAATACACATTGTCAGCACTACTCTTTCCATTTAGAGAGATGGACCCTCTGCCTTTGACCATGCATGGTGCATCATTTCCAAAGTGAACCACACCACCATCATACTCCTCCAAGGATAGAAACTTGCTTCAGTCACTAGTCATATGGTGAGAACAACCACTGTCAATGATCGACTCATTAGAATTATCAAACTGGGAGACAAGAGCCTTCTTGTCTGACACATCTTCCTTGATAGCAACAAACATAATATCTTCATTTTCTTCATCCTCTGATTCTTCATCTGTGACACCTTCATCAACTGCCACAAAACAGTTTCTCCAGTTTCCTCCTTTGAATTTCTTGAACCTTTCTAGTTTGTCCTTGTTGTCGCAATTAGGATAGTTTACAACAATATGTCCTATCCAGTTACAAGAAAAGCATTTCAAAGGTAGATTACCTCTGTATTTTCTGGTTCTTTTAGGAAGTTTCTTGGAAAAGAGAGCTTCAAATGCCATCAGAATCTCCTCATCATCCATTTCTCTGCCCTGTCTTGGTTCACCACTAGTGCTAGCTTCTTTTCCTTTTCTGGATGGTAGTGCAGAAGCTTTAAAAGCTGATTCAGTCTTTTGAACATTGTCATTGAAATTATTTAGCTCATAGGCTATCAACTTTGCAATGATGGAGTCTAGGGATACCTTAGTCTTGTCTATTGATCTTAGCTCTTGAATAGCAGCAACCCTTATTGCATAGACCAACAATAGGGATCTTAGGAGTTTTCTTACCACAGTAGAATTTTCTATTTTACCACCTACACTCTTGATATCTCCAACAACTATTTTGATTCTTATTCCATACTCTTGAATAGTCTCACCTTCAACCATCCGCATATCTTCAAACTTCCCTGTAAGGCTTTCTTCCTTAGCCTGTTTTACATGCTCATCACCGCCATATATATTTTCAAGAGTATACCATACCTCTTTAGGATTTACCTTATCCTGAACATCAATAAACTCAATGTCAGATAGACTACTAATTAGGGCTTCCATGACTTTCCCATTCTCTTGCATCTCTCTCTTTTGGTCATCGGTAAGGGTACTGGTAGGAGCAACTTAGGCAGTCTCAACATAGCCCCAGTGTTGAGCACCCATGCTTTTGATGTATATCTTCATTCTATCTTTCCATATACTGAAATTTTCTCTTTTAAACTTTGGACCTTCCCTCTTCATCATTAGACTAGGATCTTTACCTCAAGCGGTTAAGCTTATAGCACAGAGGACTTGGAGGATGCTCTAATACCAATTGATAACTCAATGATGAATAGATAGTACTAACCCGGTACTGAGAGGGGGGAGTGAATCAGTATAGACAAAAATATAGTCCTAAACTGGTTTGACAGCAGACACTTCAAATGACTAGCAAACAGTGACACTGGTTTGAAACAGAGTGCAACCGGTAAAGCTAAGAATGACTGAGACAAGCATTAACCGGTTACTCACTTAGCTTTTCACTCAACTCAAGACTACACTACCATTTCACCCTTATGTATAAATAGGTAATCTATCATCAGATCATAATAACAACTAGTTCAACATGTTTTATTGACAGGCATAAAACATAGAACCATCATATGCTTGACAGACAATAGGAAAGTATCACAAGATAAAAGCATCACACATGACACACATATTTTTCACGTGGAAACCCAATTGGGAAAAACCACTACGGGGATGAATACCCACAAGCTATTTTTGAACTCTTTAGAAGTTCGCTCTGTTAGGAGCCTTGTTCGGTTAGAGACATTACAATAGGTTCTGCTAGGAACTGATCCTGTTAGAGATCACCTGGTTAAGGGATGACTAGAATACCCGGTTAAGGGTTAAACCCTGTTAAAGGTTACCTTGTTAGAGGATTTCAAGAACTCAATAGCTAAAGGATTTCAAACTCAATAGCTTTGAATTACCCTATTAAAGGATTTACAGCAAGCCAGTTAAGGCTACCCTGTTAAGGGATTTTCCATTTGTTGAGGTGGTTAGAGATCAACAGGTATTACAATGATCTGGTAACATCACTCAATGCCAATGTAGATTCACTTGAGCTCCTCTTCACCTTCTGCACTTACACTCTACAGGTATCACTTCTCTCCTTTAGGTCTGGCAAGAATCATGTATCCCTTCTCTTGGACACACACACACAACTTTTTCCAACAACCTCAGAAAGAGACACAACATCAACCTTATAGGAAACAGATAGGTTGGTAGCATAAACCCTAAACCCTAAACCTGTTAGGTTAAGGAATTCAAACAGTTCAATCTTGACCGTTGAGAACACTGCATTAAATGCGGTAGTTTTTGATCCAATCTCAAGACATTCTCCATCATCCATTTCCACTGATTTTATGGTGACTGATAACCCATCATAGGTTATCACCGTTTTATAGACTTTTCACATTCTTGAGGTAGATAGGAACAATCTCCTTCATGCAAGATCCTTCACACGCACAAGGCTTACGTGGCAACACGATCTATTCCTTGTTACCATGCTAACTCATCACACAAAGTCACCGGTTGAGCCACACAGGCTTGAAGCACTTAAACCGGAAACCCTGAAGATGAGACTACCAACTGGTAGTCATACAATACTTCCATATGCCGGTTCCCATAACTATATGTCAGTTCATCATTAACAAACACACCGCTGCACTTTGGCACAAATGCCAGTTCATAGTGTTCTACCGGTTCTCTCATATGTCGGTTCTCACTTCTTCAGCATATTGACATCAATGACAACATACAATGTCATTATGTCCTCATACCGGTTCACATTATGCCAACAGTTGTTCTTTGTCTGGATGCATGATTTTTCTTTACTATGTTGATTTTTTTTGTTTTTGTTTAGGACATTTTATCTAAATGTTTTTTGTGTTTTTCTGGTATGTATGGGAGCCTGATGCTCTGTACAACTTATGCATAAAACCATTTGAGGTGCATGTTGTTGATCGGATATTCTAGCGGTTCTTCTTTTGAAGTAGCCAACTGATATGCCCCGGACCCAAATATAGTAGTGATAACATATGAACCCAGCCAGTTTGATTCAAAATTTCCCTAATGTTCTCTATTTGGTTGGTTACAAGGATTATCTCAAAGAACAAGATCACCTACCTCAAATGTATGAGGTCTAACTCGGTGATTATAGCTTCTGCTCATGCGCTGTTGGTAGGCTTTGTGGTGGTTGTATGTAGCTTGTCGTTTCTCATCAAGTAGTTCTAAATCTTGGAGATGTGAGACTCAGTATGCTTCATCATCTATGAGATTATGCAAGGAAAGTCGTAGTGATGGTATCTCAACCTCAATAGGTAAGATAGCTTCTACTCCATAAACCAATGAGTAGGGAGTTGCGCTTGTAGGGGTTCGAATGCTAGTTCGATACACCCATAGTGCTAGATTCAATTGAACGTGCCAATCCTGACTGGCATCATTGACTGTCTTCTTGAGGATTCTCAATATGTTTTTGTTTGATGCTTCGGCCTGACCATGTCCTTGTGGGTAATAGGGAGTGGAAAAGCAGTGTTGGATTTGAAGCTTCTCACAGAGCTCATAGATGTCCTAATTTTTGAAAGGAAGTCCGTTATCTGTGATGATGGACATGGGTACACCATACCGACAGATGATGTAATTAAGGATGAATAAGGCAATCTTCTTTCTGGTGAATTGGGTAAGTGGAACAACTTTGATCCACTTTGTGAAGTATTCGGTGGTGGTAATAATGATCTTGTGGCCATTGGATGAAGATGGATGGATTTTACCCACAAGGTCAAGTCCCCATTGACAAAAAGGCCATGGTGTTGTGATTGGTTGTGATTCCTATGTTGGTGCATGTACTAGGTCTCCATGAACTTGGCATTTCTTGCATTTTCTGACAAAATAATTGGAGTCTTTTTCCATGGATGGCCAATAGTATCCGGCTCGCATGATTTTCTTGGATAGTGAAGGACCACTTGAGTGAGTCCCACAAATTCCTTTATGTACTTCTTCCAAGGCCTTTGTTATCTCATCTTTTTCCAAACATCAAAGGAGAGTACCATCAAGGCTGCGTTGGTATAAGGTTTCAACAATAATGGTATATCAATCAGTTTGGTGATTGAAGGTTTTACGTTGGTTATTTGATTGGTTAGGTGGAAGTGTGTGATCATGGAGATAGGTGTATAACTCACCGTACCACAGAGATTCAAAACTGGTAAGGCGACATATCATCTCGGATTCGGGGATATCATAAGCATGAATCTAAAGCTGTTCTACCAAGAACTCATAGCGTGTTAAATTCTGTGGAAGATCAAGGAGAGATGCAATAGTAGGCATAGCGTCAGTAGCTCGATTCTGATATCTGGGTATCTTCTCAAAGGTGATAGTAGTAAATGATGCCTTTAAACTGTCCACCATTTGTTTGTATGGTATGAGTTTGTCATCCTTGGTCTGATATTTATCTATTACTTATTGGATGACCAGTTGGGAGTCACCATATATCTGTAGCTCTTTTAACTTCCATTGGATGACTAGTTGGTGTCCTGTGATCAAGGCCTCATACTTAGCTATGTTGTTCATGCATGGAAATGTGAGCCTGTAAGACTTCGGGATGCTGTCACCTTGAGGTGTGATAAATAGAATGCCTGCCCCTAAGCCATGCCTAGTGTATGAACCATCAAAGTATAGTTTCCATGGTTGTGCTACTGTGATCATGAATATCTCTTCATCTAGATAATTGGAAACAAGAGGATGATCGCCTATGAGTGGTGCATTGACCAACTGATCTACAATTACTTGACCTTTGATAGCCTTACGGTCAACATACTTGATGTCAAATTCACTTAGAATCATCACCCATTTAGCCAAGTGGCCTGCCAATGCTTCTTTGCTGAGTAAGTACTTTAGTGGATCGATCTTGTAAATGAGTTGTACTTTATGTGTTAATAGATAGTGCCTCAGTTTAGTGGCTACCAAGATTACTGCTAGGCAAGCTCACTCAATGGGGGTGTAATTGAGTTCATAGCCAACTAGTGTGCGAGAGATGTAGTAAACAACACACTCTTTCCCTTCTGCATTATGTTGTGCCAGTAGTATGCCCAATGCCCTATTTGTTGCTGAAATATAGAGCAATAGAGGTCTACTTGGATCTGGGAGGATCAACAATGGTGTATTCATGAGATAGTCTTTAAGCATCTGGAATGCTTGCTGGCATCTGGTATCCCATTGAAAGTAGATGTTTTTGTGTAGCAAGTGTGCAAAGGGGTGACACTTATCTACCAGTTGTGCAATGAATCTTCAGATGGATTGTATCCGTCCTTGTAATGTCCTTAGTTGACTGATGTTCTTTGGAGGTGGCATGTCCATGATTACTTTGACTTTGGTTGGGTCGACCTCAATGCCTTTGCTTGAGACAATGTATCCTAGAAGCTTCCCCGAGGTTACTCCAAAGACACATTTCTTTGGTTTGAGTCAAACATGATGTTGTTCTAGTCTATCAAACTTTTATCTAATATTTCCAAATGACCTTCTCTTGTTAGTGATTTTGCCAATAAGTCATCAACATAATCTTCCATTATGGTATGCATCAGATCATGAAAGATGGTGGTCATTGCTCTTTGATAGGTTGCCCCTGCATTCTTTAGACCAAAAGGCATTACATTCCAACAATATGTTCCCCATGGATATGTGAAGGTCATCTTATGTTGATCTTCTGGTGCGATCTTTATCTAATTGTACCCTGAAAAGCCATACATGAGTGAAAGCATGTCATGTCTTGTTGTTAGGTCCACTATTATGTCGATGTTGGGTAGGGAGAAGTCATCTTTAGGACATGCTTTGTTCAGATCTCTAAAGTTAGTGCAAATACGGAATCCCCCATTTGGTTTGCCAACAAGTACAATATTGGATATCCATTCTGCATAATCAATTGGTCTAATAAAACCAACATCTAGGAGTTTCTTAAGTTCTGCTTTGACTAGTACCACAATCTAAGTGTGCATCTTGCAAAGTTTCTGCTTGATAGGCTTGGCTCCTTCTACGACGGTGAGGTGATGCATGACTAAATCCGGATCAAGACTAGGCATGTCTGCATATGACCATGCAAAGTTAATTTGGTGCTTCTGGAAGAATTCGACAAACTTAGGCTATTCCTCTAGAGTTAAAAGAGATGCCAGATGTATGTGGTGAGGAGTTTCAGGAGTCCCCATGTTGTAATCTTTTGTCTCTTTAATAAGGATTGTTGATCATTCCTGCTATGTACTAGAAGGGAGGATGTCAAACCTTTCATCCTTCGGTGCCTCAGAGAGGTTTTCACCGTTGGATCTTTCTTTTTACTTTTGCGGGATCAAACAGTGCCACAATGTGGTTTTCATTGGAAGAGCCATGTTTTATTGTTATATTTTTGTAGTTGAAAGGTTTGGCATCTACCTCAAAGTAGGCTGCACTATTAAGTTCAATGGCAAACCCAACTTTGTGATCCCGTAGGTCCAAAAATTCAATGATTGCCTCATCGTTTTGGAAGTGGTCAAGACATGGGGGATTAGGTTGGTTCCATTCGATGAGTTCAGGATGTTTAATAGACATTATTACCTCATTAATCAGGTTAAGTTCATGAGATGTTTTAGTGAGGGTCAGGACATTGTGGTGAAGGTCGTTGATGTTACTCTCCCTATCAGAATCAGGCATAGGATGTGACGTAGGGTTTGTGGAAGACGTTTCTAGTTCAGGAACCCAAGAGGTCTTTATTTGTGCTTCTCCGTAAACAAGGATGTCTTTGCGAGGTGGAGGTAGTGATGCGTATTCCCTATTTGAAGTATTGAGATGTACTAAATCAAATTCCCACTCATGTGAGTCAGTCTCTGAGTTGCTTTCCAATATCTGATTACTATACCATATTGGGATGTCCTTTGAGTTAAACACTGCAGGTGTGATCAATTGATGTACCCTTGTAGATGAAATAATGGGTGTTGTAGGAAGGATTATGGGGATCAATGAATCCAATATAGGTAGCATCAATGTTGTTGAATCTACTGCTTCTGTTAGAATTGTTGGTATTGTTGATACTACTGGGGGTTCTGATATGGCGAATGGTGTTGTTGATGTGGTTGCTGCTGTTGATGGAGTTGCTGATTTGATTAGTGAGATGATTGGTGTTGTGGATGTTATTGCTGGGATGTTCAATCGTATTGGAGTAATTGGTGTGGTTCTGAGTGGTGCTGATATAATCAAAGGTGACCTCTTTATGTTTGTAATTGGCTGATATAGAGGTTTGCTGGGTTTCACTTTGAATTCGAGTTTAGGAAGAATCTCCTTTTGAAAGCCTAAGCCTATGTTATCTTTGGGCTTCAATTTTGGCTGCAACGGCTCATGTCATCCTTTCTTGCAAGGTCCCAAGGCACTCTGACCATCATAACCCATTCTTTGCATAATGAGAAGGCCTTTTCCATACTGATCTATGGGAAGCTTAGCTTGTGGAATGTCCATGGTGATTGGGTCTTTATAGATCCATTCTGCTAACTCTTCATCTCTAGTTTCTTCTTCTTGTCTCTTTCTAAGGATGAAAGGCATTAAAGTGCATGTTGGCTTGACCAGTGGTGTTTGAAGTAATTGTTTAGGTTTACCATGAGTTCTAGGAGAAGTGGGCATTTGTCCAACACAAAAGAGTTCGCTTAGATTGTACTCTCCAGGACCTTCCTCTGCCATTTTCATCTTGAGCTTCTCTTGTTTGGGTATAGTGGTGTTTGAACTAGAAAGAGAGGCTGGACTTATGTATGATGTGGATGAGATGGCTTCTCTATTGTTAGGGATGGTAATCTCTGGTTGATGATTGATATTGTGACAATATGCAAAGGGATTCACATCGCTCAGGATTGTAATTTCTACACCATTATGAGGGAACTTGATACACTAATGGTAGGTGGATGGAACAGCTTGCATGGCATGCATCCAAGGTCTTCCTAACAACAAATTATATGATAGAGGAAGGTCTAGCACTTGACATATGATGTGATTCACCACTGGGCCCACTCGGATTGGTAACACAACTACTCCTTTGGATGAACACTCTACATCATCATAAGCTTTTATGGTTATCCTTTTGCTGGGATCTACTGATTCAATTGCATATCCCAATGTTGTGACCAATTGTAATGTACAAATATTTAGGCCTGCTCCATTGTCAATCAAGACTCCCTTGATCCTATGTTGGTTTATAAATCCTTTAATATGGAGTGAGGCGTTATGAAGTTGCTGGAAGGATGTATTGTCACTTTCAGAGAAAGTGAGACATGGTTATGACCTCAGATTTCCAACCATAGCTTGGAATTGATCTGTATTTAGATTCACAGGGACTGACACCTCTTGGAGAGCTTGATCCAAGATTGTTTTATGAGATGGGGATAGGCAGAATATCTCTAAGATAGATATCAGTGCGGGCATTTTATCTAATTGGTCCACAAGGTTATACTGCTTTGGGATAGATGTGGTGCCTTGTGGAATTGCTTTTATGGTGATCTTGCCACGACATGTAACAACATTGAAAGTAGACCTGGGGTTTTTGATGGTAATAGTTGCAATTTGTTCACTGGCATCATATAGGTGATTCACAGTGTAATTATAGGCGGCACACATATAATTAGTGGTATCTATGTTTTGCCTTGAAGTGGAAGGACCCCTTTGATCTTGTGATGGAAGTGGATTTTTGAATATGAGATGATCATTGTTTGTTGTCTTTGGGTCATGTCCTTCTATTTCAATTTCACCTCGATCAATAAGATCCTGAATAAGATCTTTCAATCTAGGACAATTGCTTGTCTTATGCCCTTTCCCTTGATGGAAATCACAATGTTTAGTATCCCTCCACCATGAAGGTTTGACCTGAGGTTCGTAATTTGATGTTTTGGGTAAGGTCACCAGATTTTGAGAAACCAACTGACGTAACACCGTTTCAATAGGTTCCCCTAAGGGAGTGTATGTTTGTTTTGATTTAAAATTTTGCTGGTGTTGTCTGGGTTCCTCTTGAGATATATTGCATCCTTGATTTGGAGGAGCAACTATGTTATTCTTGGGTGGGGGGTTCTGTCTGGCAAATCAGACCTCGAGTTGTGCACTTTTGATAGTCCTTGCATCTACAACCCCATCATTGATGATGTTTTTGTTTTTATTCCAGAAGTTAGGTTTATCGCTGTTGAATCGCGAGCGAGGTGCATCTTTGGGTTCATTGCATATTTTGATAAGCCCTTTTTTTATTAGAGCCCGCTCACATTTTAAACCTTTGTTGATCATGTCATTGAAAGAGTCTGTGTCTTTTATGTCTAGGTGAAATTACATTTCATCGTTTAAGTTGGAAATAAATATTTCCACTAATTCTTATTCGGGTAATTGAAGGGAACGTCTGCTAGACATTTTATGCCATTGTTGCAAAAAAACTAAAAAATAACTCTCTTGGTTTTTGCTTAGTGTTACATAGATCAGCCATGGTGATATCACGTTCAATATTGTGTGAGTAATGTGCTAGGAACTTCTGAACTTCTTCTTCAAAGGTCCTAATGCTACTTGGTAGTCGAGAAAACCATGATGTGGTTGTTCCTCCCAAACTTTGGGGAAAAAGTCACATTAGGTATGTGTCCTTGTATGCCACTTCGAGGCAACCTCAATGGTATTCTCTAACATGATCGTGAGGATCTCCTTTTCCTTGGTACTTTTTGAACTTGGGTGTTTCAAACCCTCGTGGAAAAGGTGGCATATGAAGATTCCTATCATAGGGATATTGACAAATGTCATTAAGTGAAAACTGATTAGTTTTCACACCACTATGAAGTTGTTGGGCGAGATTCTTGACTTGTTGCTGCAACATGTCTATGTGATTTGGAGGAGGAGGTGGTGGGGGATTACCTTGGTGAAGGTTGTATCTGATATGATCTTGACCTCTTTCATCCTCATTATGACTTTGGCATTCTGATGCTTTCCTTAGTTGTGCAACATCAAAATCAGAGGGTAGTTTGGCTCCCTCTTGAGCAAGTCGTAAAAAGTGAGCATCAGTGTTGTTCCTGAGGATCTTGTCAAAAAGTCAATTAAAGAGAGGGTTATGTTGTGCCCTTTCTATTGCTGCAGGAGTAGGATTACTTGGATTTTCATCATTTGGATTGCCTCCAAGAGCTTCTTGGAATTCATTGATATTTTCCTCCTCTTCTTCCTCAATTTCCATTTGTCTAGTTCTAGATCTGGTTTGAGCCATTTTGTTTACA
This sequence comes from Cryptomeria japonica, assembly GCF_030272615.1. Taxonomy (NCBI): domain Eukaryota; kingdom Viridiplantae; phylum Streptophyta; class Pinopsida; order Cupressales; family Cupressaceae; genus Cryptomeria; species Cryptomeria japonica. The sequence continues at coordinate 743,649,570 of NC_081411.1, read as the reverse complement.
AGTTTTTGTTGAAGTTCGGTGAAAATGATGATGAGTTGTCGATGAAATGAGAGATTTATGTTTGTTGGAGTGTTTTGCATATGGATCTCTAGCACTAAAAGTAGATGTTAGCAAAGTCCTTCCTTGAATTGCTTCTTGTGTTTTGTTGACAATGTTTGATATGATAAGGTTGGGAGAGATCTGAGATGTGTTACAGACCCAATTACCTAGTAATGAGAGGATTCATTCATAGACTAGTTTTAACCTATGTAGAAATGCCTCTTAGGATGAGTTTATCCTAGATGCAGAGACACTCTAAAAGTGATGTGTTTGTGTTTGATTCAAGCAATATCGAAATAGAACTTAGGACAAAAACCTCTTGATGTTTTGAGAGTTGTAATGGATTTGATGAGATGTGAATGTGATAATGGATGAAATGTGAACTTCAATAGAAACTTTTTGTTACAAAAGGAAAAAACTCTTCCTCTTCTCTTTTAGGGGTTGGTGGTTCTTCCCTAGCTAAGTTATATGTGATGCAAATGTCTGGAAAGAAGGCAGGATTGATTTTGCCTCCCTTGTTTTGATGATAGCTCAAAGCTCTATATTGAGTAAAAGCTCTACGGTTTAATGACTCTTGATCAAACTCATTTGATTTTCCTTGAAGATATATACGTATGTGACGTAAGAAGGTTCTATGTGAGACAAATATTTGTCTATTAAGATAAAATAATTTCCTTCTTTTGATGAAAGCCGTTGAGCTCATTGGTCTTTTCTTCAAATTGATGTGTTGATGAAGATTCTTCTTTCTCAAGATGTGAAGAATGGTCATATAGTTTAATACTTTGTTTTTGCACTTTTTTTTTGATCTTTGTTGGTTTTTGAAAATGTTTGTGAAAATTTTGTGTTGGATGAATACTTGTTTTGGAATTGGATTTTTGATTTTTCTTTGACAAGAAAACAAAGCAAGCACACAAACACAAGAATGTTGCCTTAAAAGGCACAAGTAAGTGTGGGTCTAGATCAACCCAATCTTTGGACTTTTATGACCCTGTTTTTGAGTATGTTTTTCCAAAAATCTTGAAGTCGGCTCAGTTTATTATTGGTCTTGACACAAAATGAAGACACTTCAAACACACTTTATCCCTAAGGTCAAATGGCCAGTTGTGATAATTTCAGCCCACATCTTGATATTTCTTCAACTTTGGTACTACATACCTTATGAATCCCACCATAATAGGTAAGGATGTGATATACTAAGTCTTGCATGAGCATAACAAATAGATGATCCCTATGATGGGGAGTCACCACTTTTATCAGGCTACTAGTAACCTTTCAAAAAGATATGTTTCCACTCAAGGAAATATGTATGGTGAGTATCATGGGAGAAAAACCATCTATGCTCTTGCACTGAACTACTCACAAATATCCTCAATCAATAGAATGGGTGGGCTACTACTTAAAGGTGTTTAGTAATTCTTGATGTCTTTGGACATAAGTTCATTCTGCAGTGACTCACTTAAGAGCCTTGCAACTTGTGGTGGGGCCCATTTGCCCTTTCGGCAAGTTACACTGTAGGAACAACTATACCCAAGGTTACAACTTTCACTCACACCTGATTTCTATAGCGGCTCAAAGGATTTACTGTGTGAGGTCATTCCCAAGAGTGATGTGTCTCTTGATAGGCCTCTCGTAAAAAGATAAAATTTTGAATGTTGCTAACACTTTTCTCTTGCACCTAGGACCACAAAAGCCAAGGGAGAGGATAGTGTATGTTAGAAGTAGGACCACTCTACATATTTTACACAAGCATGCCAAGCACAAAAGACACTTGTGCTTTTTAACCCATCATCACAATGTGATCTATTTGCTACTTGGAGATGTTGCTCCAACAACCATGGTGTTCTTTTTAGCCAAGATAGCAAAATGAAGTGTTAGTTTTATCCAAGATTGCAAAATGATTGTTCTTTTTAAACTTGAAAAATAACAAGTTGATCATTCTTTTTAGCCCATATTGCAAGATATGAATGTTCATTTTAGCCAAGATTGTAAAATGTGAATGTTCATTTTAGCCAGGATTGCAAGATGTGAATGTTCATTTTAGACCAAGATAACAAAGTTTGTTTGTTCGTTTTAGTCCAAGATAGCAATGTGTGTTTGTTCATTTTAACCAAGATAGAAAAGTGTGAATGACTATCCTAGGATTGATCAATTTTTCCAATTTAGAACATGTTAAGGAAAAATTTGCAAATTTGACACTTTCAACACCTGCAACAATATGTTAGAAAAACGCTCCTTATGTCCTGCACAAGATGTAAACCCAAAATTAAATTAATCATATTAACACAAATCACACTAATAAACAAATTAGATCTAAATTAATAAAACTAATTTAAATCTAATCAAAAACTAAATTAAAAACTAATTTAAAATCTAAATTAGAACTAAATGATTTAGAAAAATCTTAATTTAAAGACCACTTCAAAAAAATATATAAAAAAAATCTAATTTTAAATAAAAACTATTTTAAGAAACTTAAAAAAAATCTATTATAAAAGACTAATTAAAAAAATAAAATTTAAACAACTAATTTAAAAGTCTATTCTAAAAAAAAAACCATTTAATAAAAAACAAATTCTAAACAACTAACTAAAAAGGCTTATTCAAAAAAAAGGAAAAAAAAGAAAGCTAATTTAAAAGCAAAATTCTATTCTTTCACATCGGGCTCACCAAATGATGTCATGGAAATGGGGACAAGACAACAACAAAGTTCAATGTTAATAAGTTAGTTTCAACTATAAAACCAAAACAAAGAACTAAAAACCATTCCAAACATATCAAAAGAGATTTCAAAAAGCATGAAAGAAATTTAACAAAACAAAAGAAAGGAGAAGAGCCTCCCTAAGATGCTTCCATGATGCCTTTTGATGCTCCTCCCTTGTTTCTACCCTCTCCAAGTCCCAAATGAGTGTAGCTCTCAACTTTTAGCACTAGCCTTTTGATGCTTCCTCCTTTGCTTGAGGAGAAGGGTTCTATTTATAGAAGAAATAGGGAAATGAAGGGTCAAGATTGAACAATCTTAACAAGGGTTAGGATTGAAAGATATTCAATCCATGTGAGATTTTCAACCCAATCGCATGTTAACAAGTGTCACCATGAGGAGGCTTGAGAGGAGAGATAAGGAGCATTAAATGCTTGAGGGGACATGATGGTTACCCTAGGGGGTTGGGTTAGGGTTAGGTTAATGGATATTCCTTTTATCCAAGGGATAAATGAATGTGCAAGGGTTAAATGGTTACCTTAGTCAAAGAAATAAATGCTCCGAAGAAACCCATGAGTCAAAAGGATGGTTAAGTTAGAGGAAAGTCTCTAACCAAAGGTAAAAGGTGAGTTAACCATAAATGGTTATGTAAGAGCCTTTAATGGTTTGGAAGACTTTAGAGGTTAACCATTTGAAGACATAAAGCCTTTAATGGTTATTGAAGACTTTGGAGGTTTTTGAGATGTGACTTCCTTTTATTTAGGAATGTGACAATGATTAGGATAGGATTAGGCTAATTAGAAGGAGTTAGAAGTATCTAGAAAGGATTTAGGCATGCAAGTGGATTTTGTAGGAGAATGCAAGTGGGAGGAATTTTGGGATTTTCAATTGAAGTAAAATCATTTATTTCAATTAAATGGTGTAATTTGCATTTGGATAGATATTTAAATAAATATGAATTTATTTAAATGTGAATGTGAATTTTGGATTTTATTTAAATAAATCTTAATTTATTTATATGAGAAAAAGGAAGATAAAGCATTAAATGCTTGAAGACTTTGAGGGAAACCATTAAAGGCTTAAGAAGACTCTAGAAAGAAGTCATTAAGTTTGAAGACTTTAAGGGAAACCATTAAAGGCTTAAGAAGACTCTAGAAGGAAGCCATTGAATTTTGAAAACTTTAAGGAAAACCATTAAAGGCTTGAGAAGACTCTAGAAGGAAGCCATTAAGTTTGAAGACTTTAAGGGAAACCATTAAAGGTTTCAAGTGGGTGAGGATAAATAGGATTTTAAATAAATTATTTATTTATTTAAAATATTTATGCAACTTGCATTTGTAGGAAAATGCAAGTGGGTGGAGGATAAAGGTGATTTAAATAAATGTGAGAGATAGGATTTTGGGGGATTTAAATAAATATTAATTTATTTAAATTTGAGAGAAGATTTAATTAAACAAATATGATTTATTTATTTAATTAATGGTCTGAATTTGGTTAAGTGAATTAAATCAAATAAATTGAATAATTTATTTAATTAATAGGAGAAGAGGGTTAAGATGAATTAATTAAATATTAATTTAATTAATTATTGTTTAATGGTTAAATAATCAAATAAATACTAAATATTCATTTAATTAAGTGGATAGATTTATGTGTCTACAAATATATTGCATGGCATTGCACACATTGTTGATTCTAATGTCATGCCTATCAAGAGTTGTGTCAAAACCCTAGGTTACTCACAACCTTAAACACAAGTCAATCCTTCAATTCCTTTGCCTACTCCTATGACTAGTATTCCTACTTTCACATCCAACATCATGGCTACTTCAACTCAAAATGTCATCCCTACAATAATTGTTCATGGGGGCAATCCTTCTTCTTCATTTAATCCTCCATTATTACCTATGTCTTCCATGAATATTCCTACTATTCCTCAACCAATCAAGGTGACACAAGGGGGCAATTCTTTGAACAACTTTATTCCTCCTTTAAGTGTTCCTTTTCCTACCCAATCATCACCAATGCCTACCTATCATAATGACCCACCACCTTATTCTCAGTCCATGCCTTCTTTTAATAACATCACACCACCTTCTCAATAACCTACGTCTAACATCAATTCTTCTACCGAAGTGACAATTAACAATCTTGCTCAAACTGTGTCTTCCTTACAACAACAAATTACTTCCATGAGTCAATCCAAGTTTATTGTGCCCACCTTTGATGTTGCGAGGCCACTTTCTCTTGATATTGTTAAATTCGTGCCACCTAAACATGTTGAGATCCCTCAATTGGAACTCTATAATGGAAAAGGTGATCCTCTTACGCATATCAAAACATTTCAAACCTTGTGTACTGATTTTTCTTTTGATCAACAATTGCTTGTAAAATTGTTTACAAGAACACTAAGAGATAAGTCTTTACAATGGTATTTCTCTTTGCCTTCTTATTCCATCACTTCTTTTCAACAACTAGCAAATGATTTCATCCAACAATTTCAAAACAACATTGGTCATAAAATCACTTTGACTGATTTAATGCATTGTAAACAAGGTGTTAAGGAAAAAGTGACTGATTTCATTGGTAGATATAAGAATTTGTGTGCTCAAATTTCTTTTCATGTACCTGATAATGATATTCAAAGAATTTTCATTTCTAATTTACAAAAAAATATCAGGGAAAAGCTTATTTTGTCTTAGTTTATTTCCTTTCCATAGTTGTGCGCAACACTCCACAATTATCGACTAGATGTGAGTCAAATGAAGAAATCTTTTCCTATGGCTCCGAGTGATAAGGGGGAGAGTGTTCAAAAACCATTTGAAAATTTCAAACCAACAAAAATCTTCATCAAGTTCAATGATACAATCAACAACAACAATGTGAATGCTACAACAGGTGTGCCTTCTATTTCTAAATTTTTCCAAAGAGAAAGATAGTTTACTCCTTTGAATGAATCTTTACATAGTATTATGTCTCAGTTGTTGCACATAAATGTTATCAAACTTCCTCGTATAAAACAAATTGATCCTTCTAAACTTGCATCCTCTTATTGTGATAACAATTATTTTTGCCAATTTCATTGTCAACCTGGTCATGATACTGAGAAATGTTTTGCATTGAAGAATAACATTCAAGACTTGATTGATAATAATACTATATATGTGGTAGGTGTGAATGATAAAGGAAATAAATCAGTAGCTCCTCCTAATCAAAATCTTAGGATTTTCATTGATCCCTTGCCTTCTCATACCTCTAACGTTATAGAGATTGTGCCTAATTCTCTCTCTTCTGAATAATTTACTTCTATGGATCCAGACTTGGTTAATATGGTCAAAACATAGGATACACATAAGGATCCTTGTATTACATTTGACCCTAGTGAGACCACTAGAGCACCCGATGGCCCTTTATACATAGTTGCAAAGGTTAAGGATATCCCTTACCGTGGTGCCCCAATTGATCCCTCTTGCATGGTTAATGTCATAACTTAAGAGTATCTTTTCACTTTATGATTGCATAAACCACTATATGATACTTCTAATGTGGTTGTGAAGTTATTTGATGGCTTCTCTTGTCCTACCATTGGCTCTGTCACTCTTCCTGTTGAAGTTCATACTAAATCCTTGGATGTTGACTTTGATATCATACCTTCTTCTGAGCAATTCCATGTGAAGTTGGGATATCCTTGGCTATCTTCCATGAAGGATATTGCTTCTCCAATCCAAAAGTGTCTAAAATTTCCCCACAATGGAGAAATAATCACCGTGAACCATAGCCCATTTCATCCATCTGGAAGAAGCCCCGATGTTCCTATTGATCTCTTTTGGCCTAAACAATTTCAATATCTTCCATCAAGGAGCGATGCTCTTTTTCAATCTTATCAAAAATGGAAGAATGATATGATTTTATCCTTAAGTCAACCTAGATCTCCAACACTTGACATTCTTATTATTCTTCAAGATAAGGTTCTTCCCCTCACGGATAGAACTAATCTCTCTCCAAAGGAAGATTGTCCACCTATACATATGGATGTGACTTTGCTTTCTCTTAAGGAGAACAACAATATTCTTCATAAGGTTAGATCTATACCTCCTCCTCATGATGGGCTTGGTCTCCTTCCTACACCTAATATTCCTCCTTTCTATGGCACAGTTCCACCTCCTTCCTCTTATTGAGATAAGAGGCCTGCTTCTCCTATTGCTCAACTAAAAAGACCTCAACCTAAACCTTCCACTATCAAGGAGAGAAACATTCCTACTTTTTCAAGTGTTCCTTCTCCTTCTCAACCTTCCAGTAAGACTCGACAAAATTGTTGTGCAATAGAATGTTGACGAAGACACCGTGTTCAAGCTCGTGAAGCCATCCCTCAAAATATTCAATCTCCTTAGACTCCAATAGTTGACATGATTCCCTTTTCTCCTAAGCAAGATGTTAAACCTAGATCTCCAAATCATAAGTTGCACAAAACATGTGATTATTTTACTCCTATTCGTGTTCTTATCCTCTTTCTCTAAAATTTGATGAAGAAATGGGTGAAAATGTTATTCTTAATGACAATACAACTCCTAATACTTCTGATAGTGAGTATGAATATGATGACATAGACAAGCATTTATCGGATGAATTTTCACAAACCCTAATCCTAAATCCTAGAATCGAACAAAGTGACTTACAACATGAGCATAGTCCTTATTTGGATCTTGTGATATCTCCATTTTTTGTGCTCAATGTCACTCCTCTGGCATGTTTATCGCCTTCCTGAAATAGGGATCAACAAGATCAAGAGGCAGATGTCATGCTAGATTACCAATATTAGCAATGTAGATCTCTCTCTTCCTCCTTTCTTTCTCTCTTGTGACCATTCTTCTATATGTATCCCCGTTCTTCTATTGTTCCCTTAATGTCTACTTGGGGATGATGCAAAGCATTGAGATATTTTCTTGGTCTCTTTTATGTTGACTCAAAATACTTTCTCTCTTCCCTTTCTTCTAAGGCAACGTCCTTCTTTGGGGAATGACTATTATTATATGCACATACATACATGATATACATGAGTTATCATATAACATATTGACCTTGAGGAAAATGACACTGACTCACGTTTTGTGTTCATTACCCTTGGGTTTATTCCTCAACTAGGGACTAAATCCTTGCGATAACGTTCTCCCTCCTCTCTCTTGGGTGTATCCTACCTTAAAGAAATCACTCCCGATAAGGCATGTGCAATCGCTTTAACATGGGGGCATAGACTCTGCTCATACTTTCTTTCTTGTGATACTTAGAATTACTTAGTGAACTTTGTTTTGCTTTGTAATCTTTTGTATCCTTGCTTTCATGATTCATAGTGAAGGGAAATTTTCTACCTGCAGTCATGGTTCTCCCCTTATCAATCTTCCCTTTTACTTTGTCAATCAAAGTCATAAGATCCTAAGTCCACTAGGAGCTTGGTGCGTCTTTTCTCCTTGACGTGGTAAAATTCTTTCAATCTTGTTTCCTTGTAATTTACTGACAGTATTGGCATATGCTTATACTCCCACTAAAGTGGGGGCTAAATGTAGAGTCATAAAATTGTGACCCTAGCAATTTTGAACTGCATTAGGGTCCTCATGCATGCGAGATTGAATCCTCTAGGCTGATTAGAGACCTAAGATTGGTCAACCTTCAAAAAGAGCTTCTTCCTTGGCCTCTGCATCACCTCATCCACACTCTTCCCTAGAGAAAGGGGTAGGACAAGGGCGTGGCACCACTATCCCCCCTTGGACAGGGGTGTGGGCATGATGCCCTTGTTCCTGCCCTATTTTGGGGCATGACCCTTCCTAGGGTTGCATTGTTGGTTGTGCATCATGTGGGAAACTCCCCCGATGTCGGCCCGTGATGAAAATTAAATCCACTAACATGTATTTAAGGGGGCATTCATCCTCTCATTTGCATAAGTTAGATAGGTCGAAGTTGGATAGATTCAAGTTGCATAAGTGATCAAGCATTCTTTTCCAGCATTGAGCATTCTCAAGTCTCCCTTCAAGGCTAGGTGTTGCATTCAAGTCAAAGATTCAACCATTGAAGAGGAGATTGATTTTAACATTCAATTCCACACAAGCATCTCTATCAACATTGCTATCACAACCTCCCTTGAGGTGATTTACAATTTAGTCTTTCATTTACAGCTACTTGCAAGTATTTTCTTTCATTACTTGGTTAATTCCAAAACTGGGGTTTCACCTAAAGGAAAACCCCAAATCCCAACTCATTTTCCTCTCTTTTTTATGTCTAGGTTGCAGGTGTGTAGTTGTACTTTCAGATTTGGGCTCCATTTGCAGAGGTAGAAAAACCCTTTTCATTTCGTGGATTTTTCGGAGGATCGTGTACATTCCCAGCACGATCTGGGCAACTTTTCCTCAAATTCATAGGGTGACTTTGTCTCGACATATTACTGCCACATCCAGGTGCACAACTTCATCCTATATTCCGATCTCAAGTTATAATTAGTTCTTTGTCACTTTTACACTACATAATTCAATCAATTTCCTTTCCATTGCAAACAAGGAAGAGGGGATCAACTTATCATTCCCAATTCATTCAAAATTCAATCTACCATCTTCATGTGGAGAGATTAAATCTAGTGAATTATCCTCTCCACTTCCTAACGTAACATGGTGAAAAGTGTTTGAAGGGTAATAAATAGTGAAACTCTCATCTCTTTTTGAGGGAAAGGGTAGTTTTCCTCTTGATCTATCATTCACCATTTTTCTAACCATTACAAGCATATTTTAGAAAAAGAGTAGATTTTAGAAGAAGAAAATATTTTAGAATAAGAGTAGTATTCATGGTGGTGTTAGCACAACCAACTTTGAGTGATACAAAGATCAATAACTCCTCTTGAAAAGCAAGGGATTTTCTCCAAAGTTCCTTTTAGGCTAGGTCTTAATCGTGCTAGGATAACTCAATGGCCTATGGGAATTTTTCACAAGGGGCCTTTTCTAGTTAACATAAGTATAAATTGGGAATTAAAAAAATTCTTTATATTTCCTTACACATCAACATGCAAGATTCATAAATGATAAAATTGAAACCACATGCACATTCTAAAAGAAAAGTTTCAACTATAATGCTTGTTTTAAAAAAAACACATTCTAACAATTTTTTTAATTAAAGAACAAAAGTGATAGGGTAACAAGGAATTTGAGCAAAATCCTAAATTAAATGAACAATGATAGCATGAAATTTAGTTATCTACTCTAGATAATTAGATTGAATCAAAATAACAAACATAAAATTTGATAAAATATTTACACAATAAAAAATAAAATTAGTGTTGTCATTAGAGGAATGTATAAAATCAATATTTTCATGCTTCATCAAATCAGAATGTCATACTTGTGCACTAAACTAAGAGGAATTCCTATGTAGGAATATTCAAATGTATAATCAACAAAGTTATCCACTTCTAGATAAACAAATTCAGAGAATATAAATTCCAAATGATCAAAAAATTAATTTCTAACATAACATATGCTTATTTTGTTGATAAAAATCTTCAAAATTATAAGTCTTCAATAGATCCCACAACAAGTATTTCATAACAATTGTTTATGAAAAAAAAATAAAAAATTCACTCGATAACTAGTGTAGGATATATAGATTTTACAAAGCTTTCAAAACCAACAAATTGTGAATCTAGATGTCATGAATGGGTAGTTAACCGACTCAACTAAAAACCAATCTTCTTCAAACTATCAACTAATCTAATCAAAAAAATAATTCAAGCTCATGAAAACCCATGTTTGAGTCCTCCAAAAAGATATGTGGCTATTACAATATGAATGAAAGAATGAATTAAATCAAAATTAGCAACCAAAAAATCCATACTAAGTCTTCAAATTCATATGTGGCACATATGAACAATAGTTTGATTTCCAATTAAATAGTGACAACATGTGAGGAGATGAAAGGTTGAACTCTTATCCACTCTACACCTAACAAAAATAAAAACTAAGATTTTCACTTAGTGAACATGAACGAAAGAGTGTGCACCACTACCCTTACTTATCTTGTTCATCTTGAAATGCTTCAACAAATCATATAGATTAGAATTGCTGATATATTTAATCTTAACCCCTTGAGAATAAGTAGACTTCTCCAATTTATTGCATTTCTCATTGAAGCTTACAAGTTCTGCTTGGATCTATTATATCTCAAACTTCTACTACATCATTTTATCAATGAACTCTTGAGTGAAAAGTCAGTGGAGATTATTTGCAAACTCCTACATTATATTTGAAGGTGTTTTAACTAACATTTGAGTTTACCAAATATGGAGGAGAGACTTCTAATCTTTTTTTTTAATTTTTAAAACAACTACGTGGTAAAAGTTAAAAGTAGTTTGGTTTGTAAATTAAAGAAATATCTATATGGTATCAAAAAGAGTCCTATGGTGTGGTACTATATATTTGTTACATATATGTTGAGTTTGAGATTTGAGAATTCTAAATTAGGTCATTGTGTTTATTATAAATCTAACTATGATCATTTCCTTTACATTACATTATATGTGGATGATATGTTATTCATTGGGAAAGGGAAAGAAATTATTTTAAAACTAAAGTCTCAACTTGTCAATAAATCTAAAATGAAAGATATTGGTGTAGCTAAACACATTCTCGGGATGAAAATTAGAAGATATACAAAAAAAAGATATGGCTAGGCCAGATTAATTATCTAAATTAAGTCTTATAGAGGTTTAACATGCATGATTATAGACCATTATGTGTTGGTTTTATAGTTGAAACAAAGTTATCTACTTCATATTTTCCTAAATCCCCATTAGAGATGGAAGACATGAGTAGAGTGCCTTACTAGAGTGCAATTGGAAGTTGAAGGTATGTTTTGGTCTACACTAGACCAAACATTGCCCAAGTAGTGGGAGTTCTTTCAAGAAATATGTCTCATCTTGGTAGAGTACATTGGGATGCAATTAAAAGAGTCTTCATATATTGGAAGGGTACCTTAGTGTATTATTTGTGGTATCATAAAATTTTCATAGGATACAAAATTTCCCTTGATATTTATGGTTATGTGGATTCAAACTGGGTAGGTGATGTTGATAGAAAAAGATCCACCAATGCTTATGTCTTTACTTTATTTGATGGTGCAATGAATTGGATGAGTAAGAGATAGGTTATGGTTGCTTTATCCATTATTGAATATGAGTATATGGCTGATACTTGGAATAAAACAAGGTGTAGTGATAGTTTATTGTGACAGGTAGAGTGAAATCTATTTGGCTAAGAAGACAACATTTAAAGCCAAGACCAAACACATTAATGTTCAATACCATTTTTTTAGAGATATGGTCAAGTATGGAAGGGTGAAGTTGGTTAAGGTAGAAGTTGATGAATGTTACAAATTCTTTAACTAAGGTTGTGCACAAAGAAGTTTAGATGGTGTTCAAAGTCTATGTGCCTCATTGCCCCTAGAGATTAAATTATGGTACAAATACTCCCTTTTCTCTTGCAAGGTGTTTGAAAAGTGAGATAATGTTAGGAAAATGGTGTCTTAACATTGTAATTGCATAAGGTTAATATTTATAGTAAGTTTGTATTTGAGCACAAATTGGTCCATTTTCCACAAGGCTAGGAAAGGGATAAATAAGCATGTTAATAAATTTTTGTTGCAAGATCATGTTCAGATTCAAAGATATTGAAGTTTCTACTTTTGAAAGTTTCAAATTCCTTTTTGAAAGCCTTAGAGACATTTTTTGGGCTTGTAAGTGGTTGTAATTGGCACAACAGATTATAGCTTGATAAAGCATTTCACAACATTTTTGATGCTTCAAATAGTTTATTAATTAGAATCACTAATTAAAAGTTACAACCTCTAAAAGTTGGTTCTCTTGAAATGGGAACTGTTAGCACCCTCCAAATTATGATGAAAATTTTGGTGCTCAAGGTGTAAGTTAGAATCATACATATTGATTCTAGTTCGGAGGATCTTCTACAAAATGCCTTATGGTTTGGTTTTTGAACTATGTTGTATTTCTAAAGTGCATTCAAATGACCATTTGGTGGGAATTTTATATTTTATTAGTGACCTTATGTTCCGATCACCCATGACTTGAGTTCTTTTCTCATGGGTTCCTTATCATTTGAAAACTGGCCCCAGATTCTAGTATTTCTTTTCAGATGGTAGCTTTAGGATTTGATTTATCCTAAGTACTTGGATCCACTCATTTGACATCCTAAGAACATGAGTTATATGCATGTGCTTCAAAGTTATTTTAAAGTGGGTCACAGTCTCAAAGTTCTCAGCACGCGCTGAAGTGGTTTGCATACCTTTCCAAGGCTCTGAGTGTAGTGCCCCTAATTTACTCATCCTTTATGAGAGGATGCAATAAAAACTTTTAAATTTGTGCATGTTTTGATATCTCTTGCTTCATTCTTATACTGATAGTATCTTTGACATTAGTTGATTCATTATGATTTATGTGGATGAAGTTATGACCTGGACTATTATGATGGTCAGACTTATGTCTAGTGATCTAGATGCACTCATTGTTCATGTATTGGATTACATTGAGGATATTATGGTATCCAATTAGTGCTAACCCCACTTTATGATTGTAATAGAAGAGATTATGCTTTGTTTATTGTGACTATCTTATTACTGTATTCATGATAGAGACGATGTCATACCACTCATTATGAGCATGATATGATGTTGCAATTCTCTATCACTTGCCTGATCATTTATGATAAGTATATGTTATAGCATATGTTGTCTCATGAATATTGGTGGTTGCAGGATTGCAAATACTAGACATCGACTCCACCTGGTCTCATAGGTTTGAGCGTGTCACTATCCCAATGGCAAGTTGATTGGAGATGGCATAAGTTTCCTTCCTTATACTCCAGGTCTTAGTTGATATCCTAGTCAGTCTAATGTCTTAGTTGAGTTGTCTTGTGGCATCTTGCAGCATGTTGTTAGACCCTTGTATTGGGTTGTGAGTATTGGATTATTTAATTAATTATTATTTGATTAATATAGTTTATTAATGTTAAAATTAATCTATCATATTGTTTGGTTATTGAATTAATATTAGAATAATTTATTATTGAGGTTTAATATTTATTTGTATTGTTTGATTATAGTTTTATGAGCCTTGGTTATCATTTATTTATTAATATCTATTTTGGGATTTAATGTTTAATTGGTTATTTATTTATTGAATTATTTTACATGGTTGTGATTTTATATTTATTTTGTGGCATTTATTTATATTGGTTTTGATTTATTTAATTGAGCTTTGATTATTATTTATTTATTAATGGAAATTATATTATTATATCTTCTTGTTACTAATTGGGTAAATAAATATTATAGAGTTTACCTACCCTATTATTCTATTAGTTGATTTTGTGAAGATAAGTAAATAATATTATTTACCTTGAAACTATGCATGGTAGGTATAGGATATAGTTTTTAGGAATTTTTTGATTGGTTGGAACATTCTATAGTTTTGGTTTTCAATCTTATTTATGGGCTTTCTTTATGAATTGTTGGGGTTAGCTTCTAAATGATCTTTCTCCGACTTTGGGATTTTTTATTTTCTTGGAATTGGAATTGCTTGGCTAGACTTTGATTTTGGATTTGGGAGCCTTGCTATAATTGGATTTTGCTCTTCTATAGTTTTGCATTGCCATAACTCCTATTCTTCCAAGTTGGTGGAGTTTTCTCTTCTTTGCAAATTTTATTTTCTGGAAAAGAATTTATACTCCATGAATAAATGAATTTGGTTGTGGGAAAATACAATCTAGGAATTATTTGTTATATTATTATTATATAGAGGGGAAAAAGTGAATGGATATATCTATATATATATATATATATATATAAATAAATATGTGCTGCCTATGTCTCACTGCCGACAATGTTTCCTATGAGCTGTGAATGACTTATGTATCCTTGATGGTTTTTTATTGTTCAAAATAACATTGTATTGTGTGGATTTTGATGTGTTATTGTTTTCCATGTGATTGAAAGAGTTGTTATTTCTCCTTGTGAGTAGATTATGTATTCAACTCTATTAGGAGTTCTATTTTTGAGGACTTTGATGTGTGGGGATAGTTATATGATGTTGAATTGCTCTTGTATGGTATTGTTGCATTATTTGCATTTTTTTGGGGTCTATTTTGACCTTACACACCTTCTGGGAGTGTTTATGGGTCCTTTTGTGAGTCTATGATCAATTCTAGGCAGTATCATCATTTTGTTTCTTTCATTTTGCAATTTTTTGCACTCTACCATGGATGCACTACAAAATGGTATGGATGCACCATTCTACACCATGGATGCTCCAATCTACACTATGGATGTGCTAAACTGCTTCATGGATGTGCCAATCTTCCTTGTTTTGCCAGTTTGTCAGTTCGTGTCTATTTGAGATCAATATTTGGATTTTGGATTGTACCAGAGGATTTTTCATGATTGTCTAGAGTTTCTATGAGATATTTGTGGTCAAGTAATGATCATTCTATTATTTTTTTAGCTACGGTAAGAGGGATAATGCCTTGTTGTTGAGGGTTGTGCATAGATGCAGTTATAGCTTCTGCAAGAGGAATAATGCCTTCCTATGGAGGTTGATTTTATGTGAGCTCTAGTGGGATGATTGTGCCTCACTACCAAGGATTATATACGTATTTTGTTGAGTAAGATGAATGTACATACCGTACACTTGTTTATTGTTGTGTTATTTATGGTTGAGGCTTTTGTTCTTCATATTGGCTTAATGGTCCTTGTTATGTTTCATATTTCTATTAGTATGATGTTGTTATTGATAGAATTTATGTATGAGCCTCCTTGTGATGTGGTTATTCGTGTTTCACCTTAAGGTCTTGGACCATGGTTAGGGAGAGTGGGCTCTTGCATGTGTGGACCAGGGTCATGAGCAATAGGCTTCTAAGAGGTTCCTTGTAAAGATGATTAGGGTTTAGACCTGTCAAGGAACCACACGGGGAGTTTACCTTTAAATTGCAAGTGATAACCATAATAATTGATTAGTGGGTTGGGTAATTAGGATTCAATTAATCAAGATAATGTAATTTGGTTTTGGTGCCCCACCTCATAGTCCTTGAGTGGAGACCCATGATGAGATTGGGAAGATCATGGAGATGGTAAATCAAACTCCCTTGATTGGCTCCAAGGTTGAGATGGTTCCACATGTCTATCAGGGTGTGACTTGGCCCCTTCTATTTTGAGGATAGCATGTGATGACACTCTTTCCCTACATGTGTCCATTGTCCTTATGCCTTGATTGTTGGTACACCTTTGGGAGTTTATTTTATTTAAATTTAGCCTTGTGATGTGAGTTGGAGTATTCATTATGTGGATGCCTTTCTATGATTGTGAGGTTCTTGTCCTTTGGTTGTTAGGTGTTAGCCTAGGTCTAGAGTGTCAGTTAGAACCTTGTGTCATCTCCTAGCATGGGGGGTGGTTCCTTGTTTGTTCCACATGATTGAGTGGTTGGATGGCTTCTTCCATTAGGATTTCCTTTGTTGGTTACTAGCATGTGTGGATGTGGATTCGTATCTCTTATTCATATGGATGGATTCTTGTAGCTTATTTTATGTATTTGAGATTGTAATTAAGTATTTTGTATCATGAGGAGGATGTAAATTGTAAGAGAAGTTTTGTATCTTGTATCTTGATATCATGTTGTATTGTAATGGATTAAGCTATTGCAATCATTGTAGTATCCCTTATAGTAATTGGATATTCTTGTACATAATAGTAATTTGAAATCTTAATGGAAGGGTTATTACTATTGGAATTTCTTATGAAATATCATGGGAATGCTAAATGTTCATGTTTGCATTAGAATGAATTTTCTTAATGAAAGAAATGTAATTCTTAATCAATGATTATCAATTGGAAATGAATATGTATGAGTAGCTTGTAATTATGTATGATTATCCTTAAAAAAATGATTTAGATTTGCATTAGGTGATGCTAAATTTGTAAAGATGATATTATCATGTTAGATGGTTTAAGAGGGAATTGTGAACATTTGATTTGGTGCCTTAAAATGAATTAAAGAGTTAATGGGGATAAGTAGGATTTGTTTTTGATAGTTCATAATTCTCTTGTTAGGAAGGAAGTAATTGGTTAGGAACTTAAAGTAATGGATGTAATTGTATCATGGTTATGGATGTGTTTATGAGTTATTGTTAGTTAATGGCATTGAGATACCCTAGGGATGGATAGTTGTTGCATTGCTATTCCACTTGCGTATTATGTTATTAAGAATATAATTATTTTCAAGATGTTTATGCATTCATTTAATGTTATGAGTAATGCATATGAGTATTTGTAGTGTAACATGTTGCATTAGTAGATGTTTTAGAAAAAAAATTATCTCTATTTATTAGTTATATTAGTTATTTTCTCTAAGGTATTTTGGTGGGCATTACACCGAGTCTTGTTTGAAGTGACAATTTGATCATTTTTTGCAACGTAGCTTGGGACTCGGTGGGAGGAAGAAAGAAGTTACACTGAGTTTTGAGTAATGATTTTTGGTCATGAGGATTCAAGCTATGCAACTTTGTAGTGTCCCTCCTTGATTCAACTTTTGATTTATGCATCAATAGACTTATCCAGACTCATATGTGATGTTTCGGTTGATACTTATGACTTTATCTATAGCTCAAATTCTTATTGATGACACTAGAAATTTCATATGGACATTGATATATGGTGATTTATATTGGATTATGATATATGTTTGGTTATTATGATGGATAGATTTATATTTGATGATTGACATGCATTCATTTTTCATGAATGGATTATATTCCTTATGAGGTTATGGTGGCATCTTGATTATGATAACCCAACTTCATCATTATATCAAATGAGATGATGCTATGGTGATTGTGATTGTCTTACTATTGTATTTTTGATAGAGATAATGTCATACTACTCATTGTGAGGATGATATGACATTGTGGTTCTCTCCCACTTGCCTGATAATTTATGATATATGTTATTGTATATGTTGTCTCATGGTTGTGGTGGTTGTTTTTGGCAACAACAATGGAGGAAAACTGAGAGGGGGCATGAATCAGTTTTCCCCAAATTAACAAACTTAACCACAAATGCAAATCTAATAAATTACAACAACAAAAAAGATAAGCAAATAAATAGCACAATAAACAACACCAAGATTTTGATGTGGAAAACTCAGTTAAGGGAAAAACCACAATGGGAACCTACCCACAATAAGATGATACTCTGCAGTAGTATGTGAAAATATTACAATGGGGAATGCACCAGCATTCAAGCACACTGCCTAGAGCTTAAAACTCAAGATAAAATAACCCAGAAGGCTAAAACCCTTAGGGAAGTCTTACTGACTTACATGATGATTGGACAACAATCCAAAATCAATTGAATTGCAATAATCACATCTGCTAATCCCTGATGATAGTTCCAGTTAAGCTCATATGCCCACTCTGCAACACCAATCTTTTCTTAATACACCACATCAAAATATTAATCCCTTGTTCACACATACATCACTCTCTGATAATGCAAACACAACCTCAATACCAAAATTACATGACTATACCACCTATTTATACAAATCATCAACCTTGACAACAAGGTCGGCTAAACCCTTAAGTCATAATTACAAAATTACATCACACAATACAAAGATCAACCAACAGACCAATATAATGATATACATGACATAACATGGACCTAAAAAAAATCTCCAAATATGAAACACCACCAAAAATCATGCCAAGATCAACCGCAACATGCTACACCACCAGGAATACTGCATAACACGAAGAAAATCACCAATTCAACAAAATCACCAAGAACTCACACAATGATCAATATGGATCATAAAAAAAAGTAGGATACAATTAGGAAACACTAGCAAGCACATTAGAATCATCAATAACAGTTGTACCAACATCTCTTATTAAATCTTCATCGATCAACATTAGAAACTCATGAATACTCAAACAACAATAGTTGTCATTAAGAAAGATAACTTGCGGAGAACCAAATCATGAGCCATCTGAAATAAGGATACACAATACCATCCCAAACAATCTCCAAAAAATAGCTCAAGATTTGATCACACTAGAATATACGGGGGAAATACTGAACTCTGCAAAGCATTGATCAGAAAAACAAACTACAAACCAGATTATATGATATGATCAATTAAGCTTTTCAGATCACCAAAACCAATACAAAAAGATATCATGACACTAGAAATACTCCATACACCAAACCATGATCCCAATAAACTAATCTGCAATCATCAAAGCAATAAATCATAGGAATATGTTGACATCAATGACAACAACATATCCTAGCAGCAACAATGTCCAACAATCTCCCCCTTTGGCATTGATGGTAACAAATGAATGTGAAAAAAAATCAATGCAAAGAAAGAAAACATCTAAAACAACCTCCCCCTAAGATCAAGAAGATAAAATAATATTTCACATGCTTCTCTCCCCATTTGACAACAATGCCAAATATCTTCAAAAAAGGAAATAAAACTTACTCTCCCTTAGATAAGAAAATCATGATTCTCTCTCTCATAAACATACTATCTGCTCTAATAGAGTAGCAACATGAACTCATCAATCTAGACAAAGAGATAAGAATATGAATTCCACCAGATTGATTCAACTTAATGCATCTAATTCTCATCAAGAGGGGTACCTACCCTTAACTTGTCTCTCAAGTAGACAAATGTATTTACAATCAAAGGCTTAGTAAAAATACCAGTAATATGTTCCTTTGTAGATACATATTCCAGCTTCACTTCCTCTTCATCAAGTTTTTCTCTCAAGAAATGATACTTGATTGATACATGTTTAGTCTTTGAATGTTGCACCGGGTTCTTTGACATATTAATAGCACTAGAATTATCACAATATATAATAGTAGGCTCATCATATATAACTATAATATCCTTCAACATTTTCTTCATCCAAACTACCTGAGTGCAGTTACTAGAAGCAACAATGTACTTAGCTTCAATAGTAGATAAGGACACTGAATCCTGTTTCTTACTTGCCCAAGAAACCAATTTCTTACCCAAAAAGAAAGCACCACCAGAGGTACTCTTCCAATCATCAACATCACCAACCCAATCAACATTAGTGTGAGCACATAACATGAAATCATCATTCCTCGGATACCACAAACCATAATCCAGAGTCCCTTTCAAGTATCTGAATATCCTCTTTACAATAGTGACATGACTCTCTTTTGGATCAACTTGATATCTAGTAGCCATGCATACAACATGCATAATGTCTGGTCTAGTCTGAGTAAGATATATCAATCCACCAACCATAGATTTGTACAAAGACTTATTAGCTTTTGGAGATTCATCATTTTTAGACAATTTTCAACCAGTCACCATAGGAGTTCCAACTGGTTTGGAGTCTTCCAACCCAAAATTCTTCAATAGTTCCTTCACATATTTAGTTTGAGATATAAAAATACTTTTTCTAGACCGTGAAATCTGTAAACCTAAGAAAAATTCCATTTCTCCTACCAAAGACATCTCAAATTCTTTATGCATATCACCGACAAACTTCATACTCAAGTTATAATCTTCTCCAAAGATAAACTTCAATAATTAAGATGTTATCATTCCAATGTTGAAATATAGATTACTATCATCAATACCTTTATGAAATCCCAATTTTAGAAAATACTTATCCAATATAACATAATAGGCTCTAGGGGCTTGTTTCAATCCATAAAGAGCTTTCTTTAGTTTTCATACCATGTCTCCATCATCTGATAATGAAAATCCATCAGGTTGCTCAATGCAAACTTCTTCCTTAAGATCACCATTCAAAAAGGTTGACTTGACATCTATCTGATATACCTTGAAATCTTTATAGGAAGCATAGGTAAGCAACAGTCTAACAGCTTCAAGTCTAGCTACCAGAGAAAAAGTCTCCTCATAATTAATTCCTTCCTTCTGTGAATATCTTTTGCATACCAGTCTTGCTTTATTTTTGACAACTTCACCGACTTCATTCAACTTTTTCCTGAATACCCATTTAGTACCAATCACATTCTTATCTCTAGGTCTCAGCACAAGCTCCCGTGTGTCATTCTTTTCAATTTGATCTAATTCTTCTTCCACAGCTCTCATCCAATTTTCAACTTTGCAAGCTTCCACAACATCTTTAGGTTCAATTTTAGAGATCAACCTTACCTCTTCAATAGCTAGCCTTCTTCTAGTCATCACACCTTTATTTTTATCACCAATAATTTGATTTTTTAGAATGATTCAATCTTACATACCTCGGGGTCTTCTAGTTATTCTGAATTTTAGGTTCCTACACCTATCCATCGACATCAACAACATCTAGATTAATAGTCTCTACTGAATCATTCTGCTTTAATTCTTCAATCTAAATAGGTATTAGAAAAATATGTTGACCATCATCATATCCACATGCTCTGATTTCTTTTCCATAGTTCTCATCAACCTTCACATTTGTAGTTTCCTCTATCTTTCTCAGTCTTTAATTGCAACATAGGTAGGATTTTCTCTTTGTTGAATATCCCAATAAATTTCCTTCTTCGCTTCTTGCATCAAACTTTCCTATATCCCCATCTCTCTTGATATAACAATTTCTACCAAAAATTTTGAAATATCTCATAGTAGGAACATGACCAAACCAAAGCTCATAAGGAGTCTTACTGGTATCACTTTTTATATGAACTCCATCGAATGTGTAAACAATAGTGCTAACAACTTCTCTCCAATAGATCTTCAAAAAATTCCCTTCAAATAACATAGTCCTTGCAACGTCCAAGACAATCCTATTCTTCCTTTCAACAACTCCATTCTGCTATGGGATTCTAGGAGCAAATACTTGTCTTCTAATCCTATGCTTCTCACAGAATGAATCAAACTCACCAAAACAAAATTATCCTCCTCTATCAGATCTCAAACATTTCACCTTCAATCTTGTCTTAGTCTCAACCTTTGCTTTGAATATCTTGAATTTATCTATTGCTTTTTCTTTCTCCTTCAAAAACAAAACCCACATCATTCTAGAATAATCATCAATCAACAACATAAAATATCTATCACCCTGCACACTTCTAATGTTTGTAGGTTAACATAGGCTAGTATGCACAAGATATAGAAATCCATGAGATGTATACTTATTACTCTTGAAATAAATTCTTGTTTGCTTACCCATTTGACATTCTTTACATACCGCATTAGCAGGCTTAACAATTTTAGGCAAATCTCTAATAACTTGAGTAGAACTGATCTTAATCATTGAATCAAAATTAACATGACACATTCCCCTATGTTACAATCAACTTTCATGAATATGAGAGATCAAGCAACTTTTCTCACCAACATTCAAATGGAAGACATTACCTTCAGTCTTAGTTCTTGATGCAATCTCTATACCAAAGGCATTTAGGATCTTGCATTTTCCATTCTTAAATTGTAAATCATAACCTTTGTCAACCCATCTGTTCAACACTTAAAATATTATGCTTCAAACCTTCAACATACAAGGCATCATCAATGTTATGCTTATCATCAAAGGTAATATAACCTCTACCATGGATCACACAGGCTTTGTCATCTTCAAATCTTACTATTCCACCATCATACCTTTCCATATTCACAAATTTTCTTTTATCACTAGTCATATGATGTGAACAACCGTTGTCAATTACCCATTCATATTTATCCTCAACCTTAGCAGCTAGAGCTTTCTCCTCAATAGTGAAACTTGTGGAATCAATAGGTACCAATCCATTTTCTTTAATAGCAATAAACACAACTTCATCTCCTTCTGATTATTCATCTGTAACACATTCATCAACAACATAATAATAGTTCTTCTGATGCTTATACTTTCGGTTAAGCTTGTAAGGCTTATCATACTTCTCATGCTTCTCATATCTATCATTTCTATCATGCTTATAAAATTTATCATTCCTATCATATTTAGACATTCTTTTCGGGCATCTAGAAGAAAAATGTCCTATCTTACTGCAAGAGAAACATTTTAGAGGCAATTTTCCATCATACTTACCAGATCCCTTAGGCAATCTCTCAGAAATCAATGCTTCAAGCTTTTCCAACTCTCTTTCTTACTCTTTCATCTCTCTTCTCTCTCTTTCATATCTAGATATTTTGCATTATTCAGGGTCATACTTCTTATTTTCGAATACAAATGCTCTAAATGTTGTCTCAAACTTTCCATGTGATTCACCAAATTTGCTTAGTTCAAATGTAGTAATCTTTCCAACCAGCATATCTCTTTTCACAATAGTCACACTCCAGATCTCATCAATAGCAACTACCTTATATTTGTAAGTGGGAGACAATGATCTCAACACCTTAGCAACAATTTCATCTTCTTAAAGGGTTCCACTAGCACATATGATACCTAGGACAAGCTCATTCACCTTAGCCATAAAGGAATTTACGTTCACATCTTCTCCCATCCTCAACATCTCATACTTCCCTTTCAAACTCTACAACTTAGCAATTTTGACTTGTTTATCTCCTTCATACAAGGTCTCAAGCTTCTCCTAGATCTCATGTGTAGTCTGAAGTCCCATTACATTAGTCATCTCTGGATCAGTTAGGGTTCTTAGCAATGCTTCCTTCGCTCTAATGTTATTTTTAGCTTCTTTGATCTCATCAGGAGTAACTGGTCCATTCAGAGGAACAAAACATACATTCTTAGTAATCTTCCAATAATCCTCTCCAATAAATTTCAAGTGCACCTCCATCTGGTTCTTCCATATAACATAGTTACTTCCATCAAATCTGAGACTCTCCTTCTTAAAGATAACACTTCCACTTCTAGTTGCTATAACAACAATGAAGGAAAACTGAGAGGGGTGGGGGGGGGGGGTTGAATCAGCTTTCCCTGGATCAACAAACTTAACCACAAATTCAAATCTAATAAAATGTAGCAACAATAAAGATAAGCAAATAAATAACATAATACACAACACCAAGATTTTGACGTGGAAAACCCGGTCAAGGGAAAAACCATAGTGAGAACCTATCCATAATAAGATGATACTCTGCACTACTAAGTGAAAATATTACAATGGGTAATGCACCAACATTCAGGCACATTGTCTAGAGCTTACAACTCAAGATACAATAACCTAGAAGGCTACAACCCTTAGGGAAGTCTCACTAACTTACAAGATGATTGGATAACAATCCAAAATCAAATGAACAACAATAACAATATTTTCTAATGCCCGATGATAGTTCCAATTAAGCTCATATGTCTGGTCTACAACACCAATCTTTGCTCAAAACATCTCACCGAAAGATGAATCCTTTGTTCACACACACATCACTCTTTGACAATGCAGACACAACCTCGATACCAAAATTACATGAGTATACCACCTATTTATACAATCATCAACCTTGACAACAAGGTCGGCTAAACTCTCAACTCATAATTATAAAATTATATCACACGATACAAAGATCGACCACCAGATTAATATAATAATATACATGATATAACATGGAACTAAACCAAATCTCCAAATACACAACACCACCAAAAATCATGCCAAGATCAACCGCAACACGCTACACCACCAGGAATACCTCATAACATGAAGAACATCACTAGTTCAGCAAAATCACCAAGAAATCACACAATGATCAATGCGGATCATCAAAACATGTAGGAAACAATTAAGAAACACTAGAAAGAACATTAGAATCATCAGTAATAGCTGTACCAATATCTCTTATCAAATATTCATCGATGAACATCATAAACTCAAGGATAATCAATCAACAACAATTGTCACAAACAAAGATAACTTGTGGAGCACCAAATCACAAGCCATCTGAAATGAAGATACACAATACCATCCTAAACAATCTCCCAAAAACTTAGTTCAAGATATGATCATATCGAAATACACCAGAGGAAATACCGGACTCTGTAAAGCACTTATCAGAAAAAAAAACTACAAAATAGATCATATGATATGATCAATTAAGCATTCCAGATCACCAAAATTAGTATAGAAAGATATAATGACACTAGAAATACTCCATACACCAAACCATGATCCCAATAAACCAATTTGCATTCACCAAAGCAATAAATCACAAGAGTATGTTGACATCAATGACAACAAGATATCCTAGCAGCAACAATGTCCAATAGTTCCAGGATTGTAGGTACTAGACATCGACTCCACTTGGTCTCACAGGTCTGAGCATGTCTTTATCCGAATGGTAAGTTGAGCAGAGATGGCTTGGGTTCCCTCTATACACTCTAGGCTTAAGTTGATATCTTTGTCAGTCTAGTGTCTTTTCGTGAGTTGTCATGTTAGCATCTTGTGATGAGATGTTTGGCCCTATGTCGGGTTGCCTTGTGAAGCTATGATTAATTAATTAATTAATTAATAATTGATTAATATAGTTTATAGATATTTAAATTAATTTAATGTATAGTTTGGTCTTTGATAATTAATTGGTTTGTATAGTATTTATTGTTTATTGTTTAATTATTTTTTATTTGAGCTTTTGGATTTATTATTCATTTATATAGTTTGTGGCTTTAATATTTAATTTGGGGTATTTATTTATATTTCTCTTGGCTTATTTTATTACTGGGCTTTTATATTTTATTGTGCCCATGACTTGTTTAATTATTAGTTATTTATATTATTATTCTTTTCTTATTTTACTATTTGGGATAATTAAATATTATATATTCTACTTACCCTATTATTCTATTGGTTGTGAGAATTGGGTAAGTAAATAATATTATTTTAAATTTATTACCTCAAATTAGAGAGAGGGTTAGTATGAAATATTGTATTTTAGATTATTTTGATTGGCTGAATTTGGAATTAGTTTTTGAATGAAATTTATTTATTAATCTTTCTGAGATTTTGCTTGGGTTGGCTTTCGAGAGGAATTTTCTACATTTTGAGGGTGTTGGTTTTCTTCCTTGGAGCTTGCTTGGATTGGCTGGATATTTGGATTTACTCTTCTTTGAATTTACATTTCCATAACTTCTATACTCCAAGTTGGTTGATTTTATTCTCCTTTGCATTTTGGTTTCACGAGAGATTGTTTTCGCTATCTTCTAGAAAGATTTTTCATTGGTGTAAGAAGAAAATAATTGTGAATATTAAGTTTATAAAATTTATATAATAAAGTTGGTGCTTAATGTATATATATATATTTCATTCATTGTTTGGAATACTATAGTGAATGACTTGTAGTTTTTTGAGATTGTCGTATCTTTGCTGAGAATATGATTTGGGTTTGGGAGGTGTTGGAATTGATTTGTCATTCTATTTTTGGTGTATCTTGGTTGTTTGTTAACCCAATTGGAAGGCTAGGCATTTTGTGAGCCATGGTGTCTTAGCTGTACTGTCGAGTGTTGGTTCTTTGTGCAATGTCGAAAGTCATATCTATGTGTTGGGAAATGTAATAATTTGGCTCTAGCAAGTTGATGTGCCTTGCTGTGGGGGATGGATTCACATATAGTTGAGCAAGGGGAAGTTATACTTGCTCGTGTGAGTATTTATTAAGCCTCTTCGTTGCTTCATTTTATTGGCATTGTAATGTGGTAAAAAATGATGGTGAGGGGAGATCAAGTGGAAATCTTTACTCTCCTCAAAAGAGGGATGAAAGTTTCACAAAGGATTCCCTTTGATTTTTCACAAATTACATTCAAAAGAGGGGTTGAATTCATTAGATCCAATCCCCAATGGTAAGAGATTGAATACTAAGTGAATTGCAGTAAATTTGAAAAGTAATAGGAAAGTAAATCAACCCTCTTTTGCAATAGACTAGTTGAATTAAGAAAATTGAGACTAAGTGCAGAAATGACAAAGGAACAATTATATCTTGAGATAGAGATGCGGGATGAAGCTGTGCACCTGAAATTAGCCATAGAATGTTGAGACGAAGCTTCCCTGCAAATTTGATAAAAAGTTGCAGGGATTGTATGTAAGTTGCACACGGTCCTCCGAAAAATCCGTGCGCCAAAAAGGGTTTTTTCATCTCTGAAAATGAAGCCTAAACTTGCAATTATAACCATGCACTTGCAACCTACACACAAAAAGGAGAGGGAAATTTTGTTGGGATTGGGGGTTTTCCTTTGGGTCAAACCTCATTTTGGAATTAACCAAGTGGTTGAAAAATGCTACAAGTAAATGAAAGGAAATGTCTAATGTAAATCCACCTCAAGGAGGGGATGCAATTGAAAGGTTGATACCTTTGTAGATGAATTTGCTTGAGTGGATATATGAAATAGGTTGTCTTGAGTGTTGATATAAATCTCCTCTTCAATGGTTGAATCCTTATCTTGAATGCAACACTCAACCTTGAAAGGAGACTTAAAATTCTCAATGCTTGAATGAATGCTTGAATTCTCGATAATGATAATGGAGACCTCTCGCTTTGTTCACTCTACTATCACTTCGCTTATGCAAATAGGAGGGGAAGTGCTTCTTATATACTTGCCAATTAGGGGTGTTTAGATAATTTCCTGTCTTAGGCTGACATAGAGAAACTTTTCTCGCTTCACAATTGACAAGCCCAATACAAGGGGGGACCAAAGGGGGCCCAAAATAGGGCTAGGAAAAGGGCACCACGCCCCTATCCTACCCTGATTTAGGATAGGCAGCAGCAAAAGGCAGTGTAGAATAATAGAAAATACAAGTTATTGATGGCATGAGCATGTTTCAAGTCTCCAATCAGGCTTAGGGATTCATCCATTAATGCAAAGACCCAAATGCGGTCGAAAATTGCAAGGATCACAATTTTATGACACAACATTTAGCCCCCACTTTAGAGGGAGTAAAAGCGTATGCCAATACTACTGGTATAGTATAAGGAGACAAGATTGAAAGATTTTCACTATGTTAAGGAGGCAAGATACACCAAGCCCCTAGTGGACTAAGCATCTTACGACTTTGATTGACAAAGTAAAATGGAAGATCAAGAGGGAGAACCATGACGACAAATAGTAAAGTTCCCCTCACTATGAGTCATGAAAAGAAATGATACCAAAAATTACAAAGCAAAGCCAAAGTCACTAAGTAACTCTAAGTATCAAGAAGGAACATATGAGAGGAGTTGAAGTAGTCACCAGTGAGGAGGGACCTCAAAGAGATCAATCCAGATTGGTCAGCAAGAGTAAACACAAAGATATGATGGAGGCAATGCAGAACAGATTGTTTTATTTCATGAAATTCGATTACATCCAATTGGTAACAATTGGGTTACAACATACTGGCTCATAGGCCTAGTATAATAAGTCACAACTAGGACCTTTAATCTTATGATCTATATTCTATGCACAATCTAACTATCTGATTCTTTGATTGATTCTAAATTGATTGCATTCTAATGTGTAATTACAAATATATATCAATCCAAAGGATCCAGTCGGCCCAATAGGGATCAAAACTCGAAGAACAAGACCTAACATGCAAAATAAATAAGGTCAGCCTCTGCTGAGAGATTCCTCCAAAAAATTCAAAGGATGAAATGTAGATCACAGGAATAGGTTGGCCACATGCTAAGGAACATAAGAATCAATTCCCAAGTCTCTAAAATCTTTGGAATGAGTTTTGGTAGATCACCATAATAGGTCTTAGGCAACCAGTAACAAAGGATTAACTGGTAACAAGAAATTGTCATGGAAACTGGTAGCGATATCTTGCCAAAAAATGATCCAAATGTGATGCGGTTTGGAAGCAAGAAAGATGATCAAGTCTTCAAGTCGAATCCAACTCCACAAGATTTGGTGAGCCAAAACCAGGACATGCAGAAAGGAAAACTAAAACTGCAAACAAAAAACAAACATAAAGGAAAATGTGTTTTTTGGGTTGATGCAAGATTGCTATGAACCTGGGATACTCGTGCATCAGACATCCAAGGTTATTGAAAAAGTGAGCCTCTTACTTTGCTGAGGTTATAGGGAAACCAAGGTGGTCTACCTCAACCTAAGAAATCCAAGATGAATCTTCAACTAGTCTATCCTTCCACTTCACAAGATATTCCTTATACTGACTGCTCTAGGTACTACACCCAATCCTACTATCCAAAATCTCTTCAATCTAATCTAGTTCCTTCTAGGGAAACTATTTCTCCAAGTTGGTAACATTGTCCTAACTAAATTTTGGTTCATGATACTCATGAAGATATGCAATGTTGAATATAGGTGAAATACTTAGACTATCTGGTAACTCCACTTCATATGCATTTCCAGAACCGAACTTCCTCAAAATCCTACAAGGTCCAAACTTCTTCATCTGCAACTTGTTATAAGTTCCAACTGGGAATCTCTCTTTTCTCAGATACATCATCACTTCATTTCCAAATTCAAAATCCTTATGTATCCTCTTCTCATCTACCTTCTCCTTATACTTGTTGTTCATGTCTTCCAAATGCCGCTTAACCTGAATATGCAATGTTGCCATGTGATCTTCAAAGTCTTCTACTTCTGAACTTCTCTGGTATTCACTGCTAATGTCTCTCAATTCTGATATAGCTCTAGGATACACTCCGGTAACAATCTCAAAAGGTTTTCTTCAGGTACTTCTATTCACTTAATTGTTGTAGGCAAACTCCGCTTGTGAAAGAATCAAATCCCAACTTCTAGTTTTATCTCCCACTAAACATCTCAACAAGTTTCCCAAACTCTAGTTAACAACTTTTGTCAATCCACCAGTCTATGGATGAAAAGTAGAACTGGAATTTTATTTTGTCTTCATCTTCTTTCAAAGTGTTCTCCAAAAATAGCCAACAAACTTAGTATCTCTGTTTGAAACTATGCTCTTAGGTAATCCATGCAATCTCACCACTTTCTTGAAAAATAGGTCTGCTACATGTAATGCATATGATGTCTTCTTACAAGGTATGAAATGAGCCATCTTTGAGAATCTATCCACTACCACAAATATAGAATCATTCCCTCTTGGTGTCTTTGGCAATCCAAGTACAAAATCCATGCTTATATCCTCCCAAGGTATTACCGGTACTGTCAAAGGTTTATACAATCCCACATTCTGACTACTACCTTTTGCAACTTGACAAACTCTACAACTTTGCACATATCTCTTAAACATCCTTATGAATCTAGGGCCAAAATTACTACTCACTCACTAATACTATTGTTTTGTCAATACCAAAATATCTAACTAATCCTCCATTGTGTTTCTCCTTTATCATATTTTCTCTCATAGAACTCTTGGGTATGCACAAGTGAACTCCTCTGAATAACATCCCATCCTGAATGAAGTAATCCAACCATTTTCTTCTATCTACCATAACCGGTTCTCTACATGCTTTCCAAGGTTCTACAAAATCTGGATCATCATCATACAAGGTCTTCAAATCTTCAAATCCCAATACTGTCACTCTCATCTCTGTCAACAAATTTCTTCTCCTACTCAATGCATCAACAACTTTGTTAGATTTACCACTTCTATGCTTCAACAAAAAAGTTAACTTTGCAATAATTCTACCCATATCACATGTATCTGATTCAACTTACTCTAACTGTTCAAATACTACAAATCTTGATGATCTATATACTACACAAACTCCTTAGGAAACAAGTAATGTCTCCACTTCTTCAAGGCTTGAACTATGGCATAAAACTCCTGATCATACATTGAATATCTCATTTGAGCATCATTCAATTTCTCATTGAAATAGGCTACTGCTCTTCCTTCTTGACTCAAGACTGCTCCTATTGCTATTCCACTTACATCACAATCCACTTGAAATACTTTATTGAAATTCGGTAAATCTAACATAGGCTGCTCAATCAGTTTTTTCTTCAACAATTCAAAACTTTTGTTTACTCTAGTGGTCCACTTGAATTCCTTTCGATCTCCTCTCATGGTCTCATTCATATGGTTACAAATTGAACTGAAATTTTTGATAAAATTCTGGTAAAAGCTAGCCAATCTATGAAATGATCTTACCTCTCCAATGCTTTCTGGTGTAGTCCATTCAACAATTGCTTTCACTTTCTCAGGGTCCATCTTCAAACCATCCTTAGATATCACAAATCCCAAATAGACTAACTCATCCTTCATGAAAGTACACTTCTTGATATTGATCAACAACTTCTCTTCTCTCAATCTGTGCAAAACTTGTCTTAATTGCAACAAATGCTCCTCTTTTGTCTTACTAAAAATCATAATGTCATCCAAATACACAATGACAAACTTACCCAAGAATTTCTTCAATACGTCATTCATCAGTGTCATGAAAGTACTTGGTACATTATTCAATCCAAAGGCATCACCAGCCATTCATACAGTCCTTCATTTATCTTAAATGTGGTCTTACACTCATCACCTTCTTTGATCCTGATATGATGATATCCACTCTTCAAATCTATCTTTGTAAAGTATTTTGCTCCACTCAAACAATCGATTATGTCATCCATCCTAGGCAAAGGAAATCAGTATTTTACTGTGATCTTGTTTATTTCATTTGAATTAGTGCACATTCTCCATTCTCCACTCTTTTTAGGTGCTAATACTACTGGTATTGCACAAGGGCTCAGACTCTCCCTCATCAAACCTTTCTTTAATAGCTCCTGCACTTGTCTATTCAGTTCTTCAATCTATGTTGGTGTCAATTAGTGTGCAACTTTGTTAGGCAAAATAGCTCTGGAAACCAAGTCCATGCAATGACTAATACTTCTCATAGGTGGAAATCCATCAGGTACATTATTTGAAATGACGTCCTCATATTCTATCAGCAAATCTCTTATCTCTTCCAAGTGTCCTCCTTCTGGTTCCAGTCTCTCAGTCTTCTTAGGAATTAAGGAAAAGCATAAATTCTCATGTCTCAGTCCATTTATGAATTTCCTTCCATATACCAAACAAATTCTAGCATTCGTACAGACTTCATTCTTCAAAGGTTCCTCAAAAGGTAAAAAGGTTTGCTTCATCCCATTGGCCACAATAGTGTATGGATTTGTCCTCCCATCATGTCCTGCCTATCTATCAAACTGCCAAGGTCTACCCAACAAAAAAAGACAAATATCCATAGGTATAATATCACACAAGACTTCATCATGATAATTCCTAATTTTCAATTTCATCAAACATTGTTCACTTACTAACAACTTATGTTCATCCTGAATCCATTCTATCTGATAAGGCTTAGGGTGTTTCAATCTCTCCAATTTCAACTTATTCACCATCTCTTCTGAAACAAGATTATTTGAACTACCACTATCAATAACAACTTTACAATACTTACCAGATACCTTACATATAGTCTTGATTAGATTCTTCCTCTGCAAGGGCTCTTCATCTCCTCTGGTATGACACAAAGCTCTCCTCATCATAAACAATTCTCCATCTTCCAGTTTATTGTTTGATCCAGTGGGGTTTTCTTCCACCATTGTTGCTCTTCTAGTAGTTTCTGTCTTCTTACACCTTAATGCATGATGTCCTTCTCCTCTACACTTAAAGAAGGTTCCTCTAAATGTCCTCTTGTCTTGTCTTCCAAAGTTCTCATTCCGGTAACCATCTGGTTCTCTCCTTCGATAGAAATTTCTATCATCCTTCCAGTATGAATTACCTTCTTTGCTTACTTCCTTGTCCTTGGTCTGATCTATATTGGTTCCTCTTCCTCTGGTATAGCCTCTTCCTCCTTGAAATTTTCCTGAGGTAAACCTTCCACCTTTACCTCTTTGTCTTTGCTCATGTCTTTTGTTTAACTTCTCTTCTACCTTTAGGGCATACTAGTAAGCCTCTTCAACACTCTCCAATTTGATCATACCCAATTCATCTTGTATAGACATCCGAAATCCATTCAAATATCTTACAACTTGTTCAACTTCATCATCAACATGTTCGGATCTAATATTCAACTTGTAAATGCTTCGGTGTACTCCTTCAGACTAGATTCCTTTTGTCTCAAATTCTGCAACTTCTGGAACATATCCACTTGATAATTCATCGGCACAAACTTTGATTTAACTTAGCAATCATTTGATCACATGTCTTAATCTTCTCTTTACCTCTTCTATGTCTATCAACTTGCAAATGCTCCCACCAAAGAGATGCATGACCTTTCAATCGATTACAAGCATATTTCACCTTCCTCTCTTCTGTAGTGTTTTCAAAATTGAAATACTTCTCCATCTCCGAGATCCAATCCATCAATTGATCCAAATCTAACTTCCCATCATATTTTGGTGGGGTAAAATAAGGTTTATTATTCATCCTACTCAAAACCCTCAAAAACCTTTCCTCATCTGGATCAACCATCAGTAGGTTTTCTTGTTCTACCAAGGCTTCTCCTTTATCTTCACTTACATATTCAATATGTCGGCCTCTTCTCTCAGCTATCTCCATGGCTTCCAACTGGGATACTATATCTTGCAACATCTCCATCACAACAAGGTCTGCATTCCCACACGCTCCACCATTCCTAGCTTCTCTTTGCACCATCGTTCACACTAGTCTTCTATAGTTGCAGGTCAGATCCGCAATCTACCACCCTACAACAAAATTTCAGGACACACAACCTCCAGAACAAAACTTCACTCTGATACCACTTGAAGTAGTCACCGGTGAGGAGGAAACTCAAAGAGATCAATCTGGACCAGTCCAAAAGTGTAAACACAACAAAAACATAAAGATATGATGGAGGCAATACAAAACATATTATTTTATTGCATGAAATTTGATTAAATATAACCGGTAACAACCGATTTATAACATACCGACTCATAGGCCTAGTAGGATAGGTCACAACCAGGACGTTGAATCTTATGATCTATCTTCTATGCACTGTCTAACTATCTGATTCTCTAATTGATTCTAAATTTATTGCATTATAATGCATAATTACAAATATATATATCAATCCAAAGGATCCAATCGGCCCAAAAGGGATCAAAACCCGAAGAACAAGACCTAACATGCAAAATAAACAAGGTCAGCCTCTGCCAAGAGATTCCTTTAGAAAAACCAAAGGATTAAAAGTAAATCACGGGAAAAGGTCAGCCACATGCCAAGGAACATCAGAATCAATGCCCAAGGCTCTCCTAGGTATGGAATGAGTTCTGATAGATCACCAGAATAGGTCTCAGGCAACCAGTAACAAAGGAACAACCTGTAATAAGAAACTATAATGGAAGTCAGTAGTGATATCTTGCCAAAATATGATCCAAGTGCAATGGAGTTTGAATGCAAAAAAGATGATCAAGTCTTCAAGTAGAATCCAACTCCACAAGATCTGGTGAGCCAAAACTAGGACACACAGAAAGGAAAACTAAAACTGCAAATAGAAAACAAACAAAAAGGAAAATGTTTTTTTTTGTTGATGCAAGATTATTGTGAAATAGGGATGCTCCTGCATTAGGATTGTATGCACCCATGTTAAAGAAATAGTGCATGCCTTATCAAGAGTGATTGCTTTAAGGTAGGATACACTTCAGAGAGAGAAAGAGAGGGAGCATGTTATCACAAGGATTTATCCCCCAATCAAGGAAATAAGCCAAGGATAATAGACAAAAAACATAAAGCACGAGGTGGGTTCACTTACCTTCGGGTCAGTATGTTGAATGATAGCTAATGTTTATCATGTATATATATGCATAGAATAGTCCTCATTCCCCAAAGAAAGAAAACCACCTTGGAAGAAAGGGAACACGTGTCTTTTGAGTCAATAGAAAAGAGACCAAAAGAGATCTCAATGATTTGCATCATCCTCAAGTAGACATCACTAGGGACAACACATAGAAGAATAGGGATACACATAAAATAATGGTCACAAAAGAGCAAGAAAGGAGAGAGGTAGAGGATCTACAGTGCTAATGCAACTTGTCTAGCATGGCATCCACCTCAGAAATATTGATGATCATTATTTCGAGAAGGTGGGAAACATGCCAGAGAAGCAACATCGAGCACAACAGATGGAGCTATCACAAGATCCAAACAAGGACTATGCTCATGTGCTAATTCACTTTGTTCATTTCTAGGAGCTAGGATTAAGGCTTTTGAAAATTATGCAAATAAATGTTTGTCAACATCAACATATTCATATTGACTATCAAAAGCATTAGGACTTGTATTGCCATTATAAATAACATTTTCACCTATTTCTTCATGAAGATTTATCAAAAAGAGGAGCTCTAACATGAATAGAATTAAAACCATCACATGTTTTTTGTAACTTATGATTTGGAGATTTAGGTTCAACATCTTGCTTAGGAGAAAATGGAATCATGTCAACTATTGGTGTTTTGGGAGATTGAATAGTTTGAGAAATAACTTCACAAGCTCTAGCACGACATTTTCATCGGTGTTCTCTCTCACAATGATTTCGTCTAGTCATAGAGAAAGGTTGAGAAGACTGAGGTATATTTGTTGGAGGAGGAATATTCTCATCTTTTGTAGTTGGATGGTTAGTTTGAGGTCTTTTAGGTTGGACAAGAGGAGAGGTGGGTCTCTTCTCTCTATAAGAGGAAGGAGGTGGAATTGCATCATATAAAGGAGGAATATTTGGTGTAGGAAGGAGACTAGGTCCATCATGAGGAGAAGGTATAGGTATAACCTTGGGAAGAATATTAGTGTTCTTCTTAGGATAATGCATGGTTTCATCCATAAGAATAGGTTGGGAATCTTCCTTAGGAGGAAGATTAGTTCTATCTATTAGGGGAAGAACTTCATCTTCAAGAATGATGGGAATATCAAGTGTTGGAGTTATAAGTTGGCTTAAGGATAAGATCATATCTTTCTTCCATTTTTTATTAGATTGAAAGAGAGCATCACTTATTGGTGGAAGAGATCCAAATTTTTGAGGCCAAATATAATCAATAGGAACACTCGAGCTTCATTCAGTTGGTTGAAATAAGCTATGGATAACAGTTATGATTTCTCCATTATGGGGAAATTTCAAATACTTATGGATTGGAGAAGAAATAGCCTTCATGGAAGATAGACAAGGGTAGCCTAACTTCACATGAAATTGTTCAGATGAAGGAATGATAAGAAAGTTGACATCTATAGATTTAGTATGAAACTCAATAGGAAGTGTGATAGAACCAATAGTAGGACAAGAAAATCCATCAAATAACATTAGTATCATCATATATTGGTTGATGCAAATGTAAAGTATAAATATATTCTTCAATGATGACATTAACCATGCAAGAGGGATCAATAAGCACACAGCAACAAGGTTTCCCTTGGATCTTCACAACTATGTATAAAGGACCATCAGGTGCCTTAATGGTCTCACTAGGATCAAATGTGGTACATGGATCCTTAGGTGTTTCTTGTTTCTCTACCAAATTAACCACATTTTGAACTATGAAAGTGAAATTAGTGGGAGAGAAAGAAGTGTGTTCAGTCTCAATCATGTTAGAGGTATGAGAGGGTAAAGGATCAGTGAAAATATTAAGATTTTGATTAGGAGGAGCTACTAATTGGTTTCCCTTATCATTCACACCTACCACAGATATAGTATTATTATCAATCAAGTCTTGAATCTTACATTTTAATGCAAACCATTTTTTTGTATCATGACCATGTTGACGATGAAATTGACAAAAAGAATTATTATCAAAGTTAGGTGAAGTTGCTTTACAAGGATCAACTAGTTTTATTAGAGGAAGTTTGATAACATTTCTTTGTAACAATTGAGACATGATGTTATACAAAGATTCATTCAAAGGAGTAATTTCTCTCTCTTTTGAAAAATTTAGAAATAGGAGACACACCTATTGTAGCATTCACATTCTTGTTGTGGATGGTGTTATTGAATTTGATGAAGCCTTTGTTTGGTTTGAACTTTGCAAATGGTTATTGAGCACTCTCACCCTTATCACTTGGAGCCATAGGAGTAGATTTCTCCATTTGAATCACAACCAATTGATAATTGTAAAGTGTTGTGCACAACTACGAAAAGGAAGTAAACTTAGAAAAGAGAAGCTTTTCCCTAATGTCTTTTTGCAAATTAGAAATGAAAATTCTTTGAATATCATTATTAGGCACTGGAAAAGATTTGAGAACACAAATGCTTGTATCTACTAATAAAATAAGTCACTTTTACTTTAATACCTTGTTTACAATGCATTAAATCAGTCAAAGTGATTTTAGGACCTATGTTGTTTTGAAATTGTTGAATAAAATCATTTTCTAATTGTTGAAAAGAAGTAATAGAATAAGAAGGAAAAGAATAGTAGCATTGTAAAGCCTTATCTCTTAATGTTATAGTAAACAATTTGGCAAGAATCTTTTATCATGAGCAAAGTCAGCACACAAAGTTTGGAATGTTTTGACATGTGTTAAAAGATCACCCTTTATATTATAGAGTTCTAATTGAGGGACTTAAACATGTTTAGGAGGGACATATCTAACAATATCAAGAGAAAGTGGACTCACAACATCAATTGTGGGCACTCTAAACTTGGATTGACTCATTGAAGCAATTTGTTGTTGCAATGAAGACACAATTTGAGCAAGGTTATTAATGGTTTCTTTAGTTGAATAATTTATGTTAGACATGTTTGATTGAGAAGGTGGTGTGATATTATTGAAAGAAGGCATTGATTGAGAATAAGGTGGTGGGACACTATGGTAATTAGGCATAGGTGATGATTGAGGAGGAAATGGGACACTAAAAGGAGGAGTAAAATGATTGGATGAATTTCCCCCTTGTATCAGATTGATTGGTTGAGAGACAACAGGAATACTCATTTAAGGCATAGATAAAGATGGAGGATTGAATGAAGAAGAGGGATTGCCCCCATGACCAATGGTTGTTGGTATGACATTTTGAGTTGAAGTAGCCATGATGTTTGAAGTGAAAGTAGGAATACTATCCATAGAAGTGGTCAAAGGAATATAATGATTGGTTTGTGTAGGAGGTTGTGAATAACCTAGGTTCTCAACACAACTCTTCATAGGCATAACATTAGAATCAATAATGTGAGCAATACCATGCAATATATCAATCTCATTCCTATCACTTTGAATCATGCATTTTAGACCTTCAATTAATGGAAGAGCTTTACTATTAGGATATTCTTGGGACATCCATTGTTTGGAAATTGTCAAATTGATTGTCCAATTCTGAAAGTTGATCTATAGAAACTCTAGTTAAAGCTTCTTCTTCATCATGGGAATCATCAATTGGGTAGGTAGAGATATTATTAGGATGAGAAGAATTAGCTATATCCTCATTGTAGAAGTCACCCAAATTAGGCTCCATCTCTTCGGGAATCAAACCTTGGGAATCCTTAATTCTAATGTTTCATCTAATAGGGATAGTATAGGTAGGAGTAATAGCTATAAAACTCATGCACTAGAGGAAAAAAATTACAAAGTTTGCAAAATTCAAGAAAATGATGATTATACAATTTGAACTTTTTAGAAAGAAGGAATGACACAATCTCCAAGAAAGATTTATAATTAATAAAAAGAGATTGAAATTTAAAATTAGGGCCAAATTTAAAATTTAAAATTGACACAATTAAGATCTTAAAATTAGGGCAGATGATAATTAACCACTTAATTTGAAGTGTTTCCTTGAAAGATGCAATGTTGAATTTGGGAAGTGTTTTCAATTTTAGAGGGATCAAAATTCAACAAAATCAGCTGATTCTTTGGATTTAAGCAATTAAATATAGTCATAACAGTCTCCCAAAATTTTGAGAAAAAAGCTAGGGACCGTGTGTAAGTTACGCACGATCCTCCCAACTTTTTTAGAAATTTTCAAGGATGAAAGCTACGATGATTTGAGAGCTAACTCCAAAAAATTAATTGATTTTATGATCTCTAGATAGGTGAAATTAAGGTTTGAATGTCAAAATAGGACCCTATTAGGGTTTTGGAAAAAGATAAGAAATTGAATTGCAATTTTGAAAAAAGGTCAAACCTAATGGATAGGACCACTTTAAATAATATTTAGAAAACTGAAATTGGTTGGAATTGATTGCAATTTGCACAAATTCCAATTAAATTTGAAAATTACGGTTTTAGGACCTAACCACTGAATTTTGAAATTTTGAATTTTGGGAAAAGGAGGGAAATTAAAAAGTTGAATTTTAGGCAAGAAGACAAGTTTGAAAACAGTCACAAATCTGAAAAATTAAATGTAAATCCAATTTTTGCACAAGTTCAAGTTGATGTTTGAAAATTAGGGTTTTGACAATTAACCACTTAATTTTGTAAAATTGATTTGCAAATTGAACAAGATAATGAAAGAATTGAATTTGACAAGCAATGTAATTTTCAGATCTAGGACAATAGATACCAAGTTTTGCAAAATACAAGTTCAATTTCAATTTTACAACTAGGATTTTGAATGAATTCACCAGTAAGTTTGTGTAAATTGCAAGAAAATTAAATTTGTAAATGAAAAGTTTGCAATAATTTTCAATGTAAATCATGTAAGACGTCGGGTTCACCAAAATGTAATGTGGTGAAAAATGATGATGAGGAGAGACCAAGTGGAAAAATTTACTCCCCTCAAAAGAGGGATGAAAGTTTCACAAAGGATTCCCTTCAATTTTTCACACATTACATTCAAAAGAGGGGTTGAATTCACTAGATCCAATGAGATTGAATACTAAGTGAATTGTAGTAAATTTGGAAAGTATTAGGAAAGTAAATTAACCCTCTTTTGTAATAGACTAGTTGAATTAAGAAAATTAAGACTAAGTGCAGAAATGACAAAGGAATGATTATATCTTGAGATAGAGATGCGGGATGAAGTTGTGCACCTAGAATTACCAGTAGAATGTTGAGATGAAGCTTCCTTGCAAATCTAAGCAAAAGTTGCAAGGACTGTGTGTAAGTTGCACATGGTCCTCTGGAAAATCCGTGTGACAAAAAGGGTTTTTCTGTCTCTAAAAATGAAGCCCAAAATTGCAATTACAATTGCACACCTGCAACCTAGACACAAAAAAGAGAGGGAAATATTGTTGGGATTGGGGGTTTGCCTTTGGGTCAAACCCCATTTTGGAATTAACCAAGTGGTTGAAAAATGCTGGAAGTAAATGAAAGGAAATGTTTGAAGTAAATCCACCTCAAGGAGGGGATGTAATTGAAAGGTTGATACCTTTGTAGATGAATTTTCTTGAATTGATATGTGAAATAGGATGTCTTGAGTGTTGATAGAAATATCCTCTTCAATGGTTGAATCCTTGTCTTGAATGCAACACCTAGCCTTGAAAGGAGACTTGAAATTCTCAATGCTTGAATGCTCGATAACGATAATGGAGACCTCTCACTTGTTCACCCTACTGTCACTTCACTTATACAAATAGGAGGGGAAGTTCTCCTTATATACTTGTAAATTAGGGGTGTTTAGATAATTTCACATCTTAGGCTGACATAGAGAAACTTTTCTTGCTTCATAATTGACAATCCCAATGCAAGGGGGGACCAAAGGGTGCCCAAAATAGGGGTAGGACAAGGGCACGACTCCCATATCCTGAGAGGACAAGGGTACCACACCCCTATCCTAGGGGGACAGGCCAGGTGCCATACCCCTATCTTACCTTGATTTAGGATAGGTAGCAGTAAAAGACAGTGCAAAATGATGGAAAATGCAATTTATTGATGCCATGAGCATGTTTTGGGTTTGTGATCAAGATTAGGGATTCATTCGCTAATGCAAAGACCCAAATCTAGTTGAAAATTGCAAGGGTCACAATTTTATGACACTACAAGCATTATGACCATTGTCTATTGTTGGATTGTATATCTACATGTGTGTGGATTTTTCTTATGGAAGGCATTTGTATGAGCCTCTATGTGTTATTGTAATGTGGATACCCTAAGGTCTTGGAACATGGTTAGGGTAAGTGGGCTTTCATGTGATAACTGGGGGCCATGTGAGATAGGATGCTAAGAGGTTCCTTGTAAGGATGCTTAGAGTCTAGACCACCAGGGCACAATGAAAGTTTTCCTTGTTTTTAATAAGTGATAATCTTAATAATTAATTAGATGGGTTGGGTAATTAGGATTCATCTAAACAAGATAATAATTTGGTTTGGGTCTCAATGCTTAGTCGTAGGGAGGTCATTTTAGGATAAGCTTGGGAAGGCCATAATGATGGAAAACCGAATGCCCTTGAATCTGTCATAGGTTGAGACACTTCCACATGTCTATCCGGGTGTGGTATTATCCCTTATTTGTGAGGATAGAATATAATGACATGTCTATCAGGGTGTGGCATTATCCCTTCTTCATGAGGATAGCATGTGATGGCACTCTTTCCCTACATGTGTCCTTGTTCCTTATGCCTTTGTTGTTGATATGCCTCTGGGAGTTTCTATGTTTTGTGATTATGCCTCATGATGTGATTTGTCTTGATGATTATGTGTTACTTCTTTGTTGTGGTATTTGAGTTGTTTAGTTCCTTTGGTTGTTAGGTGTTAGCCTAGGTATAGAGTGTGTGTGGGATCTTGTGTCATCTTCTAGCATGGGGGGTGGTTCCTTATGATTCCACATGGTTGGGTGGTTTGATGCATTCTTCCATTGAGATGTTCTTCATTGGATGCTATTGTGTGTGGATGTGGATTCATACCTCTTCAGCTTATGGATGGGTTCTTATATAAGATTGATGTATCATGATTCTTGGTTGAGTTATATTAGAATGAAAAGAGATTATGTACCTTGAGATAGTTGTATTTGTGGATTGAGAAATATGTGTCTCTATGTAAAGGATATTGTATTCATATGTATTGGAAATATTATAATAGGATTAAGATCATGATTCTTGTAGTAGATTATATTGTTGTACCTTGCATATTTCTCATTAATGAAAACAAGGTTTAGATTCATGGTTGATGATGTTATTGGATTATTCTTGAATAAGATAGAGTGTATATTCTTGGTTGGAAGAAGTTAGATCATAATCATGTTTGTCTTTTGGACATGTATATGTATAAGATATTATAATCATACTCTTGATGGTAATGGATTAGTTATTTGGTAGGTGATGTTCAATAATGGTTGAATTAGTAGATTTTATCTATATGAATGTAAAGAGTAAATGATGAAAGGAATTGTTAGATTGTTTTATACTATTGTAGTATGCTTGATGTGGTAACATTCTTATGTTAGTAAAGTAATGACATTGAGGTACCCTAGGGAATATTAATCAATGGATTATATTTATTTCCACTTGCGTCTTGAGTCCTTTGAACATGCTCTTATGATTATGTTTAAGTTGAAATGTGATATTTAGTAAATGTTGAATCAATGTATATGCATATTTTAGTGATGTGTGTTGCATTAGATGATGTTTTAAATTTTTTTTTATCTCAGTTGCATATTAGTGGGTATTTTGGTGGGCATTACATTAAGTATCAGAGCCCATGTTCATACACTGGGTACTATGGTTTCATATGAGCCCATTGTGCTTAATAGTACTATAGCTTGGGTTTGTCATGTGGTTATCCCTGCTAGTTTTTTTCTTGCATTAGTTGCCCTATATTTAATGTCATATTTCCCTTGTATATTGATTAGACAAGATGCCTGCTAGAGTAGAGTTCATGGATGTGGTGGTCATACGGGTACTTGATGGAATCCTCATCCCAAGGTTTCTCTAGAGTCACACCATGGGGAGAAGAAATGTGACCAATAGGAGGAAGGTGATAGACTTATAAGGCATTGAGAGGGGGGGAGGTGAATCAGTGCAAGCAAAAACTTAATAAATTTGATGACAACTTTCGCCAACTTGAAAATTAATAAGCATGCAAGAAATATAACCACATAAGCAAACATCCAACAAACCATGCAAACCATAACACAATGATTTTTCACATGGAAACCCAAATAGGAAAAAACCATGGTGAGAATTAGTACACACAAAGATCAACTAACTGCAGTATAGAGATCTGACCGGTTAAGGTCATACAACCACCCTATTAGAGGCACATCTGGTTAAGAGTGTTTTAGCCCAGTTAAGAGCTATACAATAAGGCTTGTTAGGACCCAAATATTTTAGGAGATACCCACATTACTAGGATTTACAAACACAAGCTAATGTGTCACCTTGTTAGAGGATTTCACCTTTGGACCTACTAGGATCCTATTGCACCTTATTAGGAGTGAGCTTGTCAGAGGATTTTCTCGTTGCAACTATTGGGAAGACAACAAGTTCAACTGATCTTAAGTTAGTACCTTTGTGCCTAATTAGATCCACTTTTGATTAGCTTCTATCACCAACTAAACCTCAAACCCTAATTTATCCTTCAACCGCACGATCAAATTCTCACTCTTGATACATGAAATCATACAAGTTTCATCTCTTTATAAAGAACTCTATTAAGTTGGTTAAGAACCTTGGAACAATTCTCTAGATTCCATGAATCTAGTCACCTATTACATTTTCCCTCTCATTACACTTTTCTCATGTCGGCCAAACAATTCATAACTTAAAAACATAACAATGTCTACTAGTTCTCTATTCTTCCTGACTGTAACTGTTCTTTCGATCATAACTTGCTCAATACATTAAATCTGCTAATGCAGTTTGGAACATAGGTGCATGTTCTTGTCTCCAACACTCCTGTAACACCACAATAACTAACTCTTCACCAATCCTTTGTACCATTTTCTTAATAATCACTCT
Organism: Cryptomeria japonica; assembly: GCF_030272615.1. NCBI lineage: Eukaryota > Viridiplantae > Streptophyta > Pinopsida > Cupressales > Cupressaceae > Cryptomeria > Cryptomeria japonica. The sequence continues at coordinate 743,606,149 of NC_081411.1, read as the reverse complement.
GTTCTTGTTTACCAACTGACAACAACTTAGTAGTTTTGCTGTCTAACTGAGTCCACTACTAGTTAGACGATACCAATTGGTCTAGATGACTTACATGACTAACAAAACATGGTTTCCATGAATGACAACACAACTAAATTCATCAATCAACCTATTACAAGAATATCATCATCATCAAGCCAATAATCTCCCACTTTGGCATTGATGGAAATACTTAGGAAATTTTTTGTGTAAGTGTTACATTACAACAATCATGACTGACTCAACTTAGATACAAAGCTCTCCCTTAGAAATTAAATTCTATTACAAAAAATTTACTAACTTATACTACTCCCCCTTTGACAACAATGACAAAGGTAAGCAAATTCATATACAACACACCAAAATTTGCATTACCAAATGTACGAGAGTTCAAATGTTTATAATTACATTTTGAGAAAAACATTAGCAAAATTAGTCTTCAAGAATTTGTGTTCAGACCTAGCATGCAAGCTCTTCCATAGCATCAAGTGTACTCATTTTAGGTGTAGTCAAAATTGCCTCTGTCTCTTTGTATCCTCTCTGCAGGATTTCTAATTTGGGGACTAGATGAGTCTGTAACTCCTACAATAATGTAGTCCTCTTAATCTGTTCTGCCTCATATGACTTAAGCTTATGTTGTATTACTATGAGAGATCTACCAAAAATTGTTGCTAAATCATTTAATGGATCAAATGATTCACTCAAACTCTATAGCTCCTGTTGAGCTTCCTTTCTCTTCTTGTCAATATCATCAAAGAACAATGAAAAGTTGCAGATTGTAGAAATAATTTTACCTCCATCCTCAAGGATTATTTGATTTGGTCCATATTCACAGTAAGACCTTCTTTGTCTTTGTCAATTTCCTTGATCAATGTCTCATTTCTTTTCTTTTCATATTCTTTCTCTATATTATGTAGAGCAGCCTCTCCAAGACTTTTCATTTGCTCTCTTGTAGATGTGACCAAGTGGTCCAGTTTTTCAATGGGAGTTGTGAGACTATTAGTGTCAGTCTCCAGTAACATACTAGAAAATATATCAACTACATTATTTATTGTTTGAGCTTCTCTCATTTGAGTTCTCATTATCTTCTTCTTGGCCTTGGATTGCATTGTAGATGCAATCTCCATCAGTTCTGTTGAAATCAATATATCCATATTTATTGGTCCTTGGATTTCCATTATATCATCAATAATTTTATTTGAATTAAGTGACTGGTAGGTCACTTTCTTCTCATGTGCTTCTTCTTTTTGCTTATCTTCTTCCTTCTTCGGTGACTTTTTAGTTTTCTCAACATCTATTTGCACACTCTCTTGAGTATCTTTCTGTGTTTCTTCATCTTTCTTCAGTGGCTCAGTGATGTGTACAACATCAAATTGTTCATTCTCCTATGTATTTGTCTCATCTTTATCTTTACCAGTTGGAATGTCTTCCGGTAACACTGGTTGTTCTATTGTGATAGTAGGAATTGATGTGGTACCACCTTCTGGTTCTTCATCTGGTATCTAATCAACTTCAAATATATCTGGTAGTTCACCTTCAATTACCAGTGCTTCAGAGAGTTCTTCTTCCTTAGAAGAATCTATCTTCTCCAGTTCCTCTTGTTCAAGTCCTAATTTTTTTTTCAAAACCTCCTCAGTCTTAGCTTGTACAGACTGGGACTCACCAATACCCAATCTAGTTAACCTCTTTTTGGTTCTAAATAATGGTTTTGATTTTGAAATAATTTCTCACACTTCCTCCTTAGATGTCTCTGGTTCCAAATGCATAAGAACATACTCTATCATTTATCTAGCTTCCAATTTTCTAAAAAAGAATCAGGTATTTGTCCTTGTAACTCAATCAATTCTTTGCTATAATGATTCATAAACCAAACAACTGAATCCTCAATTTGTTTATTCTTTTCCTCACTAAAAATGTTAGAGTACTTAAGAACACCAACCAACACACCATACTTCCTTATATTCATTAGCAAGATCTCAAGAGAAGTAGGTTTAGTTACCTTAACTGATTTGATAGTGGGTGCACCAACCAATTTAGATTTCTTACCACTTGCTCTCAGTTATTTCTTTCCTCCTTCTGATTCGGTTTCCTTTGCTATATCCTTAAAAACCTTTTGTGCTTGTTCTTTCTTCCTTTTCCTTGTAGCTTTAGGTGCTTGAGGCTCATCTTTTTTTGCTTTTATTCTAATTTGTATCTTTGGAGGAGGAGGGGAATTCTCCTTCTTGACATTTTCACTTCGAGTTTGTCTACTGGTGGGTGCACTAGAGGTTCCTGCCTTCTTTTCTTCAAATCTGGTTCTAGCCTCATCAATCATCTCCTTTGAATAGTCTTGTGCAATATAAAATTCCTCAACCTCTTTCCTGGCCTTTTTGTCTATTACTGGTGTGGCCAATTCAACATGTATCTATATTAATTTCTCCTTAAATATGCCAAACCTAGGTACATTAGGATCTACTAGTTTAGATAGAAGGTGATCAACATAAATAGTCAATATATTTGTTTTTAACTCATACCCCATAGGCATGACCCATAAAGTTCTTGGATCTACAACCTCCATCTAACAAGTATCAATATCAACCATAAAACATATAGAGTCTTCATACCTTTTTATAACATGCTCCAGTATCCTTTCTTTGACATGCATTCTCTTATGCAAATCCTTGAAGTATCCCCAGATTGTCTTGGTAAATTTATTGCTAAGCATCTTAATTTTCAACATTGTCGGTGTATCCACAGACCATTAGATATCACCTATGCCGGGAAATAAATTTTGGAAATAGAAAAACAATCCAATAATCAATTGACCAAATTTGAACTTTTGTCTCTTGTCCTTCTTTATTGATTCAAGATTCAATACCAGTTGGGCTCTCAAGGCCTCTGCTAGGGCATAATCAACATTCTCTTTCAACATCCATTAAGCTATGTGGATAGCAACTCTGAGTATGCTATTCATCTGACTGGAATGGTATACTCTATAGCCAGTGACCATGGATGCAAAATTCACCTCTAGATCTTTAATATCATTTACTGCCATGGCATGACCATCCCACTTTGACTTTGTTAGTCGGATAACATCATCCTTCGAGATTGATCTTATAACAGGGACTTCATCGGTTGCCCATAATCTAGTGATAGCATGGATAGCCTCTTTTGTGATCTTGTGTTGTCGGTATAACCACATAAACTAATCATGAATCCTACTCAAAACATATCTGACATGGTCTTCTAAAAAAATATCTATAAAGTTCAAAGCATGATGAAAACCCTTATCAGATACCCTTATGAATTTATCCTTCATCAATCCTTGTTTATAACACAATAATAAGTATTGATCAAATATGGAAAATGTGCCCAAATCCTCCAGTTTTCAATGAATGTATGATCCAATGTCTTCAACATGCAAAACTCTGTAGCGCATGCTAGATAGGGCTTGAGTTGGATCTGTCTCCGTGGAATTATGAGGATGTCTCTTGAATTCTGATCAAGGTATTTCAGTAATAACAACAATATGTGGTGTATCCATTGTCAAAATTCAAACACAGATTTTGATTCTCAAAGAAATACCTTTAAACTTCTTCGTAACTAGGGTTTCCAGTTTGAATTCTCTTCCACTGATTCACTTTTCCACAAATCTTCACAATCTTCTATCAACTTTGCCAAAGTAGCAGTCAAATATTCTTTTGTGCTTCTATCGCTCTCCAAATGTGCTCTTGAAAATGCTAAGTGAGAAATACAACTGTAAAACACCTTTTATTTCCCTTTTACCAACTGCATTTAATGCTAAACCGGTTTAACATAACCTAATCACCGTTCAACCCTAAAACTTGCTATTGGTTTACATACCACATCCAATTTACTAGTTTCATCACAAAATCACTTCATAACATCATATTAAATCAAAACATATAGATTTGACTTACCGCACACTATTTAGGGGGTCCAAAAATGGATCTGACAATATCCTCCCCCTAAGCTTCATACATAGCTTAGTTTTGTAGTGAGGGATTCTCCACACCAGATGAAGAATTGGAGTCCTCTGATGGTTTCTCCTCACTTTTCTTCCTCCATATCTTATTCATCTCACTTCTAGGTTCTTGCATATCTACCTTCTTCTTTCCTTTCCAGTCAACAAACTGATTAACGGATTGGTTCATTCTAGCACTACAAAACCTTGCAATGTGTCCCATTATGTGACAATAGAAACATGCCATTCCAGATTCTCTCTAGGGTCCAGAATTGCCTCTATCAGTTCTTCTCCAATAATTTATATCTACATGACCATAGTTGTGATAGATTGAACATGTCACATTCAATCTATTCTCCATTTCATATGGACTAGACCGATTCACATAAGGTCTCTGCCATTCACAATTAGACCTTTGATTCATGTAAGATCTTTGTTTGTTTACTCTTGACCTACACTCAATAGCTCTATGCCCATACTTGTTGCAATTGAAGCAATATCCATAAAAAATACTAAGCTTATATATTTCATATGCATAAGGTCCATATCCATCAAAAGTACTGGATCTACTTCTACAAACATTTGCAATATGACCTACCTTATGACAGTTAAAATATACTGGTTTGTAGGTTCTCTTACCGGTGTTCTTCTTGGTCTTTGGTGTAGATTTAGCTTTATGCATGGTGTCCTTAGTACTAGATGGCTCTCCTTGTTTAAAGGTTGTGTATCCCAAGCCATGTGTATCTCCTTGCTGCCTTTGTGTCTAAATCTTCTCATCAAGCATAGTAGTGCTCTTGTTGAATATAGCTAGTAACTCATTTGCATCATCCAACACCTTGGTTAGTTCCCGATTCTTCTTTGTAAGGCTTTCTCTAAGAGACAACCATTTCTAGATCATCTTGTATTTCCTCTTCTTCCTATCTTTCCTCATGATGATGTGCATGCAGGGTACCAATCTCAAGGTTTAGCTTAAGGATCTCATGCTCCTGATCTCTTATTTTGTCTTCACCTGTCCTCCTGGCTTCCAACTCTTCACTCATCTTGATGGTAAGGGCTTCCAACTCTCTCCTCAGATTTGACTTTTCATCATTCAACTTTTCCACCTCATTAGACAAGCCATCAATGTTTGCTTCCTTAGATGAATTATTTTCACCGAGTTCATAAAACTGCTTAGACAACTGTTTTGTCTTAGCCAATGAAGCTATGTACTTGACCTTTAGTTCACCAAGGGCTTCTTTAGATTCTGCATGCTTGTGTGAAATCTCTATGTAACTCATTGAACCTTCCCCCATGTTAGCCTTACAAATCCTTCCCAAGTGGTTAAGCCTTAAGGGAATTAGGCTCTGATACCAATTGATAAACTTATAAGGCATTGAGAGGGGGGCTGAATCAGTGCAAGCAAAAACTTAATAAATCTGATGACAACTTTCACCAAATTGAAAATCAATAAGCATGCAAAAAATATAACCACATAAGAAAACAACCAACAAAGCATGCAAACCTTAACACAATGATTTGTCACGTGGGAACCCAAATGGGAAAAACCATGATGGGAATTAGTACCTACAAAGATCAACTAACTATAGTATAGAGATCTGATTGGTTAAGGTCATACAACCACCCTGTTAGGGGCACACCTAGTTAAGAGTGTTCTAGCCTGGTTAAGAGATAAACAATAAGGCATGTTAGGACCCATCCCTATTAGGAGCTACCCATGTTACTAGTATTTACAAACACAAGCTAATTTGTCACCTTGTTAGAGGATATCACCTTCGGACCTGCTAGGATCCTACCGCACCCTGTTAGGAGTGACCTTGTTTGAGGATTTTATTGCTGCAACTGTTAGGAAGACAACAAGTTCAACTGATCTTAAGTTAGCACCTTTGATCCTTATTAGATCCACTTGTGATATGCTTCTATCACCGACTAAACATTAAATCCTAACTTCTCCTTCTATCGCACAATCAAATTCTCACTCTTGATACATGAAATCATACAACTTTCATCTCTTTATAAAGAACTTTGTTAAGTCGCTTAATAACTTTGGAACAATTCCCTAAATTTAATGAATCTAGTCACCTTTTACATTTTCCCGCTCATTACACTTTTCTCATGTCGGCCAAACAATTCATAACTTAAAAACATAATGATAAGTCTACTGGTTCTCTACTCTTCCTGACTATTACTGTTCTTTAGATAATAACTTACTCAATATGCTGAATCTGCTGATGCAGTTTGGAACATAGATGCATGTTCTTGTCTCCAACACTCCTAGAAAACTACAACATCTAACTCTTCACCAATCATCCATATCAGTTGCTTGATCATTTCTTTGTTCTTGTTTATCGATTAACAACAACTTAGCAGTTTTGTTGTCTAACTGATTCCACTATCTATTAGGCTATACCGGTTGGTCTAGATAACTTAGATGACTAACAAAACATGGTTGCCTAGAATGACAACACAAATAAAGTTATCAATCAACCTATTACAATAATATCATCATAATCAAGCCAACAATCTCCCCCTTTGGCATTGATGGAAACACTATAAAAAAATTTATCTGTCACATTAGAACAATCATGATTGACTCAACTCAGATACAAAACTCCCCCTTACAAATTACATGCTATTACAAAATTTTGATTGACTTATACTACTCCCCCTTTGACAACATTGACAAATGTAATCAAATACATATACAACACACCAAAATTTGCATTGCCAAATGTACAAGAGTTCAAAAGTTTACAATTACATTTTGAGAAAAAAAACATTGGAAAAATTAGTCTTCAAGACTTTCAAATCATTCTCCCATGTCTCCAAAAGAGTACATGTAATCTCAATGTGTGTTCGGACCTGCTATGAAAGCTCTTTTGTAGCATCAAGTGTACTCATTTCAGGTGTAGTCAAAATTGTCTCTGTCTCTTTGTATCCTCTCTACAAGATTTGTAATTTGGGGACTAGATGAGTCTGACATAACTCCTGCAATGATGTAGTCTTCTTAATCCATTCTGCCTCATATGCCTTAAGCTTATGTTGTATTACTGTGACAAATCTACCAAAAATTGTTTCTAAATCATTTAATGGATCAAATGATTCACTCAAACTCTATAGCTCATGCTGAGCTTCCTTTCTCTTGTTGTCAATATCATCAAAGAACATTAAAAAGTTGCAGATTGTAGAAATAATTTTACCTCCATCCTTCAAGGCTTCTTTGATTTGGTCCATATTCACAGTAAGACCTTCTCTATCTTTGTCAATTGCCTTGATCAATGTCTCAATTCTTTTCTTTTTATATTATTTCTCTACATTATGTAGAGCAGCCTCTCCAAGACTTTTTATTTGCTCTCCTGCAAATGTGACCAAGTGGTCCAATTTTTCAATGCGAGTTGTGAGACTATCAGTGTCGGTCTCCGATAACATACTAGAAAATATATCAACTGTAGTCTTAATGGTTTGAGATTCTCTCCTCTGAGTTCTCATTATTTTCTTTTGGCCTTGCATTGCATTGTAGATGTGTTGGGTGAATATTTTGTCACTAGCCTACCAATGACAAAATATATTATTCACACACAGCTATGTTGAGAAATCAATCTCTCCTCTCATCAAGGGGAGGTTCCCTTTGAAATTTCTTCTCTAATTAACAAGAAATTAAAATATGTGGGTTAGTTTCGGGCATATAACTCTCTTTTTTCAGAGTCAATGTATTCCCCCTCCACTTTGTTACAATTTCCCTGTCACTTTGATACTGAAGGAAATGAACTAATTAATCCAACAAACTACACCAAGATTTTATAAGCAAAAAACACAAAGTCTTTCTTGAATATAACACTAGCTTAACTAATTATCACAATGGTAAAGGATTCAACTTGAAACTCAAAGTCTTCAAGTATAATTCGTTAATCCTTAAAACTACAAGCAATACTAACAATACAAAGCCTACTACTAATCACTTAACAATTGAAAATTTCCCAAATATTCAAGGAGCACAAAGTCTACCTTCACAATTCAAGAGCTCTTTTACCCACTTAACAATACCTCCTATATCAAGAAATTCAAGAACATATATAAGTAATGAACATAAGAACATCAACTCATATAAAATAATTTTGACACAACACAAAGTTTGGGATCAAGTAAAATTGCTTTCTTTATTTGCTTGATCAAATCTTCACAACAAAAGCTCAAAGTCTTAGTTGAGGCAAAAATTTGGCAGAGTTTTTCTTAGCATAATTAAAGATAAAATATATAAATGAGGGTCCTCCTTATATATAAAAAGAGTGGAGAAAAATATGGGCACAATTGACTTATTCAATTGCACAGTTCCACTTGACTACAACTACAACAGAAATAAATTATACAACTGCAAGAAAACTTGCAGCATCTAACAATGCAACTAAATGAAAAGAAAATGTCAAAGAGGACACTTTATTCATCTTTATCCTCCTCCTTTGATTTGTGGAATTATTCGAACTTAGTTAGGATGGCCTCCATCTCTGCTTGGTTTGACATTGGGGTAGAATGCGTGATTACACGAACATGAGAAATTGCATCTTCATTCTTCACATATTTCTTTTTTCCATCTTTCAACATGGATGCAAGGACTTCAAAACTGACTTGGATCTCCAGTAACTTGTCGAATGCACTTAGTGAGAAATCCTGTCCCGTGCAGTGATCCATTAAGGAGAGAAACTCCTGCATGATGGCATCATTAGTAATAAGATTTTGATTATCATCATATAGATAACAAGGAAGGTCAGCAATTCTAGAAAAAATGAGACCAATCTCATCATCACCTTCCTTCCTTTCCTGATCCAGCTCCACAATCATCAATCTTATTGTCTCTTTTTTATGAGACAATAGTGACAAGATTTGGATATATTCTTCTCTTGTGGAAATCACTTTATTTTCAACAAGGACATCTATTCTGAAGTCCTCCATTTTGGTCCAAAGGGTTGTACTCTTTTCAATATTTTCAATTTCTTGAGATAATGAGGTCTTGATACTTTGCATGTGACTTTGGATCACTTCAAAATCAGTCAATAAGCCAATTGTTGGACTTAGAAGATGAGACCCTTCTAATTTCAATCGTGCAATCCATTCATCCACCACTTGACCTTTGGTTCCCATCTATTCCACTTTCTTAAGAGCTTTAGTGTCCATTGAGGAACCTATGCGCTCAATCTCTTGGGAAGATTGTGTAACTTTAAGAAGAACATTGTACAATTGCTTGCACTTATGTTTTAGTTCATTATGTTCATCCTTCTCTTGATCAAACCTCAATAAAGAGTTAAAAGCCGTTTGAGAATCCAGCTTAACACTCTCATGCGTCTCTACTCCCAGCTCTATAGTTTGCATGGTATAGTCTTCAGGTTGTATATTATCTTTACTCTTATTTGATGATGGTACCATGACCTCAACATATTTCCTTTTAGTAGCTAGATCTACTAACACCCAAGAGACAGTCTTCGACTTCTTTGTTCCTTTGGGCTTTGGAGGAACCAACTACTCAAAATCAAACTCATCAGGTGAAATTACATGTTTCTTCCTCTTCGGTGCTACTACCTCCATCCAAGGTGGTAATTCTAGATTGGCAGGTGGAGTAGTAGTTGCTTGCTGAACATCACTTGGTATTTTAGGATCAAACTAGCTTGAACTTGCAGTGGTTGTAGATGTTGTTATCGGTATCAATACTGAAGTATCCAGTGATATGTTTGTCGATGTAGTAACTATCATTCCTCTGAAGTGTGATACCTATAGCTGCAACATAAAACACTCAATAGATAATTACAAGCATGGTTAAAAAAAAAAAAGCAAACAAAGATGAACCATGACAAAGCGACCTATCGCCTCCTAAGAGATACGAATATGGATTTGCTCTCAGATCTGGATAAGAAATCCAGTGACTTGACTACACCTAGATGGAGGATTTGAAATGATAATGATGTGCAAAGATAAGATTGATTATGCTAGATTGATCCAAGAGACTAATTAAGCTAATGATATGCATGATTAAGTTATGATGATGATGCAATTAAGCTAGAAAAGAGATTGATTAAGCTACATGATTCAACAATTATGCTAGAAAATGATTAAATTAAACTAAATCTAAAATGAAATTGCTTAAAACAACAATGTTCAAATGATATGCCTATAGTAACAATGCATAAGATGAAATGAGATGGGATCCTTATTGCTCCAAAATGAGGGATATTTATGGGATTTCCAAGGCCAGGGGTGAGGTGGCAGGAATCAATGTTCAAGATTGAGTCTGAAGACATCAAGGGTGAAATTGGAGGAGGTTGGAGAGAGGTTGAAGGAAGAGACACTTGTCATCTCTATGGTGACAAGTGTCAAGGGGCTTTTCTCATAAAAGGACAAGTGTCCAAGAGAGGAGAGATGTGGCCAAAGTGCCATGTGTCTCAAGAAGAAAATATCCACAGCATAGGAGGTTAGGATAAGGAGGTTAGAATGTGCAAGATAGGATAGGGTTAGTTAAACCCAAGGTTAGCTAGAATGCGTTAGGTTAGAGGGATGGTTAGGTTAGGTGGTTAGAAGGTAGGAGACATGTGGGTAATTTGAATTTAAAAATTCAAATAATATGAAAAGACTAATTAATTCTCAACAACTCATAAATTGATTTGTTTTAATTAATTAGAGGATTAGAAGAATTGATTGAAGGGGGGGGAAGATTAATTAATTTGAATTAATTTATCAAAGGGGACCATTGAAATGAACCTATTAAATAAATCCTTAGATTTATTAGTAAGTAGATGAAAGGCATAAATTTAATCTAATTGCCTAATGAATTAAATTAAATTAGGAAGGGGGATTAATTAAATAATTGCTTATTTAATTAATTATCTTCAGACCATTTTTAGGTGTATACATTTTGCCCCTCTTTGAAGCGAGGTGTGATGACACATGGATTCAAAGAATAATCTCATTTTGATGATATCCCGATTAGAAATGATTTGATGTCTATAACTGTGGTTGATGAAAATATGATTTCTATGATTAGCTTGATTGATTAGATTGATAAGATCAAGATTCAGGCTAGTTTCAGGAATGACACCTCTTGTATAAGACAAAGATGATCAAAGCGTCTCGTTTTAGGAACGATATATCCTGTATAAGACATGATCAGAATGTTTGGTTTTAGGAAAGATACATCTTGTATAAGACATGGTAGGATTGATTTAGATGTTATTTATTGATAGAATCGATAAGATTGATTGGATGAAGAACTAATAGTTTGTTGATATCAAGTTGTAGGAAAAAATAGATATGCTAATGTTGGTTCTTTTGAGGGCAGAGTATAAGATTTTCGCTGAGTCGATAATATTTGGGGAGAGATGAGTCATCATTCTGATTGTGTATACACTTATGATGATGCCTTGATGATTCCTGTGATAGATTTAACCTTGGATAAAATGAGCATGTGGGATCCCATGCAAGAATGAAATGCAAGATAAATGCAAATGCCAATGCAAATGAAATGAAAAGTGACAACTGGATCAGTCACTGGGTTATTGCATTTTGTCATCATTGAGTTTTTTTTAAATGTGGAAAGTGAGTGCAAACATAAATGGTATAATTAAAACATGATGACCTGAGCACGAATTTCTTAGATTTTGATATGGCAAGTTAGCACAAGTATTGAGGTATAATTGAACCGAGATAACCTGAGTGTTTCTTGCGTAAAACAGACAGTATTAATCATTTCAATATGCAAATCAGAAATGTCTTCGATGATACTCCGATGATAATGTCCCAAGACAAATTTGTACATATTACTGATTAATTTACAGACAACAGACAATAAAAAAAGCATGTTCCTTCCTTGTTCCTCTAGTCAAAGACATCCTGGAGTTACTCAAAAATCATGATAGAAAAAATCAAGATAGAAAAGTTGAACAAGCATGTTAAAACCATTATCCAAAAGATATCATCCATTGAAAAGTGTGTAATGTGCTTAGAGTGACTTTGTGATAGCTTGATGGTTGATAATTTGATCTCGTGTTCAACATTGGATGTGTCTCAGTTTTCGCTTGATAAGAGTTGCCTAACTATTGTTCTACTTGTTTGATTAAGCTCAAAATGATCAAAAATTTTGCCCCTAGCTAGGTACATGATTTTGCCCCAAACCTAGAAACAAATTCAGTATGATATACCCAATGATCCAAACCATGGTGAGGAGCCATCTAGGACTTGCCATCCAGGATGCCTACGTATGTACAAGGCTTTATTATGGATATGGACAACGCTGAATGAATGCAAGCGAAAGGATGCATGAACTAATAGATGGAAGAGATAGTGGACAGATAACATGCCTATTTGCCAGGTTTTCACCATCTATTTTATTGCACTTTTTCTCATATTTGATTTTTTTTTTTTATTTTCTGCTTTTTCACTATTTTTGGATTTTTCTTCTTTTTCATTTTTTTTGGACTTTTTTGCTTTTTCACAGTTTTTGGATTTTTCCGCTTTTTCACTATTTTTATATTTTTCTGTTTTTTCAGACATAAAACTTCTTCAGATGCATGTTATTGATGGGTTCCTCGAGCTGATCTTCATCCTGTGTTGATAGTTGATATGCTCCTGACCCAAATACTGTTGTGACTACAAATGGACCTAACCAGTTTGGTTTGAACTTTCCTTTCTTTTCTCGATCTACTTGGTTGCGTGGATTTTCCTTTAGTACTAGTTCCCCAACTTGAAATGTTCTTGGTTTGACCCTGTGATTATAACTCTGACATATTCTTTGCTAATATACCTTTAAATGATCAAAGATATTTTTTCTTCATTCATGGATCAATTCTAACTCTTGCAATCTAAAGACTCATTGTTCTTCATCTGGGATAAAACCTTTTAATGATACTCATAGAGAAGGTATCTTTACTTCTATTGGTAGTATTTCTTCTGATCCATAGACAAGAGAGAAAGGTGTGGCACCTATTGGTGTGTGGATAATAGTACAATAGGCACATAGAGCAAGGTTCAATTGAATATGCCAATCTCTTCCAGCATCATTTATTGTCTTTTTGAGGATTTTCAGACTACTTTTGTTTGATTCTTCTGCTTGCCCATTCTCTTGTGGATAGTAGGGTGTGGACAATCTGTGTTGGATCTTGAATTTCTTACATAGCTCTTGTACATCCTGATTCTTGAAAGGTCGCCCATTATCAGTGATAATGGTCAGGGGTATTCCATAGTGACAGATGATGTAGTTCAAGATAAATGTAGCAATTTGTTTTCTTGTGATATTTGTGAGAGGTACTACCTCAATCCATTTTGTGAAATATTCTGTAGCTACAAGGATGAATTTGTGACCATTGGATGAAGAAGGATTTATCTTTCCTACTAGATCAAGACCCCATTGACAGAAAGGCCAAGATGTTGCCAAATCATGAAGTTCTTATGCTAGTGCATGAATCAAATTTCCATGGATCTGGCATTGTTTGTATGTTCTAGCTATCTGAAAAGAATCTCGTTCCATAGTCGGTCAATAATAGCCCAAGCGTTTGAGTTTTTTCAAAAGGGTAAGACCACTTGAATGAGTGCCACAAATATTGTTATGGACTTCATGTAAGGCCTTCTCAGATTCTTCTTGTTCGAGACATCTTAAAAGAGTACCGTCTAGACCTCATTTAAATAGGGTATCCGCGATGAGAATATAATGGGAGGATTGACGAATAAAGTTTCTCTTTTAATTTTTTGTAAGTCGGGAGGTAGCGTTTTATCTTTCAGGTATGTGTAAATTTGTCCATAGCGGGAGGAATTATGCCGAACAAGGTGACAGATAGTTTGGGAATTAGGACAATTATGAGTAGGGTAAAACAACTCTTCCACCAAGAATTCATAACACTATTGATTTTCCTATGTCTGTAGGAGAGAAGCAAGTGTAGCCATGGCATCTGCCACTTTGTTGTCATTCCTTGGAATCTACTGGAAAGTTATTTCTACAAAGTATTTCTTGATATCATCAACCTTCTTTTTAAAGGTATCAAATTTTCATCCTTTGTTTGATAATCATCATTGATTTGATTGATGACAAGCTAAGAGTCTCCAAAGACTTGAAGTTGTGTAATGTTCCATTCTATAGCCATTTTGATACATGTAACTAAAGCTTCATACTATGTTATGTTGTTGGTGCATGGTAAGCTTAATTTGTATGCTTTTGGAATTGTATGACCTTGTGGTGTGATGAATATAATACCTGCTCCTGATCCATGCTATGTATATGAACCATCAAAGTATAATTGCCATGTTTTTGTTGTGACTATTAGGATATCAGCATCAAGAAACTCAATTTGTAAAGGATGATTATCTTGAAGTGGTGCCTTGGCTAGTTGGTCTACAATGACTTGCCCCTTGATAGCTTTTATGTCTACATATTCAATATCAAACTCACCCAGGATCATAATCCATTTTGCTAATCGTCTTGTTAATGTTGCCTTGCTGAGTAAATACTTCAATGGATCGATTTTAGCTATCAACATGATGGAGTGAGATAATAGATAGTGTCTTAATTTTTGAGAAGCAAAAACTACTGCCAAGCATGCTTTTTCTATTGGAGAATAGTTGATCTCGTATCCCACTAATGTTCTACTGATGTAGTAGATGGCTCATTATTTTTCTTCATTATCCTATTGTGCAAGAAAAACTCCTAATGATGCTTTGGTGGTTGATACATAGAGTACTAACAACTTTCCTAGAATTGGTGACATTAGGACAGATGGTTGCATGAGATATGCCTTGATCTTGTTGAATGCATCCTCACATTGATGGTCCCACTTGAAATGAACATTTTTATGCAATAGATGATTAAATGGTTGACATTTATCTGCCAATTGAGTAACAAATCTTCTGATTGACTAGAGTCTTCCTTGGAGTGATCTTAGTTGACTTATATTCTTGGGAGATGCCATCTCCATGATTTCTTTTACCTTAGTTGTATCTACTTCGATACCTCTAGCTGAAACAATGTATCCCAACAACTTTCTTGAAGTGACACCAAAGGCACATTTCTTAGGATTGAGTCGTAGCTTATATTGTTCTAGCCTTTCAAAGATCTTTTCTAGTATACCTATATGGTATTCTTTGTTGTATGATTTGACCAAGATTTCATCCACATAGTCTTCCATGAATGTATGCATCATGTCATGGAATATTGTTGTCATAGCTCTTTGATATATAGCACCTACATTCTTTAGTCCAAAAGGAATGACGTTCCAATAGAAAGTACCCCATGGGCATGTGAAAGCTGTCTTTTCTTGATCTCTAGGTTCTATTTTAATCTTATTGTATCCAAAGAAACCATCCATTAGAGAAAACATGGAGTGTCCAGCAGTTAAATCTACAATTATGTCAATGTTAGGCGAAGGAAAGTCATCCTTTGGACATGCGTTATTAAGGTCTCTGAAGTTTGTGCATATTCTGATGCTTTTATCTAGTTTTGAAATAGGAACGTTGTTGAATACCCATTGAGGATGAGATATAGGTCTGATGAATCCTACATCCAATAATTTCTTTAGTTCCGCTTTGACTAGGAGAGTGATATGTGGATGCATTTTCCTTAATTTCTGTTTGATTGGTTTGGCTCTTGGATTGACATTTAAGTGATGCATAATAAGTTCTAGATCTAACCCCAGCATGTCTTCATATGACCAAGAAAAATTCATTTGCCTTTGTATGAAGAATTCCATATATTGTTGCATTTCTTCTTCTAATAGAGAAGTTGCTAGATGTAGAATCTTTGGTTTCTCTGTTGTCCCAATGTTAACTACCTCTATTGGTTCAATCAAAATGGATGACCTTTCTTGATAGTGCACACATAAAGTGTCAAATCACCCATCTTTTGGTGCCTCGAGGAGGTTTTCACCCTTAGATGTGTCCTTTCTTTTTACTTTTTCACGATCTAATGTTGCCAAGAAATGGTTTTCAACATTAGACCTGATATTGTTTTCTTTATTTTCCTTTTTGCGACTAGGAGATTTGGTACCCACTTGATTGGAAGATGCGTTGCTGAAATTACTAGTGAGAGTTGTTGCAGGTTCAATTGCATTAAGATATACAGATATGGCATGGTCATTTGGAAAGGTATCAATGGCAGTATGTCCTTCATTTTCCTAATCAATAAGTTCAGGGTGGATTAGAGGTAGGGTTTCTCAAGTTGAGATATTTCAAGAGTATCAAGGGTCATGTTGGATGTATCAAAGTTTTTGATATGCATGTCAATGTCTAGAGTGGTACTCTCATTAGAATGACCTTGCACCTAGAGCTCATGATCATCCTCAATTAAGTCTAAGTCAGCCGAATGTGATTCTAATTCAAGTGAACTAGTTCCTAATGTTTTCCATGCAGACGTGTGAAGTACATCAACTCCTACATCTTCTTCAAAGAAATTTTCTTCAGCTCATTCTTTAGAGTGATAGGAATCCCATTCCCATTCATTATAATCTATATCACTTGCAGCCTGCAATCTACAGATTTGTTCATATAGTATTTGATTTGTTTCTTCAACTTTTCTTATTATATCTTTTCTTCTTCCATATTCAACCTCTTCGGGACTGAGATTGACTTCTATCAACCTTTCTATGAGCTCTCCTTGATTAGTACTAGGTTCATGCTTGTTTTGATTGAGATTTAATGTTTCTTGAGAGGTGCTTTTAGTTTTTTTTTTCTGTTGATTTGAAGCTTGCTTCTTTTCCCATTTCATGTTTGCTTGTGTTTGTTGCTTAGCTGATGTTTCTTCTCTTTCAATTGCCAGTTGTTCTTGTCTATTTTCATATTCCTCTTGTTGTTGGCTAAAAGATGTGTCTTCTAGTAGAGTGACTTGTCCATATCCTAAGCCTATTTTGTCTATAGTCTGCTGAGTGTAAGGTTGGATAGATACCTTCTTTTCTTTTCCCTATAGGACCTATTCCAGTGTATCCCATTTTTCTGAGGATGTTAAATCCTTTTCCATACTTTTCTATAGGTATGCAGACATTGTTGATCTTTTGTTGAACTTCTTCATCCTTGTATAGCCACTATAGCACATCTTTGTCTTCTGTTTCCTTTGAGAAGGTTCCAGCACTAACAAATGCTCGATCAAATATCAAAAGATGTTTTACAATTTTTTGTTGTTTAGAGTTTGATGGTTTTCCAAAGGATTTAGGAGAAAGGGGTAATTGTGATATTGAATATTCTCCATTCCCTCGATCTCTTAGCTGCATTTGTTTTTCCATACTTGACAAAATTAAAGCAAATGATTTTTCTTTAGATTGTGTGTTTGAAGATGATGCCTCCCTGTTATGAGGAACAATGACTTCTTGAGCTGGTTTGAGATTACTACAATACAGAAATGGATTTGAATCTTCTGAGATCGAGATTTCTTGCCCATTGTAGGGGAACTTTAGGCATTGATGATATGTGGATGGAACAACTTGTATGTCATGTATCCAGGGTCTTCCCAGGAGTATGTTGTATGATAAGTCCAAGTCTAGAACTTGGCATGTTGTGTCTTTCTGCAAAGGTCACACTCTGATGGGTAACATCACAATTCCTTTAGAGGAATGCTCTTCTTCATCATAGCCTTTTATGGTGAACAACTGTATCTTCTGAATAACCTAGAGCACGAACAAGAGTCAAAGAACAAATGTTTAAGCCAATTCCTCCATCTATTAGGAGACGTTTAACTCGTGTCTTATGAATGATGACTTTGATATGCAAGAGAGAATTATGGGGATGTTGCAAGGACATGTCATCTTCTTCAGTGAATGATAAGTAGTGAGGGGTTGTGAGGTGTCCCACCATGGTTTGGAATTGATCTATATCCAGATCTTTAGACACTATTGTATCTGCTAATGCTCATTCAAGAAGTTCTTTGTGTGCAGGTGAAAGTTTTAAAATTTCTAAGATGGGTATTTGTGCAGGGGTTTTCTGTGATTGATACACTAATTGTATTGTTTTGTAGTGGATGACGTGTTTTTTGTAGGACCCATAAAAACAACTTTAGCTTTGCTTCTTGTGATAGCATGAGCAAGTTCTTGATTTTTCTTTTCTTTAAATACAATCACGTTTACCACATTATCATATGTATGAGCGTAATTTACCTTCGCTTTACCCTTACCATTATTTGTTGTTGATGATTCACCCTTCTCATAGTTTGGAAGTAGAGATTTAAAAGTTGTATGAGATTCATTTGTTGTATGTCCATCCACTGTTATTACTCTATTATCAATCAAATTTTGGATGACATGTTTCAACCGCTAACAATTATCAGTGTGATGTCCCTTGTTTCGATGGAAATTGCAATACTGATTATCATTCCACCAAGGTGGTTTTACTTGAGGTTCGTAGTTCCTTTCTTCTGGTAAAGTAATCAATTTGTTTGCGAGAAGTTTTTTTAGTGCTAATCCAAGGGGTTCACCAATGTTTGTAAATTGTCTTTAAAAGAAATTTTTGATAGTTTCTTTTTGGTGATAGTTATTTTACTGAGCGACTACTGAGTGATGGGATAAATTAAAAACCGGTTGCTTTGGTTTCATATTGTTGGCATCTACTATTCCATCGTTGACGACATTATGATTTCTATTCCAAAACTTTGTCTTATCATTGTGATTGTTGTTATTAGTGTTGTTAGGAGGATGAACTCCATCTTTGTATATTTTCAACTCACCTTTCTTTATCATGGCTTCTTCCATTCTGATTCCATTATCAATCATCTTTCTGAAATGTTGATTTCCTTGCATTTTTAGATGATAACTCATTTGATCATTTAGGTTGTCAATGAATATGTCCATTTTTTCATACTCTAGCACTGTACAAGGATACCATGAAGCTAACCATCTCCATCGTTGTAAAAATGTCATGAAAGGTTCTCCACTCTTTTGTTTGGCATTACATAGGTCTAGAATTGTTACTTCATGTTGTATGTTGTAAGAGTATTGTGAAACAAACTTATCCACTAATTCTAAGAATGATCTGATTCTAGGTGGAAGTTTGGAGAACCATTCCATAGCTAGTCCAGTTAAGCTTTTCGGAAATAATCTCATCAAGTAGGTATCCTCATGTGCAAACTCCATACTCATTGTGCAAAATTATCATATATGATCATGAGGGTCATTGTTTCCATCATATTTTTTATATCTAGGAGTTTCACAACTTATAGGAAATGGTATCATGTTTAGATTTTTGTCAAATGGATAAGGATAGATTTCTTGAAGTGAGTATCTTCTAACTATCATGCCCAAAATTTAGGGCAAGAACGGGACAATTTTTTTTTTTTTAAATCACAACTTAAAACATTAATTTGACAAAATGCTATAACATGTTTTATCTTAACTATGTTTAGAGTAACTTTATCTACTAGCTCGAGTACTCAAAATAATTAAAAATTAATGCGGAATTCTAATTGAATAGTTTTATTGTCACATCGCTCACAATCAATAATTAAATCAATGAATTAATGTAAAAAGGATTAATCTCCAATATCCATTCATTGTTCTTAGGATCTAATTAAACTAGACCTAGCACTTAGTTTTATAAGTGTCTTTATTTTTCTTAACAATAATTAATTAGTAGATTAAACTAAATCAACCAAAGGGTCATTTATATTCACAAATGGATATATTTCTATAAAGTTTAATCACATGCACCTACATTTAGGTGGGCTAAAATTTAAACTCTATAGTCAAATAACTTACCCCAAAAATTTAAACTCCCTAACATTCAATTTAATACATCTTAAGTATTTAAGTTTAAAACAATATTTAGCTTAATTTAAAACACCTTAATTATTCTATTAATATCCCTTTTTTTTTTAACTTCATAATTTTTTTTTTATTTAAGCTTCTCAATCCATCTAACTTAAATTAAATATTAACTTCATAAATATTTAATTTAAAAACATCTCTATATACATTATCACATTTATATATCTATAAATCTTAACTACTATAATATCTTCCACAAATTAATAAAAATATCTTCATGCAAACCCTAACTAATAATGCCTATTATAAAATACCTCATATTTTATATTAACCCTACTCTTTTTTTTTTTTACTACCCTAGGCCTACCCGAGATAGGGTTTTATATATTTTTCTATACTGATCCTTAGGGTTATGCAGGGGGGTCGAATGCCCACAAAGGAGTGGCAGCCATGTTTGCAAGTTTGGGCATTTTGGGGAAACGACGGCGACTTCGTGAGCAGCGCCGGCCAAGGCCGCCCACTGTGCATTGCACAGTTTTCAGCCCCGCCGTCCACTGTGCAGTGCACAGTGTTCGGCCTCGCCATCCACTATGCAGTGCACAGTGTTCGACCCCCCCCCCCCCCCCCCTTTTTTTTGTGTTGTTATTTAAATAAATAAAATTTTTTTTATTTTTTATTTGTTAATATTTAAGAAATTTATATATATATATATATATATATATATATATATATATATTTGTATATATAATTATATATCTAAATCTGAATGTTTTTCTTTTGAAAAAGGCTCATTTTATCATTATTAAATGTAACTAAATTTATTTCTATAGGTATAAATCTATTTTAATTGAGTTTTAGATCTAGGGCATTTTCTTTGCAAATAAAAGATGAAATACCTTTATTTTAACTACGTATTAAATTTAGAGCATCCTTGAAAACCTATGTTGTTATTCTGTATATTTAAAAACCATTTTAACAGATAAATCAAAGGCTTCAGATTTAAATAATGGTATAAACATGTCTTAAATTTGAATGCCAGGCAGCTAAAATTTAAATAAGATAGTTTGTTGATTTCTCAGATTTGCTTTCCACAAGTAATTAAAATCGACAGTAATATATAAACTTAAAACGCTACTATTTAGATCTAGAAATTATTTATTTCCAATTAATCTGTTTAACCTTAGATTTTATTTTCTTCATGCAAACAAATGACAAAATTTAAATGAACTCTAACAACAGCTTTATCTAACTAGAAATTGTTAAAATAAAACTATGGAAATGGTTATTTTAACTTTAGGCTTTATTTTCTGTTATAAAAATCACAATCACAGATTTAAATAAACTAAGATTGCACTTCCATAAACAGATCTATTTGTTGTTTCCAGCCTTCCACTTGCATGCTAAACTATTGCATTGTTTTCCTATTTAATTTCATAAGGATAAAAGAATAAAATAAATATCTTGCTTTTCAAAATATTAAATACTCAACAAAGAATTAATTTCAAATGATAGGAACTAAATCTAGAAATATTCATTTCTTTTCTGCAATATAGCATAATACAATATTTCATCTCTTTAAAGTGCATTTAAAATATGATATAACCTTCAATACAAATGGATCTCTTATTTCTATTAAATGAGGATCTTAAAAACATTTGATACATTTCTTTTTCGCAAAAAAAACACATAGATTACTGCAAAATTTCCTATTACATTGCTGCAACTTAAAAACATAACTTTTCCATTCTCAAATCGTTTCTGTAACAAATAAAACCAACAACCTCTACTGGTCCTCTTTCCTTTCTTCTATCAACCTGCAATTAAAACATAGGCTATGACCATGGAGTGCTCACCTCCCAGCCTAGGCTAACTAGTAGCCACCCCCAAGCTCGAAGAACCAAGCCCTAGACAAGTTACACACATGCAAACAAAATAAACAAGGGAAAACAATTCACAATCACATTCCCAACCAAGGCTATATTGCACCACACATTGTGATGTCTTTTCAAGGGTGGTAGTGGACCAAGTACCCTGAGGAGACTACAAGTATGGTCAGACTTATAGCCACCTTATAGCAAACCAAATACATCATAAGTATAACAACCCCACATTCCTTATGCCCCCCAAGACATTCATGCCTTATTTCCCTCCTTATGACCCCTAATGCATAAACAAGCCATGCACCAAGG
Organism: Cryptomeria japonica; assembly: GCF_030272615.1. Taxonomy (NCBI): domain Eukaryota; kingdom Viridiplantae; phylum Streptophyta; class Pinopsida; order Cupressales; family Cupressaceae; genus Cryptomeria; species Cryptomeria japonica. Next base: position 743,584,271 of record NC_081411.1, on the reverse strand, counting down.
GTCACATAAAATCCCTTGTGATCACTCTCATTACGAGAGCCTCTCACTCGAGGGCTGTCACTTCTACCATCCACAAGACCATCTTCTCTCCCAAGAGTAGGAGGCCTTGATTACTCCCAAGCACATAAAATGCCAAACAAAAGTAAAACATAAAACACCAAATATTTTTCCAAGGGAAATATGCAAGGAAACAAGCCTTTTACCCAAACAATTCTTTCAATACAACATGCAATATGAAAACATTACAAGAAAGGTAGAACCAACCTTCAACTACCCAAAGGTATGCTAGTTTTGTTGAGGATGAGCAGCCCAATTCCACAAGTCTTTCCTTTCTACCCTTAGCCAAGTTCTCAATTCAAAATCTATTCTTTTTCTTTTCAAAATTCCTTGTCTCCAAAAATGGAGAGTGGGTGATTATCCACTAATTTTCTAATTCTTTCTTAAGAAGCCCTTTGTGAGAGTTCTCACAAGTTTCTAAAACTGAAAAGGAAGGTAAGGTAAAATGGGAAAAGGGAACTCTCATTCAAAAAGGAAGGTTAACAACTTAGTTCAACCTTCTAATTTCCATTTTCGTACAACTTAGAAAAGTCACTTTTTAAGGTGTCTAAAAGGTCACATGGGAGTAGAAACTTGCCTAAAATTACTACTAACCCTTAGGTATATCTTATGGGCTTTAGGAAACCCTAATAAAATACCCCTAGGAGTCCATTTAACCCTTTTTAAACCCCTCTGAAGTTTATTTTCGGGTCAAACCTAAGTTGACCATCCCAAAGATTCTTTACCCAAGGCATTTATGGAATCATATTAAATTATTTGAAAAAGCTATAGTTAAACAACTCCCTCTAAGAGACAAATTAAAAAAAACTCAAACATAAATCAAAACATGTGTCAAGTGACACAAAGAAAATACTTTTACAAAATTATACATGAAATCTTGTCTCTTGTTGGATTTATAGAAATAAACAAAATTCAATTTAACATTCATGCAACAATCACTGTCATGAATAAAATACGATACAAACAGGGTGTTGTCTCTCCAAATAGACAAACCCTGGTTTTACGAACGCACATAGGTCTAGGTTTGGTTCTCCATAATATTTCCATGGTCACATGGATAATTTTCCTGCGCATCTCAATTACACATTAGTAATTCCAAATAACCTCATATAATGTAAAACACATGATTAAGAATACACATCAAACACTCTACATACAATATACATTAAATCAATACATCTGGCATCCAAATAACTCAACATAAGTAATTATCATATTTCTCATAATTTTGATCCATATAAAACATGCACCTACTTCTATCATCATAGGAAAGTCCTGCAAATCCAAAAATGACATATATCATCGTAAATTCATCCTATTTAAAAATCATGTAGAGTTCTCTATCATGAAGCATATAAATGAAGCATCAACATATAACAATGTTATCCAAATCATGGAATCATATAAGTTCTAAATCCATAATTCATAAAAAATAAAGCATCCATAAAAGTCTCAACATAAAAATCACTAAAATGCCAGACTGAGTCGGGGTAGGCCTCACACCCTCCCCCTCTAGGCATGAACTTCCTCCTGGAGTTCATAAAAATGATGGGGGTACTCTAATCTCATACGTGCTACGCCCTCCCATGAAGTTGTAACCTCATCATAGCAATCCCACTGGACCCTAACCTGGTCTAGCTCTCAACCTCGAAGGGCCAGCATCTGGCATGCCAAAATGTGAATGGGTTCCAAATCTAGCTTCCCATCTGAATCCACCTGTAAGGCATCCCAATCTAAAATATGAGACTCATCATAGATATATTTCCTCAAAACTGATACATGAAACACATTGTGGATGCGTGACAGGCTAGGTGGAAATGCTAAATGGTAGGCAACTGGTCCTATTCTCTCAAGGATCTCAAATGGTCCTACAAAGTGAGGTGCGAGCTTAGAACCCTTTCCATAATGGATTGGACTCTTATGCGGTCACCCTCTCAAGAAGACTCTATCTCCAACCAAGTAGCTACGATCTATCCTCTTCACATCTACATATTTCTTCTGTCTATCCTGAGCCTCTCTAAGATGTGACCTAATCAAATCCACATGTTGTTCCATATCCCGAACTATCTTAGTAATGATAGCAACTCTGTCCTCTATGTGGTCCCAACTCAATGGTGTCCTACAAGGCATGTCGTATAATGCCTGATAGGATGGCATCCCCAAAGAAGTGTGATGCCCATTGTTATAGGCAAACTCCACTAAGGGAAGGTACTCTTCCCATCTGGTCTAATGATCCATGACGTACATGCAAAGCATATCCTCTAACACCTGGTTAACCCTCTCTGTCTGACCATCCATTTCCGGATGATAGGCTATACTAAAATTAAGCTTAGTGCCCATAGCTGCTTGTAATGCCTTCCAAAAGGAAGAAGTGAAGAGGGAATCCCTATCGGAAATAATCTTGTGTGGAATGCCATGAAGTCATACAATGTCTCGCAAGAACACCTGTGCTACTGCTGGTGCTGTGAAGGTAGTCTGAACTGGTGAAAAGTGGGCCACTTTGGTCAACTTGTCAACTATCACCAAGATGGCATCATGGTGACGAGAAGACATAGGAAGACCAATGATGAAATCCATGGATATAGTATCCCACTTCCACTCTGGTATAGCATGAGACTGGATTAACCCACCTAGGCGGTGGTGCTCTGCCTTTACTCTTTGACACTCGAGGCATCAGACTACTAACTCAGCAATGAGCTGCCGCATTCCTGGCCAATGATATAACTGTTTCAAGTCAGCATGCATCTTCTTAACTTTGGGATGTGTTTCATAAGGAGCTCTATGAGCCTTTGTGTCAATGAACTCTTGCAATCCCCTAAAGAAGGTACTTAGATGTGCCCTCTATGGCATAATATTCCATCAAACTCCAAATAATAATCTACATATTTCCCCTCTAGAGTATCCTGAGATCATATTACCTGACAAACCTCTGAATACCATCCATCCTCTGGCAACTGCTATAGTATACGATCTCTCAAATCCGTGCCCATAGATATGGTGTATACCTCGTGACGTCTCCTACTCAAAGCATTTGCAACTATGTTTTCCTTTCCCTTGATGTAGTGAACATCAAAATCATATTCGCACAAGAACTCCATCCATCTCCTTTGACATGCATTAAGGTTCGGCTAAGTGAAAATCTACTGAAGACTCTGATGATCTGAATGTAGCTCAAAGTGATGACCCAAAAGGAAGTGTCTCCACCTCACAAGTGCATGCACTACTGCTGCAAGCTCAAGGTCATGAGTAGGATAATTAAGTTCATGAGTCTTAAGTTTCCTAGACTCGAAAGCTATAGCCCTACCATCCTGCATAAGAATTGCTCCTAAACCCTCTAGTGAAGCATCTGTACAAACCATGAAGTCAGCTGAGGGATCTTGTACTACAAGGATAGGTGCGCTAGTGAGTACCTTTTTGAGTTCCTGAAAGGCCTTCTCGCACTTCTCTATCCACTAAAATTTCTTCCCTTTACGCTGAAGAGAAGTAATAGGATGTGCGACTCTAGAGAATCCCTCAACGAAATGTCAGTAATAGCGTGCTAAGACCATGAAGCTCCTGACCTCAGTCACACTAGTTGGCGCTGGCCAATCCATAATAGCCCTGATCTTTGATGGGTCAACTGAGATCCCATCATCGAAAATAAGGTGCCCAAGGTACTTGACCTCTGAACGAAAGAAAGCACACTTAGACAAACTGCCATACAACTGATTGTTCCGCAAACACTGCAATACCTATTTTAGGTGCTCCTCATGCTCCTTCTCATTTCGAGAATATATCAATATATCATCGAGGAACACAATCACAAAGTAGTCTAGAAATGTGCGGAATACCCCAATCATGAGGCTCATGAAAATAGCTGGAGCATTCGTAAGACCGAATGGAACCATGGTGAACTCATAGTGACCATATCTAGTGTGAAATGTGGTCTTGTGGATATCACTTTCCACTATTCTTAGCTGATGGTATCCTGACTTCAGATCAATCTTGGAAAAGATTTTGGCACCCTGAAGTTGGTCAAATAAATCATCGATTCTGGGTAATGGATATCGATTCTTGATAGTTACTTTGTTTAACTGATGATAATCCATGCATAATCAAAGAGATCCATCCTTCTTCTTTACGAAGATGACTGGTGCACCCCATGGGGATATGCTAGGACAAATGTGCCCCTTCTCAAGGAGTTCCTCAAGCTGCATCTTGAGCTCATTAAGCTAATTTGTGGTCATCCTATAAGGTGCTCTAGAAACTGGTTTGGCTCCTGGTACAAGGTCTATATGAAAGTCAATCTCTCTACAAGGTGACATTCCAGGTAGTTCCAAAGGAAATATGTCTGAATATCCCTTAAGGATAGGATGGTTGTCAATCAATGTTTACTTTTCATCCTCTTCTCCTCTCTCATTGATAGTGATGACAAAAAGCTGACATCCCTTTCACATGCTCTGCTTAAGCTGCATAGCGAAGATCATACGAAGAGACACGGGTCTCTGAGTCCCGATGATCACTATGAGCGAACCATCATCATCCACACACTCATTCTTTTTCAGATAGCAATCCATCTTGGATCTATGGGCATAAAGCCAATCCATGCTAAGTACGATACCATAAGATCCAAGTGGTGTCACTCTAAGGTCTACTAAAGTTGTGGTCTCACCAATCTGTAGCTGACATGCCCTAACCTCTGATTCCACTATCACTCTAGCCCTTGAAGTTAACTCCACTTCCCAACTGACACCCTATCTAGTTGCCACTAGCCCAGAATGCTCCACAATGAATGGAGAAATGAAGGAGTCAGTAGCTCATGAATCAAATAAAATAGATACATTGTTACCTTTGATCATACCTGCAGCCTCGATGACCGTGGCCTGGTGCTTGGCCTGGCGGTTGTCAACCACTATGAATACTCTATGGGACTTGCCCATATCACCAACTATAGGCTCTGAAGTGGCCATCCACTGATTCCCTACAATCTGACACTAAGGAAAATCCCTTGCCATATGCCCCATGGCTCCATAAGTAGAGAAAGCACCCCGTGCGTGAAACTGGGCGCCCTGAGACCTAGAGAAAGCCTGTCCTCCAGCCTTGCTAGATCGACTGTATCCACCCCTAGAGGACTGCTGAGTCCTCACCGGAGGTGTGTAAGGCACCTGAGCCCACTGATCTTGCCTCTAACCCTAAGACTACCACTGCTTGGGCTTTGTGCCCTACTAATACTGTGGAGGCTTTTTCCTATGGTTCTATTGTGACTATTGCGGAGGAGGGGGTTTGGAGAACCCTTGTGAGTTTTGGTTTTTTCTCTTCCATTGGGGTTTCTGAAATCCATAAGTCTGGGGTGTAGGGTTTTGGTTCTAAAACCAATCCCTAGTGTCCTATGGTCTGACTTGAATCTCCTCTGCTATCAGTGCCTTCTCCATGGCAACCCGAAGGCTCCCTGGAGCGGACATCCTCACTAGCCCTACTATGCCAACATTCAGCCCTCTGATGAAGCAGTTGACGAGAAGTTTCTCATCCTTTAGATAATCCACATAAGGAAAGAGCTCAAAGAATTTTCTCTCGTATTGGGTCACTCATAAGCCCTTTTGTTGGAGGTAGTGAAACTTGTCTATCCGACACTATCTGTAATGTTCCGACAAGTACCTCTCCCTGAACCTCTTTGTAAATATCTCCCAAGTGAGAGTATCAGGAACTAATCTGCACTTGTACTCCTCCTATCTCCACCATGTGGAGGTTGTTCCTCTCAACAGATGGACTGTGACACATGCTTTTAGATTGCTCTCATAAGATCACAATTCAAAACACCTCTCAAGGCTCAAAATCCATGCCTCAGCTTCTACCCCGTCAGTAGAACCCCCAAAAGACGGTGGCTAGAGGCACATAACCTCCTTGATAAGATCCCTTGGATCTTGACGAGCTCTCTCAAAATAAATTGGCTCCACCACTAGAGGTGGTCCTAGTAGGTGCACAAACTCTGGCTCATTCCCACCCTGACTCTCTATGAGAATAGGAGGTGGACTCCTTCTCCATTCCCTATTAGCTGATCTATGACTCCCTGAGTTCTGATTTTCAACATGATGACCCTCGACTGGAATCCTATCCTAGACTATACCAATTAGGTTCTGGATTGCTTCTAAGAGGTTCCAGTTTGGGTCAACTGGCTATTCGGGAGGAGCCTTTGGGTTCACTTCCGGAACTGATTGCTCCCTATCTACCTCTTCATGTGCCATGCGTACATGCCTAGGACCCCTTCCGCGCTTGTGAGCTTGTCGCATAGTTGGAGGCATCCTAAGAGAAAAATAAAATAAAATAACTAATTTCTTTGGAAAAAATATTTAATTAATTAAATTTAAATATCCTAGAAAATCAATATAATAAAATTAATTAAACAATTAAAGCGAAACGTAATAGAGAAAGGTTCCTAGTCTTGGAAACCTTGCTTTGATACCAAAATGTCATGCCCTAAATTTGTGTTTGCAGTATTTGTATTTGTTGCATGAGAGTTGTGATAGGATTATTAACATGATTTGTTCTTGCAAATCCATGATTTTGCATTCTAGGAGGATTTGGATCTCTTCATGTATCATCTCTACCCAATTCTTGTATCTTCATTGGAATGAACGTTATTCAGAATTTCTACTTCATCTCTTTTGGGCATGTAAGTTTCCTCATTAGTTCTAGTGTTACTAGGAATTGATGTGTCATTCATTTTGAGACCAAAAATATCCTCATATTGTTCATTATTAGGGGTAGGGTCACTTTTCTTTTGTGTCAATTTGATCACATCAAAATCTTGGGGGAGTGTAGCACCAGATTTTCCTAACATTAGGAAATATTTTTCTTTTTCTTCCTCCAATAATTTTTGCATAAATTTATCGAATTGGGGATCTTTTTTGATGTCTCTGACATGTTCTATTATTTCTTCTTCAACTTGTATTTCATCTTCATGTTTCATGGTTCTATAATCTTCAGTTATTTCCAGTGTTTTGATTTCTGTCTCAGCAATTCTTCATCTCTAAGATCTAGTTAAAACAGGCATACACATGTGTTAGATATTGTGCTAGGATTCGATTGTCCAAAAGTTGTTTTGATAACTGATCAACTGTCAATGTAAATATGATAAAGCAATATGACACGAAAAGATGATTCAAGTGTTTAAATTTTGCAAGTATTTTGATCTTTAGTTTAGGAGTGCAATGATGTGTTGGCGTATGTGCAGAGCATAATGACATGATGATATTGTATGTTGTCATTGATGTCAATATGCTGAAGTATGAATCGATATGTTGTAGTAAGCAAACTAGCAAGAGAACCAGTATGATGATGTAAACCGGTATTTGTGAAAAAGTGAAGCGTTATGTTTGTTCAAGGTGAACTGGTATGTTGGAATGAGAACCAGTATATGGACATTTTGTATCGGGGTTTCATTTGGCATGACTACCGGTTGGTAGTCTCAGCTTTAGGGTTTTCAGTTGATGCATTCCAAGATTGTGTGATTCAACCAATGACATCTTGTGATGAGTTAGCATTGTAATAAAGACTAGATAAGTGTTGCCATGTTAGTCGTGTGCACGTGAAGGATTTCCTTGAGGATCTTGCATGGAGATTGATCCTATCTACCTCAGGAATGTGAGAAGTCTCTATAAATGATGGAAAGAACATGATGAGTTATCAGCTTCCTAAAGTGACAAAGAATGAACGTTGGAGAACATCTTGAGATCTGTTCAAGACTATTGTATTCGATGCAGTGTGATTAATGGTCAAGATTGAACCAACTGGATTGTAAAAACTAAATGTTTAGGGTTTAGGGTTTATGCTACCAACCTATCTGTTTCCTATAAGGTCGATGATGTTTTTCATCTTGAAGTTGTTGGTAAATGTTATGTGTGTATCCCAATGAGTGATACTTGATTCTTGCCAAACTAGACAAGTGTGGTGATACCTGCAGAGTGTGATTGCAGAAGAAAAGGAGCTAAAGTGGATCTGCCTTAGCATTGAGTGTTGTTATCAAATAAGTGTATTACCTATTGACTTCTAACCATTTCAGCAGTTGGAAAATCCCTTAACCGGGTAGCTTTAACAGGGTTTTGTGTAAATCCTTTAACAAGGTGACTCAATTCAATGAGTTCTTCAAATCCTCTTGTGAGGTAACCTTTAACAGGGTTCTAACCTTTAACCGAGTATTTAGCCATCCCTCAACCAGGTGATCCCTAGCAGGATTGGTTCCTAGCAGAACCTATTGTAATAATCTTTAACTGGACTAGGCTCCTAAAAGAGTGGACTTCAAAAGAGTTCAAAGAGTAGCTTGTGGGTGTGCATCCCCACCATGGTTTTTCCTAGTTGGGTTTCCACATGAAAAATCAGTGTGTCATGTGTGATGCCTTTTATGTGATGGTTTAGTATTTTATGTCAAACTGGTAAAATATGTTGAACTAGCAGTCATTATATTTTTTTATGATAGATTACTTGTTTTTGCATAAGGGTGAAGTGGAAATGAGGTATTAGATTGTATGGAAAGCTAAGGGTTACCAGTTTATGTCTTTCACATTCTCACTATGTTTTCCTGATAGTAATCTAATTTAGACTGGTGTTATTGCTTGCCAGTCAAAGTTCAATGTGTGCAAGCAAGCCAGTTCAAGGAAAGTGTTTTTGCTTGTAGGGATTCACCCCCCTCTCAGTACTGGTTTGGTACTAACTATTCATCATTTATTCATCAATTGGTATCAGAGCATCTTCCAAGTCCTCTGTGTTGTAAGCTTAACCGCTTGAGGAAAAGATCCTACTCTAATGATGAAGAGGGAAGGTACAAAGTTCAACAGAGACAACTTCAAAATATGGAAGGACAGAATGAAGATATACATCAAAAGCATGGGTGCTCAACACTGGAGCTATGTTGAGAATGCTTATGTTATCCCTACCGATACTCTCACCGATTATCAAAAGAGAGAGATTTAGGAGAATGGGCAAGTCATGGAAGCCCTAATCAGTAGTCTATCTGACATTGAGTTTATTTATGTTCAAGATAAAGACAATCCCAAAGAAGTATGGGATGCTCTTGAGAATATCTATGGTGGTGATGAACATGTGAAACAAGCTAAGGAAGAGAGCCTTAGGGGAAAGTTTGAAGACATGCAGATGGTTGAAGGAGAAACCATTCAACAATATGGAATAAGAATCAAAACTATTGTTGGAGACATCAAGAGTGTAGGTGGTAAAATAGATGATTCCATTATTGTTAGCAAAGTCTTGAGATCCTTATTACCAGTCTATGCAATAAGGGTTGCTGCTATTCAGGAGTTGAGGTCTATAAACAAGACAAAGGTATCCCTAGACTCCATCATTGCTAAGTTGATAGGTTATGAGCTAAATAATTATGATGGAAGTATTTAGAAGACTAAATCAGCCTTTAGAGCATCTGCTACACCATCTAGAAAGGGTAAAGAAGCTAATACCAGTTGCGAACCAAGACAGAGAAAAGAAATGGATGATGAGGAGATCCTGATGGAATTTGAAGCTCTTCTTGCCAAGAGACTTCCTAAGGGAACTAGTAAATATAGAGGTAATCTCCCTTTGAAATGCTTTTCTTGCAATAGGATAGGACACATTGTTGTGAACTGTCCTAATGGTGATAACAAGGACAAACTGGAGAAGTTCAAGAAGTTCAAAGGAGGAAATAGGAGAAACTGTTTTGTAGCAGTTGATGAAGGTGTCACTGATGAGGAATTAGAAGATGAAGAAAATGAAGACATTGTGTTTGTAGCAGTTAAGGAAGATGTGTCAGACAAGAAGGCTATTGTCTCCCACTTTGATAATTCCAATGAGTGGATTATTGACAGTGGTTGTTCTCACCATATGACTAGTGACCGGAGTAAGTTTCTATCTCTGGAAGAGTATGATGGTGGTGTGGTTCATTTTGGTAATGATGCACCATGTATGGTAAAAGGCAGAGGGTCCATCTCTCTAAATGGAAAAAGTAGTGCTGACAATGTGTATTGGGTAGAAGGTCTCAAACACAACCTTTTGAGTGTTGCCCAGCTAAATGGTAATGGACTCACTCTGGAATTCAAAGATGGAGTGTGCAAAATCAAAGGAAAGAATGGTAAACTGATGGCCACTGGTATGCAGACCAAGGGTAACCTATTTCAGCTGAATGCAAATATCAGTACATGTCTAATGGCTAAGTTTGATGATAGCTAGATATGGCATAGGAGACTCTACCATGTAAACTTTGATAATATTGTGAAGGCCAGTAAGATCAAGGGAGTTAGAGGATTGCCTATGTTGAGAAAAGCAAAGAATTCTTTGTGCAAAGAGTGTCAACTGAGGAAAATGTCTTCCTCAACTTTCAAAGGTAAATCTTTCACTGTAGACAATTTACTTGATCTTGTGCATAGTGATTTGTGTGGTCCTATGAAAACTAGGAGTGTGCGAGGAGATAGGTATTTTATGATTCTTACTGATGATTGCTCAAGAATGATGTGAGTCACATTCTTGAAGGACAAGTCTGGAGCCTTTGAAAAGTTTAAAGCCTTCAGAGCACTGGTTGAAAAAGAAAGCGGTAAGAGGATTAAGTGCCTAAGAATTGATCAAGTAGGAGAATTCACTTTCGGTGAATTCAACAAGTACTATGAAGAGAATGACATCAAGAGGCAACTATCTACCCCCTGGACTCCACAAAAAAATGGCCTAGTAAGAGAAACAATAAGACTATAGTTGAAGCAGCCAGAACAATGCTGATCCAAGGAAAAGTTGCTCACACCTTTTGGAGAGAAGCGGTGAGCACTGCAGTCTACACAATGAACTAGGTACTCATCAAGAAAGGTAAGGATAAAACTCCTTATGAGTATTGGACCGATAAGACACTAGTGGTAAGCTACTTTAGAGTGTTTGGTAACAAATGTTATATCAAGAGGAGTGAACATCAGAGCAAGTTTGATGCAAAATGTGATGAGGGAATATTCCAAGGGTATTCCACAAAGAACAAAGCTCTCAAATGTTTCAACAATAGGACTCAGAGAATTGTTGAAATTATCAATGTTAGAGTTGATGAAACCTCTAAGAAACCTAAGGAAACTGGTAGTGAGCAAGTAGGAGAGGAACCGATAGTAAACTTCTGGGAACTAGTTGCAAAACAACCTAGCACTAGTAACAGTTCTCCTACACTGGTAGATGTCGATGCTGATGAAGATGAGGATGAAGAAGAAAAGCAAGAGGAAATAACTAAAATCATTCCTAGATATGTAAAGCTAAATCATGATCCAAAGCAGATCACAGGAGACAAGGATGCAGGAATTCTTACAAGAAGAAAGGTCAAGGAAAACTATTGCATGATCTTTGAATTTGAGCCTAAAACATTCAAAGAGGTACATAAAGATGAAGAATGGATCAAGGAAATGGAAGAGGAACTTGACCAGATAGAAAAGAATGGTACATGGTCTTTGGTACCCAGACCTGAGCATAAAAATGTCATAGGCACCAAATGGGTTTTTAGAAATAAGTTGAATGAAGATGGCACAATGGTAAGAAACAAAGCCAGACTGGTGTGTAAAGGATATGCTCAAGAAGAAGGAGAAGACTATGGAGAAACCTTTGCTCCAGTAGCCAGATTGGAAGGAGTTCGTATGCTTCTTGCATATGTAGCCTTCAAGGGATTCAAAGTATATCAAATGGATGTAAAATTTGCATTCCTAAATGGAATACTAGAAGAGGAGGCGTATATAGAGCAACCAAATGGGTTTTACCTATCAGAAGACAGTGACATGGTGTGTAGGCTATATAAAGCCTTGTATGGACTAAACCAGGCACCTAGAGCATGGTATGAATGCTTGCACTCCCATCTTGTGAAGATTGGATTTGAAAGAATAATTGAAGATAGCAATATATACTTGAAATCAGAAGGAGATCACATTCTAATCTGTGAAGTATTTGTTGATGACATAATTTTTGGTGGAGATGACAAGATGAGACATGACTTTGTAGATGAGATGAAGTAGGAATTTGAGATGACACTTATAGGGGAGATTAAGTTCTTCATTGGACTACAGATTTAACAAATGAAAGATGGAATCTTTATCACTCAATCCAGGTATGTCAAAGAGGTGTTGAAGACCTTTGGCATGGAATATAGAAAACCGGTTGGTACACCGATGGTGACCGGTTGTAAATTATCAAAAGAGGATGACTCAATGTTGGTAAATGAGAAGGAATACAAATCAATGATTGGTAAATTGCACTATGTATTACATAGCAGACCGAACATTGCACATGCAGTGGGCATTACTGCATGGTTCCAAAAAATCCCAAGAGAATCTGACTTGGTAGCAGTCAAGCGGATTCTTAGATATTTGAAGGAAACTATTGACCATGCATTATGGTATCCATACAATAATGATTTCAACCTGAAAGTGTTTACAAATGCTGATTGGGATGGTAATGTGGATGCCCGAAAGAGCACAACCAGTGGTGCATTCTTTCTTAGTGGTAGACTAGTCTCATGGATGAGTAAGAAGCAGAGTTGTATCTCTCAGTCTGCAATAGAAGTGGAGTATGTTGCAGCATTTATGAACTGCACCTAGACAATTTGGATGAAGCATGTATTAAATGGCTTCAAAGTTCCTGTATCTGAACTGGTAAGTATGTTTTGTGACAACACAAGTGCAATTAACATCTCCAAGAATCTAGTTTTACATGCTAGAACCAAGCACTTTGAGCTCAAGTATCATTTCTTGAGGGAGAAGGTTCAGAACAAAGAGGTTGTACTAGAACATGTTTCCAGTAAGGAGCAGTTAGCAGACATATTCACCAAGCCTCTACCGAAGGCTACCTCTACCTATTTAAGAGGTGAATTAGGGGTACTGCCCCTTCAAGAGGTGAACTAAAGGTGAGTGCTCCACATCAGTTAGGCCTTACATTGATATATCTTTTTCAGGATTGGTGTGTTGAAAGATGCTACTCTGTAGGGGGAGCAATATAGTGGAACATAGATGTGTATGCCTCCACTTTGGCATTGTTGTCAAAGGGGGAGAAGATGTGAAGCAAAAGAAAAAAGATATGTTTGTATATTGCCATCAATGCTAAAGGGGGAGATTGTTGGCATATGTGCAGAGCATGATGACATGATGATATTGTATGTTGTCATTGATGTCAATATGCTGAAGTATGAATCAGTATGTTGTAGTAAGCAAACTAGCAAGAGAACCGGTATGATGATGTAAACCGGTATTTGTGAAAAAGGGAAGCGATATGTTTGTTCAAGGTGAACTGGTATGTTGGAATGAGAACCATTATATGGAAGTTTTGTATTGGGGTTTCATTTGGCATGACTAGCAGTTGGTAGTCTCAGCTTCAGGGTTTCTGGTTGATGCATTCCAAGATTGTGCCATTCAATTGATGACATCTTGTGATGAGTTAGCATTGTAATGAAGACTAGATAAGTGTTGCCACATCAGCCTTGTGCGCATGAAGGATTTCCTTTGAGGATCTTGCATGGATATTGATCCTATCTACCTCGGGAATGTGTGAAGTCTCTGTAAACAATGGAGAGTGCGTGTTGAGTTATCACCTTCCTGAAGCATCAAAGAATGAATGTTGGAGAACATCTTGAGATCTGTTCAAGGCTATTGTATTTGATGTAGTGTGATTAACAGTCAGGATTGAACCAACTGGATTGTAAAACCTAAATGTTTAGGTTTTAGGGTTTATGCTACCGACCTATCTGTTTCCTATAAGGTAGATGATGTTTTTCATCTTGAAGTTGTTGGAAAATTTTATGTGTGTATCCCAGTGAGTGATACTTGATTCTTGCTAGACCAAAGAGGTGTGGTGATACCTGCAGAGTGTGATTGCAGAAGAAAAGGAGCTAAAGTGGATTTGCCTTGGCATTGAGTGTTGTTATTAGATCAGTGTATTACCTATTGACTTCTAACCATTTCAGCAGTTGGAAAATCTCTTAACCGGGTAGCTTTAACAAGGTTTTGTGTAAATCCTTTAACAAGGTGACTCAATTCAATGAGTTCTTCAAATCCTCTTGTGTGGTAACCTTTAACAAGGTTCTAACCTTTAACCAGGTATTTAGCCATCCCTTAACCGGGTGATCCCTAGCAAGATCGGTTCCTAGTAGAACCTATTGTAATAGTCTTTAACTGGACTAGGCTCCTAATAGAGTGGACTTCAAAAGAGTTCAAAGAGAAGCTTGTGGGTATTCATCCCTACCGTGGTTTTTCCTAGTTGGGTTTCCACGTAAAAATCAGTGTGTCCTGTGTGATACCTTTCATGTGATGGTTTAGTGTTTTATGTCAAATTGGTAAAATATGTTGAACCAACAGTCATTATATTTTTGATGATAGATTACTTGTTGTTGCATAAGGGTGAAGTGGAAATGAGGTATTAGATTGTATGGAAAGCTAAGGGTCACCAGTTTATGTCTTTCACATTCTCACTGTGTTTTACCAGTAGTAATCTGATTTAGACCGATGTTATTGCTTGCCAGTCAAAGTTCAGTGTGTGCAGTCAAATCGGTTCAGGGGAAGTGTTTTTGCCTGTACTGATTCACCCCCCCTCTCACTGCTAGTTTGGTAATAACTATTCATCATTTATTCATCATGATGATGATTTGATAAAAACCAAGTCCAATGGGAATGATATATCCTATGATGTGGGACAAGGTTGTCCTGACCAAACATTGTAGTTTCGTGATAAAGGATGATAGATCCTAATGAGAAACTATGTTTTGAGTGATCAGTTTATCAAAGAGGGTCATGATGCACTTTAAGATGTTTAGATCTTGAACTTGTTGAAGGTGAATACTTGAAAATCTTGAGGTGTTTAGCTTTGGAATCCAATTTGACAAATGATAACTTGACCAAGTAAACCAATAAGACAACCCAAGCATAAAATGATAGATAAACAGGTGTTTATGATCACTGTAAATTGACTAAGCAAATATAAAACACCTGAAAAAGATGTACAAGAAGACAACTTTGGACCAAAAGAGACAAAAATTCATACGACAGTTTAAGCATCTTTAGACGACAATACATACAGGCCCATATGACAAATCAGGAATCTCATTTGACAAAGCACAAGCTCGTACAACAATTCCCATTGAGCAAAATGATAAACCAGAGGCCTCGTACAACAAAAATTTCTAAACCATACGACAAACAAGAAGGCTCATATGACAAAACTTTCTAAACCATACGACAGACAAGAAGGCTCGTACGACAAAACATAGGCAAAAATGTTTATTCGACAAAATTTTTTATCATTGAAGTTTGATGTTTTGGTTTTATTTTCCAGTTTTAAATGTCTGATTTTCTTGTTTTAGGGATGAAGACACAACAAACACATGATATGATAAGTGAGCTCAAGCACATTACGCTACCTAAGGAAGTTGGCTAAGAGAGAAAACCTTTTCTTGCAAGCTTAGGTACACACCCAATAGCTAATCAAAATACAGTCACCGAGTCTCATGCAATGGATTATCAACGCCATATTATCTGACTCCAAACGCTAATGGGAGCATAATATGGCAAGTGTCTTGGGAGAGTTACTATCTCTCTTGCATAAAGATTATCACCCTTTTGGAGGTGAATTAGGTAGCTTCTAATTTAACCGGAACTAGTAAGGGATCTGTTCGGCGCATCAGGGTATAAACTCAATTAAGAGGTCTCCCAGCCTTAAAAACCAAGGTTTGATATACTCGAAGGTATGGAGGAGAGCTATTCCCGAGCACTTTTTTTGACTTGATTTTCATCAAATCACATTTATTTTATAGTGGGTTGGATTACTTAGCGTTAGCCATTCCCACTTGGGTCGTTCCCCTCTCACCGACCTTAATGGATTAGAGTTATTAGCTCCTTGGGAGGGAAGACCCACTAAATATATGCACTAATGAAAGCAAAGGATGAGTCTATCTTTTTTATCACCTAAGAAAGTTGAGAGCATACTCACCTATCATCAAAACACATAATACATGATTGTTCATTTCCATTAGCAAAATCAATGTTGGCAAATGCACACTCCAATGAGAAATTATAGGTGATTGAAGGTATTGTCATTGATGGCAACCTTACAATCCTATGATATCAATAGGCACCAGCATCAACAGACTCAACACTAGCACACAAATCACTGACACTGAAAAGATTGATCACCGGCACCATGGCCGACATGAATTTTGTTTCAATGTATTTTGTATTTAAATTATAAAATATTTTGTAAGCCAACTTGGTGGATTATAACATGACTCATATAAGTATGAGACCATTGTAGATCATTTAGGTGTGATAGATGGAAAGATGCAGGCCTAATATGCAAATTGTAAGGCAGATGTAGGATAAGGGTTTATGTATATTGCAGAGCTTAAACTGGTACTATATCTAGCATAGTAGATAATGATATGAAGTAGTAAAAGACATTGGATTTGTATAATCCATTTTTGTAAGTCCGTGAGACTTCTTTTGTAATTGAGCAGTGAGCTCTAGGCACTTGGCCTTCCTACATGTGCAGGCCCCTATTGTAAACAATAATATTCCTTATATTGGCCACTAAGAGAATATTGTGGGTCACAAATCCCACTGAGGTTTTTCCCACACCGAGTTTCCTCATTAAAAATATTGTGTTATGGTGTGTCTCTTATGTTGTGGTTATTGCTCTTATTTACTGCATTATTTTTGGTTTACCAGTACACAGTTTTGATATGCTTTTCATGTTATAATTCAAATAAATTCTTATACCGGTCAGATACTGATTCACCCCCCCTCTCAGTATCTTTGAGAATCCTAAGAATTGGTATCAGAGCCTGGTCCTCTATTTTCAAAAGCCTAACAACTTGAGGAAATCTTGACACCGGTAGAGATGGAAAACTTGAGAAAGCAATTGGAAACAACTCTTTCAGGATATGATGCAAAAAAAGTAAAGAATGTCAAACTTGAAGATGATCTGAAGGCTACACAGGATATTATTCGAGGAGTTCAAGAAAATTTCACTATAGCAAGGAATAAGAGAAGAGAACTTTCCGAAAAGATGCAGAATGATGACGATGAAAAAGAAACTCTTAATGATTTGGTAAACAAACTGAGACAAGAAAATAGTACAATGAAAAATGAGATGCAAGATATGACTATGAGATTTTGTAAAGAAACTAAAAATCAGAAGAAGAATGAAGACGACTTGGTTAGAAGACTCAGTGATGCTAAAAATGAAAACACAAGACTTAGTCGTGAAAATGATATGTTAAAGACAGATTTGATGCATACACAAAATGATAGAACTGAATTCATGAGACAGAAAGGAATCTTGGAGAGTGAACTGGCTGCTGCAAATCAACACAAGGAAAAATTCAAGAAAAGTTCAGAAGAACTTGATGACATTCTGAAGAATAAGAAACCAAATGGTGATGCAAATGGCCTTGGCTTTGAAGTTGGTGAAAGCTCTGGTACTGCAAACAAACATGATCATAGTAAACCGGTAAGACACCTAATGCTTACAAATTTAATGGGAAATGCTTTAACTGTAATAAGTATGGTCATAGAGAAAATCAGTGTAGATCTAGAAATTATCAGAACACTAATACACCCATCGATCAATGTTCTAAATGCAACAAAGTTGGTCACAATTCAGAAAAATTGTAGAATAAATGTAAGATGTTATGTTTGTGGAAGATTTGGACATCTATCTAATCAATATAGAACACAAACCAGCATAGGATATGGGAAAGCTATTCAGAAAAACAATGTGACTTATTATGCTTGTAACAAAATTGGCATTATTGCTAAATTTTGTAGAAGCAAGACATCACCGACAAATAACAAAGGACCCAACTTGAAAGGTAAAGAAAAGGTTGAAGAGGCAAAGCAAGAATTTTCAAAATAATGGATCAAAAAGTTAGATCAGAATGTTGATGGGAATACTCCTCCACTGGTAGAATAGAGTAACAGTCCACTGGTAGGAGACTCTTCATCTAATTGAAGGAAAATCCTTTGGGAGTTCAGCAACAAACTGAAAAAACATTCTAATATACCCTCGATTGATGGTGAGAAGTTGAATTACTTCTTTATCGACAGATGAGTTAAGTTGTGACTTAACTAACAAGCATTAAATGTGGTAGTTGGAGAAAATAACATTATAAAGTAAGTGTTTTGGCTCCTTTTTCATTCACCGAGCATTTCTTCGAGAGCACGAAAATTCCCGAGCAAAGGCATTCTTAGCAAAAAAGTGAAGCAGTTCATCCAAGCACTCATCCTTAAGGAAGATTGAGATATTTATAACTATGGCTTCCTCATCCACACTTGGATTTATTGAAAACACTACTGTGATTGAGGTTATCAAGCACCCTAGACCCATATTCAAACGTGTTCCTGAAATAGCGAAGAAAGATGATACCCTAGGTGCATTTTCTCAAATTCCTAAAGGAGTAGTTTATGAAGAGGATCCTAGGATATACATACATTATCATATAGAGGAATTAGGAGATGATGAAATCAAGAATATGTATCAGACTATTTTATGTGATGAATCTAGAAATATCAAACCGGAACATAAGATAGTGGAAACCTTAGGTTTTACTAAAATCCTTAGTGTCCCAGATTTTCCTAGGGATGTTATAAGGATTGGGTTAAGAAGAGTTCATGGAAAATTCTTTTGGTTGGATTCCATCCATAAGATCACCAAAGAAGCAGTTAAGGCAGTAACAGGGTTGCCTTCCATCGGTAGCAGGCCTAACAGAACTAAAATGGTCTCCAATGACACAGTAATGGACCTAATCGGTAAAACATTTGACAAGAGATCACTTAGAGTCAATAATGTAAAGGACATAAATGTTAGATTTGTTAGTATGATCCTTGGCTATAAAGCCACACATGCAAATAGGTTAAACTCAATCTCTAGCTTGTGTATTAAAAGTGCTTATGACTTAGTGAACAACAATACTAAGATTGACATCTGTGAATGGCTTAAAGATGAATTGATAGACAATCTGAAGAAAATCAAAGGAGACAAGAAAGGAACTTTTAGATTTGGAAATTTGCTTGTATGTTTGATGCTGTACATTACTAAGGAAGTACCCGATATTGGTAGAAAAGACTTTGGCTTTGATATATCACTAGGAAAGCAACTATTGGATACATTAAACAACATGGGAGAAAATAGAGAGAAAAATATAAATGAACATTTTCAAGCACTAAAGGCTCGAATGAAGACAAGAATTAGGCTGTCTCAGGCAATTATAGATAAATATCAAAAGGAAATATGTTTTGTAATCAAGAAAGATGAAATCTAGATGGAGGCAGTTGTCCCTAGAACTATTTGGGTAATTGAAATGGGATATGAAACAAATGATAACATAATTGAAACTTATGCAAAATCCCTCCTTGAAGAACCAAAGGAACCATCTAAGAAAGTCTTTGGCAATGCTGAGATAGTTGAAAGTGGTACTCAGTCACATAAGAGAGTTAAGAAAGTTGAACAAACAGTAAGGAAAGGCACTAGACAAGATAAAGCAATTAAGGAAGATGTATTGAAGCAAACTGGTATCAAGGAAAGTGAGTTGGAAGGACTTCAACCAGAAGCTCATCTTTCATCAATTGCAACTTCTTCTAAAAGTGATATACCGGTGGTATTCAAAAGGGTAGAAAGGAAAAGAAAACCCTCACCGGCACCCTCACCTTCACCCAGGAGAACAAGACAAAAACAACAGGCAGTGAGGCCTCCAGTTAAGAAGTTAACTCCAAAGAAAAAGAAGGTAAAACAGGTTATTACTCCATTGGATAAACTTTTAAGTGAAATAACAGAGGATGGAAAGTTGAAAAACATTAGCAAACTATATAACATAGTTTCCACTAATGATAAAGAAAGCGTAGAAAATAGTGTAATTTTACACTTGGACATATACAAGAAATTTTTGATGGAAATTGTTGATGAAATACCCACTGATCTATACAAAAGACTAGAAGCTAGAAGGGTAGCTATTTTTAAGCTAGATAAAAAGATAAAAATAGAAAAATTGCTTGCAGTTCACCCAGTGAACTCCACTGAAGAAATAAATCAATTAATTAGTGAAGCCAGCCAGATAGTATTTTCAACTGGTCACCAACATGAAGCACTGATGGCAGGAAGAATGAATGAAATTTTTGAAGAGACTGTGGATCAATGGGACATATTCTTTGTTGAAAAGGAGAAACAGGAAGAGCTTAAAAGACCTAAGACTATCAAAAGGACAAGGATAAGGGGAAAGGTAAGGAAGGTGGACCTCCGAACCTAAAAATAACTGATAACTTACCCCTGCCTCTTTCTAATACTCCACCGGTAGAAACCGTTGACAATCAACTGGCTACAGAGAGTATGGAGACTTCTCAAGAGGATACAAATCCCGAGTCTGAAATTTTGTACACTATGAATATAGACACCCAAGAGGTAAACACTGTGGTGGACAATGAGACCACTAAGGATAAGAAGAAAGATATGGCTACTAAGCCACCGACTGCAGATATTGGAGTTAGTGATACTGTAAATATAAGCATAGAAAAACCTACTTAGATAGAGAAACCGGCAAAGGACACCATTGGGAAACCATCAGAAGCACCAGTAGATAAAACTAAGAAACAATCAGAGAAACTGACAATGGACAGTGCAGAGGTGAATACAGAGAAACCGACAGTGCATACCAAGACTTCATCAGAAAAACTGGCAGTAGAGAGCACGGAGAAACCCTCTGAGGCATAGGTTGAGAAACAGGAACAAAAATAGGCTGAGGTACAGGTTCAGACTGAGACAGTGCCCCCGGTAACAGCTGAAAAGCCTAAACCTTTGCTAATAGAAATGCAAACACAAATTGACCTACCAGAGGTCAAAACAAGTAAAGTTATTACTACAACCAATAGCATGGAAATTGTGAAAACAGTTGGGCAGACATCTAGTACTTCAATGACAGAATTCAGACCAATGAATGTGACAGAGGTGTTATTAGATTCTATTAAGAAGATCACTGAGTGTAATGCACAAGGCTATAAGGCTATTGATGATACAATTCCTATTCTTAAATTGATATCACCAAAGTGCATTATAGGAAGTAAAGATTCCTTAGGTCAACTAGACACATTGTCTAAATACATCACTGGTAACATTTTGATAGTTGATCAGATAAATGAGGACACATTCAAAGAGAGAATGGATAAAGAGAAAGAAAAATTCTTTGAGGAAATAGTGAAGAAGAATAAGGAGAAAATGGAAACCTTATTACTGACACTAGGAGAAACAATTTTGGATTTCAAGAAACTATACAGAGATACCTGCAAAACTAATATTTTGATAGAGAACATAGATTCAGAGATTAACAAAGCTGAAGAAGAAATTAACAATATTCCTGACAATTTAATAGGATCATCAGATTCATTTTTTGAAATTGAAAAGAACATTGCAGATCTTGAAGACAAAATAGAGAAGTTAGAAAAAGACAAATAAAAGATAAAGGTTAAGGCAAAGGATTTAAAATGCAAACTAGGTCCTAAACTAGATTACCTCATTTCTTTGAGAAAAGAAATTTATGAGGCTCTGGTTCCCGGACTTAAGACACCAGAAGAGAAAATGCACATACTAACTGGTACAATTCAGAGAACAAAAGTGGCATTACAGGATAGTAAAAGATTCAATGACAGTCAAAATTTTGCATTGGTGGATAATTATCAGATTGTAACCCACCAGTTACAAGGATCAAGGCAAGAACCACACTCCACTGGTAGTGAATGACAACCTTTGTCATTGATGTCAAAGGGGGAGTAGTGGAAATGAGAAAAATGATCAGAACAAAGACATCACCAGCTCAAGGGGAGCATATATTTTTGACAACATAGTTTTGGTAAGATATTTTGGCAGATTCCTTTTGGACACTTTTTAGATTTTTCTCATGAGTGTTGCCATCAATGCCAAAGGGGGAGATTGTTGGAAAATGCACACTCCAATGAGAAATTGTAGGTGATTGAAGGTATTGTCATTGATGGAAACCTTACAATCCTATGATACTGAAAGGCACCAGCACCGACAGACTCAACACCGACACACAGATCACTGACACTGAAAAGATTGATCACCGACACCATAGCTGACATGAATTTTGTTTAAATGTATTTTGTATTTAAATTGTAAAATATTTTGTAAGCCAACTTAGCGGATTGTAACATGACTCATATAAGTATGAGACCAATGTAGATCATTTAGGTTTGATAGATGGAAAGATGAATGCAGGCCTAATATGCAAATTGTAAGGAAGATGTAGGATAAGGGTTTATGTATATTGCAGAGCTTAAATCAGTACTAAATCTAGCATAGTAGATGTTGATTTGAAGTAGTACAAGACATTGGATTTGGATAATCCATTTTTGTAAGTCAGTGAGACTTCTTTTGTAATTGAGCAGTGAGCTCTAGGCACTTGGCCATCCTGCATGTGCAGGCCCCTATTGTAAACATTAATATTCCCTTATTGGCCAGTAAGAGAATATTGTGGGTCACAAATCCCACCAAGGTTTTTTCCTCATCGGGTTTCCTCATTAAAAATATTGTGTTATGGTGTGTCTCTTATGTTGTGGTTATTGCTCTTATTTACTGCATTATTTTTGGTTTACCAGTACACAGTTTTGATATGCTTTTCATGTTATAATTCAAATAAATTCTTATACCGGTCAGATATTGATTCACCCCCCCCTCTCAGTATCTTTGAGAATCCTAACAATCAAGTGTCCCTAGAAAACTTAAAGAAGACATAAATTTTGGTTGAGTCCTCTTAGGAAACCTACAAAATAGATACATTAGTAGTCATGATGTTTGGATGAAATGAAGCTTTGATAAGCATAATCTTCGATAATCATCTTTCAAAAACCAGTTAGGTTGCCAAAAAAATCACAAATAGACTAGGGTTAGTATTAGTAATAACCAAATTGAAGCATGAAAACCCTAAAATGCAAACTGCTTTGAAAACACATAAGCAAAATTTCATACGAAACTATTTACCTGATCGTACGAGTGTCTTTTTGTGACCGTACGAGTGCAAAACAGAGCTCATACAACAATTCAGTATCCTTAAAAGCTGATACAATTTAGAATGAATTCTCATCTGAGTGCACAAAGGAACTCGTATGAGGCTAAAAAGGAACTCATAGAAGATTTTGATTCTCACCCAGTGAGAAATGAAGATTTGATGATGCTTGAGAGGCCAAAAATGAGATTTTCTGCCCCACGATGGGCACTAAAATGTCATTCCTGTGAAGCATGATAGCTGCAGCTGCAACACAAAACACTCAATAGATCATTACAAGCATGGTTAGAAAATAATAAGAAAACAAAGATGAACCATGACAAAGTGACCTATTGCCTCGTAAGAGATGCAAGTATGGATTTGTTCTCAGATCTGGATAAGCAATCCTAGTGACTTGAGTACACCCAGATGGAGGATTTGAAATGATAATGATGTGCAAAGATGATATTGATTATGCTAGATTTATCTAAGAGACTAATCAAGCTAATGATATGCATGATTAAGCTATGATGATAATTATGCAATTAAGATAGAAAAGAGATTGATTAAGCTACATGATTGAACAACTATGCTAGAAACTAATTAAATTAAACTAAGTCTAAGATGCAATTGCTTAAAACAACAATGTTCAAATGATATGCCTATAGTAACAATGCATAAGATGAAATGAGATGGGATCCTTATTGCTCCAAAATGAGGGATATTTATATGATTTCCAAGGCCAGGGGTGAGGTGGTAGGAATCAATGGTCAAGATTGAGTCTGAAGATATCAAGGGTAAAATTGGAGGAGGTTGGAGAAGAGGTTGGAGGAAGAGACACTTGTCATCTATGTGGTGACAAGTGTCAAGGGGCTTTGCTCATAAAAGGACAAGTGTCCAAGAGAGGAGACATGTGGCCAAAGTGCCATGTGTCTCAAGAAGAAAATATCCACACCATAGGAGGTTAGGATAAGGAGGTTAGAATGTGCAAGATAGCATAGGGTTAGTTAAACCCAAGGTTAGGTGGAATGGGTTAGGTTAGAGGGATTGTTAGGTTATGTGGTTAGAAGTTAGGAGACATGTGGGTAATTTGAATTTAAAAATTCAAATAATATGAAAAGACTAATTAATTCTCAACAACTCATAAATTGATTTGTTTTAACTAATTAAGAGGATTAGAATAATTGATTGAAGTGGGGAGAGGATTAATTAATTTGAATTAATTAATCAAAGGGGACCATTGAAATGAACCTATTAAATAAATCCTTAGAGTTATTAATAAGTAGATGAAAGGGATAAATTTAATCAAATTGCCTAATGAATTCAATTAAATTAGGAAGGAGATTAATTAAATAATTGCTTATTTAATTAATTATCTTCAAACCATTTTTTAGGTGTATATAGTAACAGCTGCTGATGCTGACTCTTCTTCAGTTGCAACCACAATGGGGAGAGTGGAAGGTGGAGTGGAAACAATTTTAGTACTAACCAGAGGTGGAATTTTTGTTATGACCACCGTAGTAGAATTAACTTCAGTGCTTACCAGAGATGGAATTTCTATTATGACCACCATAGAAGGTAAAGTCATCATCTTTTGTTCTCCAAAAACTTGCTCCATAGCTTTAGGAAACTCCAAC
Organism: Cryptomeria japonica; assembly: GCF_030272615.1. Lineage (NCBI taxonomy): Eukaryota > Viridiplantae > Streptophyta > Pinopsida > Cupressales > Cupressaceae > Cryptomeria > Cryptomeria japonica. The sequence continues at coordinate 743,559,581 of NC_081411.1, read as the reverse complement.
ATTGAAGATTCAATGGTGGTTGAAAGAATATCATCCAAACTTGAAAAATTGGATAATGCAAAAAATTGTTGAGCAGCTTTTGACTGTGACATATCCAAATTTAACTCTTCATCATCAAATACCTCATCCTCTTGATCCAAGTCAGTTTAAATGGAATGAATAAAAACCTCTGGATGTGTAGGTTCCTGTGAGGTGGTAGGGACATTGATTCTACCATGATGTGTTGGCTCTTCATCCTGTGCTTCCTCTTGATGAGGAATTTCACCTTCTTCCGAATTATTTTCTTTCTCAGTTTCTATAGCAGGTTGTTGTTCTGATTCCTTTGTGACTGTCTCAAGTGTTGCTAAAGATGATTCACCTTTCTTAAACTCTTGAATTGTGAAGGTAGACTTTGTTCTCCTTCAATATTTAGGAAATTTTCAATTGTTAAGTGATTAGTAGTAGGCTTTGTATTGCTACTATTTCTTGTAGTTTTAAGGATTAAGGAATTATACTTGAAGACTTTGAGCTGCAAGTTGAATTCCTTACCATTGTGATAATTAGTTAAGTTAGTGTTATATTCAAGAAATACTTGTGCTTCTTTCTTATAAAATCTTGGTATAGTTTGTTGGATTAATTTTTTCATTTCCTTAAGTATGAAAGTGATAGGGAAATTGTAACAAAGTGGAGGGGGAATACATTGACTCTGAAAAAAGAGAGTTATATGCCCGAAACTAACCTAGAGATTTTAATTTCTTGTTAATTAGAGAAGAAATTTCAAAGGGAACCTCCCCTTGATGAGAGGAGAGATTAATTTCTCAACATAGCTATGTGTGAATAATATATTTTGTCATCGGTATACTAGTGACAAAATATTCACCCAACAAGATGCAATCTCCTTCAGTTTTGTTGGACTCAACATATCCATATTTATTGGTCCTTGGATTGCCATTGTATCATCATCCTCATCACCATCAATAATTTTCTTTGAAGTAAGTGACTAGTAGGTCACTTTATGCTCATGTGCTTCTTCTTTCTTCTTATCTTCTTCCTTCTTCGATGACTTTTTAGTTTTCTCAACATCTATGTTCACACTCTCTTGAGTATCTTTCTGCATCTCTTCATCTTTCTCTGGTGGCTCAGTGATGTGCACCTCATAAATTTGTGCATTCTCCTGTGTATCTATCTCTTCTTTATCTTTACCAATTGGAATGTCTTTCGGTAACACTTCTTATTCTATTGTGATAGTAGGAACTAATGTGGTGCCACCTTCTGGTTCTTCATTTGGTATCTGATCAACTTCAAACACATATTGTAGTTCACCTTCAATTACTAGTGCTTCAGAGAGTTATTCTTCCTCAAAATATTCTATCTTCTTCGATTCCTCTTGTTCAAGTCCTAAAAATTGTTTCAAAACCTCCTTAGTCTCAGCTTGCACAAACTGGGACTCACCAATAAACAATGTAGCTCACCTCTTTTTGGTTCTAAATAATGGTTTTGATTTTGAAAGAATTTCCCACAATTCCTCCTTAGATGTCTCAAGTTACAAATGCATAAGAACATACTCTATAATTTCTTTATCTTTTTTAACTGTAGTTTTCCATCTAGCTTCTAATTTTCTATACAAAGAATCAGTTATTTGTCCTTGTAACTCAATCAATTCTTTTCTATAATGATTCATAAACCAAACAACTAAATCCTCATTTTGTTTCTTCTCTTTTTCACGAAAAATGTTATAGTACTTATGTACACCAACCAATACACCATACTTCCTTATATTCATCAGCAAGCTCTCAAGAGAAGTAGGTTTAGTTACCTTAACTGATTTGACAGTGGTTTCACCAACCACTTTGGATTTCTTGCCACTTGCTCTTAGTTCTTTCTTTCCTCCATCTAATTCAGTTTCCTCTGCTTCTTCGTCTACTACAGCCTTATAAACTATTTATCCTTGTTATTTCATCCTTTTCCGTGTAGCTTTAGGTGATTGAGTGTCATCTTGCTTTTCTTTTCTTCTAGTTTGTATCTTTGGAGGAGGGAGCTTCTCCTTCTTGATATTTGCACTTTGAGTTTGTCTACCACTAGGTGCACTAGAGGTTCCTGCCTTCTTTTCTTCAAATCTGGTTCTAGCTTCACCAATCATCTCCTTTTTGAATCCTTGTGCAACAACAAATTCGTTAACCTCTTTCCTGACCTTTTTGGCTACTACCAGTGTGGCCAATCAAGCATGTACCTGTATTGATTTCTCCTTAAATGTGCCAAACCTAGGTACATTAGGATCTACTAGTTTAGATAGAAGGTGATCAGCATAAATAGTCAATATATCTACCTCATACCCCATAGGCATGACCCATGAAGTTCTTGGATCTGCAACCTACATCTGGAAAGTATCAGTATCAACCATAAAATAAATAGAGTCTTCATACATTTTTACAACATGCTTCGGTATCCTTTCTCTGACGTGCATTCTCTTCTGGAAATCCTTGATGTATCCCTAGATTGTCTTTGTAAATTCATTTCCAAGCATCTTAATGTTGTTCTTAATTTGCAACATTGTTGGTGTATCCACAAACCATTGGATATCACCTATGCTAGGAAATAAATTTTGGAAATAGAAAAACAATTCAATAATTAACTAACCAAATTTAAACTTTTATCGCTTGTCCTTCTCGATTGATTCAATTTTGAAGACCAGTTGGGCTCTCAAGGCCTCTACTACATCATAATCAATATTCTCTTTCAACATCCAGTAATCTATGTGGATAGCAGCTCCGAGAATGCTATTCATATGGCTCGAATGGTATACTCTATAGCCAATGACCATGGATGCAAAATTCACCTCTAGATCTTCCATATCATTTACCATCATGGCACGACCATCCCACTTTGAGTTTGTCAGTCGGATAACCTCATCCTTTGGGATTGATCACAAAACAAGGACTTCATCAGTTGCCCATAATCCGGTGACAACATGGATAGCCTCTTTTATGATCTTTTGTGGTCGATCTAACCACATAAATTTGATGTGAATCCTGCTCAAAACATATCTGACATGCTCTTCTACAAAATCATCTATAAAGTTCAAAGCATGATGAAAACCCTTATCAGATACCCTTATGAATTCATCCTTCATCAATATTTGTTTATCACACAATAATAAGTATTTATTAAAGATGGGAAATGTTCCCAAATGCTCTAGTTTGCAATGAATGTATGATCTGATATCTTCAACATGCAAAACTTCGTAGGGCACATTGGATAGGGCTCGAGCTGGATCTATCTCCGTGGACTTATGAGGATGTCTCTTGAATTCTGGTTGAGGTATTTTGGTAATATCAACAATATGTGGTGTATCCATTGTGAAAATTTAATCACAAATTCCGATTCTTAGAGTAATACCTTTAAGCTTCTTTGCAACTAGGGTTTCCAGTCTGAATGGTCTTCCTCTAATTTACTTTTCCATAAATCTTCACAATCCGCTATCAACTTCACCAAAGTATCAGTCAATTGTTCTTCTATGCTTCTTTCGCTCTCCAAATGCGCTCTCAAAAATTCTAACTGAAGTGAGAAATAAAACAGTAAAACACCTTTTATTTCCCTTTTACAAACTGCATTTAATGCTAAACTGGTTTAACATACCCTAATCACCATTCAACCCAAAAACTTGCTACCAGTTTACATACCACATCCAATTTATTGGTTTCACCACAAAATCACTTCATAAAATCATATTAAATCAAAACATGTAGATTTGACTTACCACACACTATATATTGGGTCTAAAAATGGATCTAACAATATGTTCCCCCTAAGCTTCATACATAGCTTTTATTTGCAGTGAGGTATTCTCCACACCAGGTGAAGAATTGGAGTCATTTGATGGTTTTTGCTCACTTTTATTCCTCCATATCTTATTCATCTCACTTCTGGTTTCTTCCACATCTACCTTCTTCTTTCCTTTCCGGTCAACAGAGTGATTATCCAGTTGGTTCATTCTAGCACTACAAAACCTTGCAATGTGTCCCAGTTTGTGACAATGGAAATATTCCATTCTAGATGCTCTTAAGGGTCCAACATTGTGTCTATTAGTTCTTCTCAAGCCATGTGTATCTCCTTGCTACCTTTGTGTCTGAATTTGCTCATCAAGTATAGTAGTGCTCTTGTTGAATTTAGCTAGTAACTCATTTGCATCATCCAACTCCTTGGTAAGTTCCTCATTCTTATTTGTAAGACTTTCTCTAAGATACATAGCCATTTATAGATCATCTTACATTTCCTCTTTTTCCTATCTTTCCTCATGAAGATGTGCATACTAGGTACCAATCTTCAGGTTTAGCTTAATGATCTCATGCTCCTGATCTCTTATTTGGTCTTCAGCTATCCTCCTGACTTCCAACTCTTGACTCATCCTGATGGTAAGGGCTTCAAACTCTCTCCTCAGATTTGACTTTTCATCATTAGCTTTTCCACCTCATTAGACAAGGCATCAATGTTTGCTTCTTCAAAAGAACTATTTTCACTGAGTTCCAACAACTGCCTAGCCAACTCTTTTCTCTTAGCCAATGAAGCTTTGTACTTGGCCTTTAGTTCACCAAGGGTTTCTTTAGATTCTGCAAGCCTGTGTGAAAGCTCTTTGTAAATCATTTAACCTTCCCCCATGTTAGACTTATAGATCCTTCCCAAGTGGTTAAGCCTTAAGGGAATTAGACTCTGGTACCAATTGATAAACTTACAGAGCACTGAGAGGGGGGGTGAATCAGTGCAAGCAAAAACTTAATAAATCTGATGACAACTTTCACACACTTGAAAATCAATAAGCATGCAAGAAATATAACCACATAAGAAAACATCCAACAAAGCATGCAACCCATAACACAATGATTTTTCACATGGAAACTCAAATGGGAAAAGCCATGGTGGGAATTAGTACCTACAAAGATCAACTAACTGCAGTATAGAGATCTAATTGGTTAAGGTCATACAACCACCCTATTAGGGGCATACTTGGTTAAGAGTGTTTATCTTGATTAAGAGCTATATAATAAGGCATGTTAGGAGCTACCCACATTACTGGGATTTACAAACATAAGCTAATGTGTCACCTTGTTAGAGGATTTGACCTTCAAACCTGCTAGGATCCTACCGCACCCTATTAGGAGTGACCTTGTTAGAGGATTTTCTTGTTGCAAGTGTTAGGCAGACAACAAGTTCAACTGATCTGAAGTTAGCACCTTTGTGCTTGATTCGATCCACTTCTTCTCAGCTTCTATCACTGACTAAACATCAAACCCTAACTTCTCCTTCCACTGGACGATTAAATTCTCACTCTTGATACATGAAATCATACAACTTTCATCTCTTTATAAAGAACTCTATTAAGCCAGTTAAGAACCTTGGGAAGATTCCCTAGATTCAATGAATCTAGTCACCTTTTACATTTTGGCATTCATTATAGTTTTCTCATGTCGGCCAAACAATTCATAACTTAAAAACATAAGAATAAGTCTATCGGTTCTTTGTTCTTCCTGACTGTAACTGTTCTTCCGATCATAACTTCCTCAATATGATGAATTTGCTGATGCAGTTTGGAACATAGGTGCATGTTCTTGTCTCCAACACTCCTATAAAAATGCAACATTTATCTCTTCACCAATCATCTGTATGGGTTGCTTGATCATCACTCTGTTCCTATTTACTAGTTGACAACAACTTAGCAGTTTTGTTGTCTACCCAATTCTATTATCGATTAGTGATAGACTTATAAAGCACTGAGAGGGGGGGTGAATCAGTGATAGAAAAAATAATACCACTTTAAACACAAACCGGTAAAGACAGTTAACTAGTTTACTTAATACTATGCATGCAATCCAAAATGATATTAAAGCATCCACTATAACACAACTGTTTATATGTGGAAAAACCAACTAGGAAAAACCATGGTGAGATGGGACTCACAAGTTAACCATCTGCAGTAATAGGTAACTGACTGGTTAAGGTCTACAAAGTGCTCTGCTAGGAGCAAATCCTATTAAAGATCCCAAAAGCTCTATTAGGAGCTATACCCTGTTAAAGGTAGTACTCTGTTAGGAGTAACCTCGATAGAGGATTTCAAACCCAAACTAATGTATCACCTAGTTAGAGGATTTGTACAATGAATCTTGTTAGAGCTTACCCGGTTAGGGGATTTACCTATTGTAGTGATTAGAAAACAACAGGTGGTGTGATCTAAAAATAGAACATCTTGCTTGTATAGATCCTCTTCAGCTCACTTAATACTGCATCACCAACATACTCTGCAACTCCTTTGATAAATCGCATCAACACATCACTTGTATCTTGCATAATAAAAATAGTTCATCACAATGTCATTATATAGACATTAGATTTCATGTTAACTCAGGAATCTCGTCACAATTTCCTAGGTGCAGTGTATCTAGATAATCTTGCATAACACATCACAGATTACTGTAAAATCTATTGGTTAGGGATATCTCATCACAACCCGTGATAACTAATAACAAAATCAGTGAAACTTGTTGGAACACCGATACTGATTAAGAGTTAACCTCTTCCAACTCGTAGACAGATTATCCTCCATTTGATTCCTTGTTGATCTCTGTTGTATCTCCAAGCTGGTGTTAGTGAGAATGACCAAGATCAATTGTCATTCCTACATGTACCAGTTGTCTACATATATCGGTTAGACACCTTCAAAACTGTAGTGCCCCTACCCTAGTCAGCTTTGCAAAACCAGTTTGACCTTTGATTTCCTATGTGGCATTCTTGAATGGTTGAATTACTGTGATGTAATGTTGTAGATTAGATAATATGAATATTGTGCATACTTGTTATTGTGCTTTATCATCGATTCTTGTGTAAGTTTAATTGTTTCCTTAATTCTTGTTATAAATCTCGAGCTAACACCTTCATTGAATATATATATATATATATATATATATATATATATATATATATATATATATATATATATATATATATATATATATATATATATATATATATATATATATATATATATATATATATATATATATATATATATATATATATATGCTTGCGTGACTCATGTTGCAGGAGATTGTAGGTACAGTACTGCCTAGGTGCGAGGTTCATCTTCATCAATATTCCCAGGGTTGAGTATACCTCTTTCATCCTTAGAATTTGGATTAGGTGGTCGTAAAACTCTCGTCTCGCCCTAGTCATGCTCAAGTGAGCATCATGTGTGGTTCATTGGTTTCCCTTTTCATTTAGGTTGCGGGTCGTGTGTTTGGTTGGCTTTCATGGTTTGCGTGTGGTAAAATTGAGTATTTCATCCTAAGCATTTAATTTGATTTAATGTGTTCATTTACGCATTAGTAATTGAGAAATTAAAATAAATAGGTTTCTTTTATGTGATTTATCATTAATTAAAAAGATCGCTCTATTTATGTTTGTAGCGAGTTTAATTTAATGGTTAATTTTAAATAATGAATTTAATTTAGTGTATGTGTTTTAAAAAGGAAAGATTTAAAGTTATTTGAAATAGAAATAATTTAATCTCTTTTGCATTTTGGAAAAATAAAGGTTAATTTTTATTATTTAAGAAAATCAATTTTTATTTCAAAAGCAACTTTAATTTATATGTATATTTGATATAGTGTGAAAGATTGATTTTGGGAATTTAATTTAATTAAACTATTTTATCCTCATCAATATTGTGAAATATAAATGTGAGCTTAGTTAATATTGAGAAAATTAAAATTAAATGAGAGAGAAGCATTTTGATTTTAATTAGAAAAACAAGTTAGATTATTTGAATAGTTGAAAAGAATGATTATTTTCATTTTTTATTTAAAAAGTGTTTAAATTTGAAATTTGAGCATTAGGTCAAAAATTTCATTCTTTTAACCTAGGTTGGAAAAATATTTTGGGGGGTTGTTGATTTTTTTTTGGAAAAAAGATATTTTTGATGGAGGTTGGGGATTTTGGAAGGATGGATTTTTCTATAGCTGTAGGTTGGGCTTGTCTTCAAATCCTTCTAGGAATGCGATAGGAGGTAGGATTCGAAAGCATCTCTTGATTTCTTGTGATAATGGGTTGGTCTCTTCAAAAAAAAAATGATTGTTCTTGAAGATTTCTTGCTGTAAAGCTCCATGAATGTTCTTAAAATTTAGGTATTAGTTTGGGAATATGGTTGATTTTGTGGTTCAAGATTTTTTAAATGGAGTAGATTTAGGAGTGTAAATCCATTCTCTTTTTTTTTTTTTTGACTCAGAAAATTACCGAGTCTATGTTTATTTGGGTTGTTTTTGCTTTCAGATTTTTTGAGTGCAACCATATGCCTGAGACTATAGATTAGGGTTTTTAGATATTTTTATTTTATGGGTTTGTTGATTTAGTTGTAAAATCAATTTTTGGGTATTCTTGGTCATTCTGGAAAAATGAAATAAAATATAAACAATAGTATTGAAACTATGAATGAAGGAAATGGGGGTTTACGTTTTTGAAATATTGTTTATTTCTATTCAAAAAAAAAAAATTAAATCGAAATTGTAAAAAAAAAAAAGTGGGGAGAAAAGAAAATTTGGGGTTTTGGAGGGCGGGAGAGCCGAAGCTCAACCCATGTCCCTCCCCTTTCCATCTCTTGCAGAGCCGGAGAGCCCCTGCATCCACCATGTGGAGGCAGAGGGGCTACGTCCACGTGAGTGGCCTCAACTACCCCGCTCCACAAGGTGGAGGCCGAAGGGTCTGCGACCCCCATGGTGGCTGCAGAGACCTTGGCTCCACTGTGTGGAGGCCGAGGGTCTGCATCCACCATGGTGGCCGCAATCCCGATGACTACGACACAGCTGCCCCCACTCCCGTGTATGGGAGGTGGGCCCGTGGCTGCCCTAGGGTTTTCCGCCCTCCATTAAATTTTTAAATTAATTAATTTTTTTAGTTTTAACAAAAAAAATATAAATATATTAAATTTTAAATTAATATATTTAATTATTATTAAACTCTAATTAATATACATTATTATTATATATTAATTATTAATTATGGATTAATGTATATTTTAGATATATGTTAATTTAGATAATTTATATATTAATATATATTATTAATTATATATTAATTATTGGTCCCTTTATAGCACATATTCCCAATGAATAATCAAATGTTGTTCATTTGTTAATTTTTATTAAGTTAGGTATATATTGGGATATATATGCTATTTAATATTTTTGGATGGCAAAATTGATTAAATATATGCAAGGGGATTTTATTTCATTAGGAAAGGTTTTCCCATTTCTTTATTTTCTTTTAATGTATATTTCCTTTCTGTAAAGGGTAAATTTGTGTTGCTAGAAAAGGGGACCAGCGTATTGTTCCAAACCAGTATGTCAATGATGTTTATCTAAAGATTAAATAACATATTTAGATGATTAATGTTTTACATTCATGAGAACTTGGTTGAAAAACTGGTAGGGATATATTTATGTTATGTCTTGATGCATATGAGCATAGTGAATAGAAAACCAAGAATGACCTGGACCTGGATGAGGTAGAAAACCAAAAACAACTTAGATCATTTAGAGAACTTGATCAACCTTTAAATGTTTAAACCAATATGGGAAAAGATTGTATTTTTTTTTGGTTATTGCTGTCGTAAGTTCTAATTGTTGTATTCGCTTTTGTTTAAAGTAATGGCAAGACTTGGATATGTTTGTTTGGACCCTGTCGTCTGGTTGTTTTGTGGTTGGCCATAGTTGGTCAGGCTCCTAGTTCGAGTATCGTCAAACAATGGACCTTTGTATCAGATTTTACTATGCTTAGTTGGATCCATTTCTATGTAGGGATCATTTAGGACTTATTGACCGAAGTGGTCATTTGTATATTGGTTGTGCTCATCTAAAAGGTAGGAATGTAAATGGCGTGAACCCTATGTAACTATAAGTTAATTAATTATCAGAGGGGTCTTGCAGTTGAGCAGTCCCGGAGATGTAGCCCTCTAGGGGTGAACTTTGAGATCATTTTGATGTTATGTGATACTTTTGTTCTTGTGTTTCATGGTTAGTGTTAGCATGTATGGATGGCAATTTGATAGAATGTATAAGTGGGTTAGATGAGAATTATCGTAATGCATGTATGTAGTTGTCTTTTAAATGAAATAAATGGATCATGAAGGAATGTACTCTAGTAATGTTAATGAAAATAAGTATGCATGAAAAGACCTCATTAGTTATGATGATATTATAGAGCGTTTTGGAACAAGATTCATGGTATGAGTTTAATGCAAAATTGTACGTAAGGAATGGATAACAAATATAATGGATGAACCCATTAGGTTATCTACATTTTAACCTTAATAAATGAACTTCATCTTCTTAGCAATTACTTTAACTATAATGGGTGAGCTCATTGGTTATTTACATTTCAATCTAAATAAATGAACTTCACCTTATTAACTATATTTTAACTATAATGGATGAACCCATTAGGTTATTTACATTTTAACCTTAATAAATGAACTTCATCTTCTTAGCAATTACTTTAACTATAATGGGTGAACTCATTGGTTATTTACATTTCAATCTAAATAAATGAACTTCACCTTATTAACTATATTTTAACTATAATGGATGAACCCATTAGGTTATTTACATTTTAACCTTAATAAATGAACTTCATCTTCTTAGCAATTACTTTAAATATAATGGGTGAACTCATTGGTTATTTACATTTCAATCTAAATAAATGAACTCCACCTTATTAACTATATTTTAACAATAATGGATGAACCCATTTGGTTATGTACATTTTAACCTTAATAAATGAACTTCATTATGTTAGATATATTGTAACTAAAATGGATGGACTCGCGAAGTTAACCATATTTTAACCTTAATGGATGAATTTACATGTTATCTATGTTTTAACTTCTATGGGTAAATTTCCTCATGTTAGCCGCATCTTCAACCATAATAGATGAACGCTTCCAAATTTCTATAATGTTAATTCACTGAACAAATTTTATCCATGTTTCAAGTAATAGCATGTAATTAAGATATTATGCTTAATTGAATCAAATGTCGCGAGTTGAGTTAGGTGTTAAGTTACATAATCACGTTGGGAAATTCCTTAGGTTCATTTAGTCTTCCGCTGTGTTATCTAAGCGTTAGATAACTCCAATGTATCTTAATGTTGTGTATTAATTAATTAATTTATTTTTTAAATAAATATTTGCACTCCATTTGAGTGTTTTAGCTTTAACCCTTTGGGATTTCCTGGCGGGGCATTACACTTGGTATCAGAGCCCATGTTGCAACACTGGGATCTCTAGTTTCGCTTGTGCCCTTAGTTGGTGTGAGGTGTATCTAACTTATGTTGTATGCTTGTCCTCCTTGTTGTGTGAGTGTGATTGAATAGACCCTACTTGTGTGTAACATGCGTGTTCACACCTTGTTTTCACCTTCTCGATGTGGGTACTTTGGAGTAATTGTATGTGCTTTGTTTGCTTATTAATGTCTTGGTCTATGATTACTCATATTCTGAAAGAGAGTTGTATGTACCTTCGTTCTTGATTTATTTTACTCTTTTGACTAGTCCATCTGGGTTGGTTGGTGTTGTCTTGAGTCTAAAAGTACGAAATGTGCTTGATTAAGGTTATGATCTAGCTTAGTGTTGTTCGCTTAAAGGACTAGTGTGGTAGGTATGGAATGCTTAATATGTAGCAAATTGAATGATTATCACCCTTCCTCCTATCTCTCTCTCTAAAAAGTAAAACATTTTTCATATGTGTAATTATCTCTTATTTGAGTTCTCTTTTTGGGAGAGAAGGTTGAGACTTCTTGAGCCCTTGTGCGAGCCTTATAACGCTTATGTGTATTTAGATTATAAAGGGCTTTGGTTTGAAAGTTCATATTGGTTATTGGGAGAAAATTGTATGTTTACATTAAATAATTCTCCATGTGTCTTGTAGGAGTAACATAATTAAATTCAATGTTAAGTAATGTGCATTAATATGCGAATTGTTGTTATGTGAAAATTACCTTGTTTGTAAAAGAAGTACTAAAAGAAAACATGTTATAGTAGCTTCAAGAGTGTATTAATGTGTTCCACGAAACATTGTTTTATGTGCTTCTTGAAACCAGTTTGATTGAGGACCTATTTTTAGCAATGCTCCTTTGAACTTGCCTTTGGATATAGATAATTGCCTTATTGTGTTTAGAAAGTGCGAATGGAAGACTTGTTTGATGTGTATGCATTAATGTGTATTATTTAGTTGATAGCTCCTCACTTACCTTCTTGTCATATTTTGATTTTCAATGATAGGTTGCAGATTTTGATATGTTTTCATATTAAATTAAGAATAGTGAGTGTTCTCAAGTGGTCTTGTATTACCAAAAGATTATCTGGCTTGATTTCTTGTTCGGAAAACTAGAACATTCTATTGCAACCATAATAATTGGAAATGTCATGTTAGGTTGTTTTGGCATCCTCCTAAAAAGATAGTGAAATGAAAATAGTGCAACTAAAATGATAGACTTATATATGAACATATAGTGTGATCTTGTTGATCTTGTGTATTCGTAGGAAATAGTTGATTTTCAAACTCTCTCTTCCTCCTCTGGCCTAAATCATAAGGTTTTTTTTTTTAAGAAATGATATTAAGAATACAGTGATTTAAGAAGAATTTTTATAACGCATATGAAATTGTATGTTTTCTTTTGGGCTTCTTAGGGAAAGATGAAAGTATTAAGCTTCAAAAAGAAATTGCATAGTTAGTAATGTGAATGCAAATGCTTAGTGGAATTTGAGAAAGATATTGAAATGACGTTATTTCCTTATGTAATTTTGAATTGTTAAGAATTGTAGTACTTGTATCTAGAGTAAACTTTATGTAGTGATTCATGTGAAAATTAAAACCTTCCTTGAGTAGATGATAGCACATTGAAAAGTACTCCCTATAAATGTGACTAAACCAGTAATGGTGCTATTCCTTGTGTGTTGTAACAAACCCATGCTTGCTATGTGTGCCCATGGGATGGTGAAGTAATCAACCATGGAGGATATGTTTGCTTATGAGTATGAGAAACCATACTATTTATGTGATGTTGCATATTTGTTCCCTTACTGAGCACCAACCCACGGGTTGTTGATAAGTCAGTTTGTGAAGGGGTAGTATTAGAAGTCACCATTCCTTGAATAGTATGGAATGACATACGAGTAATGTTGATGCGAAGCGACTTTAGCTTCTCTATTTCGAGGAAAAATATAGTTACGTAATGAAACTGTATTATAGGTGTACTCAATACTTTCCCTTGTGATGAACCAATTTATAAGGTTCATGTGTGTCATGCCTATTCCTATCCTTTATTTGAGCATATAGATGATAGTTCTTGAGCATAATGATGGGTTTTAATGGAGGATCTTTTGCCTTGTCTTCATGAAAGGTATGTTATTTTTTACATGAGTTGCCAATTGACTAGCATTGGTAGACTTGTGGGTGGACCTTAGCCATGTATACCTCTGGCTTACAAAAAGTATCCTGAGAGGAACATCGCTATGCAAAGTGTGACCTGTGTGTGCCTTTTTCTGTGAGGTACACTACCATGTGGGATACATCCATTGTGTGCCCTTTCCGCTTGGAGTATTGCCATGTCATGCTGAGGCATGATGTGGGATGTAGTAGACATTGTCGTGCGACCTATCGACAAGTTTAGGGTAGAGCCATGCCGCGTGATGATGTGATGCGGGGTGATGTCGAGGTGCACACTGCCAAGCCATGCGGATGTGTGACTAGGCCACACCACATGATGAGCTACTGCGATAGCTACATGATTGTTCCTTCCTTCCTCGTTGGTGGCTAGCTACTAGTCACATAGTTTATTTATTTATTTATTTCCTTGGGGCCAACAATTTATTTTATTTTGACCTTGAAGGTTTAGCCATGATCTTGAAATCTTTTTCTTACTTGATTTGATGTTGCAATTCTGGAATTATTTTCTTGCCTTATTGTTGGAATTGATGATTATTACCTTTATCCTTCTATACTTTGGTGGCTAAACTAGTTTATCCTTGTTGTTTTCATATGCTGGTCTTGTGTTGAAATGTGAATTCCTCTCCAAGAACGTAGGAGACGGTCTTGGTTGATTGTATACAAGGAAGTAGATGTAGGGAACCTTGAGGATGGGGGTATGTGAGGCTATGAGACAGTAGGATCCACTACCTACCTATGAGTGGTGACTATCTCTTGGAGGCTAAATACCTTATGCAACAAAGGGATGTTCACGAGGGTCTTGTATGGAAGGTAGCACTGCTATGGTGTACCCTAGAACCATCAAGCCCTTGAGTGAGATGTTGGATATTTATGATCATGTTATTTGTTCTGAGATCAGGCATAGAGATGTTGATTGTGCATGTTATCTTTGACCAAGCATTAGACATGCTCACATGTGGCCTTTTGTGTTGTGCATTCCAGTTATGTGGATGGTTATTATGTGAAATCATGGATTAAATGGTGTTAACTTGTCACCATGTTATGGGACATAGTCATTGGGAAGGTTATTTTATGCCTGGAAAGTGTAAACAATTGAGTTATTTATGTTGCTCTTATTTATTGAAAGTTAACTTGGTTGTAGAAATTTATATTTGAAGCTAGTTCTATGCGATAAAGTTTTGTAAAAAGATGTAATGGTAAAAGAAATTAATCATGATGGCATGTTTTCTTGTCCTACTTGGTAGAATGAGTATGGTAATTGTTGTTTACCTCTTTTAATGCTTTAATTGGTGTAATGAAAAGAAGGAAATTCTTGTTTTTTTGCTATGATTGTGGATAATCCTTAGAATATTTTAAGAGGTGTATGGTTTTAGATCTAGCTTGCCAATGGATAATGACATTCGTAAAGGATTTAGCAATAATCTTTCATTTATTAATGGAAAGATTCATACATGCAAATTTATAATTGTTAATTGAGTTTCAGGGCTAATACGTGTTGCATGAGTTTCACTTAGCCTTACGACTTTCGAGAGTAAGTCGAAGCCTGGGGGGGAGAAATGTAGTGCCCCTACCCTAGTCAGCTTTGCAAAATTGGTTTGACCTTGGTTGATTTCCTCTATGGCATTCTTGAATGGTTAAATTACCATGATGTAATATTGTAGATTAGATAATATGAATATTGTGTGTACTTGTTATTGTGCTTTTGCATCGATTCTTGTGTAAGTTTAATTGTTTCCCTAATTCTTGTTATAAATCTTGAGCTAACACCTTCATTGAATATATATATATGCTTCTGTGACTCATGTTGCAGGAGATTGCAGGTACAGTACCGCCTAGGTGCGAGGTTCATCTTCATCAGGATTCGCAAGGTTGAGTATACCTCTTTCATCTTTAGATTTTGGATTAGGTGGTTGTAAAACCCTCGTCTTGCCCTAGTCATGCTCAAGTGAGCGTCGTGTGTGGTCTGTCAATTTTCCTTTTCGTTTGGGTTGTGGGTTGTGTGTTTGGTTAGCTTTCTTGGTTTGCATGCCTTGCGTGTGGTAAAATTGAGTATTTCATCCTAAGCATTTAATTTGATTTAATGTGTTCATTTACGCATTAGTAATTGAGAAATTAAAATAAATAGGTTTCTTTTATGTGATTTATCATTAATTAAAAAGATCGCTCTATTTATGTTTGTAGCGAGTTTAATTTAATGGTTAATTTTAAATAATGAATTTAATTTAGTGTATGCATTTTAAAAAGGAAAGATTTAAAGCTATTTGAAATAGAAATAATTTAATCTCTTTTGCATTTTGGAAAAAGAAAGGTTAATTTTTATTATTTAAGAAAATCAATTTTTATTTCAAAAGCAACTTTAATTTATATGTATATTTGATATAGTGTGAAAGATTGATTTTGGGAATTTAATTTAATTAAACTATTTTATCCTCATCAATATTGTGAAATATGAATGTGAGCTTAGTTAATATTGAGAAAATTAAACTTAAATGAGAGAGAAGCATTTTGATTTTAATTAGAAAAGCAAGTTAGATTATTTGAATTGTTGAAAAGAATGATTAATTTTCATTTTTTATTTAAAAAGTGTTTAAATTCGAAATTTGAGAATTAGGTCAAAAATTTCATTCTTTTAGCCTAGGTTGGAAAAATATTTTGGGGGGTTGTTGATTTTTTTTTTTGGAAAAAAGATATTTTTGATGGAGGTTGGGGATTTTGGAAGGATGGATTTTTCTACAGCTGTAGGTTGGGCTCGTCTTCAAATCCTTCTAGGAATGCGATAGGAGGTAGGATTCAAATGCATCTCTTGATTTTTTGTGATAATGGGTTGGTCTCTTAAAAAAAAATGGTTGTTCTTGAAGATTTCTTGTTGTAAACCTCCATGAATGTTCTTAAAATTTAGGTATTAGTTTGGGAATATGGTTGATTTTGTTGTTCAAGATTGTTTAAATGGAGTAGATGAAGGAGTGTAAATCCATTCTCTTATTTTTTTTTTTGCCTCAGAAAATTACCGAGTCTATGTTTATTTGGGTTGTTTTTGTTTTAAGATTTTCTAAGTGCAATCATATGCATGAGACTGCAGATTGGAGTTTTTAGCTATTTTTATTTTATGGGGTTGTTGATTTAGTTGTAAAATCAATTTTTGGGTATTCTTGGTCATTTTGGAAAAATGAAATAAAATATAAACAACAGTATTGAAACTGTGAATGAAGGAAATGGGGGTTTACATTTTTGAAATATCATTTATTTCTATTAAAAAAAAATTAAATCGAAATTCTAAAACAAAAAAAAGTGGGGAGAAAAGAAAATTTGGGGTTTTGGAGGGGGGGGGAGCTGAAGTTCAACCCACGCCCCTCCCCTTTCCGTCTCCTGCAGAGCCGTAGAGCCCCTGCATCCATCGTGTGGAGGCAGAGGGGTTACGTCCATGTGAGTGGCCGTAGCTACCCTGCTCCACAAGGTGGAGGTCGAAGGGTCTACGACCCCCACGGCGGCCGCAGAGACCCCGGCTCCACTGTGTGGAGGCCGAGGGTCTGCATCCATTGTGGTGGCCGCAAGCCCAATGGCTAGGGCACACCTGCCCCCACTCCCGTGGATGGGAGGTGGGCCCGCGGCTGCCCTAGGGTTTGCCGCCCTCCATTAAATTTTTAAATTAATTAATTTTTTTTAGTTTTAAAAAAAAATATATATATATTAAATTTTAAATTAATATATTTAATTATTATTAAACTCTAATTAATATACATTATTATTATATATTAATTATTAATTATGGATTAATTTATATTTTAGATATATATTAATTTAGATAATTTATATATTAATATATCTTATTAATTATATATTAATTATTTGTCCCTTTATAGCATATATTCCCAATGAATAATCAAATGTTGTTCAGTTGTTATTTTTTATTAAGTTAGGTATATATTGGGATATATATGTGCTATTTAATATTTTCGAATGGCAAAATTGTTTAAATATATGCAAGGGGATTTTATTTCATTAGGAAAGGTTTTCCCATTTCTTTATATTTCCTTTTTGTAAAGGGTAAATTTGTGTTGCTAGAAAAGGGGACTAGAGTATTGTTCCAAACCAGTATGTCAATGATGCTTATCTAAAGATTAAATAACATATTTAGACAATTAATGCTTTACATTCATGTGAACTTGGTTGAAAAACTGGTAGGGATGTATTTATGTTATGTCTTGATGCATATGAATGTAGTGAGTAGAAAACCAAGAATGACCTGGACCTAGATGAGGTAGAAAACCGAAAACAACTTAGATCATTTAGAAAACTTGATCAACCTTTATATGTTTAAACCAATATGGGAAAAGATTGTATTTTTTTTTTGTTATTGTTGTCGCAAGTTCTAATTGTTGTATTCGCTTTTGTTTAAAGTAGTGGCAAGACCTGGATATGCTTGTTTGGACCCCGTCGTATGGTTGTTTTGTGGTTGGCCATAGTTGGTCAAGCTCCTAGTTAGAGTACCATCAGACAATGGACCTTTTTATCAGCTTTTAATATGCTTAGTTGGATCTGTTTCTATGTAGGGATCATTTAGGATTTATTGACTGAAATGGTCATTTGTATATTGGTTGTGCTCGCCTAAAAGGAAGGAATGTAAATGACGTGAACCCTATGTAACTATAACTTAATTAATTATCAGAGGGGTCTTGTAGTTGATCAAACCCAAAGATGTAGCCCTCTAGGGGTGAACTCCAAGATCATTTTGGTGTTATGCAATACTTTTGTTCTTGTATTTCATGTTTAGTGTTAGCATGTATGGATGGCAATTTGATAGAATGTATAAGTGGGTTAGATGAGAATTATCGTAATGCATGTATGTAGTCATCTTTTAAATGCAATAAATGGATCATGAAGGAATGTACTCTAGTAATGTTAATGAAAATAAGTATGCATGAGAATACCTCATTAGTTATGATGATATTATAGAGCATTTTGGAACAAGATGCATGGTATGAGTTTAATGCAAAATTGTACGTAATGAATGGATAATGAATATAATGGATGAACCCATTAGGTTATTTACATTTTAACCTTAATAAATGAACTTCATCTTGTTAGCAATTACTTTAACTATAATAGGTGAGCTCATTGGTTATTTACATTTCAATCTAAATAAATGAACTTCACCTTATTAACTATATTTTAACTATAATGGATGAACCCATTAGGTTATTTACATTTTAACCTTAATAAATGAACTTCATCTTCTTAGCAATTACTTTAACTATAATGGGTGAACTCATTGGTTATTTACATTTCAAACTAAATAAATGAACTTCACTTTATTAACTATATTTTAACTATAATGGATGAGCCCATTAGGTTATTTACATTTTAACCTTAATAAATGAATTTCATCTTCTTAGCAATTACTTTAACTATAATGGGTGAACTCATTGTTTATTTACATTTCAATCTAAATAAATGAACTCCACCTTATTAACTATATTTTAACTATAATGGATGAACCCATTTGGTTATGTATGTTTTAACCTTAATAAATGAACTTCATTATGTTAGCTATATTGTAACTAAAATGGATGGACTTGCCAAGTTAACCATATTTTAACCTTAATGGATGAATTTACATTTTATCTATGTTTTAACTTCTATGGGTAAATTTCCTCATGTTAGCCTCATCTTCAACCATAATAGATGAATGCTTCCAAATTTCTATAATGTTAATTCACTGAACAAATTATATCCATGTTTCAAGTAATAACATGTAATTAAGATATCCTGCTTAATTGGATCAAATATCGTGAGTTGAGTTAGGTGTTAAGTTACGTAATCATGTTGGGAAACTCCTTAGGTTTGTTCAGTCTTCTGATGTGTTATCTAATGTTAGATAGCTCCAATGTATCTTATGTTACTATTTACTAAGTTGTCATTAGTTTTATGTCCAAAGTCATCATATATACCCTAGTCGGTTAGTACTATAGAAAGATTCAGTCGGTAAGCACTAAGGGTGTCGGTTACAGAAGAAAGGCTAGTCATCGAGATGATATATACTGAGTTGTCTACTGAGTAAATTTTCTATGTCCACCGAGTAGAAAAGAAGGTACACTGAGTTAATCTGAACCAAGTGGAAACATGTTAATAGATTCAATGAACCTGGACACATATGTGGAAACATGTTACAAGATTCAAGAACAAGGAACCATTTTTTCATAGGGAATTGCACTTATGGATTTTGTATGATTTTGAGGAAGTTTATCCAATGAAATAATTTTTAGGTTTATTCATTCGATAAAACATGTTTTTATAATCGATGTATGAACAAGATCACTGCCTTAGAGATCTATATACAAAGTGATTTGAGTATCTAAGAAGTGAGAGGAAAATATGGTGAGTTGAAGATAAAAATCTTGTGAAAAGATAAGATGGGATGATTGAACAGAGGTATTCAGAGGTCACCGAGAAGATTTTCAGAAAATAGTTTAAGGGACAGAGAATACAGAAGAGGTCACCGAGGTTATCTATCAATTACCGAGGTATGCTATGAGCATGGTGATTTCATATTGAGCACATAGAGTCTACTATAACATTTTAGATGTAAAGTTACAGATATTTTGTAAAAGATTTTGATTGAATTATTTTGAGTTGTGTTAGAAACCTTTAACAGGGTAAAGACTCTAACAAGGTATATAAATTGTAAAGCCTTTAACCAGGTACAACATTTTGTAAAAGTGTTTGTAAAAATCCTTTAGCAAGGTAGATCTAAAGATCTTGATACTCCTAAGAGGGTAAGCTATCAGAAATAGCTAAACATGTAGCTCTAACCGAGTAACCTTTATTATTGCAGTAGTGAAGTTGTGGGTGCCATCCCCACCGCAGTTTTTCTCTCTAACCAAGAGTTTTTGCGTAACCAAAATCTTTGTGTTATGGAGTGAAATGTGTATGGATGTAATTTCTATGATTATGTTTTGGCTTTATATATTATGAGATAAACTATATACAATTTATGTTTTTGAGTAAGATTATTTTTAAGGAAAAGTTTTGAAGTACTGATTCACCCCTCCCCTCTCAGTACATTAGCTTTCATTGTTGGACCTAACAATTAGTATCAGAGCTATACTCTTGGAAAAAGGGTTTTACAGCCTAAAGAGAAAGATCCCATCAATGGAAGGCTATAAACAATCATGCAGAATTGTGAATCCCTAAGAATAATTGGATCATGCTAATCAAGTGATTGCAAACATGTAGAGACAAATGGAAAAATCACTGAAAGTAAGAAGAAGATTGTTTGATGATTTACAGGACTCACAAGAGTTGGTGGAACAAATTAAGATATCATTTGAGAACAACATATCAGAAGAGTCTGAAGAAATGATTATAGAATTGAAAGAAAAGAATAAAGCACTAAATGATCAGCTTAAAGTAATGAGAAGGGAACATGAATATTTCAGCACATAGATGACTGAAAATCTTGATGCATTGAGAACAATTGAAGATAACATAAAAGGTATGGAAAGAGAAAAAAAACAGCTAGAAGCATTGGTATCTAAAAAGAATGATGAAATCACAAGGATGACTGGAATTCAACATAATCTATCTGATCAATTGGGTCATGCACATCATGAAGCAACTTTGAAAGAAAATGAGAACCAAGCATTGAAACTTGAATTATCAAGATTGACTGATGAACTTGAAGTAGAAAAGAAGTCAAAAGAAACACTGAAGAAAAGTTATGAAGCATCAAGAATGTTGGATGAGCAACTAAACACAAGATCACCCAACAAATCTGTCGGACTCGGTTACAAAATAAACAACTCTACCAACAAAGGAATCAACACCACCGAGAAAGGAGAATCATCAAGGAAGGCTGGAAACAAAGATAAGCTGAAATATAACAAGCCTATTTGCAACTACTGTGGAAAACAAAGACATACTGCCAACATGTGTCGAATGAAAAAAGGTAAGCTACTGAATGTCACTAGGCCTGATAGTTATTGTTACAATTGCAATAAGTATGGTCACACATCTAAACAATGTAGGACAAAGTCTGTTAGCAATTATCAGAAGGCAAAATTCAAGGGATTTTGCAAAAACTACAATAGATATGGATAGAATACCGAGAAGTGTTGGTTTAAGAAGAAAAACTACATGTGGTCTCCACACCGAGCAAATGATAGAAGCTACCAAACTCAAACAGATTTCAATTGACAATATACTGTAGTACCATGGGATTACAATACAAGAATATGGTGTGAATGCTGTGGAAGGTATGGACATATAAGTGCAAACTGTATGATAAGGTTTGGAATGAACAATCAGAGATCATGGAGAAATCCTGGAATGGCATGCTTTCATTGTCATAAAGTTGGACACTTGGCTAAAGATTGTAGAGGTCAACCCAGAGGAGATACTGAAGAGATAAGAATCAAATTACAAAAAATTTATAAAAAGAAGGAAAATGGATCAAATAATGAAGAAAGCACCCTACCTACCGAGTTAGGTGCATCTACTTCCAATTAATCAATAAAGGTATGAAGGGACTGCATCTTCACAAGGTTAGATCTTAACAGTTCCTATTTTAATCATGGAAATAACTCCAAAATCCGCATAGCTAAGATGTATTAACATTTCTGAAATTGTATCTAGTCTTACGATTTACCAGTAAAGTCAGTAAATATAGTAAACCTGTCTAGTCAGTAAAAGCATATAAGGAAGTTAGTCGATAAAGTGTAATCAAGTGCATTTAATGCTTATCTTACCTAACTGCATGAAGCTCGATAAGGTAAAGGGTGTATTTAAAGTTCTTTGTGCGGTCATTTTACACTTACCAGTTTTCAAAGAGTAGAGCTAAGTGAATCAAAGGCGATCAAACATTTCAGAGCGAATTCAAAGTATTTTCACACAATCTTAAATGCATTTTCAAGCAAGTTAACCGATCAATATCAGTTCTAAATATTTGCATTATATTTACTAAGTCAAAAGCGCTTTCTGGTTAGTTGAAACCCTAAGCTATTTTATTAGTAGAAATCCAAAGTTTGAAATGGCTCCCAAGATGCAGAAACTAGTTGTAATTGAGACTATTGAGAAGCCCTCACTTAAGTATTCCTTACCTCCCAAAGTGGCATCTAAACCTGATGAGAAAACTGCATTTTCTCTTATTCCAAATAGGGTTCTATTGGTTGAAGATGTTAGATTTTATACTAAGTGTCGTGTAGAAGAGCTAGGTCATACCAAAATTAAGGACATGTATGATGAACTTTGCACCGATGGAATCTTGGATAGTAAGTATGAGCATATCAAGTTTAAGGGATTGACCAAAGCCCTAGCCTATCCTCGAGTTTTCAAGCCCCAATGGGTCAATTTTTTTTTGAGCAGAGTGCATGATGACTTTATGTGGTTAGAAGACCAGATGGTCAAGATCACCAAGGAGATTATTCACATAATCATTGGATACCCTATATATGACCATGCCTGAGCATAGAAGATGATTTCACAGAAGGAACTGATAACCTTAACCGAAGTTGAGTCTGATTGCAGAGGTCTTAAGTTGAATAATGTAACAGATGCAGAACTAAAGTTTGCAATTAGAGTCATCAGTTATTGTTTCTTTCAGTCGGCGAGAGAGAACAGTGTACCATGTGCAGCTGTGGATTTGGCCTATAAAATTGTAAAAAAGGGTATGAAAATTGATCTATGTGAAGTATTGTTGAAGAATCTTTTTGAGAATCTCAACACAATAAGGAAACCTAAGAAGAATAACTCTGCTAACACACTAAAGTTTGGGTCACTCTTAGTGTGCATGTTCTTCTATTTCTAGAAGTTCTTTCCCTCAGTCAGTAACATTGTTTGGGAATTACACTGACCCATCACCCATCAGATAAATGATTTTATCGATCAGCTAGGTGATAATTTCAATGAGATAATGGATGCCTACTTCAATAAATTTAAGGAAAAGATGCATAATAGGTACAGGATCCCACCTCAGCTAGTGGACAAATATAAGGATACTATATGTTTTGAAGTGGACACCGACTATTGTTATGTCAATGCAGTAGAACCCAAAACTCAATCTTTACCGCCTATGGGTTATGAGATTGATTTTGAGAATACTCAACAATAGATAGATGCCTTTCTAACACTTCCAAGGCACTCGACTGAGATTAGATATGGTACCTATGAAGAGGTAAAAGAGAAGGTAAAAATGAGCATAGTTGTACCAAAGACTACCAGAAAAGTTACAAAAATGATAAAAGACTTAACTGAGAAATTTGGAGAAGGTTCTACCTCCACACCTACTAAGACAACAGGTAGGAAAGATGATCAACTTTCAATTGAGGAAGAATCTGAAGCTCAGGAAGCAGCCATCACTCTAAGCACCGAGTTGCCAAAGGGAAAAATATTGAAAAGGAAGAAACAAGATACACCTAAGGTATCACTGACTCCACCAGTAAAACGACCTAACACAAGATCATCTGCAGTGTCACCCAGTAAGAGGCAAAAAAGTGTTGAATTGCCTAAGTTACAAAGACTTATAGAAAGTCAACCAGGAGACTCATTTTGAATGAGTCAAGTGAAACAGAATCTGAAGACAAAAATAAATTTTAGACTGTTAAAAGCACAAAGGAAGATGTACACAGTGTTGACAACTTTTTTGCCAAATTGAAACAATATGGATGATTCGGGTCATTCGGGTATGTTAAATATGACTCCCGAACAAAAGAAGAAAAGAGACAAATAGAAGAGTCAGTAGTATGTACACTTCTCAAATTCTGAGTAGTTCCATTAGAAGTAGCTAACTTTCTTCCAAAAGCATTATACTCTCATATTGACAATAGATGGAAATATGCTATGGACTCAGAGAAGCAGATAAGAGAAAGAGTCTTAGTACATCACTTTTCAGACATGTCGGTAGATGATATTAGAAATCATTTGAAAAACTACCAAACAAATTTTCAAGTGAAGCATAGAGCCTTGAAAATGCTGAATGGACTTTATCTTGAAGTTGAAAGGAAACCAAAGAAAAATGGCAAGAAATCTGTAGAATTCAGACTGAAGAACCTCAAGGTGAAGTAGAAATAGTTGACATTACCAAGCAAGATCCTGCTTCAACTATTCAACAAGATGAGGATGTCATGGACACTGGGGCATAGGAAGAAGAAATGATAGAAGGAAATGCCTATGCTAAACTGGTATCCAGTGAATCAGTCTTGGAACAGGTTAAGTCCTATCCTCTGGTAACTCAACAAGTGAAACCGAGATACCTTAGGACACAGAACAAGGAAAAGAGGATCATAAGGCTACACAAGGAGAATCTACCTCTCAGGCCACAGGAGAGAAAACTTCTCAAGCTCCTACAAGCACTAAAACTACTACCATTGAGACCCCAAGTAAGGAATCACCGAAGGCTACAACAGAGGCTATAGAAACTGACAAAAGTGTTGCTCCCACCAAGCACCATACTGAGGAAGATCAAGCCTCCAAAGCCATTGTACTCATTCAACTGGTGAAGGCATCATCATCAAAGGAGAAAAAAGCAAAGAAGCACAGTTTCAAGATAGATCTGTCAAAGCCTATTGTGTTGCCGAATGTTGACATTTCCAAACTAAAAGGGTAAGCACTCATTGAATTTGGTGAGCTATGTAAAGCCAAAGTAGAACGAGAAAAATAGATAGCCATTCAAAAGAAGAACCGAGTACTTCAGAAGGTTAAAGCATTATTTACAGACATGCTACCTGAAGCTACCATAAGTAAAGATGCTGCCATCCATATGCAATTGGATGAACTACTCACTCAATTGGAAACATTAGGAGTAGAGACATCAAAATACCTTAGCAAATTAAAAGAAAAAGAGCTAACTGCCAAGATGATTGAAGAAGTGCAGAAAGCCATTGCTATAGGTAAAATCAAGCTTGTTGGATTCATTGCTGAGTTGTCCCCTCAACTCAAGCACATTATTTATTTATTCCATAAATTATGTACATTTTCATTCTTTATTAAAGATATCAAGCAGAAGACCGAAGTCATTGAAAAAGAGATTACCGATCTCTCAAGTAAACTGACTACCGAGCCAAATTCTACTCAGAATTTTATACCAAGCTACAAACTTTTATGGCTCAGTAGTTAGAACTTAGGAATGAAGAGCACAAAATAAGGATGGATATTATGACTCTTCAGACATTATTTATTCCCCATCTGTCATCCGTACAAGAGAAGATCAACTGAGCTACCCAACTGTCCACACAAGTAGAGGGATGCACTTTAGATGGTTCGATTTCATTGTTAGCTGATATTAATGCTCAGAATTCTTTAATGGAAAGTGTCAAGGGTGCACTTACCAATGCTCTCCATGATGCTCGTACTAAGTATAAATCTATTTTTGATCAGTTGCCCCCATCGAATGGTAACTAGTTTTGATGTTTGTCAAAAAGGGGGAGTGTACCGAGTATATACAGAGTATCTGAGTGTACAGATGAAATTGTTAGGGGCATCATGGACATCAGGGGCATGCAAATCAAGTTTTGTTCAACATATTGATAAGGGGAGTATGTATTCGAAGTATGTATTTGAATGAATGTATATACTATCATTTTAGTCACATTTTGTAAGTATATAGATTTTGTGTTATGACTTTGAAAGGAGTTTTGTCAAACATACCAAACTAATGTCAAAAAGGAAGATTGTTACTATTTACTAAGTTGTCATTATTTTTATGTCCAAAGTCATCCTATATACCCTAGTCGGTTAATACTATAGAAAGATTCAGTCGGTAAGCACTAAGGGTGTCAGTTACAGAAGAAAGGCTAGTCACCGAGATGATATATACCGAGTTGTCTACTGAGTAAATTTTCTATGTCCACCGAGTAGCAAAGAAGGTACACCGAGTTAATCTAAACGGAGTGGAAATGTGTTACCAGATTCAATGAACCTGGACACATATGTGGAAACATGTTACAAGATTTGAGAACAGGGAACCGTTATTTCATAGGGAATTGCACTTATGGATTTTGTATAATTTTGAGGAAGGTTATCCAATGAAATAATTTCTATCTTTATTCATTCAATAAAACATGTTTGTATAATCGATGTATGAACAAGATCACCACCTTAGAGATCTATATACAGAGTGATTTGAGTATCTAAGAAGTGTGAGAGGAAAAGATGGTGAGTTGAAGATAAAAATCTTGTGAAAAGATAAGATGGGATGATTGAACAGAGGTATTCAGAGGTCACATAGAAGATTTTCAGAAAATAGTTTAAGGGATAGAGAATACAGAAGAGGTCACCAAGTTGATCTATCAATTACCGAGGTATGCTATGAGCATGGTGATTTCATATTGAGCACATAGAGTTTGTTATAACATTTCAGATGTAAAGTTGCAGATATTTTGTAAAAGATTTTGATTGAATTATTTTGAGTTGTGTTAGAAACCTTTAACAGGGTAAAAGACTCTAACAAGGTCTACAAATTGTAAAGCCTTTAACCAGTACAACATTTTGTAAAAGTGTTTGTAAAAATCCTTTAGCAAGGTAGATCTAAAGATCTTGATACTCCTAAGAGAGTAAGCTATCAGAAATAGCTAAACATGTAGCTCTAACTGAGCAACCTTTATTATTGCAGTAGTGAAGTTGTGGGTGCCATCCCCACCGCAGTTTTTCTCTCTAACCAAGAGTTTCTATGTAACCAAAATATTTGTGTTATGGAGTGAAATGTGTATGGATGTAATTTCTATGATTGTGTTTTGGCTTTATATATTATGAGATCAACTATATACAGTTTATATTTTTCAGTAAGATTGGTTTTAAAGAAAAGTTTTGAAGTACTGATTCACCCCTTCCCTCTCAGTACATTAGCTTCATTGTTGGACCTAAAATCTTAATTTTGTGTATTAAAGTGTTTTTTTTTTTTGTTTTTTTTTTAATATTTGCACTCCATTTGAGTGTTTTAGCTTTAACCCTTCGAGGTTTCCTGGTGGGGCATTACAAAAACCGACTAGATTTCTCTATACAAATAATACCGATTTGATATACAAATACTTAGGAGTAGTACCAGTTTGTCTTAAATAAGATGACTAAGACAATGTGAACATATGTGTGTGTATACATCTGCCATCCATGACAACACATAAAGTCATCTATTACAAAAATCATCATCAAGCCAACAATCTCCCCCTTTGGCATTGATGGCAACACTTAGAAAATTTTACAACTTTACAGCTAAGTGTGCTTACAAAAATGGTACATATATATTTCTACTCCCCCTTAACAATACATACAAAATTTTCACAACACATACATATTTCTACTCCCCCTTTGACAACAATACCAAAATTTAAAAGTAAAATACATATATATTATATCAAAATTTGCATCAAAAACTACATATACAAAAATATAAGAGTTTTTCAAGGAGTGTTCACTACAATTTTCAAGAAAATGTCACTAAAAGTAATCTTCATCTGAGTAAAATCATTATCCCATGCTTCAAAATTTTTTTTAGTGATCTCAATAGTTGTCATAACTTGTGCAGGGAATTCTTCCATTCCATCCACTTTTCTCATCTCTGGAGTTGCCAAAACCACTTTTGCATCCTTGTATTCCCATTGTAGGATGTCCACTTTAGGTCTCAACTGGTTTTTGAGTTCCTTCAAGGATCTGAATCTCTTAGCTTGTTCACAATCATAAACATATAACCGATGTTGCAAAACATCAACTGATTTTCCAAAAGCTAAGGTTGAATCTTGTAAAGGTATGTAAGAGATACATATCCTTTCCAGTTCATCTTTTGTCTCTTCACACCTCTTCTTCAAATCAGAAAACAAAAATGAAGTGTTAGATGTATAGGCCAATATCCTTCCTCCAGTTTCAACAATAGTACTCAAAATATCTTTATTTACAGATAAAGAAATCTTCCCTTTATCAATATATGTCAATAATTAATCTCCCCTCTTCTTTCTGCAATTCTTCTCGGCTAAAGTTTGTGTAGCTTGTTCAAGAGATTTCAGTTGATTAGAAGCATCAACAACTAACTATCCAAGTTTGCCGATAGGGGTAGTCAAATTTCCAATGTCAGTCTCTGGTAAGAGACTTGATAGAATATCAACAATAGTTTGTATCGTTTTTGCTTCTTTTCTCTGCTCTTTCAATCTTTTCTTCTGA
Organism: Cryptomeria japonica; assembly: GCF_030272615.1. Classification (NCBI taxonomy): domain Eukaryota; kingdom Viridiplantae; phylum Streptophyta; class Pinopsida; order Cupressales; family Cupressaceae; genus Cryptomeria; species Cryptomeria japonica. The sequence goes on along the minus strand of NC_081411.1, from coordinate 743,530,975 downwards.
GCTCTAGATTGCATCACAGAAGCAATCTCCATAAGTTCAAATGTGCTCAATTTGTCCACATCAATTGGACCTTGTATATTGAGTGAGTCATCCTCATCATCAATATGCTGCTTCGCCTTTGCTTTTTCCTTTTCATCTATTTTCTCTACTGTCTTCTCCTCTATTTTCTCTTTCTCTTCACCCTTTTTCTTTTTAGGTTCCTCCACTTCAACCTCTTTCTTCAGTTTCTCATGTGTAGTTGTAGTAACTGGTGGAAGTTGATTATCAACATGGTGTTCTTTGTCTGGTGGTGGTTGAATATCCACACTAGATTCATTGACCGGTGCTTCAACTTCTTCCTGTGTATCAGTAATGATCGGTTGTTGTAAGGGTTCCTTAACCGGTTCAATGATATTACTAGTTGTATCAATAATGTCCTAGATTTAGTCAATATCATCTACAAAGAAAATAACTAGTGGAGAAGTAGTGTCATCCTTATGCTTAATATGATAGACAACATTCGGTGTAATAATCTCTTCTTCATCTAGCTCTGGTTGAGCTCTAGTATCTGTTTGGTCAGGTTTATTCTTATGATTCTTCATTTGCTCATGCATCCATTGAATGTTCTGGGCTATAAGATGAGTATTGTCTTTAACATATTGAGCCTTTTCACCCAATAAATTCAATCTTCTTACCTTTGAATGAAACTGTCCTTTGAAATTATCAAGCAATGCTAATAATTCATCTCTAGGTAACTTAGGAAAATATTGAATAAAAACTCTATGAATACTTTCTTGATCCTGTTCTACAGCCATTTTCCATTTATTTGCAAGAATAGAATACAAAGAATCAAAAATATCTTTTTCAATATCCTGAGGCAATCGATTGTATTGACACAAATGGTTGATTACCTCTTGAACAATTTGTTGTTTATGTTCATCATCAAACAAATCAAAATATTCTTTCACATTATCAAACTTATTCATCCCTAATGTTTTTACTGTTCTCTCAAAATCAGTTATAGGCTTTAATGTTATTAAATTAATAGGAATAATTTTCTTTGAAATGTCTCCTACTGGTTTGGCTTTCTTACCAGTCACTTTCATCTTCTTTGGTTCCTCTTCATTGTCAATATCCTCAGATTCTGCTTGAAGAATTAGACTTCTACCTATCTTCTTCATTGTTGTCTGCTTCTTTGCATATACTTTGGGTGCTAGTTCCTTTTTGAATTGAACACTTCTTGTTACCCTTGTACCAATAGTCACTGAAGGTGCTTGCTCAAATTTCTTCTTCTTCTTCTTCTTCTTCTCTTTGGCACTATGGTGCAGGAGCACCTAGTCATGCTTCACTCTCCATTTTTTTGGTATTTTTCATTCTTAAGTGTCTTGTTAGTTTTGAAATGTTGTCATAAGTTGTTTTTAGTCATTTCATTAGTTTTTGGTCCCATTTTGTGCTTGATAGATCAAGTTTTGCTTCTTAGGGCTTGAATTGTCAATTTTGTGCTTCTAGGCCAAATAAGGCTAAAAAGTGGAAAATCACCTTATAGGCTTAGCCATGCTTTGGAAAGAATTGAAAAATGTTTAGAAAGTGTTTTTAGTCATTCCTAGGTGATTTTGGAAGGTTGGTTGAGTTAGGTTGCTCAAATTGTCACTTGGAGCAACAAAAGTTGTCATTTTGGACACTTTTTATAAACAAAAGACAAATAAATGCCTTATGTCTATAATAGACTTGATAACCACTTTAAAATGCTATATATATTCCTCCCTCTTCTTGGTATAGGGTTGGCTTTTGTACTTTCTATCATAATTAATCAAAAGGGCAGCAATTTTCTGATTTCTCTCATGTTTTGGGCTTCATTTGTACAACAGTCTGTACTGTAGCTTATCATTTCTATACTATACCTTTTGGGAAGTGATCTTGGTGTATATTCAATGCACTTTATGTAATTTCTTTGTAGGTTGTGCATTTGGAAGTTGGTTTTGTAAAATTGTTTCATTTTTGCTCTCTGGCTGCCCTGTCAAGGGTTTTGGCCTCCAAAATGCATCAACTTGTCTAAATCTAGGTTTGGGCTCCCATGGATGGACTTAGACAATTTTTATTTCTCATGTACAGTGTAAATAATTCATCTTTTGTCCAGGCTTGTGCAAAGGAAGTGTTTTTGAGTTCATGCTAGGCAAGTTGGAGATGGACTTGGCTAGTAAATTTGAAAAAGACTCAAATAAGTTTGTGCTCAAAGGTCAATTGAGTGAAAAAAATTAAGGCAGAGGTCTGCCCTAGTCTCCTTGGAGTTTTGGATGTATTTGGAGCTCCAAATAGTGTTTATTTTACCTTGAAATTGAGTCAAGTTGTGGTTGGCAGCAAGTACCCAGTTTTGGGGAATTTAATGACTTTTGGATCTAAACTTGCTTTGTGAACATGTCCATGCCTTGGAATCTTGTGGCAGGTGTTGATAAAGTGTTTTTAGGTTATTTCATACCTTGGTGAAGGTTACCATGTTGTTCTAACCCTTCAAAGTGCAGTAAAAATAGTGAATTTGATAGTGATAGTGCATTTAACAGTCATTTTATTGTTGTGTAGCAAGTGTTTGATGAAATGTCATGTAGGGCAGAGTTGGAGTATTGTTCTAAATGATGGGGTAGAGGTTCTACAATAATTTAGAATCTTGGTTTGTGGTGTAAGAGTGAGTTAATTTGTTACATGAGTAAAACCCTCTCAAAACCCTCCTTTCTTGCCTAAAATTATGGACAATCATTAAACCACCTTCTCAAGAGCCAAGACCTCAAAAATATTTGAGTTTGGACATTTTAGACACCTTCCAAATTAGGTTCCAAGGTTGGTTTAGCCATTGTTTCCCTATGCAAGAAAAATCCACCCAATTAGGCCTCCACGGGCTAGTAGTCTTTTAGCCCTATTTTACTAAAAAGTGAACCCGGTTGCCTTGATGATGTTAGAACCTTCCAAAATCTTGAAGGAAAGTTGAAATACACCTAATGGGCCTAATTAAAACAATAATGATAGTCAAGACACCATTTTTGGGGTGTGGACCTATGGTGGAGGATTTGAGTAACTTTGAGGAATAGAAGCTTGAACAAAGTTGTATAACACACAATAGGGCAGTTGTTTGAGGAGAGGTGTGGGTGTTGAAGTTTGATATTGCCAAACACTAAATGAACACAAAATAAAAGCATATCCTTGGGTCCACTTGACAAATTAAACCAATTTAGGCTTATTGAGTAACTTCTCACTCAATCTCCCTATCATAGTGGTATCAGAGCCTGAGTAAGATTCGGTTGAAAAGAGAAAACAAATTGACTTAGGATCAATAGAATCCTTAGAAGAAAACATGGTGACTAATGCTGAGTTAGCCAAGAAGGCCGAAGACCAAGAAGAAGAGAATAGAGCACTCAGAGAGAGGTTGGAGCAGCTAGTAACAAAACTAGTTGAAATTGAAGTTAAGACTGAAGAAGTCCATGATAAGGTTGGAGATAAGGGCAAAATGGTGGCAATAGAAGATGAGGTTCCATACCTGACCCTGTTCTTGAGCAAGAACCATTCTTAAAGGATTTGAGAGCCATGAGTGGTAAAACCTTAGAGGGAGTGGCTCTTTTCAATGGAAAGATGGATCCAGATGCTCTCATAGAATGGATTGAAGGCCTAGAAAACCATTTTGAATGTGATGGAATAATTGAAGCATAAAAGGTTAAAGTAGTAAAATCAAGGTTGAGAGGGGCAGCCTTAACTTGGTGGAAGTTCATCCAAGAGGAAAGGGTGAAAGAGGGTAAGCAACCAATAGCCACTTGGAAAGCAATGGTAACCAAAATTAGAGAAACTTATCTTCTTGAAGACTATGAAATCCAACTACATAGGAAAAGACAAAACTTGAGGCAAAAAGACTTAGATGTCAGTAGCTACACTGAAGAATTTCAAAAACCATGCATGAGAACCAAGGTAGTAGAGGATGAGAGTATAAAAATAGCAAGGTATTTGAATGGGCTGAGATGGAACATACAAGAAGAGATCAGTTTGTTATGTCCACAAACAGTTCACAAGTGTTATCAACTAGCACTCAAAGTGGAAGAGAAGAATAAGAAAAAGCAATAACAAAGAACATAGGAAGAGGTAGGGGTAGAGATGGTAGAGGCTATAGAGGAAGTTTTGGTGGAAGAGGAGATCAAAGGTCCCAAGGTCCCAAGGAGAATCCAAACTTATTGAGCAAAGTGGGGATTCATATAACAAGAGAAGCTATAGAGGAAGGGGATGTATCAACCCAGGTAGAGGTAGATCTAGTGGACCAGGAAGAGGGTCCTTCTTCTCCACCATGAAATGCTACAATTGTCAAAACTTGGGGCACCCTGCCTACATATGTCCAAAGAAACCCACTTCATTAGAAGGAGGTGAAAGAAAAGTTAATTATGTGCAAGAAAGTGTAGCAAGTAGAAAAGCTAATGAAGTGAGCCTACCATCAGAAGATGGTGAGAGTTTGATGATGAGAAGAGTCTTGATAAAGGAGCCAATCAAGGAGGAACCTGTTCAAAGAAGGACATTGTTTAGAATTAATTGCAAGATCATGGGAAAGGTATGCAAGGTGGTCATTGATTCTGGATCCACAGATAACATAGTTTCAAAAGAAGTAGTGAGGATACTCAAACTAGAAAGAATCCCTCACACACATACCTATAGAGTCACATGGTTGAATAGGGAGCAACATGTTCTTGTCAATGAACAAACATGTGTAGAATTTACCATAGGAGGGTATCAAGATAAGATCTTATGTCATATTCTTCCAATGGATTATTGCCATCTACTTCTTGGTAGACCTTGGCAATTTGACAGCAAAGCCATACACAATGGTGAAAATAACTCCTACTCATTTCAGAAGGATGGTATTACATACAAAATTCAGTCTATAAATGAAGAGAAAGAGGGTAGTAGTTCAAAGAATTATAATATTTTTATAGTGAATGAGAAAGAGTTTATTAACACACTTGAAGAGGGTAAAGGAGTGGGATTTGCACTCATAGTGACACCTAAGGAAGAAAAGAAGGAGAAGAAGGTTGAAATACCACAAGAAGTGTAGCAAATACTTAATAACTTTAAAGAGATTATAAGGGATGGAACACCTACAACCTTACCACCTCCTAGAGCCATTAGGCATCAGATAGAATTCATACCAGGAGCCTCTTTACCAAACAAAGCAGCCTATAAGATGACACCTGAACAAAACAAAGAAGTGGTAAGACAAGTGCAAGAACTCCTAAATCAAAATCTGATAAGAAAAAGCATAAGTCCTTGTGCAGTACCTGTCATTTTAGCACCTAAGAAAGGAGGTACATGATGATTATGCATAGTTTCAAGAGCCATTAATAGAATCACTATCAGGTATAGATTTCCTATTCCAAGGATTGAGGATTTGATGGATTGTTTGGGAGGTGCCAAGTATTTCACAAAAATTGACCTCAAGAGTTATTATCACCAGATCAGGATAAAAGAAGGTGATGAATGGAAAACAACCTTCAAAACAAATGAGGGTCTTTATGAGTGGCTAGTTATGCCATTTGGTCTTTCTAATGCCCCAAGTACATTCATGAGACTCATGAATGAAGTGTTGCATGATTTCATTGGTAAATTTGTAGTGGTGTACTTAGATGACATTCTAATTTTCAGTAAAACTCAAGAAGAGAATTTGCAGCATCTTAGAATTGTTTTAAACAAATTGTATGATGAACAACTGACAATCAATTTGGAAAAGTGTGAATTTATGAAACAGGAATTGGTTTATCTTGGCTTTGTGATCTCAGGTGGAGATTTGAAAATGGATAAAACCAAGGTGGAAGCCATCACAAATTGGCCTACACCCAAAACAACAAGTGATGTCCGAAGTTTTCATGGCTTGGCACAGTTCTACAAGAATTTCATCAGAGGATTTAGTGAAATTTGTGCACCAATGCTTGATACTATAAAAGGTGGAGCTAAGGTAAAGTTTCAATGGACAAATTCAACAAATAAGGGGTTTGAGATTTTGAAAACCAAGGTTGCTTCTCAACCAGTGCTTATACTAACTAGTTCTTATACTTCCTAGTTTTGACAAGTTATTTACTATTGAATGTGATGCTAGTAATATTGTAGTAGGTGCAATGTTGAGTCTGGATAATAGACGTATAGCTTTCTTGAGTGAAAAGTTGAATGATGCTAAAAAGAAGTACTCTTCCTATGATTTGGAACTCTATGCTTTAGTTCAATCACTTAGAAAGTGGAGACATTATTTCCTTCCAAAGGAGTTTTTTATTTATACAGATAATCAAGCTTTGAGTTTCTTGAATTCACAAGATAAGTTAAATCATAGGCATGTTAAATGGGTTGAGTACTTACAATCGTACACTTTTACTCTTAAGCACAAGAAAGGGCAATGCAATAAAGTAGCAGATGCTTTGAGTAGAAGACTTCTAATAGTGTAGGAAGTACAGGTTCAGAGTAATGGCATAGAATGCTTCAAAGGAATGTATCCCGATGATGAAGATTTTGCAGCCATCTATAAGGTTTGCCAAGCATTTGATAATTCTTTTCATAGTGAATATTCTGATTATACTTTGCAAAATGGTTTGTTTTTTTAAGGTGGGTAGCTATGTGCTCCGAAAAGCTCAATGAGGGAGAATCTGATTCAAGAAAAGCACAATGGGTGTTTGAGTGGCCATTTTGGTCTTAACAAGACATTGGAGTTGGTGCAACATTTCTATTTTTGGCCTAAAATGCAACGAGATGTCAGAAGGTATGTGGAGCAATGAATGGTTTATTAGAAAGAAAAAGTTAATACTTCTAATGCTGATCTTTATCAGCCTCTTCCAATTCTTACAAGGCCTTGGGAATGTGTTAGGATGGATTTTGTGGTAGGATTACCTAAGACTCAAGCTGGTTTTGATAGCATTTTTGTGATTGTGGATAGATTTAGTAAAATGGCACACTTTATTCCTTGCAAGACTACACATGATGCTAGTCATATAGCCTATTTGTTTTTCAAGGAAGTGATTAGAATCCATGGTTTACCTTCTAGCATTGTTTCTGATAGAGATGTTAAGTTTCTTGGCCATTTTTGGAAGACATTGTGGAAAAGATTGGGTACTAATCTTTTTTTTGGTTTAGCTTATCACCCACAGACTGATGGCCAAATTGAGGTGGTCAATAGGACTCTTGGCAACCTCTTAAGGTGTTTGACAAAGGAATATGGCCAAAGTTGGGATCAACTCATCCATCAGGTAGAATTTGCATAGAATGATAGTGTTAACAGGTCAACTGGTAAGAGTCCCTTTGAGATTATTTATAGGATGCACCCAAGGGGTGTCATGGCGTTAAGGGATCTTGGTAACATGCAAAAAAAGAGTGGTACAATAGATCACATGGCTCAATCAATGAAGGAAGTTCATAAGCAAGTGAGAAAGACTCTTCAAGATACCTCACAAAAAGTGAAAGCTAGAGTGGATTCATCAAAGAGGGATGTTCAATTTTCAGTTGGGGACTTTGTGATGGTATATTTGAACAAGTATAGATTGCAAAAGGGAGTTCCTATCAAGCTCCAAATGAGGTGGATAGGTCCTTGGAAGATATTGGCTAAGTATGGTTCTAATGCATATAAAATTGATTTGCCTATTGATCTTTCTTTGTCTCCTATTTTTAATGTTTTAGATTTGGTAGCATTAAAAGGTAAACTTCATAAGGAAGATGATAGAGTTTCAGATATTCACAAGTCACTTTAAGACCTGTCTTTGCCTCCTCCATCCATTCCTCAAGCTGAAAAGGTGTTGGACTCAAGAGTTTACAAGAGGACTCGCCATCAAGTGTACATGGAGCATCTCATCAAGTGGAAAGATAAACCACTTTCACAAGACACTTGGGTACATTAATCTAAGTTCTCTAAGTCTAGAATTCCTTCTTCTTTTCCACCTCAAGGAGTCACATGACTTCTTTGTCTTTGGGGGAGTATGCTGCAAGAGCACCTAGTCATGCTTCACTCTCCATTTTTTTGTTATTTTTAATGCTTAAATGTCTTTTTAGTTTTTAAATGTTGTCATAGGTTTTTTTTAGTCATTTCATAAGTTTTTGATCTCATTTTGTGCTTGAGATATCACGTTTTGCTTCTTAGGGCTTGGATTGTCAATTTTGTGCTTCTAGGCCAAATAAGGCTAAAAAGTGGAAAATTGCCTTATAGGCTTAACCATGAATTGGAAAGAATTGAAACATGTTTAGAAAGTGTTTTTAGTCATTCCTAGGTGATTTTGGAAGGTTGGTTGAGTTAGGTTGCTCAAATTGTCACTTGGAGCAACAAAAGTTGTCATTTTTGCTTGTAAAAGTTGTCATATTGGACACTTTTTCCAAAAAGAAGACAAAAAATGCCTTGTGTCCATACAAGATGTGATAACCAATTTAAAATTATATATATTCCTCCCTCTTCTTGGTATAGGGTTTGCTTTCGTACTTTCTATCATAATTAATCAAAAGGGCAACAATTTTCTGATTTTTCTCATGTTTTGGGCTTCATTTGTACAACACTCTATATTGTAGCTTATCATTTCCATACTATTCCTTTTGGGAAGTGATATTGGTGTATATTCAATCCACTTTATGTAATTTCTTTGTAGGTTGTGCATTTGGAAGTTGGTTTTGTAAAATTATTTCATTTTTGCTCTTTGGCTGCCCTGTCAAGGGTTTTGTCCTCAAAATGCATCAACTTGTCTAAATCCAGGTATGGGCTCCCATGGATGGACTTAGACAAGTTTTATTTCTCATTTAGAGTGTAAATAATTCATCTTTTTTCTAGGATTGTGCAAAGGAAGTGTTTTTGAGTTCATGCTAGGCAAATTGGAGATGGACTTGGCTAGTAAATTTGAAAAAGACTCAAATAAGTTTGTGCTCAGAGGTCAATTGAGTGAAAAAACTTAAGGAAGAGGTCTGCCCTAGTATCCTTGGAGTTTTGGATGCATTTTTAGCTCCAAACAATGTTTATTTTACCTTGAAATTGAGTCAAGTTGTGGCTAGCAACAAGTACCCAGTTTTGGGGAATTTAATGACTTTTGGATCTAAACTTGCTTTGTGAACATGTTCATGCCTTGGAATCTTGTGGAAGGTGTTGAAAAAGTGTTTTTAGGTTATTTCATACCTTTTTGAAGGTTACCATGTTGTTCTAACCCTTCAAAGTGCAGTAAAAATAGTGAATTTGACAATGACAGTGCATTTAACAGTCATTTTATTGTTGCATAGCAAGTGTTTGATGAAATTTCATTCATGGAAGCATTGGAGTATTGTTATAAATTATGGGGAAAAGGTTCTATAATAATTTAGAAGCTTTTTTTGTGGTGTAAGAGCGAGTTCCTTTGTTACATGAGTAAAACCCTCTCAAAACCCTCCTTTCTTGCCTAAAATTGTGGACAGTCATTAAACCACCTTCTCAGGAGCTAAGACCTCAAAAATATTTGATTTTGGACCTTGTAGACACCTTCAAAACTAGGTTCCAAGGTTTTTTTAGCCATCATTTCCCTATGCAAGCAAAATCCACCCAATTAGGCCTCCACGGGCTAGTAGTCTTTTAGCCTTGTTTTACTAAAAAGTGAACCTGGTTGCCTTGATGATGTTAGAACCTTCGAAACTCTTGAAGGAATTTTGAAATACACCTAATGGGCCTAATGAAATCAATAATGACATTCAAAACACCATTTTTGGGGTGTGGACCTATGGTGGAGGATTTGAGTAACTTTGAGGAATAGAAGCTTGAACAAAGTTGTATAACACACAATAGGGCAGTTGTTTGAGGAGAGGTATGGGTGTTGAAGTTTTATGTTTCTAAACACTAATTGAACAAAAAATAAAATCATATCCTTGGTTCCACTTGACAAATTAAACCAATTTAGGCTCATTGAGTAACTTCTCACTCAATCTCCCTATCACACTACTGGGCTGAGCAAGTGCAATCCTCTCCTGGTATGTTCCTAGTCTTTTCTTCTTCTTATCCTTGGGAGATGCCAAAAGGTTGTTTGAATAACTGATTAATAAGTTATAGTTGAATTCATAACTCATTTCTTCCATCTCATGTTCCCTGGGTTCAACGGCCTCCATAAGATAAAAGTTTGTGGTAACTGTGAAACAGATGTCTTTTGCAAAGTGTTTTGCCACATCTTCAAGTAGCCTTAACCTCATGCTCGTCTTCTTTTGGAACTCATTAAAATATTTTTTCATGGCAACAAGAAATGTTTTCTTTACAACCTTAATATTGTTCTTTATATGTGTTGTAATCAGTATGTCCTTCAACCATTGACTGTCACCAATTTCTGGTAGGAAATTCTGAAAATAGAAGAATAGATCAATCAATAGTTGACCATAGTTGAACTTTTGAATGTTGTCTTTCTTAATTGATTTTAAGTTCAACATCAATTGGGACCTCATTGCCTCACACAAGTCATAATCTGTATTCTCTACAATCATCTTGTAGGCTGCATGAACAACAGTAGATTGCACACTGTTCAACCTACCAGAATGGAATATCCTATAACCAATGACCATAGTTGTAAATCTGACTGCTTGGTCTACAATGTTGTTAACCAAAAATGCATGACCACCAGTGGTGGTATTAGTCAGTGAAATCATAGTTCTTTTGAAATTGTCCTCAACTTTGGTACTTCACCGGTTTGTCAAATACTAGTAACTACATGAATTGCTTTCTTTTGTGATTATGTGCGACATGTCAAGATACATATTCTCTCCATGCACACGACTAAGGATTATCCTAACAAACTCTTCCTCAAAATCTTCAAGAAAATATGTCATATTGTGAAAACCCTTTTCATAAACCCTAATAAATTCAGGTTTGATTTTTCCACTTTTATCACACAAATATTTGAGTTGTGAATAGATTGACAATGATCCTAGGTCCTCAATTTTACAATCTATATAACTAGATAAATCTCCTTTAATCATAAAACCATCACGAACTTGAGAGAATGGATTATATGATTCTATTTTTTCTGATTCCGTAGACTCCATAGCTTCAACAGTAATCATAAGTCTTTCTGCTTGCTTAGACGATGATGCCATTCTAGATAATCTTTATTTGAGAGTGATTAACAAAATAATACCTTATTCCCTTCGCGTTGGTAGGGTTTTTGGTTGGTCTCTCAAATACACACCCATTTTTCCTTCTCTAATCTTCAAATTTGATTCAAATTTCGATCCACCACAAAAATTCATTCACAATCAGCTAGCAATTCTCTTTTTTCACTCTGCAGGTGCTCAAAAATTCTTCTTTGAATGCAATTACGGTAAAAATAACTTAGTAAAAATTTCTTTTATAAACTTACCCACTGCATTAATTGTACAATTGATAGGGTAACAAACCCTAATACACCGCTTAACAAAACTCACCTATACTGATAGGTATATAACCGGTTAGTAATCCTTTACAAAATTGATAGACAATGATATAAAAAATTCTCACAAAACAATTCAAAATGAAAAATTCTCTTACCATACACTCTTAAAGGGGTATGAAAGTAGATTTACTGCTATGCTCCCCTTAGGCTTGTTGAAAATCTTAGTTCACCGATGCAGGATTCTCCACACTAGGTGAAGAGATAGATTCTTCTGTTGGCTTGCTGTCACTCTTCTTCTTCTAGATTATGTTCATCTCTGCTCTGATTTCCTCAACATCGACCTTTTGCTTACCTTTCTAATCTTCATAATGGTTAATCGGTTTGGTCTTCCTGGTTCTACAAAACTTTACCATGTGTTACGGTTTGTGTCAATGATAGTAGGCCATCCCAGATAATCTCCAAGGTCATGCATTACCTCTTCCAGTTCTCCTTCTACAATTCATAGCCACCTGTCCATAATTATTGCAAATGGTGCAAATCACATTTGTTACCTTTTCCATTTCATATGGACTAAACCAGTTGACATAGGGTTTTTGCCAGTTCATGTTTCCTTGGTTGTCATAGGTCCTTCTCCAATCACCGATAGATCTTGGATTCATGTGAGGTGCCAAATTGTTTTCTCCATATCTGCATTCAACTGATCTATGTCCATACATGTTGCATGTGAAACAATGACCTTCAAATCTTCTAGATGCATATCTAGCATTAGTATTATAGCTTGTATTCTCTTTAGGTTTGCTTCTACACACATTAGTAGTATGTCTAGGTTTGTGACAAACAAAGCAAACAGGTTTGAAAGCTTTCTTATCGGTAGGCTTCTTATCCTAGGAGCAGTTTTACCTTTGTGCATGTTGCTCTTGGTACGGGAAGATTCTCCTTTCTTAGATGTATTGAAACCTAGTCCAGATGTGTCACCTTTCATCCTCTGAGATTGGATCTGCTCATCTAGCATAGAAGAACTCTTACTGAAATTTTTGAGCTTTCCATTAGCCTCAGTAAGCTCTTTGGTAAGATCTTCATTGTGCTTTGTCAGAGTCTCTCTTAGAGATATTACCATTTCAAGATCTACCTATAGTGCTTCTTTCTCTTCCTTCTCATGCCAATGCTCATGCAAAGTTGCATTCTCCTATTTGATTTTAACAATCTCATGATCTCTCTCTTTGATTAGGTCTTTGGCTTCCCTTCTTGCTTCAAGCTCTTGACTCATGTGGATTGCTAGGGCTTCAAGCTCTCTCCTCATATTTAGCTTTTCACTATTCAGTTTTTCCACTTCTTCAAGCAATGCATCAATATTAGCCTCATCTGAAGAACTATTATCAGAAATCTCTAATAGTTGCCTAGTCAGCTCTCTCCTTTTAACTTGTGAAGCTTTAAATCTGACCCTTAGAGTTTTAAGCTCTTCCTTGGTTGCATCAAGCACTCTATCCATCTCTAAACAACTCATGTCCCTCATAGTGGCTTTAGGGTTTCCTTCCAAGCAATTGCCTTAAGGAAGTTAGGATATGATACCAATTGATAGACTTATAAAGCACTGAGAGGGGGGGAATTAGTGACAACAATAACAATATCACTTTAAACATAGACTAGTAAAGACAGTTAACCATTTTACTTAATAATATGCATGCAATCCAAAATTATATTAAATCATCTACAACAAGTAAGTCATCCACCATAACACAAGTGTTTATACATGGAAAACCCAACTAGGAAAAACCATGGTGAGATGGGACTCACAAGTTAACTATCTGCAGTAATAGGTAACTGACCAGTTAAGGTCTACAAAGTGCTCTGCTAGGAGTGAATCCCGTTAAAGATCCCAAAAGATCTATTAGGAACTATACCCTATTAAAGGTAGTACCTGGTTAGGAGTAACCTCGATAGAGGATTTCAAACCCAAACTAATAGATCACCTGGTTAGAGGATTTGTACAATGAATCTTATTAGAGCTTACCCATTTAGGGGATTTAATTATTGTAGTGATTAGAAAACAATAGGTGGTGTGATCTAAAAATAGGACATCTTGCTTGTATAGATCCTCTTCAACTCACTTAATATTGCATCACCGACATACTCTGCAACTCCGTTGATAAATAGCATCAACACATCACTTGTATCTCGCATAATAAAAATAGTTCATCACAATGTCATTATATATACATTAGATTTTAAGTTGGCTCAGGAATCTCATCACAATTTCCTAGGTCCAGTGTATCTAGACAATCTGGCATAACACATCATAGATTACCGTCAAATCTATTGGTTAGGGATAACTCATCACACCCAATGATAACTCATCACACAATCAGTAAAACCAGTTGGAACACCGATACCGGTTAAGAGTTAACCTCTTCCAACTCATAGACCGATTGTCCTCCATTTGATTCCTTGTTGATCTCTGTTGTATCTCCAAACTGGTGTCGGTGAGAATAACAAGGATCAATTGTCATTCCTGCATGTACTGGTTGTCTACATATACCAGTTAGACACCTTCAAAACTGATTGGACTTCTCTATACAAATAATGATCATTTTCAATACAAAGACTTAGGAGTAGTACCAGTTTGTCTTAACTAAGATGACTAAGACAATGTGAACATATGTGTGTGTATACATGTGCCATCAATGACAACACATAAAGTCATCTATTACAAAAATCATCATCAAGCCAATAGTTAGGCTATACTGGTTAGTCTAGATGACTTAGATGACCAAAAAAACATGGTTGCCATCAATGACAACACAAATAAAGTCATCAATCAACCTATTATAAGAATATCATCATCATCAAGCCAATAGAAGGAGCCCAGAGTGATGTAGTTTCGTAATTGATTAATGTGCTTCATGAGATTCTTGGTCGTTTAAGACTGAGACAGGAGGAGAATCAGTAGGAGGAGTCGCATCATTCTTGTCATCAAGAGAGAGTGATCATGTTCACCTTGGAGGAAAGTTAATGCAGTTCTAGATTAGGATGCTATTGCAGTGAGTCACATGAAAGATCTTCTTAGGTCTCGTCCTCCCACTTTTGATGCTTCTAGCAGTGGTATGGAGGCAGAGTCCTTATTATTGGATTTGGGTAGGTGTTTTTTTACACACCTATATAGCAGTAAGACCAAGTCTAGGTGTGTGATTATGCATCTTCATGACTTTGCTTATACTTGGTGCTGTATGGAGGAGCAGAAGACGCATTTGGACATTGTGACAGTTTCATGGGAGTTGCTTCTTGAGTGGTTTTGTGCTCATTGCTTGTCAGATCTTTGGAGATAGAGGAAGGCAGATGAGTTTCATGATTTGAGGCAACAAAATATGATAGTTGAGTAGTATGAGCATAAATTCTTTGAACTTAAGTAGCCCAGTGCACCTCCAATTAGTAGAGGTTTTGTTAGGAGAGATTGCTTCTTTTGTGGTCAACTAGGCCATATTGTGATACACCGATCTTAGAAATCCACACAGATGTCAAGACAGAGGCCAATTGCTTCAGAGCCCATTGTAGGTGATGCAGGGAGATCTCATTGCATATTTAAAGTGGTTGATAACCATTAGGCTGAGTACTAGGCTACAGTTGTTGTGACAATGTGTGCGATAGGTGGTATCTCTTGGTTAGTATTATTTGATTTAGGTGCTTCAGATTCTTTAATTTCTCCATTTGTAGTAGAGTGATGAGTGCTTACTATGGCAAAGCAAGATGATAGGTGGCAGGTTGAGTTGGCTATGAGGTCCAAGGTGGTAGTGGATTCCTTTGTGCATGGTTGTGTGTTGGATTTGAGAGTATGAACTACCTTAGTGGATCTTCATGTTCTCTCTTTGGGGTCTTATGGTGTTGTGTTGGGTATGGATTGGCTTGAGGCTCATCATGATAAGATTGATTAGCATGCTAAGAGGGTGCAGTGTCTTAATGACAGTGGGAAGAATGTGGATCCCTAAATCCCTTGTGCAAGCAATGCACTCCAAGGAACCACAAAAGCATGAAAAATCAAAAACCATGTGGATCCCTAAGCGGCTCCTTGAAGTGCAAAAGCCTAAAGAAACATCCCACTTGGCATCTAAAATTTCTATTCCTCCATCCAACCCTCTCAAATTTGTTCCTCCATCACCTTCTTCATCCATTTTGGGCCCTTATGTCCCAGAATCACTATCCTTTCCTCCATCCAAATCTCACAATCTGAAACCCACTCTTCCTCCATCAGTCCATCACCCCTCAAGGTGTGTGCCAATGTTGATCTTGCCAACATTTCCATCCATTGAAGCCCAATTCTTCCAATACCCTATCCATTATCCAATTCATATTTTCCATCCTTCGATCCCTTTGGTCCAATCCTTTGCATAAATCCTTGCCTTAGTTTCATCTCATTTTCCATGTCCTTATCCTACCAACGTCTTTGAGCATACTTTTAAAGGTCATGGTCCATTTTTTTTTTTTTTCAAGGCTACTACCCAAACAAAAGATGCTTGAGTCATTCTTCCATCCCCTATCATGTGTCTATCTTCTATTGAAAAAGTCAAAAAAGTAAAAAAAAGTGAAAAAAAAAAAGACAAAAGAAAAAAAAAAAAGTAAAGCAAAAATAATTCATCCACTGGTGAAAACCTGGCAAACAGGTGCCTTGGGCAAGTACCATGATGAAAACCTGGCAAACAGGCATCATGCATAATCTATGAACTTCTTGCACACCACACTTGGGGGTAGGTTTCCTCCTTCATATCCTATTGCCCTTCATTATCCTATCGAACCCCTGTCATTACCCTTCATTATCCTATTGTCCCTCATGTCCATTTCTTTTTTCCACCTTTGATCTTGACAAGGCTGAGGATCATCATGAGCATCATGCATCTTGTTTGCAGCTTTTAGTCCATCATAGCTTTTGGTCTTTATCCATTTGCTTATTAAAACCTTTCATCCATATTCCCTGTCTTATTGCAACTTTCTGCCACTATCCCATATAATATCCCGACCTTCAGTCCATGTCCCTTATCCATTCTTGGTCTTGCTTATCCTATCCATATCTTATCACTATCCATACACTCTTTTTCATTCCTTGATCTTGATCTGACATAAGGACGCAAAATTTAAACATGGTTTCACAAACCTCTTGACATGTCCCTCATACCATGTTCCTACTTTACATTGTCATATCCAGTCTCTTGTCCCATCATGCCATAGCCCTTGGAAATTGCATCTGTATTGTCTCCATAATAAAAGTCCTTTGTCTTCCTTCTATCCACCATCATTTCAGAGAGCCTATTTATTCACTTGTCATATTCCTTGCCTTGCTAGACATTGGGGGCAAAATCATAAAAATTGAAAAATGTCTTGAAAAAATCCCTAAAAATCATATAATGTCCTGAAATAATTCAAAAAAATCAAATAATGTCCTGAATAAAAAAAAAAAAATTGAAAAATGTCTTGAAATAATTCAAAAAAAAAAATGTTTTGAAAAAAAAAAAAAATCTCTAAAAAGTCAAATAAAGTCCTGAAAAAACAAACAAAAAATTGTAAAATCTCGAAAAGAAAAACATAAAAATATCCCCTTTGTGCATAAGACAAATCACTGAGTATACATCCAATGACACGCAATCCAACATTGTGCTTTAATCAAATCACGCTTAAACAGATGAACTTTTTCTATCAAACCAAGACATTCAAATTGATCAAAATTGTCATATCAATCAACCTCAATATCATTTGTCCTTGTCTCTACTATCATGTGTCTTATACAGGGTGTGGTATACTCGAAACCAGACTGTGTCCTATCTTAGATGGGGTACCGCATTCCCTGAAACCAGACAGAATGATCATCCTATCAACACTTTCAACTTTTAACAATGAAGATCAAGATGTTTGTTTGATTTGTTGGAATTTGTGCATCTTATCTTTTTTTTTATTTATCTTCGATCATGTTCCTATGTTTCTCGATGATGTCACTGAGTGATTTAGAGTGACTGGGATGGTTCATGGTCTCTTTCTTTTTTGTTGTGATTGTTGTTTGTTTGCAATGTGTCTATCTTTTGCAAAAATGGGTTGCATTTCAGCTCTGGCCTTCAATGCCATGATGCTACGCATCTGTTTTGCTACATTAAAATAAAGGTTCTCACCTACAAAGTGCATTACTGAAAGCAAGTTTTCCTTCATCTCTAATTGTCCTCTGTCTAATTTCTTCTTACTAACCTTTCTTCTATCAGTCTTGGCAGTCCGTTCGATCCTATCATTTTTATCGATCAATTGGCCTCTTTTCTGCATGTTTCCGGCCAATTCCTCGAGGGGGCATGCATATGTCATTGTCATTGTCTGGGGCATTTTCATTACTATTCTTTGAAATAACGCTTAAAATCGCATTGTCTCAAAGAGGGGCAAAATGTAGACACCTAAAAATGGTCAACACTTGCGGAGTCATACTTTAACATGTACGCATTGCCTCATTTTAGGTTTTTGCGTCGCATTAACATTTCTCCTATGTCGCGCACTTGGTTTTTATCATTTGCGAGCATCGAGTCATTCTTATACATTCTTCATTCATCTTGCTCTCAAATTTGGTCTTGTCGATGACACTATCCAGTCATGATTTTGATCGATCTTATCCTGTCGCATCAATGTGCGTGCTCATTTGTCATCATTTTGGACACCGTCAATCCTAATTAGGGTTTTGTCCTCTTATCAATCTTATCATCTGGCGATCGATTTTTCATTGATCATTGTTATGTTCGATCTTGTCATTTTATGATCAATTTGTCATTTGTCATTTTCAATCTTGTCGTCTTGCAATCTATTTTGTCATCGATTCTTGTCCTCTTGTCAATCTTGTCATTTTGCGATCAATTTGTCATCGATCATTGTTTGTCTCAATTATGTCAATTTGGATCAATTAGTCATTGTTCCTCGTCAATTGGCGCATTTATCAATCAAATCATTTATCACATTGGTCCTTTGTTAATCAGAATCATGATCGAGTCAATTATCTTTCATCAAGACTTAATTGTCATCCTTGCATTGCTAATTCATCTTCTAGGGTTTCGTGATTTAATCATTTAACCCTGTTTGCCTTTTCTCCCTCTAGGTTAAATGAATTATTTATTTATCCTAAGTCTTCTTGTCACAATTAAATATTTATTTAATTGGCTAATTAATTCCCTCTCTTTATGTGAATTGATTAATAAATGAAAAATTATTAATTAATTCACTAATTCCTAATTTCCTCTTTTTCTAATTTTCTAATTTTCTAAATTCCTAATTTCATTTCTCTCCTATTTTTCTCCTAACTTCATGGGAATGACATAGAAATTTGTCATAATTTGTCATAATTGACAATCAATCAATTTTTGACATAGAAATTTGTCATAAATTATCAATCAATCAATTTTGCATAGCAAGTGCATAATTTGTCATAATTGACATAATTGATTTGCAATTTCCATTTGAATCTCTTCATGCTAATTTGATCATTTCTCCAATTTGTCTATAAATTGGATGAATTTCTTCAATCTCAATCTAATAATCGCTTGTTTTGAATTACTTTGTCAAATCAATCACGCTTCGAGTACTCTTGAGCAATCATCTTGTCTACTTGCTTTCATATCATGATCATGCACTAGTAGGTGAGATCCACAACAAAGCTATTTGGAGAAGAAAGAAGGACAATGGAGCCGCATGAAGGAAGCATTTAGATTTATATTTGGTTTGCATAGTCTTTAGTTTTGAATGTTTCATTTTCATGTCTTTGTTGAGTGTGTTTAGGATAGATCATTGCAATCTGCTTTTGTGATTGAGCTAATATTGATATTTGCTTTGATGATTTCCAGATTCCTATGCTACAATTATATTAGTGGCTTATTACTTATTAATTGCCCTTGGTTTATTTATTGGTGGCTCTAGTTTATTTGTTCATTTGACTTTATATTATTAAGTAATATCTCTTGTTACTGCATATGGGTAAATATATATTATATAACTTACCTACCCTTTATGATTATTGGCTAAATCCTTGGAAAAACCAAATGCCATATCTGGGCATGATAGGTAGATTATATAGTATTTTGGAATATTTTGATTGGCTAGATTTTTTGCTATGTTTTGAATGCAAATTTTCTTTATTCGGCCGCCTCTACATTTTGTCGGGTTAGCATTTTTGCAGTTTCTTCTGCGTTTTGATTTCTTGGCTGAAGATTTTGGTTGTTTGTCTTGCTTGGATTTGGATTGTGGATTGCGCTTCATCAACTTTATTTTTCCATTACTTCTATTATCCAGGTTGGTTGATCTTTGCCTCTGTAATTTTATTTTCCAGAAAAGATTGTCTGCATTGTGTTTGTTGGAAAGATTGTCTTCAAGAATTTTGGGGAACTCTTGAATATAAATTTATAATATAGTTAAATTATCATATGGATTTTGAGAAAATATTTATATGATTAATGTGCATAGTTTTTGTGTAATGTCTTGCTTGGTTTCTAGTGTTGTTTATGAGTTTGTATATTTTGTGGATTCCTCTTCTGAGTTGCTCTGTGTGAGTTGGATTACAATGTATCAGTTTTGTATTTTATTTGTTTTCCCTTGAACATAGGAAGAGATATGTTCTTGATATCTATGAGTTGTTTTTCTCGACTCTGTTGGAAGCTTGTTTTTGAGAATTCAATTTACCTCCATGTATTGGTTTCATTCTTTGTTTTAAGTGTTCCTTTCAATTCTTCTAGACTTGGCATCTTTATTGTTAATGATTTCGGCTTCTATTAAAGTCCTTGTGATTTATTTTACCTTATCATATTTTTCCAATCTTCGCGTTCTAATTTTTTGGGTGATTGCATTGTTTTAACATATGCGCTAATGTTTTTATTGAAAGCGCTCTTTAATTTTATGAATGCACTAAACTATTTATTGAAAGAGCTACTATATGTAACAAACACACTAGTATAATTTGTATGCACTAAAGCTTGTGGAAAAAGCATTGTTTCATGTTATGAATGTGCTATACAGTTATGTATATGCACCATTCTATTGGGTAAAAGCACTGCACTAATGGGTGTATGCGCTAATTTTCACTATTGATATGTTTTTTTATGGTTTTGGAGTTCTGAGTTTATTTTATCAGTTTTGTTTTCATACCAAAGGCTTGTGATAATGTTTTCTAAGATTTTTCAGTACTGTATATGTTCAGATTTGACTATTCTATTGTATTATGTCTCTGACAAGTTGATTTGGCCTTGTCATAGAGGTTGCTTTGATACTGCAGTAAGTAGAGATTCCTTTCCATTGAGGTTATCATTCATAATTTGCTCCAGTGAGTTGATGAGCCTCATTGTTGAGGGTTTATTTGTATATGTGGCTAATTTGGATGGTTTTGGTGTAGAGGCACCTCATGACTAATATAATCAGGGCCAAGAAAACGAATGCCTAAAGGTCACACATGCATAATAATGTGATCTCTTAATCTATGTAAGGGGATAGTTTAGTTTGTTTGAACTTTGTAATAAACCCCACTCTATTACCCAATGACATTGATTTGGCAAGTTGATAAGCCACCATGGGCATATGGGCCTAGGGGTATTTAGTTGAGTATTTTATAGGTGTTTGTGTTGGAGATGTCTTAGGAAGGTTTAAGACATGTTTCAACAACTCTAAAGCCTACGGAATTAACATGTGTCTAAGTTGCTAAACCATGACAACTTTTGGTTACAAAGAGCAACTTCTTCCCAATGGTCACAAAAGTTCAAAAGTTGGTTGATAACCATTGAGAAAGGCATAAAATTTTGTTTCCAATCATCATTGGGAGGAGAGAAGAGTTTTGTAAACAATTGGCATCATTGAAACAATAAAATACTGAGAATTTCCTGCAATTTTGTTATTCTAAATGGTGTACCCTATTGTACGGACATTTTTGAATTAGAAAAATAATGGTATTTTATAGAGTGGCCAATCACATTTCATATGCATCAAGTCTAAGGTCTTAATTCACTAGGACAAGGGAGAAACCGACAATTTTCTGGAAGTGGTCTAGATTTGACAGTTTTACCTAGGGTTTCACAAAGAAATGGTCTAATCTTGCATATCCTTCATTGGTGGTCCACGGCTCTAGAGGAGATGAAACTAAGGCCAATTTTTTAAAATATTTTGGTAGCCTTTTGCAGGTTAGGACCGGTTGGAGGTAAGGGTTTGATGCATTAAAGTGGGCAACTCCATGTGGTCATCGTGCAAGTTCAAACAAATAGGTTCCACATCAGGTGTTAGGGGTTTGATCACTATCTAAAACTTAGGAATTGATGGTTTTACCATGTCCTAATATTTTTAATTGTGTTGTTTTGACAATATAGGGCTTGTTCCTACTCTCTCTTTTGTAAAATAGGTCTAATTGGGGCTATTAGGTCTCCTAACCAAGATAGGGTTTGGACCCTTGTATTCCCAAACTATTGGAACCCTTTGGATATGTTTTGTAACTCATTAAAGGGTATCCAAATCTGGAATTATTTCTCTAAGTCCTTTGGATAAATAAGGATTTAACTGAGGGGAACCAGCCTCGCAGGGCTACTAGGACTAGTAGGCTTTCCTCCAACAACTATCTCAAACCATTAAAAGGAACCTAAATTGGTGATTGAAAAGAGTCTTCTTGACCTAGGATACTTCAAACCAAACCCTATATAGACACTGATGAATTGGGGAGAGGATCAAATGTTGTTGGGCTATAGGGTCCTTAAGAATCACTAGAAGTCCTTGTGAAGCATTCAAGGGAAGTGACCTTCTGAGGAAGCATTTAGGAAGGGAATGATGTTGCTTATGTTGAATTGATCTTTCTTAACCCCTTAAAGTCATTTGTGATTTCTAGATTCCTTAGTTTTTTCTTGGACTAAAGGAACCTACTCTATACCTATACCAAGGCTCTGCATCAGGTTTTGTGCACCATATTTGGCTACTTGTTATATGAGATCTTATTGAGGCTCTTGTTTATATATTGGAATTGTTGGCATTTTCCAATTGTACTACATTGCTAATTGTACATGTTATATGGATTCTTTATTGATGTTGCATAAGAACCTCCTTGTTAATGATGTTTATTTCCTTGAGTTTTGTGTACATGACTAGGGGGACTAGGCTTTCATGTGATGGCCGAGGTCATGAGAGATAGGCTACTAGGAGGTTCCTAGTAAGCATGGTTAGATTCTAGACCACCAGGGCAGATTGAAATTTTTCCTTGATTTAAATAAGTGATAACATTAATAATTAATTAGATGGGTTGGGTAATTAGGATTCATCTAATCAAGATAATAATGGAAATGATCCCCAAGACTTAGTCCTAGGGAGGATATTTTAGGATAAGCTTGGGAAGGCCATTGCAATGGAAAGTTGATCTCCCTTGTTCTCTCATATGTTGAGATGGCTCCACATGTCTATCTAGATGATTCCCTTCTTTGTGAGGCTAGCATGTAGAGGCATGTCTATCAAGGTGGTTCCCTTCTTTGTAAGGATATCATGTGATGACACTTCACTCCTACATGTATCCTTGGTCCTTAGTTATTGATAATTCCTTGATTGTTGGTACACCTCTATGAGTTTCTATCTTTTATGATTAGCCATGTGTTGTGTTGGCTTATGCTTGAATTTTCTCTTATTGCGACATTGGTATCATTGATTCTCTTTGGTTGTTAGGTGTCATTTTAGGTCTAGAGTTTGTGTGGGACCTTG
Source organism: Cryptomeria japonica (assembly GCF_030272615.1). NCBI lineage: Eukaryota > Viridiplantae > Streptophyta > Pinopsida > Cupressales > Cupressaceae > Cryptomeria > Cryptomeria japonica. Next base: position 743,507,933 of record NC_081411.1, on the reverse strand, counting down.
TGTCATCTCCTATCATGGGGGTGGGTCCTTTGGTTCCACATGGTTGGGTGGTTTCATGCATTCTTCCATTGGGATGTTATTCATTGGATGTGGATTCTTGTGCTTTCAACTTATGGATGGATATTGTAGCAGATGGATGTATTGATCATATGATATATGTTATTGTGGATATCGTGAGATTAGTTTAATTGTAATATGTTCTTGGGATCTATTCTCCTTGATGTAATTGGATAATGGATATGTATTTATAGATGATGCTTAGGACATGGATTATGTTACTTGTATGAGAACATATGATGTATCCTAATATATCTTGAGTTTTGTTTCATTAATGGAAACAATAGTATTGGATTAATTGTGGTGACTTAGCATTATGTGGGCATTAAGATAATAAAGAAAGGATTAGTAATGTGATTAGTATCATTTGAAAGGGGATTAATGAAGTTAGAGGGAATAAACAAATGAGAATAGGAATATTTGGATTTGATGTTCTTAAAATGAATCTAATGGGAAATTGATTAGAGTTGCATTATTAATGTATGTATTTGTGAGAGAATAATTAGAAGTAACTTTACATATATTGCATGGGAGAACAATTAAGGATAGAGTTAGAATGCATTGAATTGTGATAGTGATTATGATGCTATTTCTTATGTTGATAGTGTAAGTAATGACGTTGAGATACCCTAGGGAAGGTAAATGTGATATTGTGTTTATTTCCACTTGCATTGATAATACATGTAAATATAGTTAAATGCTCATGTATGTTAGGACCCAGAGGCAACGGAGAGGGGGTGGGTGAATCAATTGTCTATTAATTTCAACCAAATATACTTTAACCAAACTTAATGCCAGTAGACAGTTTAGCAGTTAATAACAATACCAGTAAAGTTTAATGCATGAAACAGAAAGACAAATAACATACACAACACATAACACAGTTATTTGTATGTGGAAACCCTATAAGGGGAAAAACCACGGTGGGAAACCTTACCCACAATCAGACAATACTACTGCAGATAGTATGTGTGTACAAATGGGGTTTGCACATGCAAAAAGGCCAATTGCCTAGAGCTCACTGCTCAATCATAAAATGGGAGTCACACTGACTACAATTGGATGGTTAAATCCAATGATAATGTACTGCTCAAAATAGCATCTTCATATGCTGGATTTAGTACCGGGTAAACTCTGATTGTCTTCCTCATACCTTCCTTGAATCTTCAAATGATGTCTGTATGTATAGTTCTGCTTATATTCGCATATACATTATTACAATCCTTTTTCACACTCCTCTACATAATCTCACAAATGAGATCTTACATATATACCAAAACCTAAGACCAAATGTGTAGGTCGGCTCACTAAGATATTACAATAAAATCAATTACAAATGAATCAATATGCGATGCATGATGTCGGCTCAATGCATTTACAACAATAACAAATCATCTCCATAATGTGTCATGTTGATCTGGAATAGATAACACTTTCTGGTCCATAAGCTAGACTTATTTGCCGGTAACAACAAATATGCAAACTCGATTGTACCAATAATCAGATCACCAAAACCAAGTGTCCAAACAATGTCTTCGACATAACTAAGTAATCTCCAGATGATAACAGATCATCCTTAGTGCCGATGAACAAAATAACCTGTCGGTGAACCAAATACCGATGATTGTGCATAAGTCACTGAACATGCCGGTGAACATAACCAAAGATCTCCACAAGGATAAGTGTTAACGAGTGTTGACATCAATGATAAAACCAATGCAACCCATCCATAATACCAGCAATATCCCCCTTTGACATTGATGGCAACACAAGATTGAAAAACCATCTAAGTGCCAAAGCAGAAATGCCAAAAACCAAAAAACCAATAATCTCCCAAAGAGATCATTAACCAAAAATCAAAATACAGATAAAGAGAGTAACAATCTCTCCCCCAATGAATAATCTCTCCCCAAAAGATAATGTGTTTTTCCATAGATATCTCTCCCCCTTTGACATCAAATTCCAAAGCAATACAAAACCAAATACAATCACTTCATAGAACTTATTACAAATACCAATTCTTATAACCAAATTTATTCAATCTACTTCCACTGAGAAGTATCTCTCCTTCATCAAAGCTAGAAAAAAGATTACTCTATTAATTCTGTCAGTCTGATGCCATGCTCCAACTATCTAAGTTTCTACCAGTGGGGGTATAACTCTAAGCTGCTCTCTTATATATTCAAAAGTTTCCTTAGGCAAAGGCTTAGTAAAGATATCTGCAATCTGCTCTTTAGCATTCACATAAACCAATTTCACTTCTTTTAGTTCAACATTCTCTTTCAGAAAATTCAATTTGATAGAAACATGTTTAGCTTTAGAGTGAATACCGGATTCTTTTATATATCAATTGCTGCCATATTATCACAGTAACTGATTATAGGTTCTTTGCATTTTACCTTTATGTCCTTCAACATTTGGTTAATACATAATACTTGTGTACAATTAGTTGCTACTGCAACATATTTCAATTCTACTGTTGATAGTGATATACAACTTTTTTTCTTGCTCAACCATGAAATTAGTCTACTGCCAAAAAAAAATGCTCCATCGGTGGTGCTTTTTCTGTCATCTACATCTCCTGCCCAATTTGCATTTGTGTATGCACATAAATCAAAATTTTCATCTTTAGGATACCATAAGCCAAAATTTGTTGTGCCTTGTAGGTACTAGAAAATCCTTTTCATTACTGATTCATGATTTTCCCTAGGATTACTTTGAAATCTTGAAACAATACATACTGCATTCATAATATCAAGTCTTGTTTGTGTCAAATATAGTAAACCTCTTATCATAGATTTGTATCTTGTCGGATTAACAGGTATTGATTCATCCTTCAATGATAGTTTATCAATTGTAGTCATAGGTGTGCTTACCAGTTTAGAGTTTTCCATGCCAAATTTGTTAAGCAATTCCTGTAAGTACTTTGATTTATTTATGAATATACCTTTATCAATCTCTAAAATCTGCAATCCTAAAAAGAATTTTATCTCCCCAATCATAGACATTTAAAATTCTTCCTGCATCTTATTAGAAAAGTCTTTACATAATCCATATTCTTCTCCAAAAAGGATATCATCAACAAAAACTTCAATAACCAAGATGTCATCATTAGTCACTTTGTAATATAAAGCTTTCCTTAACCTGCAAACCATATCTTTGTCATCTATCAAAGAAAATACATCAGGTTATTCAATGTAAACTTCCTCTTCAAGATCACCATTCAAAAATTCACATTTAACATCCATTTGATATACTTTATAGTTCTTGTGTGCTGCAAAAGCTAAGAATAATCTGACTACCTCAATTCTAGCTACTGGTGCAAGGGTTTCATTATAACCAATTTCTTTTGTTTGTGAATATCCCTTACACACTAATCTTTCTTTGTTTCTTATTACCTTACCATCTTCATTTAGTTTATTTAAGAATACCCATTTAGTTCCAATTACATTTTTGTTTTTAGGCTGGGGAACCAATGTCCATGTGTTACTCTTTTCAATTTGTTCTAATTCATCTTCCATAGCTTTAATCCAATGTTTATCTTCACATGCCTCATTAATAGTTGTTGGTTCAATTTGAGAAATTAGACACACCTCTTCATTTTCTAGTCTTCCTCTAGTCATAACTCCTTGATGCGTTGCACTTTCAATGATTTTATGTAATCTCTTATTAAAACATCTATATGCCTTGCACTTAGATGAATAACCAAGAAATATTCTTTCAGCACTTCTAGGATCAAATTTTCCAATATAATCATCTCTAGTAATATAACATTTGCTTCCAAATATTCTGAAATATTTAAGAGTAGGAGTATTACCAAACCATAGTTCATGAGGGGTCTTACCGGTTCCACCTTTGATGTGAACTCTGTTGAATGTATAAACAATTGTATTGAGTACTTCTCTCTAATACACATGAGGTAGGTTTTCTTCTGATATCATGCTTCTAGCTACATCCAAAATAGTTTTGTTCTTCCTTTCCACAACTCCATTTTGTTGGGTTGTCCAAGGTGTTGATAATTGTCTTCTGATTCCATTCACTTCACATAATGTATTAAATTCCTTAGATGTGAATTCACCTCCTTGATATGATCTCAAACATTTGATTTTCTTACCGGTTTAATTCTCTACCATGACTTTGAATAGTTTGAATTTCCCAAAAGCTTTTGATTTCTCCCTGAGAAAAGTAACCCAATACATTCTAGAATAATCATCAATGATTAGCATAAAATATCTATCTCCTTGTAAGCTTCTAGTTCTTATTGGACCACATAAATTAGTATGAATTAAGTCAAGAACATTATTCAATTTTTCTGGAATACTCTTAAAAGTTGCTCTAGCTTGCTTTCCAAATTGACATTCCTTACATACCGGATTGTGAGGCTTAACAATCTTAGGTAAATCCCTTACTGCATTAGTTGTACTGATTTTCACAATGCAATCAAAATTTACATCACAAAGTCTCTTATGCCATAGCCAACTTTCATCAATATGTGCAATCAAGCATGTCTTCTCATTGTTATTCAAATGAAAGATATTACCTCTAGCCTGATTACCGGTTGCAATTTCCAAACCAGTTCTATTCATAATTTTGCATTTACCATTCTTGAATTGTAATTCAAATCCCTTTTCAACTAATTGACCAACACTCAAAAGATAATGCTTCAAACCTTCAATATAATAAACATTATCAGTATTGTTCTTACTATCAAAAGATATAGTGCCTTTTCCTTTGATAAAACAAGCTTTGTCATCTCCAAATCTTACTAGAGCTCCATTATATTCCTAAAAGGTTAAGAATTTACTCTTATCACCAGTCATATGATGTGAACATCTGGAATCAATGATCCATTCATCATTTTCTTCAATTTTAGCTGCCAGGGCCTTCTCTACCAGTTGAACAGTAGGTGTCTGTTGATCTTCTGTTATTGCAATAAAAGCCCATCCATTTTCTATCGGTTCCTCATTAGAATCATCAGTAACTCCTTCATCAACATAGTAACATGATTTGTCTCTATTCTTCTTGAATCTGTATCTTTGATATTCAGGGTTAGGCTTATATGTTCTTTTAGCTTCTTCTTTCAATCTTGCATGTCTATCAGGACACCTACATGCCATATGACCAGTTTTATTGCAGTTAAAACATTTAAATGGTGCTTTACCTTAATACTTACTTCCAATTGGACCTTTAGGCATTTTCCTTGCAAATAGTGCTTCAAGCTCTTCAAGTTCTCCATTCAGTCTTCTGATTTCTTCAAGTTCTCTACCATAGAGTGCTCTCCAATCAGATTTTTCAGATGATGATGATAATGTTGCAGATGATGAAGCTTTGAAAGCCAAATCTATCTTAATTGTAGCAATAGGACCAAATTCCTCAAGTTCAAAAGTTGAAAGTTTTCCAACCAAAGTATCTCTAGATACTGATGCATTAGACATTGTTCTCAATTCTTTAATAGCAGTTACTTTCATTTTTTATGCCGGTGGCAAATCTCTTAAAATTTTAGAAACAATTTCATCTTCACTTAAGGATCCTCCAAAACATTGTATACCCAAAACAATTTCATTAACTCTTTCCATAAAAGCAGAAATCCTTTCATCTTCTTCCATTTTCAGATTTTCATACCTGACCCGGAAGCATTCAAATTTTGTAATTTTGACAGTGGTATCACCTTCATTCAATGTCTCCAATTTATCCCAAATAGTTTAACAGTAGATCGGTCTGATAATCCCATGATTTGTTGATCTGACAATGCGCTCAAAAGTGCTTCTCTTGCTTTGCAATCATTCTCCTGATCTTTAGCCAAGGTTGGTGGATTAGGTTGACTTTGTGTAGGAACAACATAGCCATTCTTTGTAACATCCCATATGTCTTTTCCAATGCAATTTAGATGAGTCTCCATTCTGATCTTCCATATACCATAGTTAGTTCCATCAAGCTTTAGTCTATCCTTCCTGAAATAGTTAGTTGCCATAGAATCTCCTCAAGTTGTTAAACTTCTACAAAAAGAGGACTAGGCTCTGATACCAATTGTTAGGACCCAGAGGCAACTGAGAGGGGGGGGGTGAATCAGTTGTCTATTAATTTCAACCAAATATACTTTAACCAAACTTAATGGTGGTAGATAGTTTAGCAGTTAATAACAGTACCGATAAACTTTAATGCATGAAACAGAAAGACAAATAACATACACAACACATAACACATAACACAATTATTTGTACGTGGAAACCCTGTAAGGGGAAAAACCACAGTGGGAAACCTTACCCATAATTAGATGATTCTACTGCAGATAGTATGTGTATAAAAATGGGGTTTGCACATGCAGAAAGGCCAACAGCCTAGAGATCACTACTCAATCACAAAATGGGAGTCACACTAACTACAATTGGATGGTTAAATCCAATGATAATGTACTACTCAAAATAGTATCTTCATATGCTGGATTCAGTACCGGTTAAGCTCTGATTATCTTCCTCATACCTTCCTTGAATCTACAAATGATGTCTACATGTATAGCTCTGCTTATATTCACATATACCTTATTACAATCCTTTTTCACTCTCCTCTACATAATCTCAAAAATGAGATCTTACATATATACCAAAACCTAAGACCTAATGTGTAGGTCAGATCACTAAGATATTACAATAAAATCAATTACAAATGAATCAATATCTGATGCATGATGTCATCTCAATGTATTTACAACAATAACAAATCATCTCCATAACGTGTTGTGCTGATCAAGAGTAGATAACGCTTGCCGATCCTTAACCTAGACCTATTTGCCGGTAATAGGAAATATGCAAACTTGATTGTACCAATAATCAAATCACCAAAACCAAGTAATCTTTAGATGATAACAAATCATCCTTAGTACCGATGAACAATATAACCCGTCGGTGAACCAGATACCGGGGACTATGCATAAGTCACTAAACATGCCGGTGAACATAACCAAAGATCTCCACAAGGATAAGTGTTGACATCAATGACAAAACCAATGCAACACATCCATAATACCAACAATGTAGTTATGTGCATATTATGTTAATGAATGTTAAATGCATATGTGTAGATGGTTTTATGTGTAGCTTTAGATGATGTTCTAATTTTTTTTAATCTTTTTTTCTTCTGTTAGTTAGCTTTATTTCTCTAGGGTATTTTGGCAAGTATTTCATCTGGTATAAGAGCCCATGTTCATTGTTGGTATTATGGATGTGCTGCATTGGTTTTGTCATTGATGTCAACACTTGTCAACACTTGAGAACACTTGGAGATCTTTGGTTATGTTCACCGGCATGTTGAGTGACTTATGCACAGTCACCGATATCTGGTCTGGTCAACTGATAGGTTATATTGTTCATTGACACCAAGGATGATATGTCATCATCTGAAGATTACTTGGCTATGTCGAAGACATTGTTTGGACACTTGGTTTTGGTGATTTGATTATTGGTACAATCGAGTTTGCATATTTGTTGTTACCGGCAAATAGGTCTAGGTTATGGACTGACAAGCATTATCTATTCTAGATTAGCACGACATGTTATGGAGATGATTTGTTATTGTTGTAAAAGCATTGAGCCAACATCATGCATCGCATATCAATTCATTTGTAATTGATTTTATTGTAATATCTTAGTGAGCCGACCTACACATTTGGTCTTAGGTTCTGGTATATATGTAAGATCTCATTTATAAGATTATGTAGTAGTCAAGGAGTGTGAAAAAGAATTGTAATAAGGTATATGCAGAGCTATACACACAGAAATCATTTGAAGATTCAAGGAAGGTATGATGAAGACAATCAGATTTTAACTAGTACTGAATCCAGCATATGAAGATGCTATTTTGAGTAGTACATTATCATTGGATTTAACCATCCAATTGTAGTTAGTGTGACTCCCATTTTGTGATTGAGTAGTGAGCTCTAGGTAGTTGGCCTTTCTGCATGTGCAAACCCCATTTGTACATGCATACTATCTATAGTAGTATCATCTGATTGTGGGTAAGGTTACCCACTATGGTTTTTCCCCTTACAAGGTTTCCACATAGAAATAACTATGTTATGTGTTGTGTATGTTATTTGTCTTTCTGTTGCATGCATTAAACTTTACAGGTACTGTTATTAACTACTAAACTATCTACGACATTAAAGTTTGGTTTATCGGTATTATTCACTAAGTTTGGTTGAGTTAGTTTTGGTTTGAAATTAATAGACAACTAATTCATGCCCCCCCCTCTCAGTTGCCTCTGGGACCTAACAATTGGTATCAGAGCCTAGTCCTCTTTTTGTAGAAGTTTAACAACTTGAGGAGATCATATGTCTACTAACTATGTCAGGAAGGATAGTTCAAAGCCTGATGGAACCAACTATGATATATGGAAGATCAGAATGGAGACACATCTAAATTACATTGGAAAGGACATATGGGATGTTACAAAGAATGGCTATGTTGCTCCTACTCAAGGTCAACCTAATCCACCAACCTTCGCTAAAGATGAAGAAAATGATTGCACAACAAGAGAAGACTTTTGAGCGCATTGTTAAATCAGCAAATCATGGGATTATCAAACCAATCTACTACTAAAGCTATTTGAGATAAATTAGAGACATTGAATGAAGGTAATACCACTATAAAAATTGCAAAATTGGAATGCTTCCGGGTCAGGTATGAAAATCTGAAAAATGGAAGAAGATGAAAGGATTTCTGCTTTTATGGAAAGAGTTAATGAAATTATTTTGGGTATACAATGTTGTGGAGGATCCTTAAGTGAAGATGAAATTTTTTCTAAAGTTTTAAGAGCTTTGCCACCGACATACAAAATGAAAGTAACTACCATTAATGAATTGAGAACAATGCCTAATGCATCGGTGTCTAGAGATACTTTGGTTGGAAAACTTTCAGCTTTTGAAATTGAGGAGTTTGGTCGTATTGCTACAATTAAGATAGATTTGGCTTTCAAAGCTTCATCATCTACAACATCATCATCATCATCTGAAAAATCTGATTGGAAAGCACTCTATTCTAGAGAACTTGAAGAAATCAGAAGAGAGAATGAAGAACTTGAAGATCTTGAAGCACTATTTGCAAGGAAAATGCCTAAAGGTCCAGTCGGAAGTAAGTATGAAGGTAAAGCACCATTTAAATGTTTTAACTGCAATAAAATTTGTCATATGACATCTAGGTTTCTTGATAGACATGCAAGATTGAAAGAAGAAGCTAAAAGAACATATAAGCCTAACCTTGAATATCCAAGGTATAGATTTAAGAAAATAGATACAAATCATGTTACTATATTGATGATGGAGTTATTGGTGATTCTAATGAGGAACCGATAGACAATGGATGGGATTTTGTTGCAATAACAGAAGATCAACCAACACCTACCGTTCAGCCAGTAGAGCAAGCCCTGGGAGCTAAAATTGAAGAAAAGGATGAATGGATCCTTGATTCTGGATGTTCACATCATATGACTGGCGATAAGAGTAAATTCTTAACCTTTTAGGAATACAATGGAGGTCTAGTAAGATTTGGAGATGACAAAGCTTGTTTGATCAGAGGAAAAGGCACTATATCTTTTGATGGTAAGCACAATACTAAAAATGTTTACTATGTTGAAGGTTTGAAGCATAATCTTTTGAGTGTTGGTCAATTAGTTGAAAAAGGATTTCAATTACAATTGAAGAATGGTAAATACAAAATCATGAATAGAACTGGTTTGGAAATTGCAACCAGTAATCAGACTAGAGGTAATATCTTTCATTTGAATAACAATGAGAAAACATGCTTGATTGCACATATTGATGAAAGTTGGTTTTGGCATAAGAGACTATGTCATGTAAATTTTGATTGCATTGTGAAAATTAGTACAACTAAGACAGTAAGAGATTTACCTAAGATTGTTAAACCTCACAATCTGGTATGTAAGGAATGTCAATTTGGAAAGCAAGTTAGAACAACTTTCAAGAATATTCCAAAAAAATCCAATAATGTTCTTGACTTAATTCATACTAATTTATGTGGTCCAGCAAGAACTAGAAGTTTACAAGGAGATAGATACTTTATGGTAATCATTGATGACTATTCTAGAATGTGTTGGGTTACTTTTCTCTAGGAGAAATCAGAAGCTTTTGGGAAATTCAAACTATTCAAGGTGATGGTAGAGAATGAAACCAGTAAGAATATCAAATGTTTGAGATCAGATCAAGGAGGTGAATTCACATCTAAGGAATTTAATACATTCTATGAAGTGAATGGAATCAGAAGACAATTATTAGCACATGTACACCCCAACAAAATGGAGTTGTGGAAAGGAATAACTGAACTATTTTGGATACAACTAGAAGCATGATATCAGAAGCAAACCCACCTCATGTGTAGTGGAGAGAAGTAGTCAATACAACTGTTTATGCATTCAACAGAGTTCACATCAAAGGTGAAACTAGTAAGACCCCTCATGAACTATGGTTTGGTAATACTCCTACTCTTAAATATTTCAAAATATTTGGAAGCAAATGTTATATTAGGAGAGATGATTATATTGGAAAATTTGATCCTAGAAGTGATGAAGGAATATTTCTTTGTTATTCATCTAAGAGCAAGGCATATAGATGTTTTAATAAAAGATTGCAGAAAATAATTAAGAGTGCTAATGTGAAGATTGATGAACAGTTTAGAAGGTCTATAGACTCTGAACTGGTAGTTGAGATAATCACAAATGAACCTGCTATGAGTACACCGATACAGAATGTTGATCCAATCACACCAGCATCAACTGAGAATTCCACAGTGACTGAAGAACAGTAGCAAGTGAAAACACCCAGGTATGTAAGATTGAATCACTCTGAAAGTCAGATAATTAGGAATAAGTATCAATGTGTTATGACTAGAGGAAGAATGGCAAATGAAGAGGTATGTCTAATTTTTCAAATTGAACCAGCAACTCTTAATGAGGAATGTGAAGATAAACATTGGATTAAGGCTATGGAAGATGAATTGGAACAAATTGAAAAGAATAACATGTGGACATTGGTTCCCTGGCCTAAAAACAAAAATGTAATTGGAACTAAATGGGTATTCAGAAATAAACTTAATGAAGATGGTAAGGTAATCAGAAACAAAGCAAGATTAGTGTGTAAGGGATTTTCATAGAAAGAAGGAATTGATTACAATGAAACCTTTGCACTAGTAGCTAGAATTGAAGTAGTTAGATTATTCTTAGCTTTTGCAGCACACAAGAACTATAAAGTATATCAAATGGATGTGAAATGTGCATTTTTGAATGGTGATCTAGAAGAGGAAGTTTACATTGAACAACCTGATGGATTTTCTTTGACAGATGACAAAGATATGGTTTGCAGGTTAAGGAAAGCTTTATATGGATTGAAGCTAGATTGGACAAATATCTTTTGAAGCTTGGTTATACTAAAGGTAATGCTGACGACAACTTCTACTACAAAGTGACTAATGATGACATCTTGGTTATTGAAGTTTTTGTTGATGATATCATTTTTGGAGGAGAAGATGGATTGTGTAAAAAAATTTCTAATAAGATGTAGGAAGAATTTGTAATGTCTATGATTGGAGAGATAAAACTCTTTTTAGGATTGCAGATTTCAGAGATTAATAAAGGTATATTCATAAACCAATCAAAGTACTTGAAGGAATTACTTAAGAAATTTGGCATGGAAAACTCTAAACCGGTAAGTACACCTATGACTACAACTGATAAACTATCATTGAAGGATGAATCAACACCTGTTAATCCAAAAAGATACAAGTCTATGATAGGAGGTTTACTGTATTTGACACAAAGAAGACCTGATATTATGAATGCAGTATGTATTGTTTCAATATTTTAGAGTAATCCTACGGAAAATTATGAATCAACAATGAAAAGGATTTTCCGATATCTACAAGGCACAACAAATCTTGGTTTATGGTATCCTAAAGATGAAAATTTTGATTTATGTGCATACACAGATGCAAATTGGGCAGGAGATGTAGATGATAGAAAAAGCACCACCGACAGAGCATTTTTTCTTGGCAATGGACTAATTTCATGGTTGAGCAAGAAACAAAGTTGTACATCCTTATCAACAGCAGAATAAAAATATGTTGCACCAGCAACTAATTGTACGCGGGTATTATGGATTAAGAAAATGTTGAAGGACATAAAGGTAAAATGCAAAGAACCTATAATCATTTACTATGATAATATGGCAGCAATTGATATATAAAGAATCTGGTATTTCACTCTAAAACTAAACATGTTTCTATCAAATTCAATTTTTTGAAAGAGAATGTTGAAGCAAAATAAGTGAAATTGGTTTATGTGAATACTAAAGAGTAAATTGTAGATATCTTTACTAAACCTTTGCCTAAGGAAACTTTTGAATATCTAAGAGAGCAGCTTGGAGTTATACCCTTACCAGTAGAAAATTAGAGAGTTGGAGAATGGCATCAGACCGACATAATTAACAAAGAAATCTTTTTTCCGGCTTTGATGAAGGAGAGATACTTCTCAGGGGGAGTAGATTGAATAAATGTGGTTATAACAATTGGTATTTGTAACAAGTTCTATGAACTGATTGTATTTAATTTTGTATTGCTTTGGCATTTGATGTCAAAAGGGGAGAGATATCTATGGAAATACACATTATCTTTTATGGAGAGATTATTCATTATAGAGAGATTGTTATTCTCTATATCTGTATTTTGATGATCTCTTTGGGAGATTGTTGGTTTTTGGTTTTTGGCATTTATGCTTTGGCACTTAGATGGTTTTTCCATCTTGTGTTCACATCAATGCCAAAGGGGGAGATTGTTGGTATTATGGATGTGTTGCATTGGTTTTGTCATTGATGTCAATGCCTGTCAACATTTGAAAAAACTTGAGAACACTTGGAGATCTTTGGTTATGTTCACCAACATGTTCAATGACTTATGCACAGTCACCGATATCTAGTCAACTGACAGGTTATATTGTTCACCAACACTGAGGATGATCTGTTATCATCTGGAGATTACTTGGCTATGTTGAAGACATTGTTTGGACACTTGGTTTTGGTGATTTGATTATTGGTACAATCGAGTTTTCATATTTGTTGTTACCAGCAAATAGGTCTACGTTATGGACTGGCAAGCATTATCTATTCCGGATCAACATGACACATTATGGAGATAATTTTTTATTGTTGTAAAAGCATTGAGCCGACATCATGCATCACATATTGATTCATTTGTAATTGATTTTATTGTAATATCTTAGTGAGTCGACCTACACATTTGGTCTTAGGTTTTGGTATACATGTAAGATCTCATTTATGAGATTATGTAGTAGTAGAGGAGTGTGAATAAGGATTGTAATAAGGTATATGCAAAGCTATACATGCATACATCATTTGAAGATTCAAGGAAGGTATGAGGAAGACAATCAGAGCTTAACCAATACTGAATCCAGCATATGAAGATGCTATTTTGAGTAGTACATTATCATTGGATTTTACCATCCAATTGTAGTCAGTGTGACTCCCATTTTGTGATTGAGCAATGAGCTCTAGGAAGTTGGCCTTGCTGCATGTGTAGACCCCATTTGCACACACATGCAATCTACAGTAGTATCATCTGATTGTGGGTAAGGTTTCCCATCGTGGTTTTTCCCCTAACAGGGTGTCCACATACAAATAACTGTGTTATGTGTTGTGTATGTTATTTGTCTTCCTGTTTCATGCATTAAACTTTATCAGTATTGTTATTAACTACTAAACTGTCTATCGGCATTAAAGTTTGGTTTCCCGGTATTATTCACTAAGTTTGGTTGAGTTAGTTTTAGTTTGTAATTAATAGACAACTGATTCACCCCCCCCCCCCCTCTCAGTTGCCTCCGGGATCTAACATTCATACACTGGGTACTTGTTAGAATTAGAGAGCATTGAGAGGGGGGCATGAATAAGTGATCTACCAGAAATCAAATCCACAAACTTATTCTTTATCCATCGATTAGCAATGCATAACATAAGAGATCATAAACAAGCAACAAATAAATCACAGATCCACAACACTTTATGTTTTTACATTGAAACTATTGGGACTCATTAAATTTGAGTCAATTTTAGAGGCCCATTTCAAAATTTTGCTCTGCATTTCCAAATGATCATAAAATAAGTCAATTTGAATGGTCTAGTTAGAGAGAGGGTAAAATGGAGCCAGGTGATTTTCAAAGGGTAGGGCTTTGGAAACTTGTTGTACACCTTTCATTTGACCTATGCAGTGATGTGCAACTTTCAGATTTCAGTTTGGATCAATTTATTAGGTACCCATTTCAAGGGGTGAGCTGAAAGTGCATTTTAGGTGCAAATGCAGATTTTACCAAGTAGCCTACTTTGGGTGTTTATATCTTTTTCCCTATTAATTATCATGATAAATTCAAAATGGATTGAATTCTATGCATAAAAGTGTGCCTCCGTGCAAAATTTCAAGTCTTCATGAATCTATTTGCTCAATTTTCAAAGCTCAATCTGTTTGCAGTTTGTATGTTTTGACAAGTCCCTGTTTCAGGACCTAGTCGGAGCCCTGTTTTGCATAAGTGTAAAAGTTTCCTCAGTGAATTTCATGTCAAATTTTTTGTTCCGGGCTATTGTTGGTATGAATAAAAATCTATGTTTCCAATTTCAAGCTCCTGCCAATCCGTTTGATCGGTTTTCAAAAGGGTTTCTTAGGCCATCTATTTTAGTGATCCGTACTTTCATTGTCGTATCAGTTAAAGTTGCTATTTTCATGAGCATGCCATTTGCACCCAGTCATAATTTTGGTCAAACTAAGTATTATAAGTTTTAATATATACTTCAAGGTACCTATGTCTCAGATTTGAGGGTCTACGAAGGTTGTTTGATATTTTTAAGAAAGGCATCATGAGTTGCCTGAACATTGACTTCATCAGGTTTGCAGTGCCGACAAAGCTAGTTGGTCATTTTTGACAATTAATATCTCTTCACCCGGGATTCACCTCAAAAAAATATTTGGTATAGTTCATGCTTGTATATAAGAGTACATGTGTGTCAAATGGCGAGGTCCAAAAAGATGTTTTGATCGATTTGAAAATTACGTCTTTGCGATTAAATGCAAAAATGCGACACAAGTACCTGAAACTTGCAAAACTCAGTTTGATGATTTGAAAATGGTGTTGATCAATTCTAGAGGTAAGTTTAAGGTTCCTAAGGTATTTCAGAGGTCAGTTGTATGAAAACAATTTTTTTTAAGTCGGACCCATTTTGGGGCCCGACTTGGCTCATGCCCAATCGTCTTGAATTCATGGTAATGTATATCAATGTGAGCTCGATTGTAATTCACTAGTAGGATGGTGAGAGGTGACTTCAGTGTACTTTTCATTTATGGATTGATGGATGTGTATCTTACATACTAGTTACAAACCTCAAATAATTCAGAGAGATGCCAAATTTACCAATTATATTATTAAGTGAAAAGTGGAAGCGAAAGTAGCAAATCTTGGGTTTTCAAGGGAGGAGCCGTCTTGTGAAGTAACTCATATCGATGGATACATTTCATTACCTTGATCCTTAATATGCCATAGCAAACAACTTGACAGAGAAAAGTGGTATGGAATGGGTAAGACCCATTGAAGTTTTCTGCGAATCCCATTGGTTAGGTGTAATGACAAAATTTATAACTTTTGTTTGATTTTCCCTCAAAGGCGTAGCAGTTTAGAGGCCAATTAAACTCTAGAAGAATTTCATTGTGCCTCCCAAGTTTTCCCTGTTGTGTATTGATATCCTTTGGCATTGAAATTTAGTTTTAAACTTTTCAAAAACTTTGGCAAGGCATTGAAGTTGATAGAGAACAGCGTTGAAGTCTTCAACAAATACAAATGAATGCCATGTCCTCCTTCCCCAACGTGGTGTAGAGCCTAGCCTCCTTTGCCCAGTGGTGAAAAGATGGAAGAGCAAATAAAGTTTAAAACTATAGTAAAATGCATTGGCATGTGTAAAAGCCAAATTCCTTAAACTCTTTTCACATCTCCTCTGCCACTAAATTTAAACATGGCGTTAAAGGCTAATGTCTTCTCCTGTGTGGCATGGTGCATCTCATAAACTTCCAAAATAAATGCAATGGCTGGTGAAAAGCCCAAATTCGATTTACTTTGCCACTAAATTTCCTCCCTGCTCTGCTGTGGATTCTTGGGAGGCAATTTGAAATAATGAAAAATTCTTTTGGCAGATGTATATGTCAAAGAATGCGGATTGGGGCAAAACATGGTGTTTGGCTGCCATTTATCCTTCAGTAAAATGCATTGGTAGGTGTTTAAGCCAAGCCTCACGTGCTCTCTCCTTGCCCCTGCGTGGTATGGGTGAAGATTTGAAGCTTTCATTGCCAGCCATTGGCAAGTCGCCATTAAAAGCAACACAAACATATAGTTTCAGGCTAAAAGGAAATATCCCAAATTGGTTGGGCAAGGGAAACTTTTGATATTCATAAGTAAAACCCCACACTAGTATAGTGTCAAAATCTTGAGGCTTTTGACGCAAGGTGTTGATGGGTGCCCAAGGTGGACCCCATGCACTCGGGCATGCTTCTCGAGGTGAAGGCGACTAAGGAGGCTGACTGAGTGGTGACTAGGTGGACCACATGTAGGCATGGATCCCAAGGTAGGTGAGTTGTTCAAAGAATGGATGACATAACCAGTGAGCAAGTTGCAAGAGATCGACGGTCGACATTGATTCACAAGCCAAAGATGCTCATCGGTTAAGGTTCGTAAAACAATGAAAAGAGTTAAAGATCGAGCAAGTTCAGGAGATCCAACAGCTGACGTGACTTTATGGAAGGAAAGATGATCACCAGTTAAGCTCTACGAAATGGCGAAAAGCTCAGGATGGTGAAGTGTTAAAGACCCTGCAAGTTCAGCAAGATCCGACGGCCCGCGTGATTTCGGAGCCTGAAGATGCACGCCGGTTAAGCAATTGCGAAATGGCGAAAGATAGATGGTAGTTCTAGGTGGAGGTCCATCTCACGGGTCCCACAGAGGTGTTGTTGAGGTGGTGATGATGTGGCCAACAAGTAAGCAGATGGGTGGCATACACGAGGCAGTGAGGTGGTGGATTGATGAGGTGTCATCTAAGATGGAACCCAGTGGACCCTACCGGCAAATCAGAGACTTCCACGTGGTGGGGCATTAGGACAAAAATCAAAGTTAAAATCAAGTTAAATATATAGTTGAAAACTATATAAAAAATTCCAAAAATTTAAATGATGTGCACATATGAAGGATTAATTCGCCCAAAGGTCCATTTTTGCCCAAAATAGCAAGTATCAAATATCAACGGAAAGCTATCAAGATGAGGAATGTAGTTATGTAGTTAGTTTCAATACATATGGGATATTTAGAGAGCAATTTCCATGGAAAGGAAGAAAATATTTTTTAGTTAGGAAAGAAGGGACACTTGGTAGTGTGTTATGCAGATCTGATTTTTCCCTCCTCTTCTTATTCCCATTTCTTCTCTATTGAAAGGGTTCCAGAATTTTGGAGAGTGGCACTAGTTTTCATGGCTTCTAGTTCTGAAATTCTTGACCCAAATTTGTAAAATTATTTGGTTTGTTTTAGGGTACAAAGATTACATTGCAGGATGACAGATTGTTTTTTTTTAGTTGCAGATCTTACTTGTGTCAGGCATGAGTAAATTTCCCACAATATTGTCTCTGTGTATTGTATTTCATTATTATGAATTGAATCCTTAAGGAGGATGAAATTTGTCAATTTCAAGGAGATTGTGTGATTGTTTATAGGCATCCTTCAATGAAGGTTTTAAACTCTGTAATCAGTCTTGAATAATGGAATGTGTCCCAGATCTGATAATTCTGTGAATAAATTGAGTAATACATTAGTATAAGGTATTAGTGCAGGAATATTGTTTAAGGAGAACCAATTTGTGACTAGGATATACTTTTGTAGTTCTGTGTGTGACTCTGTTACCCATTGAACAAGGCACTGGTCTTGCAGATTTGGGGATAGTTTCAGATTTATAATTTTAAAGACAAATCTTTTTCCCTTTATGTTTAAGGGTTATGTTCTTTCATTCCAAGCTGTTTTTCATATGTGGTTTATACAGATTTAGCCAGTCTATAGTGTGTTTCTAAATTTGGTGAGTTTGTGGAATGATCTATCTACTTATTGTTGATGCAGTCATATGTCTGTAATTATTGTACTTAATGCATCAAAAGGGTGTTCCCCCCTAGGTCTAGCAAAACCTGAAGTGCAGGAGGGTCAATTAGGGTCTTATGTTATGTTGTCCAAGCTCTGATGTGTTTCGTAGACTGAAATTGGCCATTTCATAGAAAGATTACAAGTGTACTTGGGTTAATCATTTTTTATGAACAACAAAAATGGTGACTCTATTTGGGAGTGAATGGATTTAAATGTTTGATTAGGTTAGAAGTTGAATGTATTCCTCATCCTGTCAATTTCATATCCAGCCAATCTGTCCATTGAGATTGCATAGAGTTGAAGATGTCTTTTATGGTTGACGGATTAGTAGATGATTTGATAAATCATATTGAGATGCAGATGATTAAATTAGTTGTATGCTCAGACATGGTGCCTTCATCATAAAATCTTGAGAAGAAAAGTGTAGTAGCAAGATACACATATATTTGGTGTTATTTTCTCAAATCCATATGTGTTAAATAGCCTAGAAGAGTGTTTATTGCAGCGAGATTGAAGGAGACAATAAAGAATTTAAATATGTGTTGAATGACTTTCTGTTGTTCAAAATGTCATCTGTGCAAGAGGTGGTGACTCTGAGATAAAAGACCATGCTACAAGTTGAAACAAATGTTCAGATCTAGAAGTCATACAGCTGCAAACACCTAGGTATTTTCAAAAGTTTCAATGCAAGACATCTCTTTTGAAAATTTGAAAGAGAAAAATAGTTTCCCTATCTAGTGTTTTACACTTTGTTGAAAGGGAAGAAGATAAAAAATATTTGCATATTCAAAGTGTTGTTAAGTTTCAAGATCTTATATGTTTTCTAATGATATGCAAGTATCCATAAATTTTATGTCAAAAAGTGAAGAAGATAAATTTGTAGATCAACATATTTATGAGTTGTTGAAATTTTGGTGGGGTTGTGTATGAAGTTTGAGAAGTCAGCAATGTGCAGTCAATTATTTCAGCCCCAATCTTATTCACATATGACCATGTCTAGTAAACTAGAACAACCGTATAATAGGAGAATTTTCATCATGAAATATTATGCTGCTCTAAATTTCAAAGGTATTCCGGGTTACCCAAATCTCATACCCATGGAAATTAGAAAGTATTTGCCCATATTCAGTGGGAAGAAATTAGAATCAGCATGTCAACATTTGAAGAGATTTTCAGATTTGATGGGAGAGTTTGAAATTTGTCAAGAAGATGTGTGTATGAAGTTATTTGTCCAATCATTGAAAGAGGATGCAAGGGATTGGTTCTTTTTCTTGATGACTGATTGTATTTCCTCATGGGAAGAATTGATTTCAGATTTCATAGACTAATTTGATGAAAAAGTGAGTGATTGTGATTTGCTGAAAGAGTTCACATACATACAAATTAGGGAAGATGAATTGGTACCAACATTTAATATCAGGTTTTCACAAACATTGTCTAAAATTTCCAAGAAGTATAAATTTGATGATAAAGTATGTCTGGATATTTATATGAGTGATTTTGGTAAGAAGATGGGTTTCTTATTGAGAAACAAAGAACCCGAAACTTTGTACGAAGCTTTTAACACAGCTAGGGACATTGAAAATAACTTGAAATTTGGGATTTCAAAGAGATTTGTGTCTGCTGTTGTTTCTTGTCAAAGCACCTTCAATGGTGAAATACCATTTTATACTGAACAAATCATTCCTTGTCAAGGTGCATCAAGCTTTGCAGTTCCAAATGGTTTTGCTGATGCATGTGATTCAGATTTAAATGAGAGTCAAGAATCTCTACTGTCAATGCCAGTTGTCTCTCACAGTAATGATAGAATGATTAGTGGGAAATTTTGTGATAATGCTAATACAAAGATAGATTTGTATAAAGGATATGTACCATTTTATTTGTATGCCAGATATGTTGATTATATAGCTGCAAATTATCAAGTAAATCATGTATCTCCCAAGGGTAATAAAAATGAAATTAATGAGGATGATAACCATCAATCTTTACGTGTTGCTGATTTGTTTAATGTTGCAATACCAAATACTGAAGGATCACCAAATGTTGTTGATTATGCAAGTGAAAATGTGCAATATGATGTAAATCAAATTTTGATTAAGTCTGATAAAACTGAAAAAATGAAATTGTGGATGATGCTGATAGTGTTTTCAATGCAAGTATACCCAGTGATGAATGTGTTTCAGAATGGAGTGGTGCTGCTGATTATGAGGATAATGAGTTTGATTTTCAGCAACTTTAAGGTATACAAATGAACAATGAAGATCAATTTCAGAATAAGAGTGGTTTTGATACAAGTTTTTCATCTTCTTATGATCAGCAAATGAATGCCAGTCATGCAGTTGATGATGGTTATGAGAATTCTTATTATTCATCTTGTGAAGATGATATAAGAGGAAACCAAGTTATATACTTCAGTCATGAATTTGAAAATGAAAGTATTTTTGAAGATAAAAATATATGTGATAGTACAGATAATGTTTTATTTTTAAAATTTAAATGAACCCATATTTGAATGTTTTCAAAGTTTGACATACTATAAAGAGGATGTGAATGTTGATAGTATGCTTGAACCAGATATGGAGTTCTTTGCCTTTGATATTAATGTCCATGGTGCTGATTTCATTATGCAAAATGCTGAAGTTTCCCCTTGTGTTGAACAAGTTTGTAATGATGATGAAGTTCCGAACAGCAGTAACATGTCTTGTAAAATTTTACTTCATGACGAAGATAAGAGGTATGTGTTGTGTGATGACTACTTCAGACCACAGATGGAAGTTTTTCAGATGGATGTAAGTTTGAAGGAGAAAGACTTAGCTAAGGATTTGCTTCAGCCAGAGGTATGCATTCTTTTCCATGATTGGGATATTGAGGATGTGGATATGTTTAGTTTGATAAACAAGGATAGTATAGAGTGTGATCAGCATAGTGAAGTATCACATCTAGATCATGATATTTATGTTCCTTGTTTGCATCAATTGGTTAGTAATGCCCCCAATTCTATGAATTTAAATGATAACAAAGAAAGTGCTGATGAGAACTACAGTGTTGAGAATGAATGTTTTATTTTTGAAGTTCAGCATGATGATGCCTTTGCAAATGATAGAATTGATTGGGATAGTGAAATGTATAGCAGTTTGTGGGAAGGCCTCTATTGTGTTTTGTCTCATGATTTCACTTTTGTTGAAATAGTCCATGATTACAAAGTTCAAAATTAGACAAAAGGTATACACACCAGTTGTTACAGGAATGAGATGAAAGAGGTTGATTATAAGGATTATGCTCAGTTGTTATTGAAAGGTACCTTTGTTTGGATCATGATGTTAGGCGATGAGAATCAGATTTTTGACTGAGGTAAATGCTGAGAATGTTTGGAGCAGTTTATATTCAGTTGTCAGTATGTTTATATATATTGTATAGTTTCTTTGCTTCAGTTGTGTGGTTTTCAATAAAGTGCCCTGCTGTTTGGGTTGAATAAGGAGCCCTTTGTTTTGAGAAGAGAAGATAAGTTTTACATTTTTGGGTGGTCTGCTTAACCATAGATTCTGGATTCTTGTGTTGATCTTGCAATCAACCATCCCCAGTTAGAGCCACTATTGGGACTCATTAAATTTGAGTCAAGTTTAGAGGCCCATTTCAAAATTTTCCTCTGCATTTCCAAATGATCATAAAATAAGTCAGTTTGAATGGCCTAGTTAGAGAGAGGGTAAAATGGAGCTAGGTGATTTTCAAAGGGTAGGGCTTTGGAAACTTGTTGTACACCTTTTATTTGACCTATGCAATGATGTGCAACATCTATATTTCAGTTTGGATCAATTTATTAGGTACCCATTTCAAGGGGTGAACTGAAAGTGCATTTTAGGTGCAAATGCAGATTTTACCAAGTAGCCTACTTTGGGTGTTTATATCTTTTGCCCTGTTGACTGTCATGATAAATTCCAAATGGATTTAAGTCTATGCATAAAAGTGTGCCATCGTACAAAATTTAAAGTCTTCATGAATCCATTTGCTCAGTTTTCAAAGCTCAATTTATTTGCAGTTTGTATGTTTTGACAAGTCCCTGTTTCAGGACCTAGTCGGAGCCCTATATGCATAAGTGTAAAAGTTGCCTCAGTGAATGTCATGTTAGAACATTTGTTCCAGGCTATTGTTGGTATGAATGACAAGCTATGTTTCCAATTTCAAGCTCCTGCCAATCCATTTGTTTGGTTTTCAAAAGGGTTTCCTAGGCCATTTGTTTCAGTGATCCGTACTTTCATTATCATATCAGTTAAAGTTGCTATTTTCATGAGCACGCCATTTGCACCCAGCCAGACTTTTGGTCAAATTGAGTAGTTTTAATATGTACTTCAAGGTACCTATGTCTCAAATTTGAGGTTCTATGGAGGTCATTTGATATTTTTAAGAAAGGCATCATGAGTTGCCAGAACATTTACTTCATCAGGTCCGCAGTGCTGACAAAGCCAGCTTGTCATTTTTGACAATTAATATCTCTTCACTCTGAATTTGTCTTGAAAAATACTTTGGTATATTTCATGCTTGTATATTAGAGTACACACCTATTAGATGGCGAGGTCCACAAAGATGTTTTGACCGGTTTGAAAATTACGTCTTCGCAATTAAATGCGAAAATGTGGCGCAAGTGCCCAAAAGTTGCAAAACTCAGTCTGATGATCCGAAAATGGTGTTGATTGATTCTAGAGGTAAGTTTAAGGTTCCTGAGGTATTTCAGAGGCCAGTTATATGAAAACTATTTTTTTTTAAGTCGGACCCATTTTGGGGCCCGACCTGGCTCATGCCCGATGGTCTTGAATTCATGATAATGTATATCAATGTCAGCTCAACTGTAGTTCGCCGGTAGGATGGTGAGAGGTGACTTCAATGTACTTGTCATTTATGGATTGATGGATGTGTATCTTACATACTAGTTGCAAACCTTGAATAATTCAGAGAGATGTCAAATTTACCAATTATATTATTAAGTGAAAAGTGGAAGCCAAAGTAGCAGATTTTGGGTTTTCAAGGGAGGAGCTGCCTTGTGAAGTAACTCATGTTGATGGATACATTTGGTTACCTTGATCCTTAATATTCCATAGCAAACAACTTGATAGAGAAAATTGGTATGGAATGGGTAAGACCCATTGAAGTTTTCAGCGAATCCCATTGGTCAGGTGTAATGACAAAATTTATAACTTTTGTTTGATTTTCCCTCAAAGTCATAGCAATTTAGAGGCCAATTAAACTCCAGAAGAATTTCATTGTGCCTCCCAAGTTTTCCTTGCTATGTATTGATATCCTTTGGAATTTAAATTTAGTTTCAAACTTTTCAAAAACTTTGGCAATACATTGAAGTTGATAGAGGATAGTGTTGAAGTCTTTAGAAAATACAAATGAATGCCATGTCCTCCTTCCCCAACATGGTGCAGAGCCCAGCCTCCTTTACGTAGTGGTGAAAAGATGGAAGAGCAAATAAAGTTTAAAACTATAGTAAAATGCATTGGCATGTGTAAAAGCCAAATTCTTTAAAATCTTTTCACATCTCCTCTGTGTGGCAAGCAAAGCTGAATACATGGTATGGCATTGAAGTTCAGTAAAATGCAAATTCATTGGTGAAAATGCAACCCAGCAGTCAGAACATGGCATTACAGGCCAATGTCTTCTCTTGCATGGCATGGTGCATCTCATAAACTTCCAAAATAAATGCAATGGCTGGTGAAAAGCCCAAATTCAATTTACTTTGCCACCAAATTTCTTCCCTGCTTTGTCATGGATTCTTGGGAGGCAATTTGAAACAATGAAAAATGCTTTTGGCAGGTGTATATGTCAAAGAATGCGGATTGGGGAAAAATGTTGTGTTTGGTAGCCATTTATCCTTTGGTAAAATACATTAGCAAATTTTTAAGCCAAGTCTCACGTGCTCTCTCCTTTCCCCTGCATGGTATGGGTGAAGTTTTGAACCTTTCATTGCCAGCCATTGGCAAGTCGCCATTAAAAGCTTCACAAACATGCAGTTTTAGGCTAAAAGGAAATATCCCACATTGGTTGGGCAAGGAAAACTTTTGATATTCATAATTAAAACCCCACACTAGTATAGTGTCAAACTTTGAGGCTTTTGACGCAAGGTACTGATGGGCGGCCAAGGCGGACCCCACAAGCGCAGGTGTGCTTCCCGAGGCGAAGGCGACTAGGGAGGCTGACTGAGTGGTGATCAGGTGGACCCCACGTAGGTACGGATTCCAAGGTAGGCAAGTTGTTTA
The DNA here is from genome assembly GCF_030272615.1 of Cryptomeria japonica. NCBI lineage: Eukaryota > Viridiplantae > Streptophyta > Pinopsida > Cupressales > Cupressaceae > Cryptomeria > Cryptomeria japonica. The sequence continues at coordinate 743,483,397 of NC_081411.1, read as the reverse complement.
GAGAATAGATGACTTAACCAACGAGCAAGTTACAGGAGATCGACGGTTGGTGTTGATTCCCAAGCCAAAGATGCTCACCGGTTAAGGTTCACAAAACAGTGAAAAGAGTTAAAGATCGATCAAGTTCAGGAGATCTAATGGCTAGTGTGACTTCACAAAAGGAAAGATGATCACTAGTTAAGCTCTGCGAAATGGTGAAAAGCTCAAGATGGCGAAGTGTTAAAGACCCTACAAGTTCAGCAAGATCGGATGACCCGCATAATTTCGGAGCCTGAAGATGCATGCCAGTTAAGCCATTGCGAAATAGTGAAAGATAGGTGGTAGGTCCAGGTGGAGGTCTAGCTCGTGCATCCCGCAGAGGTGTCGCTGAGGTGGTGATGATGTGGTCGACAAGTAAGCAGACGGGTGGCGTACATGAGGCAATGAGGTTGCGGATTGATGAGGTGTTATCTGAGGTGGCACCCAGTCGACCCTATTGGTGAATCAGAGACAGCCACATGGTGAGGCGTCAGGCCAAAAATCAGTTAAAATCAAGCTAAATATATAGTTGAAAACTATATAAGAAAATCCAAAAATTTAAATGATGTGCACATATGAAGGATTAATTCACCCAGAGGTCCATTTTTGCTCAAAATAGAAAGCATCATATATCACCAGACAGCGCTCAGGATGAGGAATGCAGCTATGGAGTTAGTTTTAACAGATATGGGATATTTCGAGAGCAGTTTCCATAGAAAGGAAGAAAATATTTTTCAATTAGGAAAGAAGGGACACTTGGTAGTGTGTTATGCAGATTTTATTTTTCCCTCTTCTTATTCCCATTTGTTCTCTATTGTAAGGGTTCCAGAATTTTGGAGAGTGGCTCTAGTTTTCATGGCTTCCAGTTCTGAACTTCTTGACCCAAATTTGTAAAATTATTTGGTTTGTTTCAGGGTACAAAGATTACATTGCAGGATGATAGATTATTTTTTTTAGTTGCAGATCTTACTTGTGTTAGGCATGAGTAAATTTCCCACAATATTGTCTCTGTGTAATGTATTTCATTATTATGAATTGAATCCTTAAGGAGGATGAAATTTGTCAATTTCAAGGAGACTGTGTGATTGTTTATAGGCATCCTTCAATGAAGGTTTTAAACTTTGTAATCAGTCTTGAATAATGGAATGTGTCCTAGATCTGATAATTCTGTGAATAAATTGAGTAATGCATTAGTATAAGGTATTAGTGTAGGAATATTGTTTAAGGAGAACCAATTTGTGACTAGGATATACTTTTGTAGTTTTGTGTGTGACTATGTTGCCCAATGAACACGGCACTAGTCTTGTAGATTTGGGGATAGTTTCAGATTTATAATTTTAAAGACAAATCTTTTTCCCTTTATGTTTAAGGGTTATGTTCTTTCATTCCAAGCTCTTTTTCATCTATGGTTTATACAGATTTAGCCAGTCTCTAGTATGTTTCTAAATTTGGTGAGTTTGTGGAATGATCTATCTACTTATTGTTGATGCAGTCATATGTCTATAATTATTGTACTTAATGCATCAAAAGTGTGTCCCCCCCTAGGTATAGAAAAACCTAAAGTGCAGGAGGATTAATTAGGGTGCTATGTTATGTTGTCCAAGCCCTGATGTGTTTCGTAGACTGAAATTGGCTATTTCATAGAAGGATTGCAGGTGTACTTGGGTTAATCTTTTTTGATGAACAATAGAAACCTAGAAAGGTAAAAAATACGGTGGGGGTGGAACCCACAATATTCATATACTATGGCCAAGAGTACATAAATACTATATAGATGGGGAATGCACTTGCATTCAGGCCCACTACCTAGAGCACATTGATCAATTATAATGACATGAAAGGCTACAAACTTCAGGGAAGTCTCACTGACTTACAATTTGATTACAATGAGAAAATACTATAAAATAAACTTTGAGATAGCATCAAACAATGCAAGAATGATTTTTGGTTAAGCACTAGATCTCTGACTGTCCTCGCTCTGCAAATACTCTATTTCTATCTCAGTTAGCTACCGAATTATATGTAAACCAAATGCACATGTGAAACTGCACTCAATCGCACCAAAATGGACCACCACACTAGTATTACCACAAAAACCAATCGCCAAATGAATCTTATATATAAGGTCTTAACATAAAAGTAATCTCCTTCAAGTCGGCCTCAAGAAGTTTACGTGTAGTCACATGTCGGCTTCAATCTTGAACAAAACATAGCACCGAACCAAAATATTATAATCACACCCTTCCTAAAGATCTTCCCATTCATAAGAAACTTGAGATCAACCACCAAAATCACTGCAATCATCGGAAATCATTCCAGACCAAAACAATACTGAGATGCCATGATTTATAGGTTAACTACCTACCGATTAACTCTAGCTTCCAGATAAGATAAATCATGATTGTCAGATCAAATCACCAAGAAGAGTACACATCAATGACAACCCTAGACCAATAAGAAACTACCTAAAGTCACTAGTGTTAGGACCTTGAGGCAACTGAGAGGGGGGGTTGAATCAGTTGTAAATTAATTTCAACCCAAATATAACTTAATCAAACTTGATACTTGATACCGGTAAACCAAACTTAATCTCAATTCACAGATTAGCAGTTAATATTAATACCAGTGAAACTCAATGCACAATACAAAAAGAGAAACAACATCCACAACACATAGCACAAATATTTATACATGGAAACCCTGTAAGGGGAAAAACTATGTTGGGAAACCTTACCCACAATCAGATGATACTACTGCAGATAGTATGTGTATACAAATGGGGTCTACACATGCAGAAAGGCCAACCGCCTAGAGCTCACTGCTCAATCAAAAAATAAGAGTCACACTGACTACAATTGGATGGTTAAATCCAATGATAATGTACTGCTCAAAGTAGCATCTCCAATGCTAGATTCAGTACTAGTTAAGCTTTGATAATCACCTTCAAACCTTCCTTGAACCTTCTCTATGGTCTGCTCATATGATCTTTAATATTCGCACATACCATGTTACAAAACCTTATACCATATACCATTATCTTTCTTCTCCTTACTTACATCATCTCACAAATGAGATCTTGCATATATACCAAAGTCTAAGACCAAATGTGTAGGTCGGATTACTAAGAATATTACAATTAAACCAATTACAAATGAGTCAAGATACGATGCATCATGTTGGCTCAATACATTTACAACAATATCCAATTAATTAAATCATCTCCATAACGTGTCATGTTGATCTGGAATAGATAATGCATGTTGGTCCATAACCTAGACCAATTTGTCGGTAACAGGAAATATGTCAACCTGATTAGACCAATAACTAAAATACCCAAACCAAGTGTCCAAACCATGTCTTCGACATAACCAAGTGATCTCTAGATGATAACAAGTTATCTTCAGTGTCGGTGAACAATATAACCTACCAGTGAATGATATACCAGTGATTGTCAATAAGTCACTGAACTTGCCGATGAACATAATGTGTCGGTTCAACATAACCAAAGATCTCCAGAAGGATAAGTGTTGACATCAATGATAAAACCAATGCAACACATTCATAATACCAACAATATCCCCCTTTGGCATTGATGGCAACACAAGATGGAAAAACATCAAGTGCCAAAATAGAATGCCAAAAACCAAAAACCAACAATCTCTCATAATATATCAATACCAAAAATCAAAATACAAATGTAGAGAGTATCCCCAATGAATAATCTCTCTCTCTCCATAGGATAATGTTTTTCCATAGATATCTCTCCCCCTTTGACATCAAATGCCAAAGAAATACAACTACCAAAACATACAACCAATTCATAGAACCAATTGCAATAACCAATTGTTATAACCAACTACTCCCCCTGAGAAGTAGCTCTCCTCCATCAAAGTTGGAAAATGTTTTCTCTATTAATTCTATCAGTTTGATGCCAATCATCAGCTATCTAAGTCTCTACCGGTGAGGGTATTACCCCAAGCTTCTCTCTGAGATATTCAAAAGTTTCCCTAGGTAAAGGTTTAGTAAAGATATCTGCAATCTGCTCTTTATTATTCACATAAACCAATCTCACTTCTTTTTCTTCAACATTCTCTTTCAGAAAATTATATTTGATAGAAACATGTTTAATCTTAGAGTGAAATATTGGATTCTTAGATATATCTTGTTGCTGAATTATCCCAATAAATGATTATAGGTTATTTGCATTTTACCTTTATGTCCTTCAACATTTGCTTAATCCATAATACCTGAGTACAATTAGTTGTTGCTGCAACATATTCTAATTCTGTTGTTGATAATGATGTACAACTCTGTTTCTTGCTCAACCATGAAATCAATCTGCTACCAAGAAAGAATGCCCCCCCGATGGTGCTCTTTTTGTCATCTACATTTCCTACCCAATTTGCATTGGTGTATGCATATAAATCAAAATTTTCATCTTTAGGATACCATAAACCAAGATTTGTTGTGCCTTGTAGATATTGGAAAATCCTTTTCACTGCCAATTCATTATTTTCTCTAGGATTACTCTGAAATCTTGAAACAATACATACTGCATTCATTATATTAGGTCTTGTTTGTATCAAATACAGTAAACCTCCAATCAAATATTTATATCTTGTCGGATTAACAGGAGTTGAATCATCCTTCAATGTCAATTTATCAATTGTAGTCATAGGAGTACTTACCGGTTTGGAATTTTCCATACCAAATTTCTTCAATAGTTCTTTCAAGTACTTTGTTTGACATATGAATATACCTTTATCAGTTTGTGAAATATGCAATCCTAAAAAGAATTTATCTTCCCAATCATAAACATTTCAAATTCTTCCTGTATCTTATTAACAAAGTATTTACATAATCCATCTTCTCCTCCAAAAATGATATCATCAACAAAAACTTCAATAACCAAGATGTCATCATTAATCACTTTGAAATATAAGTTGATGTCAACATTACCTTTAGTGTAACCAAGGTTCAAAAGATATTTGTCCAATCTAGCATACCAAGCTCTAGGAGCTTGCTTCAATCCATACAAAGCTTTCCTTAATCTGCAAACCATATCTTTATCATTTGTCAATGAAAATCCATTAGGTTATTCAATGTAAATTTCCTCTTCAAGATCACCATTCAGAAATGCATATTTTATATCCATTTAATAAACTTTATAGTTCTTGTGGGCTTCAAATGCAAAAAATAATCTGACTGCCTTAATTCTAGCTATTGGTGCAAAGGTTTCATTGTAATCAATTCCCTATTTCTATAAATATCCTTCACACACTAATCTTGCTTTGTTTCTGATTACCTTACCATCTTCATTAAGTTTATTTTTGAATACCTATTTAGTTCCAATTACATTTTTGTCTTTAGGCCGCATAATCAATGTCTATGTATTGTTCTTTTCAATTTGTTGTAATTCATCTTCCATAGCTTTAATCCAATGTTTATCTTCACATGCCTTAATAACAGATGTTGGTTCAATTTGAGAAATTAAACATACTTCTTCATTTGCCAATCTTCCTCTTGTCATAACAACTTGATACTTATTCCCAATTATCTGACTTTCAGAGTGATTCAGTCTTACATACCTAGGTGTGTTCACTTGCTGATGTTCTTCAGTCACTGTGGAATTCTTTGATGATGCTGGTGTGACTGGATCCACACTCTGTACTAGTGCACTCTGAATAGGTTCATTTATGATCATCTGAACTGCTGATTCAGAATCCATAGACCTTGAATTTCCTCTAAATTGTTCATCTATCTTCACATTTGCACTCTTAATGATTTTCTACAATCTTTTATTAAAACATCTATATGTTTTTCTCTTAGATGAATAACCAAGAAATATTCCTTCATCACTTCTAGGATCAAATTTACCAATATACTCATCTCTCCTAATATAGCATTTGCTTCCAAATATTTTGAAATATTTAAGAGTAGGAGTATTACCAAACCATAGTTCATAAGGGGTCTTATCGGTTTCACCTTTGATGTGAACTCTGTTAAAAGTGTAAACCATTGTATTCATTGATTCTCTCCAGTACACATGAGGTAGATTTGCTTCTAATATCATGCTTCTAGCTGCATCTAGAATAGTTTTGTTCTTCCTTCCATAACTCCATTTTGCTGAGGTGTCTAGGGTTTCTGATAGTTGTCTTCTGCTTCCATTCACTTCACAAAATGTATTAAACTTCTTAGATGTGAATTCACCTCCTTGATCTGATCTTAAACATTTGATTTTCTTACCAATTTCATTCTCTACCATTGTCTTTAATAGTTTGAATTTCCCAAAAGCTTCTGATTTCTCCCTGAGCAAAGTAACCCAACACATTCTAGAATAATCATCAATGATTAGCATAAAGTATCTATCTCCCTATAGACTTCATGTTCCTTCCTGACCACACAAGTCAGTATGGATTAAATCAAGAACATTATTGGATTTCTGAGAAATACTCTTAAAACTTGTTCTAACTACCTTTCCCATTTGACATTCCTTACATACCAGATTATGAGGTTTAACAATCTTAGGTAAATCACTTACTGCCTTAGATGAACTGATCTTTATAATGCAATCAAAATTCACATGACAAAGTCTTTTATGCCATAACCAACTTTCATCAATATGTGGAATCAAGCATGTCTTTTCATTGTTATTTAAATGAAAGATATTACCTCTAGTCTGATTACCAATTCCAATTTGCAAACCAGTTCTATTCATGATTTTGCATTTACCATTCTTGAACTGTAACTGAAATCCCTTTTCAACTAATTGACCAACACTCAAAGTATTATGCTTCAAACCTTCAACATAATAAACATTGTCAGTGTTGTTCTTACCATCAAAAGATATAGTGTCTTTTCCTTTGATCAAACAAGATTTATCATCCCCAAATCTTACTAGACCTCCATTATATTCCTGAAAAGATAAGAATTTACTTTTATCACCAGTCATATGATGTGAACATCCAGAATCTATAATCCATTCATCCTTTTCTTCAATTTTAGCTGCCAGGGCCTACTCTACTAGTGGAACAATAGGTGTCAGTTGATCTTCTTTTGTTGCAACAAAATCCCATCCATTGTCTATCAGTTCTTCATCAAAATCATCAGTAACTCCTTCATCAACATAGTAACATGATTTGTCTCTATTCTTCTTAAATCTATATCTCTGATATCCAGGGTTAGGTCTATATGTCCTTTTAGCTTCTCTAAATCTTGCATGTCTATTAGGACATCTAGATTCCATGTGACCAACTTTATTACAGTTAAAACATTTAAATGGTGCTTTACCTTCATACTTACTTCCAAAGGACCTTTCGGCATTTTCCTTGCAAATAGTGCTTCAATTTCTTCCAATTCTTCATTTTCTTTTCTAATATCTTCAAGTTCTCTTGCATAAAGTGCTTTCCAATCAAGTTTGTTAGATGATGATGATGATGCTTTGATGGTAAAATCTATTTTAGTTGTAGCAACAGGACCAAATTCCTCAAGCTCAAATGTTGAAAGTTTTCCAACCAAGGTATCTCTAGATACTGATGTATTAGGCATTGTTATCAACTCATTAATAGCAGTTACTTTCATTTTGTATGCTAGTGGCAATTCTCTAAAAACTTTAGAACCAATTTCATCTTCACTCAAGGATCCTCCACAACATTGTATTCCCAAAACAATTTCATTAGCCCTTTCTATAAACACAAAAAGTCTTACATCTTCTTCCATTTTTAGATTTTCATACCTGACCTGGAAGCATTCTAGTTTTGCAATTTTGACACTGGTACCTCCTTCATTCAATGTCTCCAATTTATACCAAATAGCTTTAGCAGTAGATCGGTCTGATAATCCCATGATTTGCTGATCTGACAAGGCACTCAAGAGTGCTTCCCTTGCTTTGCAATCATTCTCTTGATCCTTACCCAATGTTGCTGGATTAGGTTGACTCGGTGTAAGACCAACATAGCCATTCTTTGTAACATCCCATATGTCTCTTCCAATGCAATTAAGATGTGTCTCCATTCTAATCTTCCATATACCATAGTTAGTTCCACCAAGTTTCAGACTCTCCTTCTTGAAAAAGTTTGTTGCCATAGAATCTCCTCAAGCTATTAAACTTCTACAAAAAGAGGACTTAGCTCTGATACCAATTGTTAGGGCCCAGAGGCAACTGAGAGGGGGGGATGAATCAGTTGTCAATTAATTTCAACCCAAATATAACTTAATCTAACTTGATACTTGATACTGGTAAACCAAACTTAATATGGGTTGACAAATTAGCAGTTAATATTAATATCAGTGAAACTCAATGCATAAGATAGAAAGAGAAACAACATCCATAACACATAACATATATATTTGTACATGGAAACCCTATAAGGGGAAAAACCATGGTGGGAAACCTTACCCACAATTAGATGATACTATTGCAGATAGTATGTGTATACAAATGGGGTCTGCACATGTAGAAAGGCCAACCACCTAGAGCTCACTGCTCAATCACAAAATAAGAGTCACACTGACTACAATTGGATGATTAAATCTAATGATAATGTACTGCTGAAAGTAGCATCTCCAATGTTGGATTCAATACTGGTTAAGCTCTGATAATCACCTTCAAACCCTCCTTGAACCTTCTCTTTGGTCTGCTCATATGATCTTCAATATTCACACATACCATGTTACAAAACCTTATACCATATACCATTATCTTTCTTCTCCTTACTTACATCATCGCACAAATGATATCTTGCATATATACCAAAGCCTAAGACCAAATGTGTAGGTCAGCTTACCAAGAATATTACAATTAAACCAATTACAAATGAGTCAAGATACAATGCATCATGTTGGCTCAATACATTTACAACAATATCCAATTAATTAAATCATCTCCATAACGTGTCATGCTGATTTGGAATAGATAATGCATGTCGGTCCATAACCTAGACCAATTTACTGGCAACAACAATTATGTCAACCCGATTAGACCAATAACCAAAATACCAAAACCAAGTGATCTCCAGATGATAACAAGTTATCTTCAGTGTTGGTGAACAATATAACCTGCCAGTGAACAATATACCAGTGAGTGTGCATAAGTCACTGAACTTGTCGGTGAACATAATGTGCCGGTTCAACATAACCAAAGATCTCCAGAAGGATAAGTGTTGAGATCAATGACAAAACCAATACAACACATCCATAATACCAACAACTAGATGAGTGTCAATTGCCAAAAACCTCCCCCTTTGTCATTGATGGCAACACTTGTAAAAAATGACTGTGTAAAAACTAGTGAAATTTGTACACCGGATGAAAAAGAATAAAATAATTATGAGGCTCCCCCTTAGATCAACAATCCAAAAATATGCATCACCGAAATGTACACTCCATACATAATTATTCTATACATTTTTCACCTTATCTCTCCCCCTTTGACAAAAATGCCAAAGATAGGGTGTGCAACAAAATATTTTGTACATATATAGACACATGCCAGATGATCAAATCTATACATGCTTGAGTATATTTGCACATGCCATCTTAAGGAACCTAACATATGTCTTCCATCCTGCCCGCAACTTCTCAAAAATTGAAACAAAACCATTCAAAACACAAGCATTAAATTCTATAGATGTAATCTCAGTTGGAGTCTCTCGAGACATGTTTTGAATGTAGTCCATTTTATGATACACTAAGGTGTCTAATCAGGGATCAATTAAGTTCCAGAGTTCACCTATCCATCTAACCATTCTCTCCTTCTCCTTCTCAAAATTCCTAATCTGCTCCATAATAGTCAAAATTTATCCTTCAATACTGTTGGTTAAGTTAGCTGTAGGATCATAAGATTGAGAAATATGAGCTAACTGTCCTTTGCAATTATCTATTTGCTTGTCTATTTCAATAGTAAAATTTGTCAAAAATAGAAAAGACTTATAAATTTTACCACCTTCTGTTAAGGCCTCATCAATTAGTTTTGATTCATTTTCAAGTTGAGCCTTATCATTGCTGATCATTTGCAAAAATATTTGAACTTTGGCATCTTTAAATTTCTCCATGGACTACCTAGCTAATGCCTTGGTCAAAGTATCAAACTGAGTGGATATGTGATCTATTAAGTTTTGAAGCTTACTGGATGAACTAGAATTAGCATCAAGTTGTAGTTCCAGTCCCACATATTCCAAAACTAAAACTAGTTTCTCAATAAGTCTCTTCTCTTATGATTCTGATTGTGCTAACTCTTGATTGGCTTGTGCTTGGAGAGAAGCAACAACAACCATCCTTTCTACCAGAGACATTTGATTGAAAGGTTTGTCAAAACTGATATTAAATTGTGAAAATCTCCCTTGGCTTTGAAATTTGGATGTGTCAATTGCCATAAGGATCAGACTTTTTGTTACCTTACCCTTCCCTTTATCTGGTTCCTCATGTTCTTGCTTTATCTTTTTCTCAGCCTCAACCTATTTGGATTTGTCTTGTTTGGGTACCTCCTGCACACCGGTGTCACCAGTTGGTGCACCAACCTCTACCTCAGCTAATTTATTATTCTCCTTAATAGGCTCAACCTCTACAAAATCCAAAGTTTGTTGCTCTGTAACATCTAGAGTGTCCTCTTTATTTACATCATTATCGAAGGATTTTATGACTGAGTGGCTTCATCTTGTGAAATAGTTTCTACTAGTTAGATCTCAATGAGAAACCTCTTCATATTGCACTGGTTTCTCTCCTTATTTCTCCAACTCTACCAACCATCAAGGTGTTGACTCTGTGCTTTCTCCTAAATACCTTTTTATTAGCTAACAAAATCAATTTTTAAATTTCCTCAATAGTGATACTGTTCCACTAATTGACCAGTTCACTCTCCTTTATTTCTCTATCCATTTGGCTAGCAGATTTTCTTCTAGCATCAATTAAAATATACAAATATTTTTGAAGATATTTTTCTAATTCAATCAGTGCTTTACTAAATACATCCATGTACAAAATTATAGTCAATCTACCTCTTATCCTTATCATCCATATTTTTATAATATACATAAATGTTCTTCAAATTTCAATCTTTAATAATTTCATCTATTAATTCTTGAATAGACAAAGGAAGAATAATGTGATACTATATTTGGGTGGTCTTCATCTTACCAGATTTAATTGCCTCATCCAAGACAAATTTTGTCTTCTTTCCTTGCTTGAGCTTGCTATCCAGTACATGATCAGACTTTCTTTCTTCTCCTTCTACCTATTCCTCTCAACACTGGATTGGAGTTTCTGGATAACCCTAGCAAACTCTTCTTTCTTCAGAGCCTTATGAATGTCTGCCTCTGACTCAGTTTCAGATGCCACCAGAGAAACTATCACATATTCCCTTTGGGGTTTCTTCTTCTTCCTTAGAACACATTTTTCCTTTGCAGATGATCCAAAGGGTTCTAATTCAGCAAGAGGTATCTTCACCAGAGTGGGAGAAGATCCTATCACTTTCACCTTGACTGGAGAAGGTGTAGTCTTTTGTTTCTTCAAACACCTTTTCAACTATATCCCTTGTATCTCTTGTAGCTCTGACCTTTTCAGGGGGTGACCTTGCTCAACAAGGATGTCCTCTACTATCTTAGCAACTTTTCTTTTCCTAGCTGGTTCAGTGAACTTGGTGTGTAGTTCCACTAATTTTTCCTTGGAAGTTCCAAACCTTTCTTCTTTCACATCCATCAGAGCGTTAAGCAGTTGTTGTGTGTAGGCATCCAAAGTCCCTACATCAACCTCATAGCCCATAGGAATTATCCTCAATGTTCGGGGTTGAACCGCCTACATGAGACATTCCTCTTTGTTTACCATAAAACAGATTATCCCCTCATATTTCTTCACAATTTTCTTAGCAATTCTAACTCTTTGTTTCATCTTGTCCTGAAAAGTTTTGAAGAATGCCCACAATGCAACATTCTAGTTGTCCTTGTTACCAAGTCTTTCAAGATCCTATTTTATCTATTGGGCCACTAGTTTGTCAAAAGCGCACTGCACTCTACCGGTTCCGAAGATCTGATTCATGAAGTAAAGTGACAAACAAATAACCAAGGAACCAAATTTGAAGACATTCTTTTTATCATGCTTAATTTTCTTCAAATTTATCTTCAATTCCTCCAACAGAACACTGCACAAATCATAATGAGCATCTTCTTTGATCATCTGGTAGGATGCATGGATGGTAGTGCTAGATACAGAATTTATTTAGTTAGATTGGTACACTTTTTAACCAATTACCATCGCAAAAAACTTAACATCATCTTCCTTGATTATGTTGACCTTCATTGAGCATCCATCAAACATTGCACTGATTAGCTTTTTGACAGTAAGGTTTGTGACTTTACATAGCCCTGGCTTATCACCAGTTTGATTCAAACAATTTACCACCCTAATTGCTTTTGTAGTGATTTTATAGGATTGGTCTAGCCATATAAATTCTACATGAATTCTACTCAATACATACCTCACCCATTCATTTTCATTAAACAATGAAAAGTTCACAAATTGAGTGAAACCCTTTCTTTGCAACTGCATAAATTCCAATTTGGGGTTTCCGATCTCATCCATGTTGCTATCAGTATAAAGAGCCAAAATATCCTCAGTATCGGTTTCCTCAATTTCATAATGGATATAGGCTCGTACATCATCTATATGCAATATTCCATGCAGAATGGAAGAGAATTCTCCAACCGGGTCAACCTCCATGGATTTGTAAGGGTGCTTCTTAAACATGGGATGGGGTCTATCCTTGACTTCAACAACTAGTGGAGTAGCAATGGAAGACGAGGATGCCATTTGAAATTTTCAAAAAACCAAACTTAGAAAATGCTCTTTGAAAAATACCTCAATAGACTGTCAAATGCCCTAGATCACTCAATGGATTGCCTTTAGCTTACTGATTGCCTCAAAGCCTTGGTCACCTTGTATTGGAGCTCAAAAATACTATTCTCAAAGTGAATAATAACTATTGTATTTTCCCTTTTAACTTTGCAAACCCTAATTTTACTTTAAAATAAATGTGCCTCAGATATCCAACCGGATGCCCTGTTCAACTACCGAATGCCAAAATCAGCCATTTGAATCTCGGATGTCAAATGAAATTCAATTCCTTCCATCTATAATCCATCAACTACAGATCTCATCAAGGGGTACTTCAAGATTTGCATGAATTTGCCTCCCGCTAAGGCCAAAATCCCTAGTTACTAGATGAAGGTTTTGCACTGGATTTAGGTACAAATCCACCATCTACCTGTTAGGGTTTCAAGCAGATCCGAAGCAAATATGAACTAACAATTATATGCAGATTTAAATACAAAAGATAAAGAAATAAAATAGGACACAGATAACACAGAGATTTAACGTGGTTCACCCAGAATGGGTTACGTCCACCATACACAGCCGTCCAATCTTTCTTATTATCCAGCAAAAATAGTACATCAACCCTCACAATGCCTTAAGCATCCCAGCCACTTATAACAGCGTTTTTAGGGCAACAAACAAAGTCGGCCTTTTTAGGGTTTTATTACAATGTCGGTTTTCATCAACAAAAAACGGCAAAAAATTTTTTCTCGGGGGCGGCCCCCGCTTTCTCGGGGGCTGCCGCCCCCGAACCCCTGCCCGGGGCCCGGCCCGGCCCCGGACCCCGGCGAGGATACGTGCTGAGTGTACAGTACTTTGCTGATCAGTTGCCACATTTCAACACTACCATAGATTCATCCTTCTTTACCCACATCATCTTATGCTGATCTTTGATTTCATCTACTTTTGCCTTTCCCTTTTTATCTGATTTGTTCTTGTCTACTGGAGCACTATTTTTGCTTCTGCAGTACTTTGCAATATGACCAGTTTGGGTGCATGCTCTGCATACAACATTATTCTAGATAGGTCTGAATTTCATCTGATTTGGTCTTTGCCTACACTAATTAGAGATGTCCAAACATTCCACAAGCATATCATCTTTTATTTTGAAAGTTATTCATTACTTCTCTACACATTTGACTTGTGTCCAAATTTATTGCATATGAAACACTGACCGGTAAAGGTAGGAACATTATTCATATTGTTACTATTCATCATTCCATTATTCATCCTACTTCTACATTGACTTTCCATATGACTAAACTTATTTCAAGTAAAACATCTACCATTAAATTTATGAGCATTAGATTGTCTTGTCGGAGGATTCTTTCTCTTCTTCTAATCAGGTTTTGCATTGCCTTGTCCAGATCCAAAGGATTCACCTTTCTCAAATCCTAGGCCTCGCATATCCTTTCCATGTCTCTGACTTTCCAGCATCTCATCAAACCTTGCTGAACTGGCTTTGAATTTGTCTTTGTATTCATTGACAATAGCAAGTTCATCCCTCAAGGTAGCAATTTGTCCTTCAAGTTCTTGACCTTTATTCCTTGATTGTGTCAACTCAAGCTTCAACTAATCATTCTCATAGGTAAGCCTGCAACATTCATCAACTCTTTCCTTCAATGATTGTACCAGATTCTCTTCATTCTTCTTTTGATCCTCAATTTCCTTGTTCAGTCTCATCATAATGGATTGCATCTCATTCTTCAAAGCAACACTTTCTCTCTCAATCTTGTTAACTTCATCAGCTTTGTCTTGATATTCCATGATCTGATCTTCTTTCTCCTTCAACTTTTCCATCAATTCCTTCTTGCTCCTTCTATAGACACTTTCTTGATCCTTCATCTCACTAATGAATTCATCAGCTACATTCAGGTTCTTCTTCTGGGTACATATCTCACTTCTAACTGCATCAAGATCCTCAAGTGCCACATTGATTTGTCTCTAAAAACCAAAATCCATAGGATCAATCTCCCAGATCTTTCTCAAGTAGTTAAGCTTCATCAGAGTAAATAGGCTCTGATACCATATGTTAGAATCAAAGATCACTAGGAGGGGGTGAATCAGTGATCTGCTGGAAATTAAATCCACAAACTTATTCTTTATCCACCGGTTAGCAATGCATAACAAAAAAGAACATAAACAAGAAACAAATAAATCATAGATCCACAACATCAGAATTTTAACATGGAAACCCGAAAAAGGGAAAAACCACGGTGGGGTTGGAACCCACAATATTCATATACTATGAACAGGAGTACATAAATATTACATAGATAGGGAATGCACTTGCATTGAGGCTCACTACCTAGAGCTCACCACTCAATTATAATGACGCGAAAGGCTACAACCTTTAGGGAAGTCTCACTAACTTACAATTTGATTACAATGAGAAAATACTATAAAATGAACTCTGAGATAGCATCTGACAATGCAAGAATGAGAATGAGTTTTGGTTAAGCACTAGATCTTTGATTGTCCTCGCTCTGCAAATACTCTATTTTTGTCTTAGTCATCTACCAGATTATCTGTAAACCAGCAGCACACATGAAACTACGCTCAATCGCACCAAAACAGACCATTACACTAGTATTACCACAAAAACCAATTGCCAAATCAATCTTATATATCCAGTCTTAACATAAAATTAATCTCCTTCAATTCAGCTTCAAGAAGTGTAATGTGTAGTCACATGTCGACTTCAATCTTGAAAAAAACATCACCGGAACAAAATATTATAATCACACACTTCCTAAGGATCTTCCCATTCACTAGAAACATGAGATGAACCACCAAAATCACCGCAATCATCGAAAATCATTCCAGACCAAAATAATACTGAGATGCCCTATTTTACCAGTTAACTGCCTAACGC
The DNA here is from genome assembly GCF_030272615.1 of Cryptomeria japonica. Taxonomy (NCBI): domain Eukaryota; kingdom Viridiplantae; phylum Streptophyta; class Pinopsida; order Cupressales; family Cupressaceae; genus Cryptomeria; species Cryptomeria japonica. The sequence continues at coordinate 743,467,640 of NC_081411.1, read as the reverse complement.
TTAACTCCAGCTTCTAGATAAGATGAATCATGATCGTTAGATTGAATAACCAAGAAGAGTTGTCATCAATGACAACCCTAGACCAATAAGAAACTATCGTAAGTCACTAGATGAGTGCCAATTTCCAACAATACTCTAGTTTCATGTGAGCCCATTGTGCGTGTTAGCACCTTAGCATGGGGTAGCCCAACTATTTATCCTTGCTAGTTGATCTTTTGTTATTAGTTGTCTTATATTTTAGCTTATAGTTTCTTTTGCATCTTGGTTAGGCAAGATGCCTACTAGAGGTAGAGGTCATGGATGTAGTGGTCGTATGGGTAATTGATGAAATCCTCGTCCTAAGGTTTCTCAAGAGTCATGCCATGAGGAGAAATAATAGGATCAAGTGGGTGGTGATGTGATTCTGTAGTTGGTGAATACACTTCAAAATATTCTCGGTCGTTTAGGACCAGGACAGGTGGATAATTGACAGGAGGAGTCTCACCATTCTAGACATCAGAAGAGAGCGATCACATTTACCTCGTAGGAGAGTAGAGGTTATTGTTGATCAAGATGCAGTTGCAGCTAGTCACATAAGAGATATCTTGAGGTCTTGTCCTCTTACTTTTGATGGTTCTAGAAGTGGCATGGAGGTAGAGACATGGTTTTTGGATATGGGTAGGTGTTTTTGTATGCATCTGTATAGCAATAACACTAAGGTGAGATGTGCAATTATGCATCTTTATGATTTCACATCTATATGGTGGTGTATGGAGGAGTAGAAGTTGCATCTAGATATTGCAACAATTTCTTGGGAATTGTTCCTTGAGCGATTTCGATCCTATTTTATATCGGATCATTGGAGGTAAAGGAAAGCCGATGAGTTTGATGATTTGAGGTAATAGAATATGACAGTTGTACAGGACAAGTGTAAGTTCTTTGAACTTAAGCAGTGCATTGGGATTGCAGATGATGATCCGATGTTAATTCAACATTTTGTTAGAGGTCTTAGTGACCACATCATTGGAGAGGTTTGAGTTCACGAACCTAAGACTATGAAGGTAGTTGTGGAGAAGGCATGTTTAGTAGAGGAGAACCTGACTTTGGCTTCAGGTGGTGCACCAGGTGTGCAGCCAGTTGGTGCTCCAGTTTTAGGATCAGTTGTTAGAGGTGTGCAGCCACAGTTTTCAGGTGTTTCCAGGAGTTATCGCTCTTCTCTTTAAAGTGGTTATAAGTATAAGAATAAGTACCCTCAGAGTTAGAAATTTGTGCATGGTACTAGATTGCAAGGTGATAGGAGTCATAGTATGCAGCAAGATAGGTTATCATATTCTTCTTTACCAACACAGTTCTCAATAGGTTTCCAGTGGTGTTCAGCAACCTAGTGTAGTTCTAGTGAGCAGAGGTTTTGGTAGGAGAGATTGTTTCTCTTGCGGCCAGACAGGTCATATTGCTATTCATTATCCTCAGCCATCTACATAGATGTTAGGATAGAGACTAGCTCCTTCTAATCCTACAGTTGGTGATGCAAGTAAATCCCATCGTGCCTTTGTGGCAGTTGATAACCGCGAAGATGAGCACAAGGTTACATTTGTTGAGACCATAGGTACGATAGGTGGTATCTCTTGTTCAGTTCTATTTCATTCAAGTGCTTCAGATTCTTTCATTTCTCCTCTAGTAGTAGAGCTATGCAAGCTTGCTATGGTAAAGCATGGTGATAGGTGGTAGGTTGAGTTGTCTACGGGGTCTAAGGTGGCAATTGATTCCCTTGTGCATGGTTGTGTGTTTGATCTAGGAGTTTATACCACCTCAGTGGATCTTTTTGTTCTCTCTTTGGGTTCCTATGATGTTGTGCTAGGCATGGGTTGGCTTGAGATGCATCAGGATAGCATCGATTGTCATAGCAAGAAGTTGCAGTGTTTGGATGATAGAGGGAAGAGCATGGAGATAGTCGGTGTGCAATGACATGTTTATCTTTGCATGATTTTTGCTATGTAGTTGAAGTGATGTGCACAATAGTGTTGTCAGTTATTTGCAGTGAGGGTGAATGACTTGGATGAAGGAGAGAATCATGATGATCTCTTTCATTGTTATCCCATCCTCCAGAAGTTTTTGGATGTTTTCCCTACTGAGATTCTAGGCATGCCGCCTAAGCGCGACATTGACTTCCAAATATATTTGGTTCTAGGAGCAAAGCCTATATCTAAGGCTCCCTATCAGATGACTACTCAAGAGTTGAGTGAGCTAAGGTTGCATCTAGAGGATTTTTTAGCTAAGGGATTCATTCATCCTAGTGTCTCTCCATGGGTGTACCTATGTTGTTTGTGAAGAAGAAGGACGGTTCTATTCGCCTATGCATTGATTACAAACAACTTAATAAGGTGATGGTGAAGAACTGATATCCCTTGCTAAGGATAGATGATTTGTTTGATTAGATTAATGATGTGAAATTTTTCTTGAAGATAGATCTTAAGTTTAGGTATCACCAATTGAGGATTCATAAGGCGGATATTTATCGTACAACATTTTGTGCTCATAATAGACATTATGAGTTTACAATAGTATCTTTTGGTCTCACAAATACTTCATCAGTTTTCATGAGCTTGATGAATGGACTTTTCAGGATGTACCTCGATAGGTTTGTGCTTGTGTTCTTGGATGATATTTATTGGCCATTTGGAGGAATTGATTATGTGTTGAATTGATGTTTTGTCATTGATGTCAACACTATCTGTTTTGGATACTTTATTGGCACCCTTTTGGTCCTTGTAGGATGTGTAGTTTCTGGTTGGATTGGATCCAGAATGATCCAATATGCTTCGGTGTGATTTGGATATGAAATTGGCTAATTCATCATACTCATGTTCATATTCAGTTAGTTGGTTTTGATCTGGTGATCGAATGCTATCCTATTTGCTTGGAAGCTTGGTTTGTGGTTTCAGTGAGGGTTTTGCTAGCAGAGCTTTGATGAAGATCTTTGATGATATACATAAGTGGTGTTGGTGTAGCTTTTAGTATGGATTAAAGATGTTTATGGTGATCATGTTCAAGACTTGGCAGATTGGGATCATTTCTTTAGCGTGTGGACCTATATTGGGTCTCAATTCATCTAGATTATGGATGGGCTTAATGTAACGTGTGGATTGGTCCTCTTGATGTGTTTCTGAGATGTCTTATGGGTTGAATATTATTTTGTTTAGTCTAAGGCTGACATTTTTGTATTTATGTAACTGGTTTATTGTCTGGTGGCCGACCTGATTGTTTATGGTCGAGGGTTTGTATATATATGATGTAATATCTCATTGTAGATCATGGTCATAGGAATGGGATATGGATGTAATGTGCGATTAATGTAATATAATTTAGGAAGAGGATTTGGTTGATCATTGGAGATTGATTTGGGTTTATGTAAGAGGATTTATTCCTTTGGTATTGAGCTTAATCGGAACTATACTCTGGCATAGGACATGTTATCTTTGCAATTCATTTATTCTACGGATTGTAGTCTAGATTTCTATGTAGTCAGTGAGTCTCCTTTTGTGATGAGCGGTTTGCTCTAGGTTGTTGGCCTTCCTACAAGTGCAGGCCCCTCTATTTTAATTCACATACTTACTACAGAAGTATTATCTGACTATGGGTAGGATTCCCACCATAGTTTTTCCCTTTCATGGGTTTTCCATGTATAAATCTTGGTGCAATGTGGAGGGTATTTATTCTCTAATTATTGTTTATACTTAATTGGTTTAACTGCTATTCCGGTATTTGGTTTAATCATTTCAGTATTAATTTTTTGGGTTCTGGTATTAAAGTTTTAATTGCTAAATGTTTTTGTAATCTGTGACAACTGATTCACCCCCCCTCTCTCAGTTATCTTCCGGTTATTTGAACTGTCTAGCAATTGGTATCAGAGCTCTGGTCCTCTCTGTAGAAAGCTTAACTACTTGAGGAAGATCCTATGGTGACTAACAATTAATGTTCATCCAGTTCATTTGGAGCTATCTTCTGGACAGATATTCCTAGGCTTGATGGAACAAATTTCACAATATGGAAGATTCGAATGTAGACCCATCAAAGATGTCTTGGTAAGGATATTTGGGAGATCACACATAATGGTGTTACACCTTATAATCTGGCATCTAGCAATCCTCCTCCAAAAAACTTGGATAAGGAGCATGAGAATGATTGTAGAGAAAGAGAAGCCCTCTTGTGTGCACTTTTTGATCAGAAAATAATGGGATTAACTGACAAATCATCTGGAAAGGTTATATGGGATAAGTTGGAGACTCTTAATGAAGGTCATCCTACTGTGAATATTGCTGAACTTGAAGGTTAGCTGGTGATATATGAAAAGCTGAAGATGGAAGAAGATGAAAGGATTACTGCATTCATGGAAAGGGTAAATGAGATTGTTATGGGAATTCAATGTTGTGGTGGAACTTTGAATGAAGATGAAATTGTTTCTAAAGTTCTTAGAGCCTTACCACCAGCTTACAAGATGAAGGCTACTACAATTAATGAATTGAGAACAATGGCTAATACTTCTATCAATAGAGATACCTTGGTTGGGAAATTATCTTCTTTTGAGCTTAAAGAATTTGGACCTTCTGGAGCTGTGAAGTATGACCTAATTTACATGCATCTGCATCATCAACTGGTAAGAAAGATTAGAAAACTTTATATGCAAATGAATTGGATGATATGAAGAGAGAATATGATGAGTTTGAGAAACTTGAAGCACTATTTTATAAAAGAGTACCTAAAGGATTGATAGGAAGTAAGTATAAAGGAAAATCACCTTTTAAATGTTTTGCATGTAACAAGATTGGTCATTTTGCATCTAGATGTCCTATAAGGAATTCAAGATTTGAAGAAAGAGTTAGAAGATCTTTTAATCCTAACCTTGGATATTAGAACAAGTATAAGTACAGGAAAAATAGAGACAAATCATGCTACATAGCAGATGAGGAAGGTGTGACGGATTCTGATGATGAACCAACAAAAGACTCTGCTAGTGGTTCCGGAAATGGGAAGGAATGGGTGTTCCTAGCTATCAAGGAAGATGTTTTGGTACTAGAAGAGAATTTACCTAAAGAGAAGGCACTTGCTACTAAAATTGAAGACAAGGATGAATGGGTAATTGAGAGTGGATGTTCGCATCATATGATTGGAGATAAAAGGAAGTTTTTATCTTTGCAAGAATTTGATAGTGGTCTGGTTAAATTTGGAGATGACAAAGCATGTATGATCAAACGAAAATGAACTATATCATTGGATGGTAAGCACAATACTGATAATGTTTATTTTGTTGAAGGTTTGAAGCATAATATTTTGAGTGTAGGACAATTGGTGGATAAGGGATTTCAATTACAATTCAAGGATGGAAAATGCAAAATCATTAACAGATCTGGTTTGGAGATTGCAACCAGTACACAAACAAAAGGTAATATATTTCATTTGAATTCCAATGAGAAGAAATGTTTGATTGCATAAATTGATGAGAGTTGGCTATGGCATAAGAGGCTATGTCATGTGAATTTTGATTGCATTATAAAGATCGGTTCAACTAAGGAAGTTAGAGATATACCTAAGATTGTGAATCCCTATAATCTGATATGTAAAGAATGTCAAATGGGAAAATAGGACAAAACCTCTTTTAGGAGTATACAAGATAAATCTAATGATGTTCTTGATCTTATTAATACTAATTTATGTGGCCCTGCTAGAGTTAAAAGTTTTCAAGGTGATAGATATTTTATGCTAATCATTGATGATTATTCTAGAATGATGTGGCTTACTTTTTTAAGGGAGAAATCTAAAGCTTTTCCAAATTTTAAAATCTTTAAGTATAAAGTGGAAACTGAGACAGGATTGAAGATTAAATGTTTGAGGTCAGATCATGGTGGAGAATTCACATCCGGTGAGTTTAATAATTTTTGTGAGAAGCATGGTATTAGGAGACAATTTTCTACTCCCCGAACACCTTAGTAGAATGGAGTTGTGGAAAGGAAGAACATAACTATCTTGGATGCTGCTAGAACAATGTTGATGGAAGATAGTCTACCTCATATCTATTGGAGAGAAGCAGAGAGCATAGCGGTTTATACATTCAATAGAGTACATATCAAAGGAGAAACCGGTAAGACACCATATGAATTATGGTTTGGCAATACACCTATAGTTAATTATTTCATAATCTTTGGTAGTAAATATTATATCAGGAGAGATGATATCATTGGCAAATTTGATCCTATATGTGATGAAGGCATATTTCTTGGATATTCTAATCAAAGAAAAGCATATAGATGTTATAATAAGATATTTCAGAGAACTGTGGAGAGTGCTAATCTCAAGGTGGATGAGTTGAATAGAGGTCAAATCAGAGTTTATGAGCAAGAACTGGCAGTGGAAATGATTATATCTGAACCAGTAGCACCTTTATCAGAACAGAGTGTTGAACTAGTTACTCCAAAAGTATCAAAAAATTCAATAGTAACTAAAGAACAGGGAAGAGGAATAGAGAGTCAGAAGACTCCTAGATATGTGAGATTGAATCATTCAGAAGATCAGATCATTGGGGATAATAATAATGGAGTGATGACAAGAAGAAGACTAGCAACTAATGAGGTATGTTTAATTTCTCAAGTTGAACCAGTACAAGTAATTGAAGCATGTAAAGATGAATGTTGGTTGAAATCTATGGAAGAAGAATTAGATAAGATTGAGAAGAATAACACATGGACTTTAGTTCCCTGACCTAAAAATAAGAATGTTATAGGAACTAAATGGGTTTTTAGGAATAAATTGAATAAAGATGGTCAAGTTGTAAGGAATAAAGCTAGATTGGTTTGTAAAGGATATTTTTAGAAGGAGGGAATTGATTATGGTGAAACTTTTACATCTGTAGCTAGGATTGAAGCTATAAGATTGTTTCTTGCCTATGCTACCCATAAGAACTACAAGGTTTATTAGATGGATGTTAAGTGTGCATTTTTTAATGGGGATCTTGATGAGGAAGTTTATATTGAGAAAATTGATGGTTTTTCACTATCAGATGATAAAACAAATGGTTTGCAGGTTAAGGAAAGCTTTATATGGATCGAAACAAGCTTTATATGGATAAAACACATGGTATGCAAGGTTGGATAAATATCTTTTGAAGCTTGGTTTTACTAAGGGTAATGTTGACAGTAATTTATATTATAAGGTCATTGATGATGACATACTAATTATTGAAGTATTTGTTGATGACATTATTTTTGGAGGTGAAGATAAGTTGTGCATGGAATTTTCTAAGAATATAGAGCAAGAATCTGAAATATCTATGTTTGGGGAAATGAAATTTTTCTTAGGTTTGTAGATTACTCAGATTGACAAAGGTATTTTCATCTGTCAAACTAAGTAGTCTAGGGAATTGCTGAAGAAATTTGGTATGGGAGACTCTAAATCGGTAAGTACTGCAATGGTTACAAGTGAGAAGTTGACAAGGAAAGATGTTTCTACACCGATAAATCCTACAAGATACAAATCTATGATTGGAGGTTTGCTTTATTTGACTCAGACTAGGCCTAACATAATGAATGTTGTTTGTATTGCATCTAGAGTTCAGAGTGATCCTAGAGAAAATCATGAGAGTGCGGTGAAAAGGGTTTTTAGATACTTGCAAGGTACATTAGAATATGGCTTGTGGTACCCTAAGGTTGATGACTTTATTTTATGTGCATATACAGATGTTGATTGGATTGGAGATGTTGGTGACCAAAAAAGTACTTCCGATGTAGCTTTCTTTCTTGGAAAGAAGTTGGTTTCATGGATTAACAAGAAACAATCATGTACTTCTTTATCTACTACTGAAGCTGAGTATGTTGTTGCTACTACTAATTGTACACAGGTTCTATGGATGAAGCAAATGTTGAAGGATATCAAAGTGCATTACACTGGACCGGTAGTTATTCATTGTGATAACTCTGTTGTTATTGACATGTCAAAGAATCTGGTATTTCACTCTAAGACAAAGCACACATCTATCAAGTATAACTTTTTGAAGGAGAAGGCAGAAGAAAATGAAGTTAGACTGGTTTATGTGAACACTAAAGAGAAGATTACAGAAATTTTCACTAAACCTTTGCCTAAAGAATCATTTGAGTACCTAAGAGACAGGTTAGGAGTTTTTTCTCCTCTGACAGAAAACTAATTGATGTGTTTTGGGATTAGTTTGGTATGCATTATCAAAGATATCATTCATTCCAACATTGATGTGGGATGCTACTGCAAAGGGGGACTAGTCAGATTTGTGTTTCAATGGTTTTTGTTTTTGCTTTGATATTTTTGTCAAATTTATGGCATTGATGTCAAAGGGGGAGAGATATTGATGTGAAAAAGAACAAAGGGAGTTGTATACATTAGGGGGAAGTTGGTCTTTGTTTCAAAATTTCATTGCTATATCTTTATGTGGGAGATTGTTGGTTGTCTTCCATTGGGGGAGACTTGTTTGGCATTTCTTGGTACTTTGATGTTTTTTACATCTAATGTTTCCATCAATGCCAAAGGGGAGATTGTTCGCCATTTGGAGGAATTGATTATGTGTTGCATTGATGTCAACACTAGTTGTTTTGGATGCTTTACCGGCACCCTTTTGGTCCCAATAGGATGTGTGGTTTCTGGTTGGATTGGATCCGACATGATCCAGTATGCTCCAGTATGATTTGGTTATGGAATTATCTTTTTCATGATACTCATTTTCATATTCATTCAATTTGTTTTGATCTAGTGATCGGATGCTATCTTGTTTGGTTGGAAGCTTGGTTTGTGGTTCGGGGGAGGGTTTCACCAGCAGAGCTTTGATGAAGATCTTTGATGATATGCATAAGTGGTGTTGATGCAACTTGTGGTATGGATTCAAGATGTTGATGGAGATCATGTTCGAGACTTGGTGGATTGGGATCATTTCTTTAGTATGTGGACCTAAATTGGGTCCCGGTTGATCTAGGTTATAGACCAGCTTAATGTAACATGTGGATTGGACCTCTTGATGTGTTTCCAAGATGTCTTATGGGTTGAATATTATTTGTTTGGTCTAAGGCTGACATGTTTTGGATTTATGTAATTGGTTTATTGTCTGGTGGCCGACCTGATTGTTTATGGTCGAGGGTTTGTATATATATGATGTAAGATCTCATTGTAGATCATGGTCATAGGAATGGGATATGGATATGTAATGTGTGAATAATGTAATATCATTTAGATAGAGGATTTGGTTGATCATTAGAGATAGAGTTGAGTTTATGTACGAGGACTTAGTCCTTCGGTATTGAGCTTAACTAAAACTGTACTCAGGCATAGGAGATGCTATCTTTGTAGTTCATTCATTCTTCTGGATTGTAGTCTGGATTTCTATGTAGTCAATGAGACTCCTTTTGTGATGAGAAGTGTGCTCTAGGATGTTGACCTTCCTGCAAGTGTAGGCCCCTCTATTGTAATTCACATACTTACTACATAAGTATTATCTGATTGTGGATAGGCTTCCCACCGTGGTTTTTCCCTTTACTAGGTTTTCCACGTATAAATCTTTGTGTCATGTGGATGGTATTTATTCTTTGATTATTGTTTATTCTTAATTGGTTCAACTTCTATTTTGATATTTGGTTTAAACATTCCAGTATTAATGTTTTGGGTTTCGGTATTAAATTTTTAATTGCTAAATGTTCTGGTAATATGTGACAACTGATTCACCCCGCCTCTCAGTTTTCTTACGGTTATTTGAATTATCAAACAATATTTTGGTCTTTTAGAGATTAGTGGAGGAGTATAAGGAGCACATGAGATAGGTATTGTAGTGTCTTTATGAGAATTAGTTGTACGCTAATATGGTGAAGTGCAAGTTCTTCTAGACAGAGGTCAAATATCTTGGTCGTGTTATATCAGGAGAGGATATCATAATGGATCCCTCTAATAGTTAGGCTATTATGGATTGGCCAGCACCCACTAATTTGGGCAAGGTTCATAGTTTCATGGGTCTTGCAGGATATTATTGGAGATTTGTTCAAGATTTCTTGAGGATTTCTCATCCTATCACTTCTCTTCAGAGGGAAGGGAAGAAGTTTGTATGGTCAGATCAGTGTGAGACAACTTTTTGGATCCTTAAGGAGCATTTGACTAGTGCACCTATTATAGTAGTGCTAGATCCCTTAGGTGATTTTGTGGTGTGCGCGGATGCATTTTTTGAGGGTCTTGGAGTAGTGTTGATGCAGGATGGTAGAGTGATAGCATATGAGTCGCACAAGCTAAAAGATCATGAGTTGAATTATCCTACTCATGATTTATATCTAGTGGTAGTGGTTCATGCTTTGGTTTGATGGAGACATTTTCTTCTTGGGCATTGATTTGAGCTGCATAGTGATCACCGTTGTTTGCAGTACATTTTAACACAGTCGAACTTGAATTCTAGGTAGTAGTGTTGGATGGAGTTTTTGTGTGAGTATGATTTTGAGGTGAGATACATTCAAGGCAAGGAGAATGTGGTAGCAGATGCCTTGAGTTGTAGGAGACATGAGGTTTTAGTGATGACTCTCAATGTAGATTTGAGGAGCAGGATTCTTAGTGCCCTTCCTTCAAATGCTTGGTACTAGGAGGTCAGTGCAGAGACTACTTTAGGGAGAGCTTTGGATGACATATATGTAGTTTATTATTTAGAGTCTAATGGTCTTCTTCGACATTTGGAACGTATTTATGTTCCACCTTCAGATGGTCTTCGAGCATTGATCTTATCAGAGTCCCATTGTGGATCTTATTCGACACATCCAGGTGTCAAGAAGATATATGCAGATTTGTGATAGTTGTGTCATTGGGCAGGAATAAGGAGAGATATAGAAAATTTTATGTCTTGTTTCTTAGAGTGCCAGTGTGTGAAGGCAGAGCACCAACATCCAATAGGTTTGTTGCAGACAAAATTGGTTCCAGATTGGAACTGAGATATCATATCTATGGATTTTATAGTTGGATTGCCTATGTCTTCATGAAGAGATGATGCTAATATGGTCATCGTGGATCGATTGACCAAGGTGGCACACTTTTCTCTGATTGCATAACAGTAGCTTGGATATTCATGGAGGAGATAACGAGATTGCATGGTATTCCTCAATGGATTATATCAGATCATGATCCAATATTCACTTCAGCATTTTGTACTTCCCTTCAGCATGATTTACAAGTACAACTGAACTTCAGTTCAGCATATCATCCTGAGATAGATGGTTAGACTAAGAGGGTTAATCATGTTTTGGAGGATATGTTGTGAATGTATTTCATAGATCAATAGTCTCGTTGAGAGGATTACCTCTATATGGTGGAGTTTGCATATAATAATGGCTATCATAGTTTGATTGGCATGTCCCCTTTTTAGGTATAGTATGTTTGACTATGTTGGACACCCTTGAGTTGGGATCGTTTGGACGACAAAGTGCTTATTGGTTCAGAGATGTTGCAGGATATGGTTTAGCAAGTGGCATGTATTAGAGAGCATTTGATAGAGGCACATGATAGACATAAGAAATATGCAAATGCTCATCATGTGGATAGGAAGTTTTCGATGGGAGACAAGGTGTTTTTGAGAGTGCGTCCATGAAAGAGTTCAATCCCTTATGGAAATGGCTCTAAGTTGTCACCTCAAATTATTGGACCATTTGAGATTTTGGAGAGCATTGGTCCTATAGTGTATCACCTTGCCTTGTTGGCCATCTTGTCCCTTATCCAGCATGTGTCTCATGTGTCTATTCTAAGGCCTTATCATCCTAATGTATTACACATTTTGTATTAGAATTCATTGCAAGTAGAGGACAAGAATCTTTCTTTGGATCTCATGTGTTAGGTCCTGGAGACAACTGAGAGGGGGGGGTGAATCCGTTGTCTATTAATTTCAAACCAAAAACAATTTTAACCAAACTTAATACATAGTATCAGTAAAACAAACTTTAATGCCAGTAGATAGTTTAGCAGTTAATAACAATACCAGTAAAGTTTAATGCATGAAACAAAAAGATAAATAACATACTCACCACATAACACAGTTATTTGTATGTGGAAACCTTGTAAGGGGAAAAACCACAGTGGGAAACCTTACCCACAATTAGATGATACTACTGCAGATAGTATGTGTGTACAAATGGGGTCTGCGCATGCAGAAAGGCCAACTGCCTAGAGCTCACTGCTCAATCACAAAATGGGAGTCACACTGACTACAATTGGATGATTAAATCCAATGATAATGTACTACTCAAAATAACATCTTCATATGTTGGATTCAGTACTGGTTAAGCTCGTATTGTCTTCCTCATACCTTCCTTGAATCTTCAAATGATGTCTGCATGTATAGCTCTGCTTATATTCACATATACCTTATTACAATCCTTTTTCAAACTCCTCTACATAATCTCACAAATGAGATCTTACATATATACCAAAACCTAAGACCAAATGTGCAAGTCAGCTCACTAAGATATTACAATAAAATCAATTACAAATGAATCAATATGTGATGCATGATGTCAACTCAATGCATTTACAATAATAACCAATCAATAAAACATCTCCATAATGTGTCATGCTGATCTAGAATAGATAATGCTTGCCAGTCCACAACCTAGACCTATTTGCTGGTAACAAAAAAAATGCAAACTCGATTGTACCAATAATCAAATCACCAAAACCAAGTGTCCAAACAATGTCTTCGACATAACCAAGTAATCTCCAGATGATAATAGATCATCCTTAGTGTCGGTGAACAATATAACCTGTCAGTGAACGAGATACTCATAACTATGCATAAGTCACTAAACATGTCGATGAACATAATCAGAGATCTCCACAAGGATAAGTGTTGACGAGTGTTGAAATCAATGACAAAACCAATGCAACACATCCATAATACCAAAATCATGCACATTATTAAAAGTCAAGAGATGACCCTCAAGGGTCGTGGCATAGAGCAGGTAAGGGTCTAATGGGATCGAAGTGAATATTCTTCGACAACTTGGGAGGATGTTGCGCAGATGAGAGAGCATTACCCCTATTTCTTCTTAGGCTTCCAAGAGTAAGCCTAGGAAAAGGGGGGAGGATGTAGTGTCCCTCCTCAACTTATCTTTCAATCTATGCATTGATGGACTTATGTAGACTCTTATATGATGTTTTGATTTATGATTATGACTCTATCTATATTTCAAATGTTTATGATAATGCTAGACAATTTACATGGACATATGATATATGATGACTCATGTTGATGATGATATCTATTCTTGATTATTATGATGATGGATTCATATTTGATGATCTTTATATACGCTTGTTATCTAGATGAATTATTGATCATGATATTTTGATAAAATTTTGGTTAAGCTAACCTTATTTTATGATCATGATGTTTGAGTTGATGCTAAGTGATTGTAATTTCTTTCTAGTGTCTTCGTGATAGGGACAATGTCATATCACTCATTGCGAGAAGGATGTGGCATTGTGATTCTCTATCACATGCTTGTGTATTTATGATATATTGTTGTACATGTTGTATCATGGATTGGTGGTTGTAGGATTGTAGGTACTAGACATTGACTCCACCTAGTTTCACAGGTCTAAGCATATCTTAATCTCAATGGTAAGTTGATGGAGATGGCATGAGTTCCCTCTACATACTCTAGGCTTAAGTTGCCATGCTTTGTTAGTCAGTTATCTTGGCGTGAGAGATCATCATAGCATGTTGTGTTGTGGTATTTTTATGGCATTGCGAGTATTTAGTTATTTATTTAATTAATGCATGATTAATATAGTTATTAATGTTAATTTAATTTATTATATAGCTGGTTAACTAAATATTATTGGGTGATTTATTATTATTAGATTTATGCCTTGTGGATTAAATAGTTTGTATTTGTTTATTTATTTATTTGGCTTATTGATTTATTGTTTAATTAATTAATTTTTATTTATTTATTGTTTGATTGATTATTTGTTATTTATAGTTTATATTTGATTGTTACCTTATATTTATTTAAGGCTTTTATTTTATTATGGTTTTATTTATACTTGTGGTTTTATATTATATTAGTGGTTTATTATTTATTAATTGCCCTTGGTTTATTTATTGGTGGGCTCTAGTTTATTTATTCATTTGATTCTATATTATTAAATAATATCTCTTGTTACTGCATATGGGTAAATACATATTATATAACTTACCTACCCTTTATGATTATTGGCTAAAAAGCCTTGGAAAATTAAAATGTCATATCTAGGCATGGTAGGTAGATTATATAGTATTTTGGAATATTTTAATTGGCTGAATTTTTGGCTATGTTTTGAATGCAATTTTTATTTATTCGGTCACCTGTGCATTTTGTTGGGCTGGCTTTTTTGGAGTTTCTTCTGCATTTTGATTTCTTGGCTGAAGATTTTGGTTGCTTGGCTTGCTTGGATTTGGATTGTGTATTGCGCTTCATTAGCTTCATTTTGCCATTACTTCTATTATCCAGGTTGGTTGATGTTTGCCTCTGTAATTTTATTTTCCAAAAAAGACTGTTGACACATGTTTGCTAGAAAGATTGTCTTTGAGAGTTTTGGGGAAATATTGAATGTAAATTTATAATATAGTTTTATCATATGAAATTGAGGAAAACATTTATATGATTAATGTGCATAGTTTTTGTGTATTGTCATGCTTGGTTTCCGGTGTTGTTTCTGTGTTTGTATATTTTATGGATTCCTCTTCTAAGTTTCTATGTGTGAGTTGGATTGCAATGTATCAGTTTTGTATTTTATATGTTTTCCCCTGAACAGAGGAAGAGCTATGTTCTTGATATATGTGAATTGTTTTTCTCGACTCTCATGTAAGCTTATTTTTGAGAATTTGATTGACCTCCATGTATGGTGTAGGAGCACCTTGCAGACTTTGAAGACCATTTGAGAAATAAAGGCTCTGAGAGGTGTCTATAGGTTCCTTGAATTTTTTTGAATTGTAATAAGGTTTTTCAAGACCATTCATTTTTTATTATTAGCCATGTAAGGCCTTGATGCCATTTTGTAGTGTGAACTTCTAAGGACCTATTTTGTCAACCATGGTCAAATGACATCCAAAATGCCTAAATGAGGAAAGAATTGTATTTTGGCTCCTATGTGGCCTATTTGTAAGGTTTATGATGTGTCCTAATAGGTTTCATAGGAAAATGTCATAGATTGTCAAGTTTTGTGCAAAGTTGTCAAGTTTGGATGACAACTTTTATTGTCAACTTGTAACTAATCTCCCTCCAACGGCTACCTAATTCAAATTTCAATTGGAGTCGGTTGAGGAGGTTTGAGAGACTTTTCTTAAGGCCTTTTAGGTCAAGAATAAAGGATTGATGAATTTTTTTATGTAAGACAGTGATTAGATTCAATAAACACTTAGGAATTTACATAAATTTGTTGCAAAAGTTCCCTATACGGTCGTTGTACGGACTCCATGTGTAGGCTAAGTCATTGATTTGAATAAGCCTCTGTGTTTATGTTCATTTATCTTTGACTTGGTAGGAAAAGACTGAGAAATAAGCGAGATATCTGCATTTTTGTGAAATGTGGTTTAAAAACCCTCCAAAACCAAAGTTACCAAGGAAATTATTTTTTAACCCCTCATTCCTCTAGCCAAATTGGCTCAAAATATAGGGAATGGTAAGGGATACAATTTATTTTAATATTTCCAAGGTTTGTGAGTGAGTTGTTGAACTAGTGAATTTTGGGATCAAACCCTACGCTAGGCATTCTCATGTGACTAGCCAGTTTTGATTGTTAAAAATTGTGTAGGAGTAGAAACAAGAGTGGTGGACCTATTGACAGGTGTTTTGACATAGTCACCAATAGTTAGGTAGTTTGTGTGACCACTCACCACCTCTTCTGAAAAGCAATAAGTTTTGAGAAACTAACTACTCCAAGGTCTTTATAGTCGGGTCTCGACGATGATGGGCAACTCAATAGTTGATACAGTTGTACCTATTAAGGGGCTTGCTGGTTGAACAAATCCCAATAAATTCCAATAACAACATTTTTTTTATTTTTTATGATTTAAAACTCTTATAAAATAAAATACAAAAGATAGATTAGGGAAACAAGAAAATAAAAATGAAACTTATGCAATAACAACTTAATGAACTACTCAATTAGTACCCTACAATCCAAAAAATCATCAATATTATTTAGACCAACATTCAATAATGGACCTCCAATAAACATGCAAAGTCAACAACCTCACAAATTTAGGGAAATAATATCACCTCAATATCACCCTATCACAGTAATTCTCATACACCACTTGCGCGCACAATATGATTCATAAAGAAATAAAACATAAGACCAAAATAAGTTGATAACAATAGACATTACCAGACTGCAAAGAACAAATTAATAGAACATATGCATAGATCAGACAATCTATAAGTCGCTTCTTGTATTGACTTCAAAGAATGTATCACAAAACTATTCTAATTCATAACAATCTGCATAAAAGTAATCTAAAATCTATAAGTGGACCTCAAATCATCAATTTTTGGACCCTTACAAATGAACCAAAATCTCCAATTTATAGAGTTTCTTGTCCTACTTTCTAGGAAATAACCCTATCTGAATTAAGTTCTAAAAAAGCAAGTAGTTGTAGTTGACATGCAAGTCTCTGCCTTGGACTCCAATTAACTATTACAAAATTGGGACTAGGTGAGCATTACAAAAATGATGTTGCATGAGCCAACATTTTGTAATCATACAAAATTTGTTTAATAATCCCTGTAGATGCCAAAGAAACAGTTGAATTCCCAGTTTTGGCGTCATGCAAAATTCCACAAAATTATCATGCTATCATTAGCAACTGCCTGTTTATCTTTTACTTCTTTTTATAGCTCTTATAATTGCTAATGATACATGCAACCACTTCAGTAGGAGGATCTACAACATGCTTGATTTTGAACTTGTGCTTATTCAAAATCTCCTCTACATTATTACTTCTATCTTTGAATTTTTCTATTATTTCTGAAGCCTATTGACATTGAGTTATTAAGTATGTACATTTGTCCATTAACTCAACATTAAACTCAGTAGGAGTTGTAAGATATTGTGCCGCATATGCATCCCATTGATGAAGTGCATTATCTTCCTCCATGTGTCCTGCACTACTAATACCGAGCCCAAAAATACCCAATAATTGGTCTACAAACCTTTTCTACTTATTTACTACACCAAGGAGAGGAGAATGGGCATATATTATGTCTTTTTCCATACTGTTGAAGCATCTCGATCTTCAACTCCAAAATGTATATATATGATTGCAAATTATCAACACTATCCCCTCCTAAAAGATCCTCACCTAGTATGATTTCCACCCTAAGATTGAAAATCCTATTCAAAATTTGATATTGCTTACCAAAAATGTTAAGCTTCCGCTCCCACTGTTGAGAACATAAAGCTAAAGCTCCTCCAACCTACGTAGCTTTCTTATATAGCTCCATAGTATTTTGCAAACACAATCTAATTTTAGAGGCAACTGTCTACACCCATGCTTTTGCAGTGGCTACCATCTTTCTCACCTCAACAAGTGCCTTCATGTCTCCCTCTGGAAGTGATGAGGTTGAGGGCAGACTATCATCAACCTGTACATCAAGGGGATTGCCCATCTCTACAAGCAACTGCTTATATTGTTCTAGTTGCACCTTGACCTCTGAGTGGGAGACATGTTCCTTTTCTATCTGGCTCCTCAATACGCTAGTTGCAAGCTTCAATGTATCCAACTCCCCCCATTTGGTCTGTTTACCCAACTTTACCTATGAAAATTGATATTTGGGGGAGCTTTAGCCTTCAGCTTGTGTAGGAACTGCAACATCAGCAACCACCTCACCAGAACCAATTCTAGATAAATGATGTATGGTTTTAGCCTTCTTTGTTTTTCTTAGTTCTTTGGTGATTGCCTATTGTAGTGTGACCCTTGGCATCACCACTTTCTTTTTCTTCTCTAAGGTGAAGTTTAGCCATTGTGGTGTATCCTTGTCCTCGTCACCTTCATGTGGTACAATGTCTATAGTCACCATGTGTACCTTTGACTGCTCTTCTACTTCATCCTTCTCCCCTTCTACTTGCTCCAGGATTGGAATATCTTGGGTCGATGTTCTCATTTGAACCTGGTTGGTTTGAAGAGTGATATCAATATTTAATTGTTGTTACTTGTGCAGCTCTCCTAACCTATCACTTATTTCTTCTTCAAAATATTGTCACCTTTATTTTTTTCTTTCATCCCTTCTTCAGTAGCTATTTCTTTTAATAAATCCTCTTGGTCTTTTGGAGTTGAGAAATCTTTTGTCTTGTTCATCTTTAAACTCTTTTAGTTCCTTTTCTTCCTCAATTGATGACTTCCCTAACGAATCATGTTTATCAATGTCCATGGGATCCACAAGCGCCTGTTTCCTGAGCCTAATAGACTTCTTTTCTTTCTTCTCAATCTTTCTTTGCATTGGTTGCACCACAGGCTGCTCATCCTCTTGATCTAAATTCAACTCAAGGTTATGAATGATGACCTTCTCTATTGTAGGAGTTAACACTTGTGTTAGAGGAGGTAAGGTCACTGATGTTGTAGCAAAAGTACGAGTTGGTGCAGACACTGGCGTTGTTGTATCAGGAAGGGGTTTAGAAGGTGTAGATGTTTCTTCATCAACCTCTTCTTTCTCATCTTCCTTCTGAGTGTCTTCTCCCAGTGTTTTCCCTATTGCTGTCAGGAAAGGATGTACCTCTTCCAGTGGGATGGATCCTAACCCCTCCCTTATTCCAAAATTTGTGGCCTTTTTCAACAACTCGACCTTTCTCATCTTCTCCTTGACTTGTCCCAGAAGTTCCTTAGTAGTTTTCTTAGGTCAGGCAGCTTCATCTAGGTCTGTGGATGTGTTCTTTCTAGAACTAGACCTTGTCATGTGGGCATACTCTTTATGAGCCCTTGACTGAGGATTCCTGGAGGCTAATTCCTTTTGCTTCCCCTTTGAAGTGCTTGTCCTAATCCTTAAACTCAACCATTGGTCAGCTCTCTCTATAACCATTTGATTCACTGTATCTATATTTACCTCTTCTTGCCCTAACCATCTAATTGGAGAGAGGGGCTTTTCATCAATTCCTTGTTCCTTATATGTTGGATCTAAGATCTCAAAATCTCTTATTTGTGGAACTGAGAGCCTAGAATAACTCTTCTCTCTAACCTCCAAACAATCCTGGAGGTTGGCCAAAAAATCCTCCAAACTTTGTTGACGTCCATCATATGCTTTTGGCATTAGTTGTTTCAACTTGCCATATGGGTCATAATATTCCAGAGCATACCTGAATTATTTTAAATGTAAATCTTGGAGCTCCTGCTTGGCCGACTTAGCTACTTAGATTTTAGAACAAGAAAAGTAACTGATTGAAATAGAGAAATCCACACCTGCCTTATGTTTTGAGGATAACAAAGATTGTAGCCCAACCATCTACCTAACATATTCTAAGAGTATTATTTTGTCATTACAATATCGAGGGAGCAACATGGGGTTCCCCTGTGAATCCACTAACTTTGATATATGTGGAAGGTTGGTTCTGAATGAACCAACATGCCCATTCTCTGATTATTGTCATTGCTTCTGGGCTTATTCTGTAACCTGTGTCACCTGTGAGTTTGATAATGATAGGAAAAGGAAAGGCATCATTTACTCTTTTGAAATGTATCTTGATTAATATGAAAAACAAGTTTTAAGGACCTGAAACCTTTAACATAGGAGCATAAGATAGTTCAGCAAAGAGCATCCAAACCAACATAGAAACAACTTACAAAAGACTGGCAAAAAGGTCAGTAAACCAAACGGACCGCAAAAGAAAGGAACAACAAAGCTAAAAACCAGATAAAAGACCTAAACAACAAACAGCAACTACAAAGACTTAAGAAGATCAGCCACCTTATTTACCAGTAGGTCATAGTTTGCTAAAGCAACTTTGAGTTATTTAATTTCTTTGTTTGACTTCTTCTCCTTCTTCTTTCCTCTGGTCCTCATTCTAGGTCCTTGCACCTCTCCCATACCTTTAGTGTTAGGTTCTAGCTCCAAGGAGTCCTTCTTGTTCTCCAATTTGCTAATAAGAATTTTGGTATTATCAGTTGAGGCCTTAAGAATGTTATGGCTTTGTTCGGAAATGCTTTTGAGACATTTTTCAATTTTGGTATTATTCTTTTGAAATGTGTCTTTGTGTCGCCTAGAGGGATTTGAGTGTAGTAATCCTACACCTTCATCTTCCCTTCCTCATCACCAAGTTGGCACTCTATTTGCAATCCTAGAAATTTGCCTGCTCAAGCAGCTACTTAGATAACATACAAGGTAAAGAAAAATCTCTTCATTTTGTGAACCTCAATCAACTGCTTATATATGTTTGTCTAACAATATTTGGGCCCAGTCAAAGTATTATTTTCCAATCAGAATAGTTGTCATATATTGGAACATCCATGGGTGGAAATGTCATCAATATGTCTTGTCAAAGGCCTTGCTCAGCATGATGATCAAGTCACATTGTGGCTCCTTGAAATCAGCCCTTAGAATATCAGTGACCTTTAGTCCTATCTTCCTCTCCTCCTCTAACCAATTTTAATTCATGTGCCTTTTGCATGAAGCAATATCATTTCTCCATATTTCAACAACTTCTTCCTCAGTAGTTAAGAGCACTTCCTCCATTGAAGGGATGCAAAACACAAATCTTAACATATATGTCGACAAGTTTATTACTATCCTTCCTTGATCATTTGTGCACTTTCTAGTGTTATAAAATTATACCATGGTCATAATGAATTCTGGGGATTGGATAGATTGAGGAAAAACGGTCGCTTCTACTAATCCCAAACTCTTAATTATCCTATAAGGAGCCTCTATCCTTGTCTTATCCATTTGTGTTCTGATATCCTCTAACTCAATGTGCCCCACCTCAGAGTCAGTCACCCACTTAATTTGATCATCCAGCTTGGAAGCATAAATTTTCCCTTTGTAATGGTATTTCATTGTTGTGGGCAGTTTGTCCAATTCCTTCATTCTCTTGCTGGAGGATGGGTCCATCTAATTGCTTTGATCTGCAAGAAATTTCCAAAAATTAACTTATCATATACCCAAAATATCAATTATATCAAAAAACCTCAGGACTTTGGGGTTCCAGGGTGAGCAACTCCTTTAAAACAATTAAGTTTGGAACTCTGAGGTTTCGAGTTCTAGATAAGCTGACACATCATAGCTCAGAACTTCGGGGTTCCGGGGTGGAAAAAATGATAGAGTACATAACTTCAGGGTCAGGACAAGCTTAAAACAATAAAGCCCAAAACTTTGGGGTAGACTAGTTAGCATAGCTCATCTGGGACTTCAGGGTTCAGAAGTCCCGAGGTAATTTAAGTGAAGGCCAAAAAGATGATCCAAAACACTAGGGATCTGGGGTTCTGGGGTGAGTAGCATAGCCACAAAGGGATCAAGAACTTCAAAACTCTGGGGTTCTAGGGTTTGGAGGTTGGGGGCAGTTTAGCAAAAAGGGTGGTCAGTTTGGAACTCCAGTGATCCAAAGTTTTGGGGTGAAGGCATGACCAAAGAGGAACAACCTTGGGACTTTGGGGTTGTGAGGTTCTGGGGTTGTTAGGACTGTGAATCCTGGAACTCTAGGATTGCGGGGTGACAAAAACCCTAGGGCACATGAGAAAACAATGAAAACAAAAAAAACAAAAAAAAACAAGGAAAATCTAAGATAAAAAAACTAGAAAATATAAACAAGAAAACACAAAGGGGAAGAAAATCCACCAACCTGGTGAAAGAAAAACCCATGAAAGTTCGAAAACATAGAGACACAAAGTCCAAAGGCAGAGCTGGGAGGCTGGAAAACTTGAATGCACAAATGAGCTCAAAAAGGTTCATTTTCTCTATTTATACCCCCTGATATTTCATCCTTACGGTTGCCTTAAACACAACCTCGACAGTCCGGGATTCCGGACTTCCAAGATGGAAAACACACCTTGAAACTTTAGAGGTCCAGGGTCAAAAACAAAAAGACAAGAACTCACCTTGGGACTCTAAGGTTCTGGGGTTTCAAGGTAAAAATAGAAAACACCTCGGGAGTCTAGGGTTTTGGGGTTCTAAGGTTCACAAAACAACAAACAAAACATGAAGAACTCGGGACTCCGAGGTTCCGAGGTTCTAGGGTTCTGAGGTTTCAACAAAAAAAGAACAAGGCAAGACCTCGAGACTTCAGGGTCTGAACCAAAACAAGAAACAAAAGCCTACCTCAGAACTCCGGGGTTTTGGGGTTCCGAGGTAGGACTTGAAAACCAAGCAAAGAAAACCTTGGGACTCTGGGGTTCCAAGGTGCAAAAAGGAAAAAACATATAACTACAAAAAACTATAAAAACAAAAGAGAGGGGACCCATATTTTCAAGACAAGGAAACTAATAGGGCTAGGTATGAAGGGCATAACAGGACTCTATATAATGGTTGATTTGGTATATTTGGATTTTTACAAACCTTTCCCATCCATTACTATCTTTGGATCAAGCCATTGGTGTGTGGTTTCTTTGTAAAAGTGGCCTAAAACCCCTATTAGGCCTCATGTAGCAGCAACGTTTGACCTCGTCAATGCAAGAGTTGGAGCTTGATTTTTGGAAGTGTTTTGTGTCACCAAAGGGGGCATCTAAAAGTGTCAAGATTCTATAGTATCATTAGGATAATTTCAAAGTTTTTCCCTTAAAGGCTCAAACCAGGGCTACCAGGAATAGGTGTCTTGTACAGGGCAAGTCACCTTGATTGAACCTGTACAACAAAAAGAGTGTTCTCTTGGTTATAGTCAATGTCTCTAGGGTTGGGAAAGAGAATCTATAGGGTCCATACCTACTCTGCAATGGTGGGTGAGTTCTAATACAAGTTGGTCATAGGTGACTATAGGAGAGTTGGTATCAAGGAGAGACTCAATGTGAGAAGTTGTATCTTAATGAGTTGTTTAGGGATCAAAAAGGGGCCCCATTGAATAAAGGAAAGTGTAGAGGTGTCCTTTCAGGTTGTTGTCAAGATTGTGTAAGAATCCATGAATGTTGAGACCTTAATTGAGGGTCTTGGAGAGTGATTTTGTGTGGGATGCCTTTGTTCCTTGGGGCTTTGCAACATATTGGTATCAAAGCAAGTCAAATAATTGGGAGGATAGATTTTGGTGTATGTGAGCAAAAGAGAGCCAAGAAGAGGCTAGCATAATGCCTCCAAAGGGAATGCCCACAAAGGTGGCTAAGAAATTCCAAGAGATGGAAGAGATAATCAAGATCAGGGTCAAGGAAGCACTCAAGGCTGAACTAAAGACAATGAAGAAAGGAAAAGGGCCAAGTGAGGAGACCGATGAAGAAGAGGATCAAGAGGATAAAGAAGAAGAACCCCAAAGGTAGGAGCCAAAGATACTTGTTGATCAAAGACCATTCATTGAAGCCCTAAAGACAATAGTCAAAGATTCTTCTGAAGCCAAGATGGAGATTCCTACCTATAGTGGGAAGATGAATGTTGAAGAACTTGTAGATTGGATAGATGCCTTGCATAATTATTTTGAGTACAAGGAAGTGGTTGAGGAGAAGAAAGTGAATTTTGCAAAGACCAAACTAAAGGGTGTTTCTTTAACCTGGTGGAACTATACTCAAGGTGAAAGGGTGAAGATGAGAAAGAGTATGATCCATTCTTGCGACAGGATGGTGTCCAAACTCAAGGCCCAATTCATGCCTGCTGATTATGAAGTGTATCTATATAGGAGAATGAAAAAATTAAAGCAGAAGGATTCGGATGTGACTTCCTACACAAAGGAATTCCACAAATTGAGTTTGAGATCAAGGCACTGTGAAGATGAAAAGGAGAAGGTTGCTAGGTACTTGAATGGGCTCAAATTCAATATTCAAGATGAGATGAGTCTGATGACTCCTAAAACAATAGATGAATGCTTCCAAATGGATTTGAGGGTGGAGGATAAGTTGAGAAGAAAAGGTGAACAAAAAGGTAGAGGAAGAGGAGGCAAGAACTTTAGAGGAAAAGGAAATTTTGGGGGAAAAGGACAATCTAAAAAACTCCAAGGTGAGTCTAGCTAGCAAGAACAAAGTGGAGACTCAGGTTCAAGAGGAGGCTTTAGAGGAAGGAGACCCAATGGAAGGGGTAGATTTGGAGGACCAAGAAGAGCTCCTAGTGTATTAAAAGGGAGATTCTTTAATTGCAACCAAGTAGGGCACACTACAAGCAAGTGTCCTAAGAAAGCCTCAAACTCTCATGGAGGAGAGAGAAGGAACCAGCTGATTCAAGAAGAAGATTGCCAAAGTGTCAATTCCCTAATTGGAAGTGTAGCCCTAGCCCATGATGGAGAAAGCTTGATGATAAGGAGAACCATGTTGAAGGTGCCTTAAGTGAAAGAACCCCCTTAGAGGAAGACATTATTTAGAACCATGTGCAAGGTCTATGGTAAGCTATTTAAGGTAGTAGTTGATTCAAGTTCTACTGAAAATTTGGTTTCCAAAGTTGAAAAGGTTGCCACATGCTAACCCTTATAAGGTGTCATGGTTGAATAAGGACCAGTAGGTCTTAGTGGATGAATAATCTTGGGTAGAGTTTGAGATAGGGGAGTATAAGGATAGAATATTGTGTGATGTGGTTCCCATGGATTCTTGCCATCTATTGATAGGATGTCCATGGTAATATGATGTACAATCCCAACATGATGGGAAAACAAACTCCTTTATCATAACCAAAAATGGGAGAAAATACAAGATGGATCCTTTACTGGATGAGAATGTGGATAAGAACATTGGGTCAAGTGTCATGTTAAAGAGTGGAAAAGAGTATCTAGACATCCTAAAGGAGGAAGGAACCCCTAGGTATGCTCTTATTTTGAAGCCTAAAAATATTCCTAAAGTGCCTAGTAGCAGTAAGGAAGAAGTTCCCAAGGAGGTGCAACAATTGTTGGAT
Organism: Cryptomeria japonica; assembly: GCF_030272615.1. NCBI lineage: Eukaryota > Viridiplantae > Streptophyta > Pinopsida > Cupressales > Cupressaceae > Cryptomeria > Cryptomeria japonica. The sequence continues at coordinate 743,442,657 of NC_081411.1, read as the reverse complement.
AGGTATAAGAGTATAATGGTGGAGGAAATGCCTAACACTTTGCCACCCATTAGGGACATAAGCCATCAGTTTGACTTCATACCAGGGTCTACATTGCCAAACAAACCATCCTATAAGATGAATCCATCTCAAAATGAGGAGATTGCCAAGCAAGTGCAAGAATTATTGGATAAGGGGTTGGTGAGAAAGAAGATCAATCCTTATGCTATTCCAATGGTCCCAACACCTAAAAAAGATGGTAAATAGAAAGTTTGTACTGATTCTAGGTCCATCAATAGGATTACCATAAGATATAGTTTTCCTATGTGTAGAATTGAAGACTCTTTGGGAAGGGCTTGCTACTACTCTAAAATTGATCTCAAGACTGGGTGTCATCAAATTAGAATAAGGCAATGGGATGAATGAAAGGTAGCCTTCAAGATAAATGAAGGTCTCTATGAGTGGACGGTGATGCCTTTTGGGCTATCCAATGCCCCAATCACCTTTATGTGCCTCATGAACGAGTTATTGAAGGAATTCACTGGTAAATTTGTTATTTTTTATCTTGATGATATTCTTGTGTTTAGCAGGACAAAGGAGGAGCATTTGGAGCACTTGAACCTAGTCTTGAAGAAGTTGCATGATGAAAAGTTGATGATAAACATAGAGAAGAGTGTCTTCATGAAGTAGGAGCTTTTCTACCTTGGTTTTGTAATCTCAAGGGGGGATTTGAAGATGGATCCAGAAAAGGTGGAGGCTATCTTGTCATGGCCAACACCCAAGATAGTAGGTGATGTGAGAAATTTCCATGGGTTGGCATAAAAAATTTCAGTCATATATGTGCATCTATCCTAGACACAATCAAACGAGGGAAAACGTGTAAGTTTTCTTGGTCAAATGAAGAAAATGAATCTTTTGAATACCTAAAAAAGAGAGTAGCACAATAGCCCATTCTTGTTTTGCCTGATTTTAATAAGTTATTTATAGTGGAGTGTGATGCTAGTAATCTTGTCATAGGGGTTGTCTTGAGTCAAGAAGGTAGACCGGTGGCTTTCTTTAGTGAGAATCTCAATGATGCTAAAAGGAGATATTATACATATGATTTGGAGTTGTATGCAATGGTAAAAGCCTTAAAAAAATGGAGGCATTACCTTTTACCTAAAGAATTCATTGTTTATACTAACAATCATGCTCTCAGTTTTCTGAATGGATAGAAGAAACTTAATCACAAGCATATGAAGTATGTTGAATATCTTCAAGCCTACACATTTACCATCAAACATAAGAAGGGGCGGGACAATAAAGTGGTGGATGCATTGAATAGGTGGGTGCTCATGGTGCAACAAATTCAGTTACAAAGTGTGGGAATTGATTCCCTCAAGAAAATGTACAAGGACAATTAATATTTTAGTGAGATATGAGGTTTGCACTCAATTTTTCAGAATCTTATCATCCTGATTTTTATGATTTTTTGTTGTAGCAGGGGTTGTTGTTCAAAGGGAGCCAGTTGTGAATCCCCAGATACTCCATGAGGGAGAACATTATCAAGGAGAAGCATTATGGTAGTTTTGGAGGTCACTGTGGGCTTGATAAAACACTAGAACAGGTGAAGAGGTTCTATTTTTAGCCAAAGTTGCAATCAGATGTCAGGAAGTTTGTTGAAAGTTGCAGCATATGCCAAAGGGATAAGAGAACATCATCAAATGCAGGTTTATATCAACCACTCCCTATTCCTAATAGGCCATGGGAAAGTATCAATATGGATTTTGTTTTGGGTCTTCCTAGGACTCAAAAAGGTTTTGATAGTATCTTTGTTGTGGTTGATAGATTTAGTAAGATACCTCACTTTTTTCCATGTAAATGTACTAATGATGCTTCCCATATTTCTGGCTTATTCTTGAAACAAATTATTAGGATACATGGTTTGCCTCTTAATATTTTAACTAACAAGGATTCTAAGTTTGTGGGCCACTTTTGACATAAATTTTGGAAGAAGTTGGGCACTTAATTGTCCTTCACATCAGCCTATCACCCTCAGATTGATGGCCAAACTAAGGTAGTGAATAGATCATTGGGAAATCTTCTTAGGTGTCTTACAAAGAAGCATGGAGAAGCTTGGGATATGATCATCCCTCAAGCTGAATTTTCATATAATGATTCTATCAATAGAAGCACAGGAAGAAGCCCTTTCGAGGTTGTCTATTGGATTCATCCAAGAGGTATTATTCAATTAAGAGATCTACATGGATTGGAAAGAAGAAGTGCTCAAGGAGGGGATTTTGCATTGGCCATAAAAGACATTCATGAGAAGCTGAGATAAACTCTTCACAAGAACACTAAAAAAGTACAAAGAGAAAGAAAATGAGAGGAAGAGAGATGTGCAATATAAGGTGGGAGACTTGGTGATGGCACACTTGAAGAAAGACAGACTTCCAAAGGGGTAGCCAACAAAGTTACTCATAAACAAGATTGGTCCTTGCTGGATTGTACATAAGTTTGGTCCTAATGCCTATGAGATTGAACTTCCTCAAGGCTTAGGAATATCACCCATTTTCGATGCTTTAGATTTATTTCCTTACAAAGGTGATGTTGCAGGTTCAGATGTAGGCTTGCAATCAGAAGGAGATGAAGGTTGGGTCAAGGATCTACCACCTATCCAACCCTTGAAGTTGAGGAGCATCTTTGACACCAAGGTGGTCAAGAAGACTAGAAATAAGACTTATAAGGAATATCTTTTCAAGTGGAGTGGCTTACTTGAAGAAGATACCACATGGATGACCAAGGATTACATTCAAAAGCATGGACATTCTATTGCAGACCTCATTCCTCAAGAGACTTGAGTTTTATATGCCCCCAGGAGTATGGTGCAGGAGCACCTTGCTAACTTTGAAGACCATTTGATAAATGAAGGATCTTAGAGGTTTCTATAGGTTCCTTGAATTTTTTTTAGTTGTAATAAGGTCTTTCAAGACCATTCATTTTGTTTTGATTAGCCATGTAAGGCCTTCATGTCATTTTGTATTGTGAACTTCTTAGGACCTATTTTGTCAATCATGGTCAAATGAAATCCAAAATGTATAAATGAGGAAACCATTGTATTTTGGCTCCTATGTGTCCTATTTGTAAGGTTTATGATGTGTCCTAATAGGTTACATAGGCAAAATTCATAGATTGTCAAGTTTTGTGCAAAGTTGTCAAGTTTCGATGAAAACTTTTATTGTCAACTTGTAACTAATCTCCCTCCAACAACTACCTAATTCAAATTTGAGTTGGATTTGGTTGAGGAGGTTTAAGATACATTTCTTAAGTCCATGGAGGTAGAGAAGAAAGGATTGATGAATTTTTGGATGTAAGAAAGTGATTAGATTCAATAAACACTAAAAAATTACATAAATTTGCTGCAATAGTGCCCTGTACAATCATTGTACAGACTCCATGTGTAGGATAAGTCATTTTTTTGAATAAGCCTCTATGTTTATGTTCATTTGGCTATGATTTGGTAGGAAAATATTGAGAAATAAGAGAAATATTTGTATTTTTGTGAAAGGTGGTCTAAAAACCCTCCAAAACCAGGGTTACCAAGGAAATGATTTCTTAACCCCTCATTCCTTTGGAAAAATTGGCTCAAAATATGGGGAATGGTAGGGGATATAGTTTATTTTAATATTTCTAGGGTTTATGAGTGGGCCATTGAACTGGTGAATTTTGGGATCAAGCCCTAGGCTAGGCATCCTCATGTGACTAGCTGGTTTTGACTGTGAAAAATTGTGCAGTAGTAAAAAAAAGAGTGGTGGAACCTATATAATGGTGAATTTGGTATTTTGGGATGTGTTCATACCTTTCCCATCCATTATTGTCTTTGGATCAAGCCATTTGTGTGTGGTTCCTTTGTAAAAGTGGCCTAAAATCCCTATTAGGTGTCTTGTAGCAGCAACATTTGACCCACTCAATGTAAGAGTTGGAGTTTGAGTTTTGGAAGTGTTTTGTGTCACCAAAGGGGGAATATAAAAGTGTCAAGAGTTTATGGTATCATCAGGATAATTTCATTTTTTTCCCCTTAAACACTCAAACCAGGGCTACTAGGAATAGGTGTCTTGTAGAGGGCAAGTCACCTTGATTGAACTTGTACAACAAAAAGGGTGTTTTCTTGGTTATATTCAATATCTTTGGGGTTGGACAAGAGTTTCTATAGGGTCCATACCTACTCTTAAATGTTGGGTGATTTGTAATCCAATTTGGTCATAGGTGACTACAAGAGAGACTTGATGTGAGAATTTGTATCTCAATGAGTTGTTTAGGGATCAAAAAGGGCCCCCATTGAATGAAGGAAAGTGTAGAGGTTTCCTTTCATGTTGTTATTAGGATTTTCCAAGAATCCATGAATGTTGAGATCTTAATTGAGGGTCTTGGAGAGTGAGTTTATGTGAGAGGCCTTTGTTCCTTGGGGCTCTGGATCAATGTATTGGTTTCATTCTTGGTTTTAAGTGTTCCTTTGAATTCTTCTAGACTTGGCATTTTTATTGTTAATGGTTTAGACTTCTATTAAAGTCCTTATGATTTATTTTACCTTGTCGTATTTTTCCAGTCTCTATGTTCTGATTTTTTTGGTGATTGTGTTGTTTTAGCATATGTGCTAATGTTTTTATTGAAAGCACTATTTAATTTTACAAATGTGCTAAACTTTTTATTGAAAGCGCTACTATATGTAATGAATACGCTAGTATAATTTTTATGTGCTAAATCTTTTGGCAAAAGCATTATTTCATGTTATGAATATGCTATACAATTATGTAATGTGTCATTTTATTGGGTAAAAGCGCTGCACTAATGGGTGTATGTGCTAATCTGCTCTACTAATATGTTTTTGATGGTTTTGGAGTTCTGAGTTGATTTGCTCATTTCTATTTTCATTCCAGAGGCTTGTGATAATGTTTTCAGATATTTTTGAGTGTTGTATATGTTCAGATTTCATTATTCTATTGTATTTGGCTCCGAAAAATTGATTTAGCCTTGTTGTAGAGGTTGTTTTGCTACTCCAGCAAGCAGAGATAACTTGTTTAGATTATGATTCATGATTTGCTCCAAGGAGCTGATGAGCCTCATTGTTGAGGGTTTATTTTTATATGTGGTTGATTTGGATGGTTTTGTGCACCATATTTGGCTACTTGTTATATGAGATCTTATTGAGGCTCTTGTTTATATATTGGCATTGTTGGCATTTTGGCAATTGGATTGCATTGCCAATTGTACATGTTATATGGATTCTTTATTGATGTTGCATAAGAGCATCCTTGTTATTGTTGTTGTATTTCCTTGAGGTCTTAGAACATGATTAGAGGGACTAGGATTTCATGTGAAGACCTAGGTCATGAGAGATAGCCTACTAGGAGGTTCCTAGTAAGGATGCTTAGAGTCTAGACCACCAAGGCACATTAAAAGTTTTCCTTGATTTAAATAAGTAATAAAATTAATAATTAATTAGATGGGTTGGGTAATTAGGATTCATCTAATCAATATAATAATGGATGTGAGCCCCAAGTCTTAGTCTTAGGGAGGATATTTTAGGATAATCTTGGGAAGGTCATTATGATGGCAAGTCAATCTCCCTTTTTCTCTCATATGTTGAGATGGCTCCACATGTCTATCAGGATGGTGTCCTTCTTTGTGAGGATAACATGCAGAGACATGTTTATCAGGGTAGTTCCCTTCATTGTGAGGATAGAATGTGATGACACTCCTCTCCTACATGTGTCCTTAGTGCTTAGTTATTGACCTTTCCTTGATTGTTGGTATGCCTCTATGATTTTCTCTCTTTTTATGATTAGCCATGTGTTGAGTTGTCTTATGCTTGAGTTGTCTCTTGGTGCAACATTGGTATCATTGAGTCTCTTTGATTGTTAGGTGTTAGCCTAGGTCTAAAGTGAGTGTGGTACCTTGTGTCATCTCCTAGCACGGGGGGTGGTTCCTTTGGTTCCACATGATTGGGTGGTTTGATGCATTCTTTCATTGGGATGTTCTTCATTGGATGCTTCATGCATGGATGTGAATTCTTGTGCTTTCAGCTTATGGATGGATATTGTAGCAGATGGATGTATTGATCATATGACATATGTTATTGTGGATATCATGATATTAGAGTAATTATAATATGTCCTTGAGAGATATGCTCCTTGATGTATTTGGATAATGGATATGTATTTATAGATGATTCTTAGGACATGGATTATGTTACTTGTATGAGATCATATGATGTATCCTAATATATCTTGATTATTATTTTATTAATTGTAACAATAGTATTGGATTAATTGTGGTGACTTAGCATTATGTGGGCGTTAAGATACTAAAGAAAGGATTATTAGTGTGATTAGTATCATTTGAAAGGGGATTAATGATGTCAGAGGGTTAGTGCAAGAAGATGAGTCCACTTTTTGGCCAAAAAGTGGAAGTGTTTTCTTGATTTTTAGGTTTTGTCTCATTTGAGCTTAAATTTTGAAACACTTCGAAATTGAATCTTGGAAAAAGTCACTACTATAAAAGATAGCCCTCTGAGTCTACTTTCCAAATATATAATTTATTTTAATACCCACATAATAAAAAATAACTTTTTGAATGGATTTCTAAAAACTATGTTTTAAAAATGCATGTTTTAGGACCATACCATGCATGTGTACGACCCACACTTTTTGACACAATTAAAATTATTTTCTCCAACCATTTTGGGAAATGGTTTGTAACACACTGAATATTGATAAGCATATTTTTCTGTATTTTTTTTTTAATTAATTTTTTAATGGCCGTAATTATGTTTTTAAAAATTTGACGTGTATGACCCACATAATTTGATGTAAACTTAACTTTTTTTTTTCTTTTTTTTTTAAATAGAAAAGAATTTTGTGTAGATTGATGACATATATTTTTTTTTCAAAATTCATTAAAATAAAAAAGTTATTAAATTAACAAAATTAGTTAATATTTCAAGTTTATGGACCTGATTTAGTATAAATTAAATGAAAAATAGTTAAAATAATCAATTTTTAAATAAATTTATATATTTAGAATCTAGACAATATAATCTGAAATGGGTTTTAATTTCATATTAAAATTCTCTAATTAGAGGCACGTAAACTATTTCAGAAGTTCATATTTGTGCTTTCATTCATGGAGATTTGAATTTGCAGGTCCATGTCTCAGGTGTGGCCATCCCTGGCCTATCTCAGACCTAATCCGGAGACAAGTGGTAGGTTATGGAATCAAATTTCACAAAACGGGGGCCCATTATTTAAATAACGGGGGCCCGCTTTGAAAATGAGGGCCCGTTCCTAAAATTATTGTTATTGTCCAAAAATGACAAAATGCACCCAAAAAAATGGGTAACATCGGATTTAAAAATGGGACCCCATTTCGTTGTCAAGCGGCCCCCATTTGAGAATAAAATGGGGGCCCATTTAGTTTCGCCTTGGGCCCCCGTTTCTAAGAGCGTTTTTTCCAACGCGCGGACTTCCGCCAATTTGTGACCCATTACCTTGCACTTACCCTAGAGGGAATGAATAAATGAGATTAGGAATATTGGGATTTGATGTTCTTAAAATGAATCTAATGGGAAATCAATTAGAGTTGCATTATTGATGTATGCATTCATGATAGAAGAATTAGAAGTAACTTTACATATGTTGCATGGGAGAACAATTAAGGATAGTGTTAGAATGCATTGAATTGTGATAGTGATTATGATGTTATTATTGGAAATTGACACTCATCGGATTCATTTTGTTGGCATTGATGGCAACAAGATCAGATGGAAGTCATATACTGGCATTAGGAGGCATTTATCGACAGACACCAGCATTGGAGTATCTAGGGCTACAGTGACACCGACACTAGCACCGGCATCAAGTACTTCAAGGAAGCCAACATCAAGGAAGATTTATTTAGAAAATCATTTGGTAATTATTGTCAAGGCCGACATAGAATATCTTTTGTAATGCATTGTAAGACGACATAAGGCATATTGTTTGTAATGGGTATATAGGTCAGTCTACTAGGTCATTTTGTAGTGTGTGACATAGGAGAATATAGCAGAATTGTGTAATGCAAAGTATATGTATGTAGATCATTTGTATGTGAATGTTATATCATGCAATGATCTGTAAATATTTTGTAAGACATTCTTGGAGGGAAGGTGATACCGGTAGTAGTGTTTAGGGTTTATGAACTAGTACAGAGCAGAGCTAGAACCAAAACTCTATTTGGCATAGCAGATGCATTTTGTGAGTTCATGTTCATTGTTTTACTTCAGCAAAAGCTTGTAGTCAGTGAGACTCTTTAGTGATGAACAGTGTGCTCTAGGTAGTGTGCCTTCCTGCATGGGTAGGCCCTCATTATTTGTAATATCCTTTCATATGGCCAGTAAACTGATATTGTGAGTCACAAATCCCACTGTGGTTTTTCCTCTTTGAGGTTTTCCATGTATAAATTGTATGTGTTATGGTGTTCATTCATGTGGATGGTTTATTTGCTTCAATTTATATGTTTATTTGTTTACTCGTTTACATGTGTATGGTATAAAAGGATAAAATCTTATCTTACCGAAAAAACACTGATTCCCCCCCCCCCCCCCCCCTCAGTGTTCTTAGATCCCAACAATTGGTATCAAATCCTGGTACCTCAGAAGAAGTTTAACAGCTTGAGGAAGATCTTGAAACTAGAATCTTTGAACATGGCTATGGAGAAGCAACTTGAGATGGCTCTTGAGGATTGTGATGTTGAAAGGATGAAGAACTTGAAACTACAAGATGAATTGAATTTTGCAAATTAATTCATCCTTGTCCTGCAAGAAAGGTTATCATCAGCTCAATCCAAGAGAAAGGAACTTTTGCAAAATGTGGATGATGAGGAGAAAAATGCACTTAAGGAACAATGTCAGAAACTAAGTCAAGAAAACATGCTCATGAAGAATGAAATGCAAGACCTAACTATGAGGTTATCAAAAGATATTGAGGACAAAAAGAAGAAGGAAGATAATCTTGTTATATCTTTGAAGAACAAATTTGATGAATGTGATAGATTGACTCATCAGAATAATATGTTGAGAACTGATTTGGCACACTCCTAGAACAATGAACAAGAACTTGAAAGACAAATAACTACTCTGAGAGATGATCTGACTATGGCAAGTGAGTATAAAGAAAAGTTTAGGATCAGTGTTGCATAGTTGGATGACTTATTGAAAAGACAAAGGCAGATTGATGATTCTAGAGGACTTAGATTTGTACAAGGTGAAAGCTCCAGTACTCCAAATGAAGATCAGACAACCGGTATACAGAACTCATCAGAACAAAGGAAACTGGTAAGGCAATCTAATGCTTATAAATTCAATGGTAAATGTTTTATTTGTTATAAATTTGGGCATATGGCTAAATAATGTAGAAATAGAGAAAATCAAAACTACAATTTTGTTCCTGGTCAATGCACAAATTGCAAGAAATATGGTCATAGATCAGAAGATTGCAGAATGAATGTTAAATGCCATGCATGTGGAAAGTTTGGATATTTTGCTAATCATTGTAGGTCAAGGAATGACACCATATATGTTAAAGCAATTCAATAGAACAATGTTACATGTTATGCATGCAACAAAATATGTCATATTGCTAAGTTCTACAGAAGCAAGACTCAACTGATTAGCAATGATAAAGATAATGAGAAAGGAAAGTAGAAGGTAGATGAAATACAACAAGATCACACCAAGAGATGGGTTATAAAGTCTAAAGAACCAAGTGGAAATGCAACAACACCGGTAACTCCACTGATAGAACAGAGCATTCCTGCACCACCAGGAAATTCCATCAATAACTGAGGCATAGGCCTTAGGGGTTGGAAAATTCATTGCAAATATTGCATATTCCCCTGGAGGAGATCGGAATAGATCTTGAGAGTTCAGTTCATCATTATTGAAGTTTCACCTGGCATAAGACTGTGAAACTGGCATCAGTAGGGTAGATCGCAAAGTATTTATGACAGAGAAAGATTAGGGTTTTATTCACTGATAAAAAGGGAAAGTGGATTCATTTTTACTCACCCTGCATTCAAGCATTCAAAGCGAAGTAAAGGAAAATTTTAGGTGAATTAAGAGCGAGCAAAGGCATTCTGAAAGGATTTCGAACCGTTATCTAAGAAGCACTCAATATTCCACTAGAATTCACTTTTAGGTATTCTTTGAAAATGGCATGTGGATCTTCAGCTATTGCAAATCCAACCATTGTCAAAGTTAAGGATAGGTTGAGGCCCGTATTCAAGGAGGTTCCCCTTATTTCTAAGAAAGAAGACTCTACGGGAGCATTTTCTAGGGTTTCTGATGGTGTGATGTATGTTGAAGATGTGAGGGCATACATTCACTACACCCTAGAGGATCTAGGCATAGAGGAAATCAAAGGCATGTATCAATTTGTGATACTGGGCAGCGCTGGAACCATCAAGCCAAAATACAAAGAAATTGAGGATCTAGGGTTAACTAGTATTCTGTACATACCAAAATTCAAAGATAAGATCATCAGATATGTTCTGAGAAGGGTCCACAATGAGTTCATATGGCTGGATCAACCTTACATGAACACCAAGGAGGCTATTCGAGCAATCATCGGCTTACCCAAACTCAGACAAGAACCTGGCAAGAAAATTTCCAACACTAAGGTTGAGAAACTCACTGATGCAACTCATGCTAGCATATCAATGAGGATCAACACAATCACTGACACTGATGTGAAGTTTGCAAGCATGAGAATAGGTTATAAGGCAACTCAATCTAGCCGATTGAATTCTATTACTAGTTCTTGCATTCATGTTGCATATCAGATGTTGAGGAATGGCACAAAATATGATTTATGTGAATGGTTGAGGAGTGAACTGATGTCGAACCTTGGAAAGATCAAGGGAGTTAAGAACAAAACTTTTAGATTAGGAAATTTGATTGTTTGTTTAATGCTTTACTTCTTGAATGAGCTACCTGGTCTAGGGAAGAAGCATTGGGCTCATGAAATACCGATAGGTATGTAGATCAAGGAAGCAATCACCGATCTTGGTACCAACAGAGATAAGAAACTTTGGGGTTATTTCAAAACATTCCAAGAAAACATGAGGCAGAGGGAGAGATTATCCAATAACATTATGGAGAAGTGCTCCACTGATATCTGTTTCATGGTGAAGACTGATGAAACCCTCATGGAAACAGTTGAACCAAGGACCATATGGGTTATAGAACTTGGATATGAGATGGATGATAACATTTTGGACCTCTATGCAAAAATGTTGCTAGATGCCCCATTGGATGACAAAACAAAGAATTTTGGCACAACAAAAGAGAAGGCCTTTGAAGTCAAAATTGGCTTCAACAAGAAGAGAAGGGAGAAGAAAATAGATAATATGTCTGCATATATATAGGATGTAATTCATAAGATAGACACTCAACTGGGTTCTGGATCCAAACTGGCTACAGAACCAGTAGTGGCTAGTACTACAAAAGTAAAGAATCCTGAAGCTTACATTTCTACCATCACTTTTGATTTTGACCTTGAGGACAATGAACCTCTAGATTTCACAAGGGTACAAAGGAAGAAAGTAGATTAGCCACCGATAGAGCAGAGGAAGGTGGAGCCTAGGAGGGGACTTGCTAGACAGAAAACTAAACCTACTACACCACCATCTCCTGCAAGGAAGCCTATACAAAAGGAAAAACCAGTTACATCTACTCCGGCAACCACAAGCAAAAAAAAGAAGAGTGATGATACTGAGTCTGGTAAGAACAAAATGACCTATGCTGAATTAATCGATGAAATTACAAAGGATGGAATTTTGAAAAATGTATCTATGTATTATGATGATTTAGAAGAAAGTGAGCAAAATGAGATAGAAGAGGCAATTTTGTTACATATAGATATCTATAAGAAAGCCTTAGTAGAAATTTTGAAGGAAATACCTTTGTCATTGTACAATAAACTAGATGCTAGAATACTTGATGCAGTCAAGAGAGATAGGGAGATGAAAGAGGTAGAACTTTTGACTTTGTGTGGTGCTATTAGTAATGATGAAATGAAGAGATGTATTGACATTGCCAATAGGACAGTTTTCAATAGTAAACCTTGGCAAATAAGCCTAATGATGGGAAGAGTTAATGAGGTGATAAATGAGACCAGTGAGGGTTGGACAAAATTCTTCCAGAAGAATCCAGATTTTCTTACATCTCATGAAGAATTTGTTAAGGCGACAACTTCTACCATTCTAGATAAATCAAAAGGGAAAGGTATTTTGGGAAGTTCAACTCCAATTTTGACTAAACTGGCAGTAACTATAGATATACAAACACAACTGGCAGTAAAGGAAAGTGTACAGTCTGTACTAGCACAAACTATTTTTGAGAAAGGCAATGTACAGGATATTGAGAATATTGTGGATAATACTCCACCGACAGTAATTGACACTACACCAAGTGGTGAAGCCACCGGTGCTAAAAGATAAGGTAAAGGGAATTGAGTCTACACCGACAGTTCATATTGATTCCCCAGCAAAGGTTTTGGCAATTGACACTTCTCAAGCTGAGAAGAAATCAGTCACTAAGATGAGTCCAACTAAGTTAATGATGATGGCTACTTAGAAACTATTAAAGGAGGGATCTGTAGATAAGGGAATAATAGATCAATCAGTTACAGTGTTGCATAAATTAATCCCTGATTGTCAGATTGAGAATGAAGCAAGCCCTTCCGACAAGCTTAAAACACTAACAGAGCACATATCTAACAACTTTCAATCACTGCAACAGATATCAGACCGGTAGGCATTAGAAACATTTAATGTGGCTAAGAAAGCCGCCTTTGACCAAATCATTGAAATAGAGAAAAAGAAAATTGAAGCTAAACTCATTCTTATTGAGAATTGTTTGAAATAGTGTACAAATATCTACAAGGTATGTTGTAACATAGAAACTCTTACAGCAAATGTAGATAGAAGATTAAAGGAATTACATGTTAAGGTTGCAAATATTGAAAATTCTTTTGATGGATTAACCTCACTAACAACATCTATCGATGGACAAATTTGTCCTTGGAGAACCAATTTTTTTCTTTTGAGAAGGAGAGAGATAAAGTCATTTGGAGAGCAAGGAGTCTTAGAGGATTGGTGAGTCCCATATTGGATTCACTGGGTGTACATAAAAGAGAGTGTATGGACATGATTGCTAAACTCACACTGGTAGAAGTCAAAGAGAAGGAAACACTAGCACACTTAGTGGACTAACATTCATATCTGAAACTTTCAAAATCGATTGGGATACATACCTAAATTTTGAAGTTAGTCAAGCTCCGGTAAAACAAACAGTATTTATTCATTCTTTTGTTCTGAATTCTTTGAATTCTTTCACCAGCCTTTGGCATTGATGCCAAAGAAGGAGTGTATATATGTGAAAAATATCAAAAAAATATCAGAGAGGAACATATGGGAAGGACATCAAAATATCAGAAGGAGTGTATTGCTTAGGGGGAGCATATTTCAGTTGAACCAGCAGGGAATTCATTTTTCACATGAGTGTTGCCATCAATGCCAAAGGGGGAGATTGTTGGCAATTGACACTCATCAGATTCATTTTGTTGTCATTGATGGCAACAAGATCAGATGGAAGTCATATACTAGCATTAGGAGGCATTTACCGACAGACACTGGCATTGGAATATCTAGGGCTACACCGGCACCGACACCGACACCGACACCGACACCGACACCGACACCGACACCGACACCAACATCAAGTACTTCAAGGAAGTCGACATCAAGGAAGATTTATTTAGAAAATTATTTTGTAATTATTGTCAAGGCCAACATTGAATATCTTTTGTAATGCATTGTAAGCTGACATAAGGCATATTGTTTGTAATGGGTATATAGGTCAGTTTGCTAGGTCATTTTGTAGTGTGTGACATAGGAGAATATAGCAGAACTATGTAATATGAAGTATATGTATGTAGATCATTTGTAAGAGAATGTTATATCATGCAATGATCTGTAAATATTTTTTAAGAAATTCTTGGAGGGAAGGTGATACCAATAGTAGTGTTCAGGGTTTATGAATTGGTACAGAGCAGAGCTAGAACCAGAACTCTATTTGGCATAGCAGATGTATTTTGTGAGTTCATTTTCATTGTTTTACTTCAGCAGAAGCTTGTAGTCAGTGAGACTCTTTAGTGATGAGTAGTGTTCTCTATGCAGTGTGCCTTCCTGCATGTGCAGGCCCCCATTATATGTAATATCCTTTCATATGACCAGTGAACTAATATTGTGGGTCACAAATCCCACCATGGTTTTTCCTCTTTGAGGTTTTCGACATATAAATTGTATGTGTTATGGTGTTCATTCATGTGGATGGTTTATTTCCTTCAAGTTATATGTTTATTGGTTTATTGGTTTATATGTGTATGGTATAAAAGGATAAAATCTTATCTTACTGAAAGAACACTGATTTACCCCCCCCTCTGAGTGTTCTTGGATCCCAACAGTTATTTCTTATGTTGATAGTGTAAGTAATAAAATTGAGATACCCTAGGGAAGATAAATGTGATATTTTGTTTATTTCCGCTTGCATTGATAATAAATGTGAATATGGTTAAATTCTCATGTAGTGATGTAGGAGCATCCCTGGTTTACGAGCAATCTTGCATCAACCAAAAATATTTCCTTTTAGTTTTGTTCTTGTTAAATTCAGTATTACAGTTTTTGTGTTCTTTCAATATGTTTCGGTAGCTGGTTCTTTTTTGTTGCAGATGACATTTTCAGTTTTGAGGCTTTCTTTTGTTCATCATTTCAGATTGTGAGTTCATTTGGACTCTTTTCTGGTGAGTTATCACTTCCAGATTGGTTGTTCTTGGTTCCCAAAGCAGTTTTTGAGTTTCATGGCTAGTTGGTGATTTATTCTCATGCAGAGTGATTTCTTAGATGGCAGATCTATTTGGTGTCTTTCTCAAAGTTATTGAGTCCTTGGCTGACCTTCCATTCGATCTGTGCATGTTGGTCTCTCTTTTTTAGAGGATTTTCCTTTCATTCTTGGGGATGACCTATTTGCATATTTCATTTTCCTTTCTTGGTAAATGTAATCCTTTATGGTCGACCCAGATGTGTTTTGAAGGGTATATATGGTTATATGTGATCCTTAGGAAGCAGTTTGAAGGTTATGAATATTCAGTCTTTGGAATTGTAATTTAGATGCCTCTTAGAGGTCTAGATGGATTGTAATCTGGCATGCAGTCTGAAACTAGGCATGTTATACTGCATATAACCAAATGATTACCGGATGTTTTATAATGATAATATGATGATGTGGATATCTGATTTTGCATTTTATCTATGTTTTGTTGTTGCTTCTGTTGTGTTACTCTTGCTACATGATCTAGTTTGTATTCTTTGAGGACCCATTGGACCATGGCTACACCATGTAGTTATGTGTATATTATGTTAATGAATGTTAAATGCATATGTGTAGCTTTAGATGATGTTTTAAAAAAAAAAATCTCTATTTGTTGTTAGTTAGCTTTATTTCTCTAAGTTATTTTGGTGGGAATTTCATCTTTCATTGTCATCCCATCCTTAATGAGTTTTCAAATGTATTTCCTACTTAGATTTCAGGTATACCACCTAAACGTAACATTGACTTTCTGATAGATTTGGTTCCCGGAGCAGAGCCTATATCTAAGGCTCCCTATCATATAACTACTTAGGAGCTAAGTGAGTTGAGGTTGTAGCTAGATGAGTTGCTAGCTAAGAGATTCATTTGTCATAGTGTCTCTCCTTGGGGAGCACTCATGTTGTTTGTTAAGAAGAAGGATGGATCTCTTTTCTTATGTATTGATTATAAGTAGTTGTAAAAGGTGATAGTGAAGAATCGCTATCCTTTACAAAGGATTGATGACCTCTTTGATCAGATTAAGGTTGCCAAGGTCTTCTCTAAGATATATCTTAAGTCAGTTTATCACTAGTTGCAGATTCATGAGGCAGATATTCATTGTACAACATTCAGTACTCGATATGGTCATTATGATTTTATAGTGGTACCATTTGGGATTACTAATGCGTCCTTGGTGTTCATGAGTTTGATGAATAGATTTTTCAAGACCCATCTTGATAGGTTTGTGCTTGTGTTCCTTGATGATATATTGGTGTATTTGAGGGTTGTAGAGGGCCATGAGGAGAATATGAGGTAGGTTATGTAGTGTCTTCATGAGAATCAGTTGTATGCCAATATGGCTAAGTGTGAGTTCTTCCAGGCAAAGATTATCTTGGCCATGTTATTTCACGTGAGGGTATTGCAGTGGATCCCTCTAATATCCATGCTATTGTGGAGTATCTAGCACCCATTAATGTGGGTGAGGTTCATAGTTTTATGGACCTTATAGGTTGTTATTACCAGTTTGTTCAAGGATTTTTGAAGATTTCTCATCCTATCACTTCTCTTCAGAGGAAAGGGAGGAATTCCTATGTGGTTAGATCAGTGTGAGATAAATTTTTAGATCCTCAAGGAGCATTTGACTATTGAACCAATTCTAATAGTGCTAGATCCCTTAGATAATTTTGTGGTGTGCATAGATACTTGTTTGGAGGGATTAAGAGCAATTCTTATGCAGGATGGTCATGTGATAGCTTATGAGTCACGTAAAATCAAAGCTCATGAGTTGAACTTTCCTACTCATGATTTAGAGTTAGTAAAAGTCATGCATGCTTTGGTGAGATGGAGGCATTTTCTTCTTGGACATCAGTTTGAGTTGCATAGTGATCATCGCAGTTTACAATATATTTTCATGCAGCAAAACTTGAATGCTAAGTAGTGGGAATGGATGGAGTTTATTTGTGATTATTATTTTGAGGTGAGGTACATTCAGGGCAAGGAGAATGTGGTGGAATATGCTTTGAGCCTCAGGAGGCATGAGGTTTCGGTGTTGACTCTCAATGTGGATTTAAGGAGTCGGATTCTTAGTATGCTTAATTGAGATTCTTGGTACCAAGAGGGTAGTGCAGAGGTTGTTTCAGGAAGAGCTCTTTAGGGGAGATATGCAATTTATTCATTGGATTCAGATTGACTTCTTTTTCATTTGGGATGTATCTATGTTCCACCTTTAGATGGACTTAGAGATTTGATCTTGTCAAAGGTACATCGTGCATCTTACTCAACACATCTAGGTGTCACGAAGATGCATGCAAATTTACATGAGTTGCATCATTGGGTTGGTATGAGGAGAGATATAGCAGATTTTGTGTCTTGTTATTTGGAGTGTTAGTGAGTGAAGGAAAAGCATCAGAATCCAATAGGTTTGTTGTAGTCGAACCTGGTTCCAGATTGGAAATGGGATATCATATCAATGGATTTTATTGTTGGGTTGCTTATGTCTTCTCATTGTCATGATGCTATCATGGTTATCATTGATAGGTTGACCAAGGTGGCACACTTCTCTCCTATCTGATCTTCCTACACAAGAGTGATAGTGGCTCAGATTTTCATGAAGGATATAGTGAGATTGCGTGGTATTCCTCATTGGAATATATCAAATCATGATCTAGTGTTTACTTCAGCGCTGTGGACATCTCTTCAATGTGATTTAGGAGCCTAGTTGAACTTTATTTCAGCATATCATCTTGAGATACATGGGCAAACTGAGAGAGTTAATCAGGTTTTAGAGGATATGTTGCGGATGTATGTTATGGATCAGCAGTCTTGATAGGAGGATTGCCTTTATTTTATGGATTTTTCCTACAATAATGGATATCATAGCTCGATTGGTATGTCTCATTTTCAAAAATTCTATAGTCGACCATTTCGTATGCCCTTGAGATTGTTTGGAGGATAAAACTCTTCTTGGTTCAGAGATGTTGCAGGATATGAGGCAGCAGGTGGCTCGCATTAGGTAGCATTTGGTAGAAATGCAGGAAAGGCAAAAGAAATATGCAGATGCTCACCATGTAGACCAAGAGTTTTCACTGGGTGACAAGGTGTTTTTGAGGGTTCTCCCATGAAAAAGTCCTATCTATTATGGAAAAGGCTTTAAGTTGGCACCTCATTTTGTTGAACCATTTGAGATTTTGGAGAGGATTGGTCCTATGGCTTATCGCCTTGCCTTGTCACCCAACTTGTCTCACATCCATGATGTGTTTCATGTATCTATTTTGAGGTTGTATTTTCCTAATGTGTCCCATGTTTTGGATTGGAATGCATTGCAGGTAGAGGACGAGCAACTTTCTTTAGAGCCCATGCACATTCTTCAGAATCAGGGGTTGATCCTCACGAGATGCAACATAGAGCACGTAAGGGTCTAATGGGACCCAAGTGATGATTCTTTGGCGACTTGGGAGGATGTAACATAGATGAGAGAGATTTACTCCTATATGTTCTTAGGTTTCCAAGAGTAAGCCTAGGAAAAGGGGGGAGGATGTAGTGTCGCTCTCTGATTCATCTTTTGATTTGTGCATCAATATAATTCCCTAGACTCATACATGATGTTTTGGTTGATACTTATTATTTGTATTATGGATGACTTCATCATGTGTTGCATTGGTTTTATCATTGATGTCAACACTTATCTTCTTGGAGGTTTACATTATGTTCACTGGTATGGTTAGTGGCTTATGCACAGTCACCGGTATGTGTTCACCGGCAGGTTATATTGTTCACCGGTAGCGATGATGATTTGTTATCATCTGGAGATCATTTGGTTATGTCGAAGACATGGATTGGAAGTTTGGATTTAGCTTTTTGCTTATTGGTCTAATCAGGTTGATAGATTTTCCTTTACCAGTAGATAGGTCTATGTTATGGACCCATACATGTTATCTATTCTAGATCAGCATGACACGTTATGGAGATGGTTTATTGATTGGTAAAATGTATTGAGCCGACATGTTGTATCACATCAAGACTTATTTGTAATTGATTTAATTATAATATCTTTAGTGAGTAGACCTATACATTTGGTCTTAGGTTTTATATAAATGATTGTAAGATCCTATTGAAGATCGGGATATAGGATTATGATAAGTGTGTGAGAATATTGAAGAGAGAAAATAAGTAGATCCTTGTGCAAATAACACAAACATTATTTGAAGGTTGAAGGAAGGTTATGAAGGTGTTTGAAACTCATGTTCAGAGCTTAAACCAGTACTGAATCCAGCATTGTAAATGTTATTTTGAGTAGTACATTATCATTGGATTTAACCATCCAATTCTGTAGTCAGTGTGACTCCTATTTTGTGATTGAGCAGTGAGCTCTAGGAGATTGGCCTTTCTGCATGTGCACACCCCATTTGTATACACTTACTATCTGCGGTAGTATCATCTGATTGTGGGTAAGGTTTCCCACCATGGTTTTTCCCTTACTGGGTTTCCACGTCAAAATATTTGTGTTATGTGGATGTTGTTTCTCTTTATGTTTCATGCATTAAGTTACACCGATACTGATATAACTATTAATCTGTTTTACTGGCATTTAAGTTTGGTTTACCAGCACTAAGTTTAAGTTGGAATAATTTGCATTTGGTTTATAATTTATTGAAAACTAGTTCACAAATCATTCACACCCCCCCCCTTTCAGTTGTCCTTCATGGATCCTAACAATTGGTATCAGAGCTAAGTCATCTTTTTGCAGAAGCCTAACAACTTGAGGATATCCTATGGCAACAAATATTTTCAAGAAGGACAGTCCAAAGCTTGTTGGAACTAACTATGGTATATGGAAGATTGGAATGGAAACACATATGAACTATATTAGAAGAGATATATGGGGTGTTACAAAGAATGGCTATGTTGCTCCTATTCTGAATCAACATCATCCACCAACCTTGGATAAGGACTTGGAGAATGATTGCAAAGCAAGAGAAGCACTTCTGAGTGCATTATCAGATCAGCAAATCATGGGATTATCAGACTGATCTACTTCTAAAGCTATTTAGGATAAGCTGGAAACATTGAATGAAGGAGATACCACTGTCAAGATTGCAAAATTGGAATGTTACCGGGTCAGGTATGAAAATTTAAAAATGGAAGAAGATGAAAGAATTTCTTCATTTATGATAAAATTGTTTTAGGAATACAATGTTATGGAGGATCCTTAAGTGAAGATGAAATTGTGTCTAAACTTTTAAGAGCATTGCCACTGGCTTACAAAATGAAAGTAACTGCTATTAATGAGCTGAGAACAATGCCTAATACTTTCATTTCTACAGATACTTTGGTTGGAAAACTTTCTACATTTGAGCTTGAGGAATTTGGTCCTGTTGCTATTGTAAAGACTGAGTAAGCTTTCAAAGCATCATCATCATCTGACAAAACTAATTGGAAAACACTTTATGCAAAAGAACTTGAAGATATGAGGAGAGAAAATGAAGAACTTGAAGCACTATTTGCAAGGAAGATGCCTAAAGGTCCAACAGGAAGTAAGTATGAAGGTAAAGCACCTTTCAAATGTTTTAATTGCAATAAAGTTGGTCATATAGCTTTTAGATGTTCTGATAGACATGCAAGACTAAGGGAGGAAGCAAAAAGAACATATAAGCCTAACCCTGAATATCAGAGATATAGATTTAAGAAAAATAGAGATAAGTCATGTTACTATGTAGATGAAGGTGTTACAAATGATTCAAATGAAGATCCAACAGATAGCAGATGGTCTTTTGTTGCAATAAAACAAGTTCAACTGACACCTATTGTCAAACGGGTAGAGAAGGCACTGGCAGGAAAAATTGAAGAAAAAGATGAATGGATAATAGATTCTGGATGCTCGCATCATATGACTAGTGCTAAAAGAAAATTCTTATCTTTTCAAGAAATTCATGGAGGTCTAGTAAGGTTTGGAGATGATAAAGCTTGTTTAATCAAAGGAAGAGGCACTATATCTTTGGATGGTAAGCACAATACTGACAATGTTTATTATGTAGAAGGCTTAAAGCATAATCTTTTGAGTGTTGGTCAGTTAGTTGAGAAAGGATTTCAATTAAAATTCAAGAATGGAAAATGCAAAATCATAAACAAAACTGGATTAGAGATTGCAACCGGTAATAAGACCAAAGGTAATATCTTTCACTTGAATACCAATGATAAAACTTGTTTGATTGCACACATTGATGAAAGTTGGTTATGGCATAAGAGACTCTATCATATGAATTTTTATTGCATTGTAAAAATCAGTTCAACTAAGGCAGTAAGGGATTTACCTAAGATTGTGAAACCTCATAATTCGGTATATGTCAAATGGGAAAGCAAGTTAGAACAATATATAAGAGCATTACTGAGAAATCCAATAATATTCTTGATTTAATTCGTATTGATTTGTGTGGTCTAGCAAGAAAAAGAAGTCTACAGGGAGATAGATACTTTATGCTAATAATAGATGACTATTTTAGAATGTGTTGGGTTACTTTTCTCATGGAGAAATTAAAAGCTTTTGAAAGATTCAAGATATACAAAGAAATGGTAGAGAATGAAACCGGCAAGAAAATCAAATGTTTGAGATCAAATCAAGGAGGAGAATTTACATCTAGATAATTTAATGCATTTTGTGAAGTAAATGGAATCAAAAGACAACTATTAGCACCCCAGACACCCCAGTAGAATGGAGTTGTAGAAAGGAAGAACATAACTATTCTGGATGCAACAAGAACCATGTTAATGGAAGCAAATCTACCTCATGTGTACTGGAGAGAAGAAGTGAATACATCGATTTATACTTTTAACAGAATTCACATCAAAAGTGAAACCGGTAAGACCCCTTATGAACTATGGTTTGGTCATATTCCCACTCTTAAGTATTTCAGAATATTTGGAAGAAAATGTTATATTAGAAGAGATGAGTATATTGGCAAATTTGATCCTAGAAGTGATGAAGGAATATTTCTTGGTTATTCATCTAAAAGCAAGGCATATAGATGTTATAATAAAAGGTTACAAAAAATCATTGAGAGTACTAGTGTGAAGATAGATGAACACTTTAGAGGAGATTCAAGATCTATAGAACCCACAGTTGAAATGATTATAAATGAACCGACGCAGAGTGAAGATCCAATCACATCGGCATCATCAGAAAACTCAACTATGACTGAAGAACAATAGCCTATGAATGTTACTCAGAACAAACCCAGGTATGTAAGATTGAATCATTCAGAGAATCAGATAATTGGAAACAAGAATCAAGGTGTTATGACTAGAGGAAGATTGGCAAATGAAGAGGTATGTTTAATTTCTCAAGTTGAACCAGCATCTATTTTTGAAGCATGTCAAGATGAACATTGGATAAAAGTAATGGAAGATGAATTAGAACAAATTAAAAAGAATAATACTTCGACATTGGTTCCCCGACCTAAAGACAAAAATGTAATTGGAACTAAATGGGTATATAGAAATAAACTTAATGAAGATGGTGAAGTAATCAGGAAAAAAGTAGGATTAGTTTGTAAAGGTTATTCAAGAAAGAAGGAATTGATTATAATGAAACCTTTGCACTGGTAGCCAGAATTGAGGCAGTTAGACTATTTCTTGTATTTGCAGCTCATAAAACCTATAAATTTTATCAAATGGATGTAAAATATGCATTTTTGAATGGAGATCTTGAGGAGGAAGTTTACATTGAACATCCTAATGGATTTTCTTTGATAGATAATAAGGATATGGTTTGTAGGTTAAGAAAAGCTTTATATGGATTGAAACAAGCTCCCAGAGCTTGGTATGCTAGATTGGATAAATATCTTTTGAAGCTTGCTTACACAAAAGGTAATGCTGATAGCAATTTGTATTACAAAGTTACCAATGATGATATTTTGGTTATTGAAGTATTTGTGGATGATATCATTTTTGGAGGTGAAGATGGATTATGTAAGGACTTTGTTAACAAGATGCAAGAAGAATTTGAAATGTCTATGATTGGAGAGATAAAATTCTTTTTAGGTTTGCAGATTTCACAAACAGATAAAGGTATATTCATATGTCAAACAAAGTACTTGAAGGAACTCTTGAAGAAATTTGGTATGGAAAATTTTAAACCAGTAAGTACTCCTATGACTACAACTGATAAATTGACATTGAAGGATGATTCAACTCCTGTTAATCCGACAAGGTACAAATCTATGATTGGAGGTTATTGTATTTGACACAAACCAGACCTGATATAATGAATGCAGTATGTATTGTTTCAAGATTTCAAAGCAATCCTATTGAAAATCATGAATCTGCAGTTAAAAGGATTTTCCAGTACCTACAAGGCACAACAAATCTTGGTTTATGGTATCCTAAAGATGAAAATTTTGATTTATTTGCATACACTGATGCAAATTGGGTAGGAGATGTAGATGACAGAAAGAGTACCACTGGAGGTGCATTCTTTCTTGGCAGAAGATTTATTTCATAGATAAGCAAGAAGCAGACTTGTACATTATTATCAATAGCATAATCAGAATATGTTGTAGCAGCAACTAATTATACTCAGGTATTATGGATCAAGCAAATGTTGAAGGATATAAAGGTAAAATGCAAAGAACTGATAATTATCTATTGTGATAATTCAGCAGCAATTGATATATCAAAGAATTTGGTATTTCACTCTAAGACAAAGCATGTTTCTATTAAGTATAATTTTCTGAAAGAGAACGTTGAAGCAAATGAAGTGAAATTGGTTTATGTGAATACTAAAGAGAAAATTGCAGATATCTTTACAAAGCCTTTGCCTAAGGAAACATTTGAATATCTCAGAGAGTAGCTTGGGGTAATTTCCCCACTAGTAGAGACTTCAATGATGAAGATTGGCATCAAACCGGAAAGGACTAATAGAACAATCTTTTTTTGGCTTTGATGGAGGAGAGAAACTTCTCAGGGGGAGTAGTTGGTTGAATGTTATGTTTTTAAATACTTAACTGCTTTGGCATTTGATGTCAAAGGGGGAGAGATATCTATGGAAAAACTTTGTATTTGGGGAGAGATGATCATTCTACTTGGAGATATATACTTTGGTTTTGGTTTCTATTTCTGTTACAAAACTTTGTATTGATCTACCTTTTGGAGATTGTTGGTTTATTTGTTTTTGTTATTCTATTTTTGGCACTTAGATGTTTTTCCATCTAGTGTTGCCATCAATTCCAAAGGGAGAGATTGTTGGTATTATGGATGACTTCGTCATGTGTTGCATTGATTTTTTCATTGATGTCAACACTTGTCTTCTTGGAGGTTTACATTATGTTCACCGGTATGGTTAGTGGCTCATGCACAGTCACCAGTATGTGTTCACCAACAAGTTATATTATTCACCGACAGGGATGATGACTTGTTATCATTTGGAGATCATTTGGTTATGTTAAAGACATGGATTGGAAGTTTGGATTTGATTTTTTTCTTATTGGTCTAATCAAGTTGATAGATTTTCCTTTACCGGCAGATAGGTCTAGGTTATAGACCGGTACATGTTATCTATTCGAGATGAACACGGCACATTATGGAGATGGTTTATTGATTAGTAAAATGTATTGAGCTGACATGTTGTATTGCATCAAGACTTATTTGTAATTGATTTAATTGTAATATCTTTAGAGAGCCGACATGTATCGCATCAAGACTTATTTGTAATTGATTTAATAGTAATATCTTTAGTGAGCCGACCTATACATTTGGTCTTAGGTTTTGTATAAATGATTGTAAGATCTTATTGAAGATCGAGATATAGGATCATGATGAGTGTGTGTGAACATTGAAGAGCAAAAATAAGCAGATCCTTGTTTGAATCACGTAGACATTATTCGAAGGTTGAAGGAAGGTTATGAAGGTGTTTGGCACTCATGTTCAGAGCTTAAACCAGTACTGAATCCAATATTGTAGATACTATTTTGAGCAGTGTATTATCATTGGATTTAACCATCCAATTGTGTAGTCAGTGTGACTCCTATTTTGTGATTGAGCTATGAGCTCTAGGTGGTTGGCCCTTTTGCATGTGCAGAACCCATTTGTATACACTTACTTTCTGCAGTAGTATCATCTGATTGTGGGTAAGGTTTCCCACTGTGGTTTTTCCCTTTCCGGGTTTCCACATCAAAATATTTGTGTTATGTGTTGTGGATGTTGATTCTCTTTATGTTTCAAGCATTAAGTTACACTGATATTGATATAACTATTAATCTATTTTACCAGCATTTAAGTTTGGTTTACCGTCACTAAGTTTAAGTTGGAATAATTTGCATTTGGTTTATAATTTATTGAAAACTGGTTCACAACTGATTTACTCCCCCCCCCTCTCAATTGTCCTTCCCAGGTCCTAACACTTATGACTTTATCTATATCTCAGATGCCTATTGATAATGCTAGACATTTCATATGGATATTGATATATGGTGATTTATATTGGATGTTGATATATATTTGGTTATTATGATGGATAGATTTATAATTGATGATTGATATGCACTCATTGTTCATGGATGGATTATATTGCTTATGAGGTTATGATGGAATCTTGATAATGCTAACCCCACTTCATGATTATATTGGATGAGATGATGCCATGTTGATTGTGACTATCTTACTATTGTATTCGTGATAGAGACAATGTCATACCACTCATTACGAGCATGATATGATGTTGTGATTCTCTCTCACATGCCTAATCATTTATGATATATGTTATTATATATGGTGTCTCGTAGTTGTGGTGGTTGTAGGATTGCAGGTACTAGACATTGACTTGACCTAATCTTACAGGTATGATTGTGTCTTTATCCCAATGGCAAGTTGATCAGAGATGGCTTGGGTTCTCTCTATACACTCTAGGCTTAAGTTGATATCCTTGTCAATCTAGTGTCTTGTCATGAGTCGTCATGTTAGTATCTTGTGATGAGATATTTGGCCCTATGTCGAGTTGCCTTGTGGAGCTATGATTAATTAATTAATTAATAATTTATTAATATTTAAATTAATTTAATGTATAGTTTGATATTTACTAATTAATTGGTTTGTATAGTATTTATTATTTATTGTTTAATTATTTATTATTTGAGCCTTTTGGATTTATTATTCATTTATATAGTTTGTGGCTTCAAAATTTAATTTGGGGTATTTATTTATATTGCTCTTGGTTTATTTTACTACCAGGATTTTATATTTTATTGTGCCCATGGCTTGTTTAATTATTCATAATTTATATTATTATTCTTTTCTATTTTTACTATTTGGGTTAATTAAATATTATATATTCTATCTACCCTATTATTATTCTATTGGCTATGAGAATTGGGTAAGTAAGTAATATTGTTTAATATTTCTTACCTCTAATTTAGGAGAGGGTTGGTATGAAATATTGTATTTTAGATTATTTTGATTGGCTAGTTTTTGTAGGAAATTTATTTAGCGAGCTTTTTGAGATTTTGCTTGGGTTGGCTTTCGGGGCCAATTTTTTTAATATTGAGGGTTTTGGTTTGCTTTCTTGGAGCTTGGTTGGATTGGCTGGACATTTGGATTAACTCTTCTTTGAATTTGCATTGCCATAACTTCTATATTCCAGGTTAGTTGATTTTCTTCTCCTTTGCATTTTGGTTTCCGAAAATATTATTTTTGTTGTGTCTTCTGGAAAGATTGTCTGCAGGTGTAAGCTAGAAATAATTGTGACTATTATGTTTATAAAAGTTATATAATAAATTTGGTGGTTAATGTATATATATTTTATTTATGGTTTGGAATACTGCCATGAATGGCTCGTGGTTTTTTTTAGATTGTCATAGCTTGCTGAGAACACGATTTGGCTCTGGGAGGTGTTGGAATTGATTTTTCATTATGTTTTTGGTGTATGCTAGTTGTTTGATAACCCAATTGAAAGCCTTAGCATTTTGTGAGCCATCGTGTCTTACCAGTCCTATCGAGTGTTGGTTCTTTGTACATTGCCGAAAGTCGTATCTATGTGTTGAGAAAGTATATCTCTGTCTTCGATTTCCATTTGATATTTGTTAAGTTTCCTTGGTTTAATAATTCCATTATGTCCTTATTGACCTAGTTTTGATGCTTTATTGAAGCTTTAGTAATTTCTCTAAGTCTTGTCGTATTTCTCTATTTTCCATTTTCTAAGTCTTAAGAGCAAATGTGCTAAACCCTTGAGTAAAAGTGTTGTTTTAATGAATGCACCATTGTTTCTTTCATATGTGCTATTGTTTTGAATGAATACGTTGTTGTGATTTGTATAAGCATTATCAAAGTTGGCTTAAGCGCTAACCTGTGAAATAAAAGTGTTATATATAACTATTATATGCACTAATACATTCCTCATATGTGTTGCTCTGTTGAGTAAAGGCATTGTTCTATATAACGAAGGTGCTAATCTGTTTTACAAAAGTGCTAAACTGCTCTTTTTACTATGTTTTGATTATTTCAACCTTTTATGGTGTTTTTCAGAGTTTGTTTTTGTACTAGAGGCTTTTTATGATACTCTTGTAATTTCCAGTATTGCATACTATTTAGATTTGTTTATATGTGTAGACGTATAAATCTGACCACTTTCTTAAAATAGATATTTAATATTTATTTTAACCCCATTCCTCCTATTAATTAAATTCTATTTAATTAATTTCTTCATATTCATCTATTTGATTAAATGAATTACTCAATTTATTTAATTAAGTTCACCTAAACCTTTTCTAGCCTTTAATTAAATAAACCACTCTATTTAATTAATTCCCCTTTCTCCCTTTTTAGTTAAATTTACATTTTATTAAATTGATCCTTGCAAATAAATAAATCTAATTTATTATTTAAATCCCCCACTTGTATTTATGCAAGTTGCATCTATTTGGTTGAAATAAAGCAATTTTATTTCAATTAAAATCCTTTTTCCTCCACTTGCATTTTCCTAGATCTCCCACTTGCCTTCTAAACCCCTTCTAGATTCTTCTAATCAATTCCAATTTAGCCTAATTCATCTCCTAATTATTGTCACATTCCTAAGCAAAGCAAATTCACTTCTCAAAGCCTCCAAAGTCTTTGAAATGCATTAAAGGCTTTATGTCCTCAACAAGTTAACCCTCAAAGTCTTCCAAACTATTTAAGGCTCTTACATAACCATTAATGGTTAACTCAACCTTCTTGCATGATTAGAGACTTTATCTCCAACTCAACCCTCATCTAACCCAAGGGTCTCATCAAGAATCCATGGCTTTAACCTTGGTTATCCCTTTAACCCTTACACAAGATTTTACCCCTTGGGTAAAAGCTTTATCCAATGGATAACTCTGATTTTACCTTAACCCTTACCTCCTAGGCTAATCGTCATGTCTTCTCAAGCATTTAATGCTTCTTTCTGTTGGTATTCTACACTCCAGTGAGAAATAATGGTGTTGTCATTGATGGAAACCTACTGGCAACCTACAGGCAACCACTCGACATTCATCTGGTAAATCACCGGCAGGCACCGACACCGACAGACACTTCATCGGCACCAACAAACACTTCATCGGCAGCGGCAAGAATGTATATCGGCACCCCGGCCGACATGAATACACTTTTGTTTATTGTATTTAATTGTAAATATCTTTTGTAAAGCCGACATGGCATATTGTAATAGACTCATATATGTATGAGATCTTGTAAATCATTCTGATATAGGGATGGACATAATATGGTAGAAGTGATGAGTGAATATTAAGGAAGATTTTGTATAAGGTTTATGGTTATAGTATGAGCTTAAACCGGTACTGAACCTGGCATTGTAGATGTTGAATTGTAGTAGTACATTATATTGGATTTTCATAATCTATTTGTAAGTCAGAGAGACTTCCATTTTGTAGATTGAGCAGTGAGCTCTAGGCAGTTGGCCTTCCTACATGTTCAGGCCCCTCATTGTAAGTAATATCCATTCATTGGCCAGTGAGTGAATATTGTGGGTCACAAATCCCACCGAGGTTTTTTCCACATTGGTTTTCCTCGTTAAACATCTTGTGTTATGGTGTGTTTTCTATGCTTTCTTTATTGCTCCTATACTGCATAAATTCTTGTTTATTGGTACACTATTTTGGAATGTAAAATACTTAATAAGGTTAAATATTCTGTTAATTGGTTAGATATTGATTCACCCCCCTCGCCCCCTCTCAGTATATTTGGGACTATCATTAATCCTAACAATTGGTATCAGAGCCTGGTCCTCTATTTTCAAAAGACTAATAGCTTGAGGAAGATTCTGACACTAGTACAGATGGAGAACGTAAGAAAGCAATTAGAAGGAGCTCTTATGGACTATGATTCAAAGAAGTTGAAAAATATCAAACTTGAAGATGATTTAAGGACTACACAGGAATTCATTCAAGGACTTGAGGAGAATCTCACTATTGCTAGAAATAAGAGAAAAGAACTTCATGAGAAGATGCAAAGTGATGATGGTGAAAAGGAAACTATTAATGAGCTTATAAACAAGATGAGCCAAGAAAACATGACTATGAGGAATGAAATGCAAGACATGACTATGAGATTTTGTAAAGACATTGAAGACAGAAAGAAGAATGAAGATGACTTGACTAGGAGAATCAATGATGCTGAAAATGAAAATCTAAGACTCAGTCATGAAAATCATATGTTGAAGACAAATTTGATTCACATGCAACATGATAAAATTGAACTTATGAGACAAATGAGAATTTTGGAAAATGAGTTGGCTACTGCAAATCAACATAAAGAGAAATTCAAGAAAAGTTCAGAAGAACTTGATGATATGCTGAAAACTCATAAACCTAATGGAGATACTAATGGACTTGGATTTGAAGTTGGAGAAAGTTCTAGTACTGCAAACAATCATGATCATGGTAAACTGGTAAGACAACCTAATGCTTACAAATTTAATGGGAAATGCTTTAACTGTAACAAGTTTGGTCATAGAGAAAATCAATGTAGATCTAGAAACAATCAGAACATTAATGCACCCACCAGTCAATGTTCCAAATGCAACAAAATTGGTCACAATTCAGAAAACTACAGAAT
The DNA here is from genome assembly GCF_030272615.1 of Cryptomeria japonica. Taxonomy (NCBI): domain Eukaryota; kingdom Viridiplantae; phylum Streptophyta; class Pinopsida; order Cupressales; family Cupressaceae; genus Cryptomeria; species Cryptomeria japonica. The sequence goes on along the minus strand of NC_081411.1, from coordinate 743,412,677 downwards.
GAATGTAAGATGTTATGTTTATGGAAGATTTGGGCACTTATCTAATCAATGCAGAACACAAACCGGCATAGGATGTGGAAAGGCTATTCAAAAGAATAATGTGACTTGTTATGCTTGTAACAAGATTGGACATATTGCAAAATTTTGTAGAAGCAAGACTTAACCGGCAAACAATAAAGGACCTAGTTTGAAAGGCAAAGAAAAGGTTGATGAGGTAAAGTAAGAATTTTCAAGACAATGGACTAGAAAGACAGATCAAAATGTTGATAAGACTGCTCCTTCACTGGTAGAACAGAGTATTACTCCACCGGCAGGAGATTATTCATCCAACTAAGAACTAACCCATTAGGGGTATTGCAGCTAGTTGAACATCATGCAAATTACCCTCGGTAGATGGTGAGAAGATAGATTTCTTCTCTACCGGCAGATGTGTTAAGTTTCACTTAACCGATGAGCATTTAATGTCATTGTTGGAAGAAAAGACATTATAAATCATCGGTTTTCCCTCTTCTTCAATTCACCAAGAATTCAAACTTTCAAAGAGCACGAAATTTGAGAAAAGGCATCCAAGGTGAAGAAGTGAAGCGATTCCCTTCAAGAACTCAACCATTATCAGGCAACTTAAGGTATTTTTTCAATGGCTTCCTCCTCTGCTCTGGAATTTATTGCAAACCCTACTATTGTGGAAGTTGTGAAACACCCTAGGCCTATTTTTAAGATTATCCCCGAAATAGCTAAGCAAGATGATTCTATTGGGGATTTTTCAAAAATTCCAAAAGGTGTTGCTTATGTTGAAGACCCTATAATCTATATTCACTGCAATATTGAGGAATTAGGTTTTGAGGAAATATTGAAAACGTTTAAAATTGTTGTCTATGATGAAAATGGAAATGTAAACCCCAAGCACAAGGTAATTGAAACTTTAGGTATCATGGAAATCTTGGACATCCCTAAATTTCTTAAGGAGGTAGTAAGAATTGTCCTTAGAAGAGTTCATGGAGAATTTATTTGGCTAGATTCAGTTTGCAAAATCTCCAAAGAAGCAATTAGGGCAGTGACAGGTTTATCCTCCACCAGTAGTAGGCCAGATAAGACTAAGAAGGTTCCTAATAACACTATCATGACATTAACAGGAGAAACATATGATAGTAGGTCACTGAGAGTAAATGATGTCAAAGATGAAAATGTCAGATTCATAAGCATGATCCTAGGTTATAAGACCACACATGCAAACCAACTTAACTCAGTTTCGAGTCTTTGCATTAAAAGTGCTTATGATATGATGAATAATGATGCAAAAATAGATGTATGTGAGTGGCTAAAAGATGAACTAATAGATAATCTAAAAAAGATAAAAGGTGATAAGAAAGGAACATTTCATTTTGGCAATATTTTGGTATGTCTTATGTTATATTTCACAAAGGAAGTTCCCAGTATTGGAAAGAAAGATTTTGGATATGATATACCGGTAGGTAAAAAATTGCTAGAAATCTTCACCGGTATGGGCACTGACAAGGAAAACAATATAATAGAGAACTTCAAAACCTTCAAAGCAAAAATGAAAACAAGGGAGAGACTACCACAGAGTGTAGTGGATAAGTACAAGAAGGAAATATGTTTTGTAATAAAAAAGGATGAAATATGGATGGAGGAAATTCTTCCTAGAACTATATGGGTAATTGAAATGGGGTATAAGGCAAATGTAAATATCATTGAAACTTATGCTAAAGCCTTGTTAGAGACACCTAGAGAACCATAAGAAAAGGATTTTTGAAATGCAAAAACAATAGAAAGCGATGTACAAACATTGAAACAAAGGAAGAAAAGAGAAAAATACATAAATGAAACAAAGTAAGTTAAGGAAATAAAAGAAAATGTCATGAACCTTACTGGAATAAAGGAAAGTGACCTAGAAGGATTACAACCAAAGGCACACATCTCATCGGTTGGTACATCATTTGATAGTGAGATACCTGCTGAGTTTAAAAGAGTTGATAGGAAGAGAAAACCTTCACCGGTACCCTCTCCTCCACCAAAGAAAACAAGAACACCAAGGCAGAAGAAACAAGTAGTGAGACCACTAGCAAAGAAGTTGACACCAAAGAGGAAACAAAAACAAGTTATACCACCTCTGGATAACTTACTGAGTGAAATCATTGATGAAGGAAACTTGGAAAATGTTAGCAAACTGTATAATACATTCACTAATGTAGAAAAGGAAAGTATTGAGAATAGCATAATTCTACATCTTGACATATACAAGAAAGTGTTAATAGAAGTTATAGATGATTTTCCTAATGAATTGTATAGGAGGTTAGATGCAAAGAGGATTGCAGTTATGGAGCTAGATAAGAAACTAAATATTGAAAAACTACTAGTTGTACATTCGGTTAACTCTATAGAGGAAATTGATGAACTTATTAGTGAAGCTAATAGATCAGTTTTTGCAAGTGGACACCAGCATGTGAGCCTAATGGCTGGTAGAGTCAATGAAATTGCAGAGGAAACAACAGACAACTGGGATATCTTTTTTGTAGAGAAGGAAAAACAGGAAGAGTTGAATAGACCTAAGAAAAATTTCAAGGTTTATCAGAAGGATAGAGATAAAGGAAAAGGTAAAGTTGGTGGATTACCAAACATAAAAGTACCTGACAACCTACCACCACCAATTGTTACTTCACCGGTACAAACTGATAACATACCGGCTACTGAAAATGTTGACACACCACATGAGGACACTAACCCTGAGTTAGAAATTTTATTTACCATGAACATTGATACTCAGGAAGTGAACATAGTAGTAGACAAGGATAGCACTGAAGTGAAAAATAATATTGATAACACTGAAAACATTGAGCAACCGGCAGAAAATATTGAGGTTAGAATACAAGCAGAGCAAATAGAGCAAACAGTGCACACAGAGAAACCTTTGGGCAGTGCAATAAATATTGGTAGTGTAGATATTGGCATAGTGAAACTGACAAAGACAGAGATACTGGTAGTGGATAACATAGAAATATCGGTAGTAGATGATACAAAGAAACCAATAGAGAAACTAGTACATACACAGGTACACATTGAGACAGTACAAATGATAATCACTGAGAAGCCCAACCATTGCTAGTTGAAATGCAAACTTAGACTAATCTACCGGAGGTTGATTCAAGCAAATTGGTTGCTATTACTACAAGCACTGATATGGTAAAGGTAGTTGGTTAGATATCTGGTACTTCACTGAGCGAATTTAGACCTACAAATGTGACTGAAGTAATTCTAGACTCAATAAAGAAGATAACGGATTGTAATGCATTGGCCTATAAGGCAATTGATGACATTATTCCTATTCTTAAGATGATTGCACCAAAATGCAATTTAGATCAAGTAAAGGATTCTTTAAGTCAGTTAGACACATTGTCTAAATTCATTGCTGGAAATATTTTAACAGTTGATCAAATAAATGAGGAAACATTTAAAGAGAAAATGGAAAAGGAAAAAGGAAAATTCTTTGAGGAAACAATAAAGAAGTGCATGGAACACATTAACACACTTTTACCAGCACTAAATAAAACAACTTTGGAGTACAAGGAACTGTACAGGGACACATGCAAGCCACGTTTGTTAACATAGGATATTGAAAAAAAAAATAAGCACAATACAAAAAGAGATAGATGATATAACTGATAATATCATTGGTTCATCTGAACCTATATCAGTTATTGAGCAAGAGATAGAAGGATTTGAGGAAAAGATGGAGAAATTAGAGAAAGAGAAAGAAAGGATCAAGGCAAATGCCATAGAGCTTAAGCACAAACTCGGTCCTAATTTAGATAACCTTATCTCTCTGATGAAAGAGATCTTTGAGGCATTAATTCAAGGGAAAAATTCATCGGAGGAGCATATGCATCATCTCACTGGTACAATACAAAGAACTAAGGCAACCATGAAAGACAGCAACAGATTCATACAAAGTTTAAACTTGGTTTTGGCCAACATATTTCAGATTGTAACCAACCGGTTACAAACTTCAAGGTGATATTCTGAACTCATTTGACAATTTTTGACCACTTTTGTCATTGATTTCAAAGGAGGAGTAGTAGACAGAGAAAAATGGCTATTCAAAGGAGATCATCTGCTCAAGGGGAGCACACATTTTTGGTAACTTTTTGGACTTCATTTTTGGAAACAGATTTTTGGGTTTTTCTCATGAGTGTTGCCATCAATGTCAAAGGGGGAGATTGTTGGCATTCTACACTCTAGTGAAAAATGATGGTGTTTTCATTGATGGCAACCTACCGGCAATCTACAGACAGCCACCCGGAATTCATCTGGTAAATCACTGGCAGGCAGTGGCAGCGGCAAGAATGTATACTGGCACCCTAGCCGACAGGAATAAACTTTTGTTTATTGTATTTAATTGTAAATATCTTTTGTAAAGCCGACATGGCATATTGTAATAGAATCATATATGTATGAGATATTGTAAATCATTTTGATATAGGGATGGACATAATATGGTAGAAGTGATGAGCGAATATTAAGGAAGATTTTGTATAGGGTTTATGGCTATAGTATGAGCTTAACTGATACTGAACCTAGCATAGAAGATGTTGAATTGTAGCAGTACATTATATTAGATTTTAATAATCCATTTATAAGTCAGTGAGACTTCCATTTTGTAGATTGAGTAGTGAGCTCTAGGCAGTTGGCCTTCCTGCATGTGTAGGCCCGTCATTGTAAGTAATATCCATTCATTGGCCAGTGAGTGAATATTGTGGGTCATAAATCCCACCGAGGTTTTTCCCACATTGGGTTTCCTCATTAAACATCTTGTGTTATGGTGTGTTTTCTATGCTATCTTTATAGTTCCTATTTATTGCATAAATTATTGTTTACCGGTACACTGTTTATCATATTTATGCTAGCTTAATCACCATAGTTTAAATATGATACATCTTAGAATACATTCAAGTAATAAATAAAACACCACTTGTTCTTGGACTTGTCATTCCTAAGTCACTTTGCTCAGTGATCTGAGAGAAAAACATTGACTTTAGGGATCTTGTGAGATAGAGAACAATGGGACACCCCTTGGGAAGTTGAACTATTTCAAATAGTTCCTATACTTACACCAAGAGTCTCATTGGTGTGTGGGTCTTTTGAATCCAACTTTTTCCTTTTCGCCGCCTGATTCCCCCGCATACATTTTTGGTGCCCACCATGGGGCTCATCCCCATAAATCACATTGTTTTTGGTGTTGGACAAAGATTAAAAGCACATTAGAGTACTATCTTAGCATGTCAGGAACTTTCTTTAGTGCATCCATGGCAAACGGTAGCATGTTCATCACATTGTTTAGCACATAGGAATCTTTTTGTAGCGCTTTGGAGCTTACTCTTAGCACATAACACTTTTAGTTTCTTTCTTGCGCATCGGGATATCAGTGTAGTGCATTTGGTAATCAGTGTAGCATGTAGGAGCCCTTCTTTAGCACATTTGTACCTTTCTATAGCGCATCTGTGCACAAGTCCAGCACGTGACTCTGGCAGAAAGAAGGAATAATTTGTAGCAAAAGTGAAAGTTAGGCTTGTATAAGCTCACCTAGGGCCTTAATTTTTCACTAACTTTTATTTGTTGTAGGTTATTAATCATTGTTTGCAGATGGGAGGAGTTATATTTAGGCATTTGATTATTTTTATTTCTAGCTTTTCCAAGTTAGTTTAAAAAGAGTTCATTTCCTATTGGTTAAAAAGAACTTCATTACTCCTTTGGTGCTTAAAACAAAACCTCACTTTTATTTTTGCGAAAAGGTTAAAAAGAACTACAAACAAACTTTTTTTTGCAAAGTTAAAAAGGATCCCATTTTCTTTTGGTGTTAAGTTAAAAAGTGTTAGGACCCAGAGGCAACTGAGAGGGGGGGGGGGGGGGGGGGGGGTGAATCAGTTATCTATTAATTTCAACCCAAATATAACTTAACCAAACTTAATGCATAATATCGATAACCAAACTTAATGCTGGTAAATAGTTTAACATTTAATAACAGTACCGATAAAGTTTAATGCATGAAACAGAAAGATAAATAACATCCACAACACATAACACAGATATTTGTATGTGGAAACCCTGTAAGGGGAAAAACCACGATGGAAAACCTTACCCATAATCAGATGATACTACTGCAGATAGTATATGTGTATAAATGGGGTCTGCACATGCAGAAAAGCCAACTGCCTAGAGCTCACTGCTCAATCACAAAATGGGAGTCACACTGACTACAATTGGATGGTTAAATCCAATGATAATGTACTGCACAAAATAGCATCTTCATATGTTGTATTCAGTATTGGTTAAGCTATGGTTGTCTTCTTCATACCTTCCTTGAATATTCAAATGATGTCTATGTGTATAGCTCTTCTTATATTCACATATACCTTATTACAATCCTTTACCACAATTTCTTCCATAATCTCACAAATAAGATCTTACATATATACCAAAACCTAAGATGAAATGTGTAGGTTGGCTCACTAAGAATATTACAATTAAATCAATTACAAATGAATCAATATGAAATGCATCATGTCGACTCAATGCATTTACAATAATAACCAATTGATAAAACATCTCCATAACGTGTCGTACTGATCTGGAATAGATAACACTTGTTGGTCCATAATCTAGACCTATTTGCCGGTAACAACAAATATGCAAACTCGATTAGACCAATAACCAAATCACCAAAACCAGGTGTCCAAACAATGTCTTTGACATAACCAAGTAATCTCTAAATGATAATAGATCATCCTTGGTGTCAGTGAACAATATAACTTGTCGATGAACCAAATACTGGTGACTGTGCATAAGTCACTGATCATGTCGGTGAACATAACCAAAGATCTTCAGTGCTGATAAGTGTTGACAAGTGTTGACAAGTGTTGACATCAATGATAAAACCAATGCAACACATCCATAATACCAACAAAAAGAACCTCATCACTCCTTTGGTGCTTAAAACAAAACCTCACTTTCATTTTTGCAAAAAAAAAAAAAGGTTAAAAAGAACTACAAACAAACCTTTGTTTGGCAAGGTTAAAAAGAATCTCACTTTCATTATTTTTGTACAAAGAAAAAAGAGCTTCATTGAGGATTGATTGCACGATTTTCATTTTGTTGACCAAATTCATGATTTACTTTGTTGACCAAGTTTGTTTTTCAAGGTTTTGAAACACACATTTTGCTATGAAAAGCTAAAACGAACACCATGCTTGTTGAAGCAACATCTACAAATAGACTTTAGAAAATCATTGTCTTGAAGGCTAAAAAGAATATTGTTTTCCTTGTCTTGAAAGTGGAAGGTATATTCTTTCCCCTTAATTGGGTGACCAAAAATCCAAACCACTCTTACACTTTCTTTACTTCAAGCAATTAAAACCTTTAGAAGACCTGCCCTCCCAAGTTGCCCTTAGGGTGCCATTAATGACCGATGAGAGGGGAACAACCTAAGTGGGAAATGACTTTATCGTCAAGTGTTCCAACCCACTATAATCAAAAGTGAAGGCTAACAAAAGTCCCCTCCAATGGTTTTTCTTAGCGATTAGCCTTCCCCTAGTATCTTTAAGATATGTAAAGCCTTTGTTCTAAAGGTTGGGAAGCCTCCCAAGGGATTTTATCATTGAAGACCAAATGGAATTCTGATTAAAAACCTTAGCATTAGAAAATTTAAGTTGAATCAATTGCCAATCATTGGCAATATCATAGTGTAAGGGTGGGAAACAATCCACCCCCAAGATCACTCACCATATCTCTCCCAAGATAACTACAAAATTGTGAAGCAATTCACTTTGGGTTAATTTTTGGCAAAAGGGAAAAAAATGGGCGCCCCCTAGGGGGTGACAAGGTTGTTTGAGCTGATAAAGTATCGAGACTAGTGGGCTATGATATTGTTGATGATATTATTATGTGCAAACCTAGGTTTTTCCTTTTAGGGTTTCTTGAACTATTAAAGGTTGAGTTCATTCTTTTCATTGTATGAAGAAGGATTATTATTGACAATACATTTTTGGAGATTATTGAGCTCTCATCTTTTGGAGCATATTTTTCCTGTATTTTTGTTCCTTCTATGATTTACTTCCTTGCTTCTCCTTGTAACAGGTTTTTCATCTTGCAGAGATCATTTGGGATCCTGTGGTGTTGTATTTTCTCAACTCCAATATGGTATCAGAGCTTCAAATCTGTATCTATCTATTCTTGTTTTGAGAATTTTTGCATTGGAAGCAGATCTGGGGTTTCAAGAATTTTTTTTATGTACCTAGGGATAGGTCTTTTTCTCTAAGAACTTTGGGCCTAAACGAACCTCACCATCATGCTCAGAAGGCCTAAAAACCCCTATGGACATATAAAATTTGACCTATTTTGGTCCCTGAGCCTCTAGGAGTAATTTTTCTCCAGATCCAAGTCATATGACCCTGACACACAGTTCGAGAAAAAAAATTTAATTTTTTTTTTCCCCTTTTTACGGCATGCAGGCCAGATTTTGATTTTTTGAAAAAAAACACAAAAAAATTTTAAAAATCTCAAAAGGCATTGAAAAAAAAAAGTTTAAAAAAAAAAATGTTTCGGGGCTCCCACGGTACGCGGGGTACCGTGGGGCCCCTGCTAGTGTCAGTACGACTCTTGATCACTACCCAGGCCTCGGGCCCCATGCCTTCCTGGTAGCCCCAGCCTTGCCGGTCCTTCAGTCCCCGCCAACAACTTTCCTCAGCCCCTGCGTAGCTTTCCCCGACCCGCCTCCCGCCTGCGGCCTTGCCAGCTCCCCGGCCACCGCTCCACTCCTCAGCTGCTGTTTCCCTGGCCCCCGCTTTTCTCCCTAGCTACTGCAACCCTGCCTGCCTGTGTAGCCCGACCAAGCCTACTCCACCACCCAACCTGGCCTCCTCTGTCGCCTGTCGCCGCTTGCAGCACCATCGCCACGGCCAGCTCAGCCCAGCCGCCCTCTGCACCACCGGCCTTCTCCACCACCATGGCCACCGGAAACAACAACCCACCACCGGAGAACCACCAAGCCACCACCGGAGTGCCGCTCACTGGCCACCTCCACCCATCAGAGCCACCAGACTACCTTTTTTGCCTCTTTTAAGGGGGTTTGGTTTTTTGGCCTTATCTTGGGCATACAGAGTCATTTTTTCAAAAACAAATAGGCGTTGGAAAGCTGATTCTAAGACAGACCTCATCATGTTGGTAACTATTTCCAATTTTACTATTTGACTAGATTTTTTTCCAGTCAAAGTGGGTTCTTGTTTTTACACTCTAGGAGACGTAGAATGAGCATCCGACCTCCGTTTTTTGGAAAACTTTATATTTTCAGAAAGTGTGTCCTATGTACTTTCCATCCATATGAGTTTTATTTCCAGATTCTGCTCCATGCATATTTTATTTAGTTTTTTGCTTTTCAGCACTTTGGTGGATATCGTGGTTGTTTCAGGTCCTGGGATCTCTTCTCTGAGTAGGGTGTCTCTATTTTGGTTCTCCTATCTATTTCTAGTATTCTTATCATTGTCACATTGTATTTATGAAAAATTGCTAAGATAAAGTGCCATCATGCATTGTTAACTTGGGATCTTGCACATCTTGTGCCTTGTTGTACATGCACTATTGATAAAGTGCCATGAGGGGGTTGATGTTTGCCTGTTGTTTTCCATCTTCCTTTGTCCAGTGAGTGTTCCTTCCACGACATTCACCTCATGATGTGTGTCAAGTGAGTGTTCCTTCCATGACACCATGTACTTTTCTCAGCACCTTTGATGTTCCTGGTTCTTCATCATGCAGTTCTTGTTGGCTGTTCTTTTCAATGTACCTATCCCTCTCCCTCTTCAGCATTATGGGGAGGTTTGTCCTATTGGTTCTAATGCTTCCATGATTTGATTGATCAACTCTTCAGGCTTTGGTGTTTTCATGCCAACTGTATCTTTGATTTCAGTTGTTTGCCTTGTTTGCCATCTGATTCGAGTAGTGTCATTTGAGGGCACTCATACAGATTACAACCTTCTCTACCTGGTCATGTTCTATTTTAGTGGAGGTTCTCCAGATCACTAGTTATTCTTCAACAGAGTTTGTAGGTTCTTCATGCTTCAGTGGTATTATTTTCCATCTCTTTTTGGAGTAGAGTTTTGTTCCCACGTGGTTTTCTCTATTTCTCCAGTTCATAGAGATTTTCTTGTATTTGGGTACCTGATTAGGCCTTGTTGTCGGGACCCATCTTTCTTGCTTTCAATAGTTGTTCTAGGTTTTAGCTTCTCCCTAATTCTAGCTTAAGGGGGGTTGTTAGAGTATTCGGGTATTTACTTGATTAATTAAACAATATTTGTTTAATTATTTAAGTTCCCTTTATCTCTTTTACACTTAATCTAACTTTAGGTGCATAATAATTAATTCTTTTATTAATTATTATGTGCAAACCTAGGTTTTCCCTTTTAGGGTTTCTTGACCTATTAAAGGTTGAGTTCATTCATTTCATTGTATGAAGAAGGATTATTATTGACAATACATTTCTGGAGATTATTGAGCTCTCATCTTTTGGAGCATATTTTTCCTGTGTTTTTGTTCCTTCTGTGATTTTCTTCCTTGCTTCTCCTTGTAACAAGTTTTTTAGCTTGCAGAGATCATTTGGGCTCCTGTGGTGTTGTATTTTCTCAACTCCAACAGAGATCAGACTTTATCGAACAAAATTAGGGAGTATCAGAAATAGTGATCAAAGTTTCACCATCCAGTGATCATATCAAAACAAATACCTCGTTTAATCCTTAAGTTGTCAAATCAATTTTCCATATCAGGAGACTTTATCCATATCATTTGACACACTTTGTCATGGAGGCGAATCGAACTAAACTTCTACTTGATAAAGTAAAACTTGAGTTTTCAAACGAAGTATCCAACATCAGCATCAACATCAACCTTTGATCATTCATGTATGACCACTCCTCATATTTTGAGAAGAACAAGTCTTCATAAAAGAACTAAGTTGAAGAAGAGACAATCTAGTTCTAAGGCACTTGCTAAAGGAATAAATTTCTCTATATCAATCGTCAACTCTTTGCATCACATTGCGCATTCTTGCATCATATGTGATTGTATATCCAAGGGAAAACAAATGAGTTTGACAAGGAGCCTTTGAGAAGTAGGGCTTACATTCAGAAAGTGGCATTCAACCAATGCCTAAATCGTGGGGGAAGGATTAACCCTGCTTTGTTTCCAAATTTCCTTATCACTTATAACGAATCTCAACCTAAGCCACCAACACCACCAAGAACTCCCATAGAAGAAGAATTCATCACAGTAGAAATATATTAATGCCTATTACCACTCAATCCCACATAAATAAGCAAAATGAATCGCAACCAGAATCGAGTATGGGTCATAGATTATCCAATCCTTTTGGTCAGTATGCAAATATGGGAGAAATAGAGATCACTGAAGAACTTCTCCAAGAATGTCAAGAAAATGTTGCTTTCCAAAAACTCATGGAAAGACTTATCGAAGCAGACAAGCAAAAATATCTACTCATGCTGACTAGCAAAGGAGTCAACATTCATGAAGAGTTTGATATAGAGAAATTAAGGAATACTGATGAAAGAGTTTCAAGAACAAGGTCAAGAAATTATGCCTATGAAGAAAAACAAAGAGAAGAAGAGACACATGATCCAGAAAACATACGCAACCTAGATCCAACTCATGAACAAGACAACACCCACGAGCAAGACCATACCCGCAATCACGACAATCTTAATGAACGAGGGGAAACTCTCCCTCAGAGAACAAATGCACCTATGGTTTCTCTTAAACAATAACTTCAAATGCTACAAAGAAAAATTTAGGACATGCAACAAGGGACTATAGTACAATACTCCTTGGAGGAAATCTATCATTATCCTTTTGAAAGGAGATTGAACATGATACCTTTTCCCCCAAATTAAGATATACGAAAGTATGACAAATATGATGGTAAAAGCAATCCCCATGATCACGTTCGGGAATTTTGTAGCATGATCATATAATTTTATCATGATGACACTTACTTAATGAGATTATTCCCAAGAAGTTTGGGAGGACAAACAGTGGAGTGGTTGTCTAAACTTACACCTCCCATTAGATCATCTGATGAGTTGGTAAACAAATTCATAACACAATACTCCTATAACATTTAACACGCAATCACCATGTTGGATGTTTGTAACACAAAACAAAAGAGAAATGAAACATTCATGGTGTTTCTTCAACGGTGGAGACACATGGTTTCAAGATATCCTCAATACATACCTAAAATGGAAAAGATGGAAATCTTCATCGATAATCTAAATAGTGAGATGAGTTATCAACTCAAACTCCAATGCATACAATATTTTGCCAAATTAATAAAAAAATGAAGTGTGCATCAAGAAAGGAACATTGAAGTTCTTTAAAGAAGGTGTTAATTCGTCAAGCACTAACACCTTTAAATATAAAAACAATAACAACACTTTAGACAAATCCAAATTTTGGCCAAGGAACAAAAATGTTGTTAATGATGGGTTAGTTGATGCCAACAATGTAAAGTCTAAACAACTAGTGTTGGCTTTATCAGGTAATTCACCATCCAATAAAGATCAAAAAAGTGTTAATCAAGGCACTAACACTTATCCGCAAAATGCCATCAAGGAACTTCAACATCAAACACCAACAAAAATCATCAAGGCAACACCACTAACCAAGGCAACAACATTAACCAAGGGAATAATGCAAACCAGAGAGGCAACACCAATCTTTCCCATATCGATGCATCTACACACCATTAGGACAAACCTTAGAATCGGAGTTTTGAGAACTCTTGGTGAATAAGATCATCACATTGCCATCCATGAACAACTTTGAACCCCAGGTCAAACCACCTTGGTGGAATGACTTGTATTTATGTGATTTTCATCGAAACAAAGGACATAACACAAATGATTGCATGAGGATAAAGAACATCATTCAAGACATGATCGATAGGGGTGATTTAATAGTTGATGGTGACAAAATGAATGCTGGCCATGAAGCCTTTAAAAATCCTATTCCAAATTACAACAAGGGAGGAGCTTCAACATCAAATGATACTAGAGGATCTCATATAAATCACCTATATGAGAACACCATTAATCACATATCGACATATGGCAATCAAGTAAATGTCATAAAAATCAAGGACAAACAAGAACATGCATCGATAAATGTGACAACCAGAGTGCAAAAATATGTCTTGACAGGGAACACATCAACATGCACAACTCTCCCCAAGACTCAATATAATTTAGTTGATCAACTACAGAGAACTCCTACTCAAATATCCATACTTGAGTTACTCAAACTCTTGCCAAAACACAAAGATATCCTGGAACAAGCACTTATCGAAACAAACATTCCAAATGATCTAGACATTGATCGGTTCCAAGCCATGGTGGCTCATATGATAGGACCGCATAACATATCCTTTTCTGAACATGAAGATGTCTCCTTGAATCATCCGCATAACACCCCACTCCATATCAAAGTCTTAGTCTATAAAAATCGGATAAAAAGAGTGTTAATAGATGGAGGAGCTAGTCTCAATATTTGTACTTTAAAGCTTATCCATGCATTGAGCTTCTCTGAGAAATCTATTGATCCAAACAAGAAGATCACCATCAAAGCCTATGATGATGAGGAGAGGTCATCCAAAGGAATGGTAATACTTCCTATTCAGGTAGGTCTAGTATAAAAGGACACCATGTGCCAAGTCTTGGACATAGACTTGACATACAATATACTATTTGGTCATCCATGGATCCATGAAATGCAAGCAGTACCTTCCACATACCATCAATGTATCAATATCTGATACAATGGATAGGAAATTTCCATATCTACAGATGATAATCCTTTTCAACATTGCAATGCTATGGGGGGGGCAGCTCAAGATAGACTGGTTCCCCACAACAGGGAGGCCCAAACTTCTTCAACATCCCATCATCATCAAGATGAACTCAAGTCTTTATCCATAGACTTTAAGAAAAAAATGAAAAATCAAGGACCAAGGCATGGGGGAATACTCTTTTGAACCCCTATGTCTATCAAGATTACCAACGTCACCAAAAACTTATGGACAACCTTCTGCATCATGACATCATGCAACACAGCCCATCACCAAGTTTGATGGCAAATTTATCCAGCTGGGTACACTAGCCGATGAATCCGAAGAGAAAGACATCCTTGGTTGGCTATATAAGGACAAAGAAGAAGTCGAAGCAACTGACACAGAAGTGGTAGTACCGACACAACAATATGGAAAAGGGTTCTGGATCATGCAATAGATGGGATACAACAACAAAGGACCTATTGGTATGTGCCAAGAAGGCATTATAGAACCCCTGCAACCTCCTTCACAATTTGCAAGAGACAAAATAGGACTTGGGTATGGACAACATGTACTGCCTAGGCAGAAGCAAAATCACCAGCAAAAACCTTAGTGGAGAGCAAAGAAAAAATATAATGAAGACTTATGGCAAGAGGCACTACACCAAGCAACAGAAATAATAAGGAAAGAGCAAGAACATCAAGAAAATGAGAAATGACAAGAAGAACTGGCCATTCAAAGGGAATAATCCTCTTATAAGAAAGTAGATCATGTGCAAGAACCTGATCAAACCAAAGTGGAGCTACCGCCCAAAGAAAACCAAAGGGAAACAGTGTATGAAAAAATGCAAAGAGTATAAGCAGGATCCGATTTCAAATCAGAAAAATTTACAAAAGTGGTATCAATTGTTAGAGATCTTTTTTCACCATACAACATACCTGTTAGAAGCAGTGAGATAATCTAGGACAGTAATTCGGAAACCAATTCTAATGAATATGAGTAGGGTAGTTGTTCAAATGTTACTGAGGATATTGAGGTAGATACCATCCACTCATACACATCCCTTTCTCAGGAGGGACAAGGCTCAGAATCTTGACCACTTGAATTTGGACCACAACATATCTACGAGGCTAGTGAGAATGAACAATGACAATATGAACAAGGCTACATCAAAGATAATATCATCGACGACTTTGATAATATTATAGACCTGACCTATATCCCAAACAACTATAATGATGACTCTATCATGAAACTTACCATGACTAATCTCAACCCACCAAATGACTCCTTATAGCTTGTATATCCTAATCTCATAGACTGGGAAGAACCCGAATACCATAATATACCAATATTCCCAGATGATGAATCCATTGTCCAATATCTATGTTTAGTCAACCTAGAAACATGCTCTACCAATGAACAAAATGACAATATCTATAATCAAGGGAGTTCCAAGTCTCTTAATTGCAAAAATTAAATAAACAAAGGATCTAATAGTGAAAACCAGTCAATGGTGGTATTAGATCACAAAAAAGTAAAAATAAAGGACACATATGTAGGTGGAAACCTTTTTGAGGCACCTAAAGATGGGAGACTTGACACTCTTCCTGAACATTATCAAGAAAGGTCACCAATATTGATTGAGCCAACTCAATCAATAAACATCAGTACTAAAGTAGTAGTCAAAACCATACACCTAGCAGAATCACTCACAGAAGAGGAACAACTAGATTTTATCAAATTCTTCAAGGAAAAGAAAATCAATTTTGCTTGGTCTTATGCTAACATGCCCAAAATAGATCCAAACCTAATCATCCACCATTTATCCATCACTCCTAGAGCTAAGCTGGTCAAGCAAAAATTAAGAAAGATGAATCTACATGTGGCATTGTTGGTCAAAACAGAACTAAAGAAGTTATTAGATGTCGGATTCATCTGACCTATAGAATATGTTGAATGGATCTCAAACATTGTACCAGTTTCAAAACCTGGCAGAAGCATCAGAATATGCATAGATTTTAGAGACATCAACAAAGCATGTCCAAAGGATGACTTTCCTTTACCAAGCATTTACATAATTTTGGATCTAACAACAGGCCACACAATGTTATCATTAATGGACAGTTTCTCTAGCTATAATCAAATCAAGATAGCTCCAAAGGATCAAGATAAATTTGTGTTCACCTATCCATGGGGGAAGTATTGTTGGAAGGTCATGCCTTTTGGCTTGAAAAATGTTGGGGCAACTTGTCAAAGAGCCATGATGATAATCTTCCATGATATGATGCATACCTTCATGGAAGATTATGTGGATTATTTGTTGGCTAAATCATTCACCCAAGAAGAACATTTGGGCATATTAGATAAAATCTTTCAAAGATTGGAGCAATTCAAGGTTAGACTAACCCTAAGAAGTGTGTCTTCGAGGTCACATCAAGCAAACTATTGGGCTACATTATATTAGAAAAGGGCATTGAAGTAGATCCAGCAAAAGTAGAGGCTATCATGGAAATGCCACCTCCCAAGAACATTAGCCAACTCAGATCTCTGTAGGGATGGATGCAATCCATCAAGCAATTCATAGCTCAAATAGCGGATAAATTTCTACCATCCAATCATCTACTTCATAAGAATATACCTTTCAGATGGGAAGACAAGTGTGCGGAATCATTTCACCAGCTCAAACAATATCTGATGAATCCGCTAATTTTGGTACCATCGATAGCAGGCAAACCGCTCATTCTCTATATATCAAAAACAAAAGTATCATTGGGGGCACTGCTAGTGGAAGAAGATCCGAAAGGAAAGGAATGAGCTATTTACTACATCAATAGGACTTTGAATGGATATGAACTAAATTATACATTCATTGAGAAGGTTTGCTTAGCAGTGGTGTTCGCCTCTCAAAAGTTCTACCATTATATGCTAGCTAACACAATCAAACTGGTAGCAATAATCGATCCTCTCAAGTATTTACTCACCAAAGAAGCTCTTACAGGATGATTGGCTAAGTGGGTCATGATTCTCAATGATGTAGGAGAATCCCTGATTCACAACAATCTTACATCAACCCAAAACATTTTCTTTTATGTTGTGTTTTCTATTTGTAGTTTCAATTTTTCTTTCTGTGTGTCCCGATTTTGGCTCACTGGTTCTTATGGAGTTGGATTCTACTTGAAGACTTGATAATCTTGCTTACTTTCTAACCGCATCTCATTTGGATCACTTTCTGGCAAGATATCACTATCAGTTTCCTTGATAGTTTCTTGTTACCAGTTGTTCCTTTATTACCAGTTGCCTGAGACCTATTCTAGTGATCTATTGGAACCCATTATGAATCTTGTGGAGCCTTGGACATTGATCTCAATGTTGATTGGCATGTGGCCAACCTTTTGTGTTTCATCCTTTGGATTTTCTAGAGGAATCTCTTGGCGGAGGCCGACCTCATTCATTTTTGTACGTTAGGGTTTTGATCCTTTTTGGGTTGACCAAAT
Organism: Cryptomeria japonica; assembly: GCF_030272615.1. Taxonomy (NCBI): domain Eukaryota; kingdom Viridiplantae; phylum Streptophyta; class Pinopsida; order Cupressales; family Cupressaceae; genus Cryptomeria; species Cryptomeria japonica. The sequence goes on along the minus strand of NC_081411.1, from coordinate 743,395,280 downwards.
CCTTTTGGATCGATATATATATTTTTAATCATGCTTTAAAATGCAATCAATGAGAGAATAAAAGAGTATTAGATAGATATTTTGTGCCTAGAAGATAGATCTTTTGATTCAAGGTCTCGGTGTGACCTATTCTACCAAGCTCATGTGTCGGTATGTTGTAACCCAGTTGTTACCGGTTGGATGTAATTAACTTTCATGCAATAAAACTATCTATTATGCATTGCCTCCATCATATTTATGTTTTTCCATTGTATTAACTCTTACTGACTGGTTTAGACTGATCTCCTCAAGGTCCCTCTTCACCGGTGACTGCCTCAAGTGGTATTAGAGAAAAGTTCGTTCCAGAGGTTGTGTGTCCTAAATCTTGTTGTAGGGTGGTGGATTGCATATTCAACCTACAATTGTAGAGGACTAGCGTGGATCAATGGTGTGAAGAGGAACTAGGAATGGTGGAGCATGTAGGAACGTAGAGCCTATTGTAATGGAGATGTTGCGAGGAATAGCAGCTCAGTTAGAAGTCATGGAGACAACCTAGAGAAGAAGATGACATATTGAGGATGTGAGCGAAGATGAAGGAGAATAATCCCCAATAGAAAAAGTGAACGTACCGGTAGTTGATCCAAAGGAGGAAAGGTTTTTAAGGGTTTTGAGTAGGGGGAACACTAAACCTCATTTTACCCCACCAGAATATGATGGGAAGTTATATTTAGATGAATTGATGGATTGGATCTTAGAGATGGAGAAGTATTTTGATTTTGAAAACACTACAAAAGAAAGGAAGGTGAAGTATGTATGTACCCGGTTGAAGGGTCATTCATCTCTTTGGTGGGAGCACTTGCAAGTTGATAGGCAAAGAAGAGGTAAAGAAAAGATTAAGACGTGGGATAGGATGATTGCTAAGTTAAAATCAAAGTTTGTCCCAACAAATTATCAAGTAGATTTGTTCTGAAAGTTGCAGAATCTGAGATAGAAGGAATCTAGTGTGAAGGAGTATACCAAAGCATTATACAAGTTCAACATCAGACCCGAACATGTGGATGATGAAATTGAACAAATTGCAAGATATTTGAACGGATTGCGGATGTCTATACAAGATGAACTCGGTATGATCAAATTAGAGAGTGTTGAAGAGGCTAGCTAGTATGCAATAAAGGCTAAAGAGAAATTGAATAAGAGGCATGAGCAGAGATAGAGAGGTAGAGGTGGAAGGTTTACTGGAGGAAGAGGAACTAGTATAGATCATAATAAGAACAAGGGAGTGACAAAGGAAGGTAACTCATACCGGAAGGATGATAGAAATTTCTACTGGAGGAGAGAACCAGATGGTTACCAGAATGAGAACTTTGAGAGACAAGACAAAAGGACATTTAGAGGAACCTTTTTTAAATGTGGAGGAGAAGGACACCATGCATTTGAATGTAATAAGTCAGTGGCTACCAGAAGAGTGGGAGTGGTGGAAGAGAACCCCACCGGATCAGACAATAAACTGGAAGATGGAGAACTGTTGATGATGAGGAGAGCTTTGTGTCATACCAGAGAAGATAAAGAACCCTTGCAAAGAAAAACCTGTTCAAGACTAGATGTAAGGTATCCAGTAAGTGTTGTAAAGTTTTCATTGATAGTGGTAGTTCAGATAATCTTGTTTCAGAAGAGATGGTGAATAAGTTAAAATTGGAAAGATTGAAACATCCTAAGCCTTACCAGATAGCATGGATTCAGGATAAACATAAGTTGTTAGTAAGTGAACAGTGTTTAGTAAAATTGAAAATTGGGAATTATCATGATGAAGTTTTGTGTGGCAATATGCCTATGGACATTTGTCATCTTTTGTTGGGAAGACCTTGGCAGTTTGATAGACGGGCAATACATGATGGGAGGAAGAATACATACACTATTGTGGCAAATGGGATGAATCAAACCCTGTTGCCTTCGGAGGAACCTTTGAAGAATGAAGTCTGTAAAAATACCAGAATCTGTCTAGTAGATGGAAGAAAGTTCATGGATGGACTGAGACATGAAAATGTGTGTTTTGCCTTAATTCCTAAGAAGACTGAGAGACCAGAACCGGAAGAAGAACACCCGACAAAAATAAGAGATTTGTTGATAGAGTATGGGGACATCATTTCAGATAATGTACCTGATGTATTGCCACCTATTAGAAGTATTAGTCATTGCATGGACTTAGTTCCCAAAGCTAGTTTGCCTAACAAAGTTTCACACCAGTTAACACCGACAGAGAATGAAGAACTGAATAGACAAGTGCAGGAGCTATTGAAGAAAGGTTTGATCAGGGAAAGTCTAAGCCCTTGTGCAGTACCAACATTATTAGCACCTAAGAAGAATGGAGAATGGAGGATGTGTACCGATACAAGAGAAATAAACAAGATCACAATGAAATACTGGTTTCCCTTTCCTAGGATGGATGGCATAATGGACTGTTTGAGTGAAGCAAAGTACTTTACAAAGATAGATTTGAATAGTGGATATCATCATATCAGGATTAGAGAAGGTGACGAATGGAAGATAGCATTTAAGACAAATGAAGGATTATATGAATGGTTGGTGATGCCTTTTGGACTAACTAATGCACCAAGTACTTTCATGAGGCTGATGAATGAGGTTTTGAAGAAATTCTTGGGTAAGTATTGACGCCCTCCTAAATGGCACAAGGTTAGTCTAAGATCAAAGAACACAAAAAAATACAAAACATTAGTGTTAGTCAATCTAAAACTAAACATATGAAGGCATTCCAAAAGAGACACAAAGAGACATGCTAATATATCTAATAAGTAAAACAAAGATCATGAGACATCTCCAATTGCCTCTTAGCATGGCCTTAGCTTCTTCTCCCTTGTTCCTCTCCTCTCCAAGTTCCAAAATAGTGTAGCTCTCAGCAGCTTTTTGCACTATGGATGCTTATGGAGGATTGAGATTGTAGTATAGCTCTAAATGTGAAATAAAAAGCTAATACTAATGCTAAAATGATGTATTTTAACCAAAAAGACAAGATGTTAGATTGCTTATGCTAAAATGCTCTCTAAAATGTCTATAGCTTAGATGCATACAAGTTTTCAGGATCTGGATTATGAAGGAATAGGCTCTATTTATAGGAAAAATGGAGCAATGGATGGCCAGGATTGAAAAGTTTAATCAAGGGTCAAGCTTGAAAGTTGGGGATCCATGTGCACAATTTGCACCAATGACATGGTGACAAGTGTCAACATAGGGTTGGGTTAAGAGAAGAGGTTGGAGGCATTAAAGGCCTGAGAAGACCTCATGATTATCTAAAGGCTAAGGGTCAAGTCTAAATTAGGATTACCCACTGGATTAGGAGTTAATGCAAGGATAAACCTTTATGCAAATGATTAAGAGATAATCATGGTCAAAGCTTTAAATGCTTGATGAGACCCTTGGGTTGGATAGAGGTTGAGTCAAAACAAATGTTTTAACCATGTGGGAGGGTTTGAGTTAACCATTAATGGTTATTGGAGACTTTGGGGATTAAGTGGTTGAAAGTTGGAAGCCTTTAATGGCTATCAAAGACTTTGAGGATTTAAGTGGTTGAAGGTTGAAAACCTTTAATGGTTATCCAAGACTTTGAGGTTTTGAGAAGTGACTTCCCTTTGCTTAGGGATGTGACAAAGTTTAGAGGATGGATTAGGCTAATTGGGAAGGGGTTAGAAGAATCTAGAAGGGGATTAGATTTTGCAAGTGGATTTGGTGGGTGAGGGAAAATAGTATTTTATTTAAAATAAAAATTCATTTATTTCAAAATGTGTGCAAGTTGCATTTGTAGGAAAATGCAAGTGGGGTGGGGATAATGATTTAAATAAATGTTTTATTTAATTTATTTAAAAGAGGAATAGGGGGATTTAATTAAATAAAAAGATTTTATTTAATTAATTGAATGGAATTTGATTTAATGAATTAATTAAAATAAATTGAATAATTTATTTAATTAATAGAAGAATGTTTGGGGATGAATTAATTAAATATTAATTTAATTAATTGATGGTTAGTAGATTTTTAATCAACTAAATACGAAATATTCATTTAATTAAGCTGGACAGATTTATGTGACTACATTTGCCCCTCTTTGAGATGGTGCGGTTTATCGCGTTGTTTCAAAGAAAGAAAAATAGGTGTGGAAAAATGCCCCATAAAATGTAAATTTAATGGGTGGTATGCCCCCTCGAGAGATGGGCCGAAAAATTTCGAAAAATCGGGCGATCTCTCGAAAAAGAACGAAAATTGGCAGGGTGGTAGAAGAGAAGAAGTTAGGCATACGGGTGAAAAATAGAAGAAAACGGGAGAAACATGGAGAAATGGGGGGCTCGGGAAGTTCACGGGGACCACGGCGATGAGCGGGGCAAAGTTACGGTGACCACGAAGGGTATAAATGGGGTGAAAGGGGTGAAAACAGGATCATTTGTGACCGCGACCAGTTGAAAATGAGAGCTTTGATAGTGACATTTGGAGGAGCAAGGAGGAGCTACTATGCTGATTCCAATCACCGAGCATAGATTTGAGTGAGTCCGATGGTTCCAGCGCCCAGATGACTACGGACCAGCGGTACACAAATTCAAAAACTTACTTTTTATGCATTTTTGATAGATTTTTAGCTGAGTCCAAGTCAAGTTGGAGCAAGAGCACTGGAATTATGGTTTTAGCGCTTTTGCTCTATTAATTAGCGCTATTGTACCGCAATGGCGCTATTGTGCTCTCGTTTGAGCGCTTTTGTATTCATTAGCGCTAATGTATGCAAGTTTTAGCGCACTTGACCAAGTAGCGCTATGGTATGGTTAAGTGAGCACTATTGAGGTTTAATAGCGCTATTGTATAGCGGGTTTAGCGCTTTTGTTTTTGTAGCGCTTTTGTAGAGCTTTTTGAGCGCTTTTGCTAGGGTTGTAGTGCTATTGTGGAAAATAGCGCTTTTGTAGATAAAATAGCGCTTTTGCCTTAGGATAACAAGATGCCCCAGTTTTGGACAAAATAAATCTCCTGATGCCGAATGATTGATGGATGGCGAGGTGAAGTGGGAGTTGTTTTGAACCATAGCAGTCCGATGAGACTTAGGTCATTTGTTAGGATAAATGCCTGTTGAATTCTAGGTGGCCATGATTGCTTACTTGTTGAGACCCAAAGATACTTGATCAAAGTATCTGATGATAGTCTAGGTTTAAACTTAAGAAAGTTTGAAAACAAAACAACTGATAGTGATTGATGAATGTCTATGTGCAGGAGGATTTGTGCGTGTTGCAGTTACGCGAGCGCCATCCTCCGACACAAGGGTTGCGGGATCGGTTGACGCAGGCGGAGATAGACTGTATTGCAGCTACTGGCCTCTACGAGGTGATGCACATGCCCGTGATTTGGATGAATCACGGCCTGATTACAGCATTGGCAGAGCGATGGCAGAGTGAGACGTGCACGTTTCATCTAGCCTAGGGAGAGATGATTGTGACGTTAGAGGACGTGTGGCGTATCCTTCGGATTCTGATTCGGGGGGAGCTGGTTACATACGATAGATCCTGGGGGACTGTTTCATGTCAGAGGATTTTTGATGAGGATGTATATATTGACGATGGCTCGATCGCATGGGAGGATATAGCGGCACTATATGAGCCCCTTCCAGCAGTGTTGTTAGGGATTGTGGGAGGATTGCTATGTCCAGATAGGCGGTCACATGGATTGCCGGTGGGATGGGGACAGGTGATAGAGATGATGATAACTGAGGGGACCCGATTTGCATGGGGGCCGTGCGTGCTGGCGCACATGTATCAGGAGCTCCATGAGGTAGTGTACCGAGGGAGGGGTTCTCTTGTAGTGGGCATGATGCTGCTACATGTGTGGGCATGGGAGCACCTACCAGTGACTCGACCAGTGAGTCTCAGATTCCGAGCCGTGGACCAGCCATACATGTTTATGTACAGTGGCATGATGAGTCAGCCCCACTTGGGGAAGGTAGAGTGGTGGCGGCGGGCATTGGATGACTTGGATGCAATGATATGGCGGCCATACTTGGAGTGTGAGCCATGGGAGGATGATGCAGAGGCACTACCTTATGTCTTCATGACCCGATTCCTCATTAGGAGGACCTCTTATCATGTAGAGAGACAGGTGTCGGGATGAGTGATGAGGCAGTTCGGACGGCAGTAGGGACTGCCGAGCGGATCAGGGGAGTATGCACGAGTGATTTGGGAGCGGTATGCATGGGGTCCAGTGCTACCGTATGATCAGGCACTGGCAGAGTTTCAGACACTGCAGGCGAGGCCATGGGACCTATGACCGAGGGTCGTTGATGCAGGGGTGATAGAGGAGTATACACAGTACCGAGCGGCACACCCGATCCGACGGATATCAGACCCGGCAGAGCCGATCCCATCTTTTGAGGATGAGAGAGGACAGGGATGAAGACGGAGAGTAGGAGGCCGAGGAGGAGGAGGAGATGGAGGAGGAGGGGATGGAGGAGGAGATGGAGGAGGAGGTGGAGGAGGAGGAGGTGGGTTGGGGATGCCGAGGCAGCGGAGAGGGAGAGGTGGACTACCTCTTCAGATATCACAGGGACCTTTGATGCAGGGAGGAGTGTAGCTGAGTGGGAGGGGGATGGAGAGAGAGATCTCGATGGATACAGGTGAAGGGGAGGGTGGTGCAGCAGAGGGACCTAGTGGAGGGGGTGATACGGGTGCGGCAGCCATGGACATGGGAGAGGGAGCTACTGGGGATCTGCGGGAGCATATGATAGGTTATTTGTAGACCCAGGTAGAGAGATTAGAGGAGGAGGTAGCAGCTAGGGATGTGCAGCTATTTGCACGTGAGTCAGAGCTGACGATGGTGCTGCGGGAGAGAGATACTGCGGTGGAAAGATTGGCGGAGCTGCAGGAGAGAGTGCGGATTGGAGCACAGGGGCCTTCAGGGGAGATTATGAGGGAAATGCGGAGAGCTCAGGTGGAGATAGAGTACTGGCGGGGGTTATATGAGCAGGTGGTACCGGTTAGCCAGCGAGCTCTCAGCTATTCACAGATGCGGCAGGCCAGATCCGAGCGATCACAGAGGATGCAGAGCAGCGGGGGTGTGATGGGTCCTCTACGGCAGGAGAGATCAGGGGATGCAGGAGGGAGTGGGGGTTCGATGAGGCCTCCACGAAGAGATGGATCAGGTGGTGTAGGTACCAGTGGTGGAGCAGGTAGGGGTGGTGGTGGTACAGCATCTGGCCAGAGCGGCATTTGAGAGAGCATTTTTGCATACATGTATTGTATCATTGTCTATTTATGAACTATATCTTGGATGGCTTTTGGTAGCCGATTTTTGTAGACTTCATTGTACTCTGATATATGAGATGATATATATGAGGAGATCCCATATGGTGATGATTATGCATGTGATTATGTATGGATGTTTATGCATGATGATGATTTATTGCTTAGATGTATATGTGTACATGTATGCATTTGATAAGATGTTTCTTTATGCATGTTTTTATGATGATTTATGATGTTGTATACTGACATATGAATGCAGGTTTATATGTGTATGATTTGTTTTTTATTTTTGATGTAATGCTTTATGTATGGAATGCCATGATGATGATGTATGCTTATGATGATTTATGAACAAGATTTTTGGTATTTCCTATTTTGTTAATGATGCGATGATTTATATATGTAATATAATGATGCAATGATTTATGTGATGATGTTAATGCAATGGTTAGATGAATGATTTTATGTATGGATATGCATCTAGATGTGTTTAGATGAATGTAATATGGATAAACAAAATGTAAAGTACAAATGTTTATATGATAATGTTTAAATGAATGCGCATGTATAATGTAGATATATATATAAAATGGTAAGAACCAATGTGTTTTTGAAACAAATGTTTTTATGATTCTAAATGCTTTTAAATATGTTTGTAAGTACAAGTGATAATGGGATGATACTAGAACTAATGGGTATAATAACTGCACCTTAATGTAATGATAATGAATGCAATGTGAATGAATCTTACAATGAGCATAACAAGATACTTTAGTAATGAATGAATGCACCTTTTAACTATAAAGAAATGTATGCAAATGATAAATGATGAAAAGATAATAAAATGATAATGGATAATTTATACTGGATGAAATGCTTAGTAAATGATTTAAAACAACCAAAGACGATTTGATCCCATGAATGAATCTAATTATTTATGATTGATGCAATGATGTAAATGATTTTAATGAAAACTAAATGGCAAGAAAATGAACTATATGCAAAGTTAAAAAAATGACATGAAGTTTTAATGCAAAATGCAACTAAATGTTTAATGCAAGATGCAACTAAATGTTTAATGCAAGATGCAACTAAATGTAAGGATGATATGATCATGAGGAATGCAAGGTTTTTAAGACTTTGCATGATGCATTGATGATGTATCAGAGTACTCGATCGTGATTGTATCCAAGACCAGCTTAATTTTCTCATTTTTGCATGTAAAAGCCTATATATGAATGAATGAATGGAGGGGTGATATGCAACGGAATGCAATATATAAATAGATGAGATGAAATGACGATCCATAGTGCTCTATTTTCATCATTGAGCTTTAAAATGTTGGAAGAGAATACAAGTAACTTGACATAATGATTCAAGATGACCTAAGTATTCCTTTCATGGATTTTTATATAGCAAGTTAATACAAGCAACTTGATATAATGGATCAAGTTGACCTGAGTATTGCTTGCAGAATAGACAAGGATTATCACCGTTCATGCATGACTTGGATCATCCTCCTTGATCTTTGGCTGATCATATCCTGAGACAAGTGCATACCGTACTAAGAGATAAAACCTTTATCTAGTTTGGATGAGGAGGAATCAAAGGGAGAGCAGTGTACTTGCAAACAAACAGTATATATATAAAGAATAAAGAATAAGGATCCTTGGTAATGGTTCATGCCCATATGGTCAAGATATACGCTGTAGTCAGCAAGCCGTAGTGATCTATGACTGCATTTGGCATAAGATCACGTAGCTTAGTGAACTTCCCACGTAGACACCATTAGTACATGCCCCAGAACTTCATCGGAAATAATGCGCAAACGATACAAAACAATGCTGCAAGATCCTGATACAGATAAATGAACGATTGTACTCACTAATCAACCAAGTATTTGATAGCTTAACATAATTTTCTTGTCAAAGAAAACGTCACTTTTGTCTTTGTTTTGGTAAGGAAGGATGCATCCTTGTTGAAGACAGTTTGATTGTTGATGTTGATTGTGTGGTTGATTGGTAAATGGTCATTGTGTGAGTAGTTTGTCAATGTTTATTTTGTATTTGATCGGATGAATATGTACAAGGTGTTGCCATGTTTTTGTGTGATTCTTGATGTTTTCTGATGTTTTTGGATTTCGTTGAGACATTTTTGAATGTTTTTGGTATTTTGATGATTGCTTGAATGAAGAACTGAATGAATCATAAGACAATGTAGAATCCACTTCCATCAATAGTTTTAAAGGCATTGCCCCCAGTTTTTAGACATGACTTATGAAAAAGCGGGATGCAAGATGCATGAAGTATTTATCATAATTGCAGAGAAATAACAAGCCATGTTTTTTTGGATGGATGGATGTATGTATGAAGTAGATGTGATCGCAACAAGTCTGAAAGACAATGGAGCCATAGCCTTTACGAGTGGCGCCTATTTGCCAGGTTTTCACCATCGCACTTACCCAAGGTGCCACCGGAGTGTTTGTTCACCGTTTGGATGCATGATTTTTCTTTACTTTTTTGAATGTTTTTGTATTTTCTTCAGGACATTTTTCTGAATGTTTTTGGTATTTTCTGATATGCAGGGGAGCCTGATGCTCTGTACAGCTTAGGTATAAAACTGTTTGAGGTGCATGCTGTTGATTGGATCTGCAAGCGGTTCTCCTTCTGATGTAGCCAACTGATATGCCCCAGACCCGAACACAGTAGTGACAACATATGGGCCTAGCCAGTTTGATTCAAACTTGCCCTGATGTTCTCTGTTTGGTTGGTTGCGAGGATTCTCTCGTAGAACAAGATCACCTACCTCAAATGTACGAGGTCTAACTCGGTGATTGTAGCTTCTGCTCATGCACTGTTGATAGGCTTTGAGGTGATTGTATGCAGCTTGTCGTTTCTCATCAAGTAACTCTAAGTCCTGAAGACGTGAGACTCTGTATGTTTCATCATTGATGAGATTATGCAAGGAAACCCGTAATGATGGTATCTCAACCTCAATAGGTAAGATAGCTTCAGCACCATAGACCAATGAATAAGGAGTTGCACCTGTAGGGGTTCGAATGCTAGTTCGATATGCCCATAGCACTGGATTCAATTGAACATGCCAATCACGACCGGCATCATTGACTGTTTTCTTGAGGATCCTTAATATGTTTTTATTGGATGCTTCGGCCTGACCATTGCCTTGTGGGTAATAGGGGGTGGAAAAGCGGTGTTGGATATGAAATTTCTCACAAAGTTCACGGACATCCTGATTTTTGAAAGGAAGACCGTTATCTGTGATGATGGACATGGGTACACCATACCTACAGATGATGTAGTTGAGGATGAATGAGGCGATCTGCTTGCCGGTAACTTGGGTAAGTGGAACAGCTTCGATCCACTTTGTGAAATATTCGGTAGCGGTAATAATGAATTTATGGCCATTGGATGAAGATGGATGAATCTTACCCACAAGGTCAAGGCCCCATTGACAAAAAGGCCATGGTGTTGTGATTGGTTGCAGTTCCTGGGCTGGTGCATGTATCAGGTCGCCGTGAACTTGACATTTCTTGCACTTCCTGACAAAGTAGTAAGAATCTTTTTCCATAGATGGCCAATAATATCCAGCTCGCAGGAGTTTCTTGGTGAGTGAAGGACCACTTGAATGAGTCCCACAAATTCCTTCATGTACCTCTTCCAAAGCCTTTGTTATCTCACCTTGTTCCAGACATCGAAGGAGAGTACCATCAAGACCGCGTCGGTATAGGGTTTCGGCAATAATGGTATATCGAGCAGTTTGGCGAATGAAGGTTTTTCGTTGGTTATTCGATTGGTTGGGAGGAAGGGTATGATCGCGGAGATAGGTGTAGAACTCACCATACCATGGGGATTTAGAACCAACAAGGTGACATATCATTTCGGATTCGGGGATATCATAAGCGGGGATCCAAAGCTGTTCTACCAAGAACTCGTAGCGTGTTGAATTTTGTGGAAGATCTAGGAGAGATGCGATGGTAGCCATGGCGTCAGCAGCTCAATTCTGATCTCTTGGTATCTGCTCAAAGGTGATAGTAGTAAATGATGTCTTTAGAGTGTCCACCATTTGCTTATATGGCATGAGTTTATCATCCTTGGTCTGATATTCATCTGTTGCTTGTCGAATGACCAGTTGTGAGTCACCATATACTTGCAGTTCTTGTAATTTCCATTGGATGGCTAACCTAAGTCCTATGATCAAGGCCTCATATTCTGCTATGTTGTTAGTACATGGAAATGTGAGCCTATAAGACTTCAGGATGCTATCACCCTGAGGTGTGATAAACAGAATACCTGCCCCCGAGCCATGCCTTGTGTATGACCCATCAAAATATAGTTTCCATGGTTGTGTTGTTGTGATCATGAATATCTCTTCATCTGGAAAATTGGAAATAAGAGGATGATCACCTGTGAGTGGTGCATCGGCCAACTGATCTGCAATAACCTGACCTTTGATAGCTTTACGGTCTACATACTCAATGTCAAATTCACTTAGAATCATCACCCATTTTGCCAAGCGGCCTGTCAATGCTGCTTTGTTAAGTAAATACTTGAGTGGATCAATCTTTGCAATGAGTTTTACTTTGTGTGTCAACAGATAGTGCCTCAATTTAGTGGCTGCTAAGATTACTGCTAGGCAAGCTTGCTCAATAGGTGTGTAATTGAGTTCATAGCCAACCAGTGTACGAGAGATGTAGTATACAGCACACTCTTTACCTTCTGCATTATGTTGTGCCAGTAATACACCTAATGTTGTACTTGTCGTTGAAATATAAAGTAACAACAATCTACTTGGATCTGGTGGCATCAACAATGGTGGATTCATGAGATAGTTTTTAAGTGTCTGAAATGCTTGCTAGCATCTGTCATCCCACTGAAAGCAGATGTTCTGTGTAGCAGGTGTGTGAATGGGTGACACTTATCAGCCAATTGTGCAATGAATCTGCGGATGGATTGAAGCCATCCTTGTAGTGTTCTTAGCTGACTGATATTCTTTGGAGGTGGTATGTCCATGATTGCCTTAACCTTTGCTGGATCGACCTCAATGCCTTTGCTTGAGACAATGTATCCTAGAAGCTTCTCGGAGGTTACTCCAAAGACACATTTCTTTGGGTTGAGTCGAACATGGTATTGTTCCAGTCTATCAAAGATTTTATCTAAGATTTGGAGATGTCCATCTCTAGTGAGTGATTTTGCTAGTAAGTCATCCACATAATCTTCCATCATGGTATGCATCATGTCATGGAAGATGGTGGTCATTTCTCTCTGATAGGTCGCTCCTGCATTCTTTAGACCAAAAGGCATTACATTCCAGCAGTATGTGCCCCATGGACATGTGAAGGTTGTCTTATGTTGATCTTTGGGTGCGATCTTTATCTGATTGTATCCTGAAAAGCCATCCATGAGTGAAAGCATGGCATGTCCTACTGTCAGATCCACTATGATGTCGATATTTGGAAGGGGGAAGTCATCCTTAGGACATGCCTTATTTAGATCTCTGAAGTCGGTACAAATGCGGATGCCCCCTTTTGGTTTGCCAACTGGCACGATGTTGGAGATCCATTCTGCATAATCAATTGGTCTAATGAAACCAACATCCAGGAGTTTCTTGAGTTCTGTTTTGACTAGCACTGCAATCTGGGGATGCATCTTACGAAGCTTCTGCTTGACAGGTTTGGCTCCTTCTGCTACGATGAGGTGATGCATGACTAAATCAGGATCAAGCCCAGGCATGTCCGCATATGACCATGTGAAGTTGATCTGACGCTTCTGGAAGAACTCTATAAATTTAGGCTGTTCCTCTGGAGTGAGAAGAGATGCTAGATGTATGATATGAGGATATTCAGGAGTCCCCACATTGTATTCTTTGGTTTCCTCGATAAGAATCGTTGATCGTTCCTGCTGTGCATTAGTAGGGAGAATGTCAAACCCTTCATCCTCATGTGCCTCAAAGAGGTTTTCACCGTTGGATACGCTCTTTCTTTTTACTTTTGTTGGATCAAACAGTGCCACAGTGTGGTTTTCACTGGAAGATCCATGTTTCATTGTTATATTTTTGCAGCTGAAAGGTTTGGCATCCGCCCCAAAGTATGTTGCGCTATTAAGTTCAATGGCGAATCCAGCTTTGTGATCCCCGCTTGGTAGGTTATCCCTTAATTCCAAAAAGTCAATGATAGCCTCATCATTTTGGAAGAGGTCAAGACATGGAGGATTTGATTGGTTCCATTCGATGAGTTCAGGGTGGATAATGGGCATTACTTCATCGATTAGGTTAAGTTCATTAGAGGTATCAGTGAGGGTTAAGACAGTGTGGTGAAGGTTGTTGATGGTACTCTCCCTATTAGAATCAAGCGTAGGATGAGACATAGGGTCTGTGGAAGATGTTTCCAGCTCAGGTACCCAAGTGGTCTTTATCTGTGCTTCTCCGTAAATAGGGATGTCTTTGCGGGGTGGAGGTGGTGATGTGTCTTCCTTATCTGAAGTGTTAAGCTATACAGAATCAAATTCCCACTCATGTGAGTCGGTCTCTGAATCACTTTCCAGCATCCGATTACTATACCATACTGGGATGTCGCTGGAGTTGAATACTGCAGGCGTGATTGGTTTATGTACTTTTGTCGTGATTGGTGCTGCAGGAATTTTGATGGGGATTAAAGGATTTATTACTGGAAGTATTGGTAATGGTGACTCAGTGGTTTCTGCTGGAACTACTGGTGCCATAGATGTTGCTGCGGGTTCTGATACAGTTGCTGCTGCTATTGGTGTTATTGATGGGATTACTGGTTCGTTTGGTGGGATGATTGGTATTGTAGATGGTTGTGGTGGGTTTGTGAGCCTCGATGGGGCAGTGGGGATAGTTTTTGATGGTGCTTTGATTATGAAAGGTGTCCTCTTTGCAGTAGGTGGGCAAAATGGTTTGCTAGGTTTTCCTTTGAATCTGAGTTTAGGAAGGATCTCTTTTTCAAAGCCAAGGCCTGTATTACCTTTGGGCTTGAATGCCGGCAGCAGAGGTTCATGTCGTCCTTGTTTGCAATATCCCAAAGCACTCTGACCATCATATCCCATTCTTTGCATAATGAGGAGGCCTTTGCCATATTGTTCCGTAGGAAGTGTAACTTGCGGTATGTCAGTGGTGATGGGATCCTTATAGATCCATTCCGCTAGGTCCTCATCTTGTGTTTCTTCCTCTTGACTCTTTCCAAGAACGAAAGGTGTCAAAGCACATGCTGGTATGTTTAGTGGTTGCTGGAGCAACTGCTGTGGTTTACCATGTGTTCTAGGAGAAGTGGGCATTTGTCCCACACAAAAGAGCTGACTCAAGTTGTATTCTCCAGGACCTTCCTTTGCGATCTTCATCTTAAGCTTTTCTTGCTTCGGTATAGTGGTGTTTGAACTGGCAAGAGAGGCGGGATTTATATATGATGTGGAGGAAATGGCTTCTCTATTATTAGGAACGGTAATCTCTGGTTGATGGTTGATATTATGGCAAAATGCAAAGGGATTTGCATCGCCCAGGATTGTGATCTCTACACCGTTATGTGGGAACTTGATACATTGATGGTAGGTAGATGGAACGGCTTGCATGGCATGTATCCAAGGTATTCCTAACAATAGATTATATGGCAGAGGAAGGTCCAGAACCTGACAAATTATGTGCTTTACCACAGGACTGACTTAGATTGGTAGTACCACAGCTCCTTTGGATGAATGCTCTGCATCATCATAGGCCTTGATGGTGATCTTCTTGCGAGGATCCACTGATTCTATTGCATATCCCAATGCTGAGACCAACTGTAGTGTACAAATGTTTAGGCCTGCTCCATTATCTATCAAGACTCGCTTGATGCTGTGTTGGTTGATAAAGCCTTCAATGTGTAGCGAAGCGTTATGAGGTTGTTGGAACGAAGAGTTGTCACTTTCGGAAAAAGTGAGACAAGGTGATGACTTTAGATTTCCAACCATGGCTTGAAATTGGTCCGTGTTCAGGTTTGCAGGGACTGACGCCTCTTGGAGTGCTTGATCCAAGATTGTTTTATGAGAGGGTGACAGACGCAAAAGCTCCAAAATGGATATAAGTGCAGGGGTTTTGTCTAATTGTTCCACAAGATTGTACTGCTTTGGGACGGAGGTGGTGCCTTGTGGAGCTGCCTTGATGGTGACCTTGCCACGACGTGTAACAACATTGCAATTTGAGGTGGGATTTTTGAAGGTGATAGTTGCAATTTGTTCACTGGCATCATACAGGTGATTTACAGTATAGTTATACGCAGCTTGCGTATAATCAGTGGTATCAGTGCCTCGCCGGGAAGTGGAAGGACCCCTTTGATCTTGTGATGGAAGTGGATTTTTGAACATCAGATGATCATTATTGGTCGTTTTTGGGTCATGTCCTTCAATTTCAATTTCTCCTCGATCAATAAGATCCTGAATGAGGTCTTTCAATCGGTGACAATTACTTGTCTTGTGTCCTCTTCCTTGATGGAACTCACAGTGTTTAGTATCTCTCCACCATGTTGGTTTGACCTGAGGCTCATAGTTTGATAGCTTAGGTAGAGTGATCAAATTTTGAGAGAGGAGTTGTCGCAACACTGTTTCAATGGGTTCCCCTAAGGGAGTGTATGTTCGTTTTTGTTTTTGCTGATGAGGTCTTGGTTCATCATGAGACGTGATGCAACCTTGATTGGAAGGAACATTTGTGTTATTCTAAGGTGGAGGGTTTTGTCCTGCAAACCGAACCACAGGTTGTGCATTTTTGATAGTTCGAGCATCCACAACCCCATCGTTGACGATATTCTTGTTTTTGTTCCAGAAGTTCAGTTTATCACTATTGAAGCCCGGGCGAGGACCATCTTTTGGTTCATTAAAGATTTTGATGAGTCCTTTCTTGATGAGTGCCCTTTCACATTTTATACCTTTGGTGATCATATCGTTAAACGAATCTGTGTCTTTGACATCCAAGTGAAATTCCATTTCTTCGTTTAAGTTGGAAATGAAAATTTCCACTAGTTCTCGTTCAGGTAACTGAAGAGAACGTCTGCTAGACATTTGGCGCCATCGTTGCAGGAAGACTGAGAATAGTTCACCTGGTTTTTGTTTGTGTTGCACAGATTAGCCATGGTGATGTCGCGTTCAATGTTATAAGAATAATGAGATAGGAACTTCTGGATGAGTTCCTCAAATGTTCTAATGCCACCTGGTAGTCGGGAAAACCATGATGTGGTTGTTCCTCCCAAGCTTTGAGGAAAAAGGTGCATTAGGTATGTGTCCTCATAAGCCACTTCAAGACAAGCGGAATGAAATTCTCGGACATGATCACGGGGATCCCCCTTTCCTCTATATTTTTCAAATTTGGGTGTTTCGAACCCGTGTGGAAAGGGTGGCATATAAAGATTCCTATCAAAAGGATAGGGACAGATGTCATTGAGTGAAAATTGGTTAATCTTGACACCACTATGAAGTTGTTGGGCGAGATTCTTGACTTGTTGCCGCAACATCTCCATTTCATTTGGAGGAGGAGGTGGTGGGTTACCTCGAGGGATGTTATATCTGATGGGATCTCTACGCCTTTCCTCCTCATGGCGACTTTGTCTTTCTGATGCTTGTCTTAATTGGGCAAGATCAAAGTCAGAGGGGAGTTTGGCTCCTTCTTGAGCGAGTCTTAAGAAGTGAGCATCCGCATTGCTCCTTAGTATTTCATCAAATAATCTGTTAAAATGAGGGTTATGCTGAACCCTTTCGATTGTTGAAGGAGTGGGAGTACTTGGGTTTTCGTCATTTACATTTCCTCCAAGTGCTTCTTGAAATTCATTGAGGTTGTCCTCTTCTTCCTCAATTTCTATTTCTCATTGCCTTGATCGTGATCGGGTTTGAGCCATTTTGTTTATGAGTTTTGTTTGAAGTTGATTGAAGATGATGATGAGTTGTTTGATGAAGGATTGATGATTTAGTGAATTGGTGGTATGTAGATCTCTAACACTTTTAAGGTAGATGTAACCAAAATTCCTTCTTTAAATTGCTTGCTTGTTTTGATAAGATTTGATGTGATAAGGTGTAGATAAATCTGAGATGTGTTACAGATTTAACTACCTAGTAATGAGAGGATTCACTCATGAACTAGTTTTAAGCTGCGTAGATGTGTTTCTTAGGATGAGCTTATCCTAGATGTAGAAACAATCTAAAAAGTGATGTGATGTGTTTGATTTCAAGCAATATCTAAAAGAGAATTTGGGACAAGAACCTCTTAATGTTTTGAGAGTTGGGACGGATTGATGATGATGTATGAATAAGATGCTGGATGTTTTGTTTTTCAACTTTCAATAAAAACTTTGTGTCACAAATGGGACAAACTCTTCTTCTTCCCTTTCAGGCGTTGGTGGCACTTCTCGAGCTGTGTTGTAGGTGATACAGATGTTGGGGAAAAAGTTGGGATTAATCTTTCCTCCTTGATTTTTGTGATAACTCAGAGCTCTATATTGCATAAAAGCTTTGTTGTTCAATGATTCTGAATCAAACTCGTTTGTTTTACCTTGAAGGTATAGACGCATGTGATGTAGAAAGACTCTATGGGAGACAAAGATTTGTCGATTGATATAGAAGAATTTCCTTCTTTTGATTAAAGCCTTTGAGCTCAATGGTCTTCTTTTCAAGTTGATATTCTGATGACGCTTCTTCTTTCGCAAGATGTGAAGAATGATCATAAAAGTTGTGACTCTGTGTTGTTTGTACTTTGTTTTTGGTATTTTTGGTTGTGTTGACAGATGTTGGATGAATACTTTGTTTTTGGGATTGATTTTTTGATTTTTCTTTGACAAGAAAACAAAGCAAGCACACAAACACAAAATTGTAGCCTCAAAGGCACAAATGAGTATGGGTCTAGATCAACCCAATCCTTGGACTTGTTTTTGACCCTTCCTTTAGATGTATTTTAAGGTGTATTTCCAAAGCCTGAAGTCGGCTCAATTTGCACTAGGTCTGTAAAATGAACACACTTCAAACACTCTTTATCCCTAAGGTCAAATGGCCAGTTGTGATAAATTTAGCCCACATCTTGATATTTCTTCGACTTTGGTACTACATACCTTATGAATCCCGTCGTGGCAGGTAAGGATGTGATATACTAAGTCTTGCATGAGCATAACAAATAGATGATCCCTATGATGGGGGAGTCACCACTTTTATCAAGCCACAAGTGACTTTTCAAAAAGCTATGTTTCTACTCAAGGAAATATGTATGGTGAGTATCTTGGGAGCAAAACCATCTATGCTCTTGCACTAAATTATATCTCAAATATCCTCAATCAATAGAACGGGTGGGCTACTACTTAAAGGTGTTTAGTCATGTTCCATGTTTTTGGACATAAGTTCATTCTGCAGTGACTCACTTAAGAGCCTTGTAACTGGTGGTGGGGCCCATTTGTCCTTTCGGCCAGTCACACTGTAGGAACAGCTATACCCAAGGCTACAGCTTTTGCTCTCACCTGATTTCTATAGCGGCTCGAAGGATTTACCGCTCAAGGTTGTTCCCAAGAGTATCGATCCCTTGGCAGGCCTCTCTTAGAAAGATAAAATTCGAGTGTTACTAACACTTTTCTCTTGCACCTAGGACCACGAGAGCCAAGGGAGAGGATAGTGTGTGTTAGAGGTAGGACCACTCGACTGACCTTTGTGCACAAGCGTGCCAAACACCAAATTCACTTTTTCTTTTTAATCCATCATTGCAATGTGATTTAACTATTTGAAGATGTTGCTCCAACAGTCATGGTGTTCTTTTTAACTTCAAAAACAATGTGTTTTGTAATCTAGAATTCGGAAATCCTGGTCAACTTAATGAAAAACACGTTTGCATGAAGTAAAATCGCTTGCAAAAATCAAAACAAGTGGATTGTGTATTTTATTTGTACAAAAATTTGAAGTGTGGTTTGTAAATTTTAGGTCCGAATTGATGCAAGGAAATCAAATTTGTGTTGTTGATTTTAAGCACCAAAAGAAAATGAGTCCTAACTAGAAAGCAATGAATATTTTTTTTCTTTTTTGTGTTTTTCAAGTTCTTTTTAAGCACTAAATGAAATTTTTTGTGATTTTTATGTTGGGTTGTTAACCTGCATGAACAAAAAACAAGTTAGTAAAAACCAATGTTCAAGGGGGGGCTTCCACAATCCTAAGATACTCAATTTTTTGGTTACAAAGTGACTTGGACAACACTCTGTCGCAATAGCGCTAGTCTGCTTTTTAGACAGAAGCGCTAATTTATACAATAGCACTAGTTTGTGCTTATAGAAGCGCTAATTTACACCGTAGCGCTCAAAGAATAGAAAAATCCGAGAGGTCAAAAGCGCCAGAATGTTGTCAATAGCGCTAGAATGTTGTCAATAGCGCTAGAATGTTGTCAATAGCACTAAAACTTTTTCAATAGCGCTATTTTAGGGACAATAGCGCTAAAAGAAATTGTTTCGATAGCGCTAAAACGTGTTCATTAGCGCCGAAGCACGACCTATGTGGCACTTTCAACAAGCAAAATATGTTAGTTGTCAAAAAAAATAATCAGAAGGTTGAGTGTTCGATTCACGTCGGGTTCACCAAATGACGCCCTCCTAAATGGCACAAGGTTAGTCTAAGATCAAAGAACACAAAAACATACAAAACATTAGTGTTAGTCAATCTAAAACTAAACATATGAAGGCATTCCAAAAGAGACACAAAGAGACATGCTAATATATCTAATAAGTAAAACAAAGATCATGAGACATCTCCAACTGCCTCTTAGCATGGCCTTAGCTTCTTCTCCCTTGTTCCTCTCCTCTCCAAGTTCCAAAATAGTGTAGCTCTCAGCAGCTTTTTGCACTATGGATGCTTATGGAGGATTGAGATTGTAGTATAGCTCTAAATGTGAAATAAAAAGCTAATACTAATGCTAAAATGATGTATTTTAACCAAAAAGACAAGATGTTAGATTGCTTATGCTAAAATGCTCTCTAAAATGTCTATAGCTTAGATGCATACAAGTTTTCAGGATCTGGATTATGAAGGAATAGGCTCTATTTATAGGAAAAATGGAGCAATGGATGGCCAGGATTGAAAGGTTTAATCAAGGGTCAAGCTTGAAAGTTGGGGATCCATGTGCACAATTTGCACCAATGACATGGTGACAAGTGTCAACATAGGATTGGGTTAAGAGAAGAGGTTGGAGGCATTAAAGGCCTGAGAAGACCTCATGGTTATCTAAAGGCTAAGGGTCAAGTCTAAATTAGGATTACCCACTGGATTAGGAGTTAATGCAAGGATAAACCTTTGTGCAAATGATTAAGAGATAATCATGGTCAAAGCTTTAAATGCTTGATGAGACCCTTGGGTTGGATAGAGGTTGAGTCAAAACAAATGTTTTAACCATGTGGGAGGGTTTGAGTTAACCATTAATGGTTATTGGAGACTTTGGGGATTAAGTGGTTGAAAGTTAGAAGCCTTTAATGGTTATCAAAGACTTTGAGGATTTAAGTGGTTGAAGGTTGAAAACCTTTAATGGTTATCCAAGACTTTGAGGTTTTGAGAAGTGACTTCCCTTTGCTTAGGGATGTGACAAAGTTTAGAGGATAGATTAGGCTAATTGGGAAGGGGTTAAAAGAATCTAGAAGGGGATTAGATTTTGCAAGTGGATTTGGTGGGTGAGGGAAAATAGTATTTTATTTAAAATAAAAATTCATTTATTTCAAAATGTGTGCAAGTTGCATTTGTAGGAAAATGCAAGTGGGGTGGGGATAATGATTTAAATAAATGTTTTATTTAATTTATTTAAAAGAGGAATAGGGGGATTTAATTAAATAAAAAGATTTTATATAATTAATTGAATGGAATTTGATTTAATGAATTAATTAAAATAAATTGAATAATTTATTTAATTAATAGAAGAATGTTTGGGGATGAATTAATTAAATATTAATTTAATTAATTGATGGTTAGTGGATTTTTAATCAAATAAATACGAAATATTCATTTAATTAAGCTGGGCAAGTATTATTGTGTATTTGGATGATATTTTGATTTTCAATAAGACAAAAGAGGAGCATTTGTTGAAGTTAAGACAAGTTTTGCAGAGGTTGAGAGAGGAAAAATTACTGATCAATATCAAGAAGAGCACTTTCATGAAGGATGAGTTAGTCTATTTAGGATTTGTGATATTTGATGATGGTTTAAAGATGGACCCTAAGAAAGTGAAAACCATTGTTGAGTGGAATACACTAGAAAGAATTAGAGAGGTAAGATCATTTCATGGATTGGCTAGTTTTTATCGGAAGTTTATCAGAAATTTCAGTTCAGTTTGTAATTCTATGACTGAAACCATGAGGGGAGATCAGAAGGAATTCAAGTGAATCACTGGAAAGAACAAAATTTTTGAGTTGTTGAAATAGAAAGTGACTGGGCAACCTGTGTTGGCTTTACCGGATTTCAATAAGGTATTTCAAGTGGAACAACAATAGGAGCAATTTTGAGTCAAGAGGGGAGAGCAATAACATATTTCAGTGAGAAATTGAATGATGCCCGGAAGAGATATTTAGTATATGATCATGAATTTTATACCATAATTCAAGCCTTGAAGAAATGGAGACATTATTTGTTGCCTAAGGAGTTTGTGTTGTATATAGATCATCAAGATTTGCAATATTTGAACAATCACAGTAAGTTGAATCAAAGACATATGAGATGGGTAGAGTTCTAGCAAAGTTACACCTTTGTGTTGAAACATAAAAGTGGGAAATCTAACAAAGTTGTTGATGCATTGAGTAGGAGAAGGAATTTACTGACAGAAATGAGAGTGACAATATTATGTTTTGAAAATTTGAAGACCTTTTATGACAAAGACCCGGATTTTGCAGAACCTTGGAAAGCATGTAGAGAACTAGTTATGGTTGATAGGAGTAAATGGTTGGATTACCTCATTCAAGATGGGATGTTACTTTAAGGGAGTTTAGTTATGCATACGTAAAAGTTCCATGAGAGAGAACTTGATAAAAGAGAAGAATAGTGGAGGTTTAGCTGGATATTTTGGCATTGATAAAATAGTTGTATTGGTGAGTGAGCAGTACTTTTGGCTGCAAATTCATAAGGATGTTAAGAGATATGTGTAGAGTTTTAGAGTTTGTCAAGTTGCAAAAGGTAGTAGTCAGAATGTGGGATTATATAAACCTTTGACAGTACCAGAAAGACCTTGGGAGGATATAAGTAAGGGTTTTGTACTTGGCTTACCTAAGACACTAAGAGGGAATGATTCTATATTTGTGGTAGTGGATAAATTTTCAAAGATGGCTCATTTCATACCTTGTAAGAAGACATCAGATGCATTTCATGTAGCAAACCTATTTTTCAAAGAAGTGGTAAGATTGCATGGATTACCTAAGAGCATAGTTTCAGACAGAGACACTAAGTTTGTTGGCTATTTTTGGAGAACACTTTGGAAGAAGATGAAGATAGATTTGAAGTTCAGTTCTACTTTTCATCCATGAACTGATGGACAGACAAAAGTAGTTAACCGTAGTTTGGGAAACTTTTTGAGATGTTTAGTAGGAGATAAAACTAGAAGTTGGGATTTGGTCCTTGCACAAGCAGAGTTTGCCTATAAAAATTCAGTGAATAGAAGTACCAGAAAAAAACCTTTTGAGATTGTTACCAGAGTGCATCGTAAAGGGATAGTAGAATTGAGAGACATTTGCAGTGAAGACCAGAAAAGTTCAGAAGTAGAAGAATTTGCATATCACATGGTAGCATTGCATATTTAGGTTAAACAACACTTGGAAGACATGAATAAAAAATACAAGGAGAAGGCAGATGAGAAGAGGAGACATAAGGAATTTGAATTTGGCAATGAAGTGATGGTCTATTTGAGAAAAGAGAGATTCCTGGTTGGAACTTATAATAAGTTGCAGATGAAAAAGTTTGGACCCTGTAAGATCTTGAGAAATTTTAGTTCTAGAAATGCATATGAGGTGGAGCTACCAGATAGTCTAAGTATTTCACCTATATTCAAGATTGCCTATCTTCATGAGTACCATGAACCAAAATTCAGTGAGGATAGTATTGCAGACTTCGAGAAACAATTGCCTCGGAAGGAACCAGATCAGATTGAAGAGATTTTGGATAGTAGGATTGGGCATAGTGCCTGAAGCAATCAGTACAAATAATATCTTATGAAGTGGGAGAACAGACCAGTGGAAGATTCATCTTGGATTTCTCAGGTAGAGGTAGACCACCTTGGTTTCCTTCTGAACCCAGCAAAGTGAGAGGCTCATTTTTATTAACCTCGGATGTCTGATGCAAGAGCATCCTCAGTTCACAGCAATCTTGCATCAACCAAAAACATTTTTTTTTTTGTTTGTAGTTTTAGTTTTCCTTTCTATGTGTCCTGATTTTGGCTCACCAATTCCTGTGGAGTTGGATTCTACTTGAAGACTTGATTATCCTGCTGTCTTTCTAACCGCATCTCATTTGGATCACTTTTCGACAAGATATCACTACTGATTTCCTTGATAGTTTCTTGTTATCAGTTGTTCCTTTGTTACTGGTTGCCTGAGACCTATTCTAGTGATCTACCAAAACCCATTCCAAAGGTTGTGGAGCCTTGGACATTGATCTCAATGTTTTTTGGCGTGTGGACAACCTTTTGCATTTCATCCTTTGGATTTTCCAAAGGAATCTCTTGGTAGAGGCCGACCTCATTCATTTGTGCACATTAGGGTTTTCATCCTTTTTGGGCCGACCACATCCTTTTGGATCGATATATATTTGTAATCATGCTTTAGAATGCAATCAATGAGAGAATAAAAGAGTATCAAATAGATAGACTATGCCTAGAAGATAGATCTTTCGATTCAAGGTCTCGGTGTGACCTATCCTACTAGGCCTGTGTCGGTATGTTGTAACCTGGTTGTTACAGGTTGGATGTAATTAACTTTGATGCAATAAAACTATCTATGTGTTTCTGTTTTGTTAACTCTTTCTGACCAGTTTGGACTGATCTCCTCGAGGTTCCTCTTCATCGATGACTACTTCATTCAATGAGTTTGATATCCAATACACAAAATGTTGGGCTATCAAAGGATAGATAATTGTAGATCAACTGGAAGAAGCACCACTACTAGACCAACAACTACTGCAGGTGGAATTTCCAGACATGGATATACTCACTATCACACCCAAGTAATGGATCTTATACTTTGATGGATCCTATACACAACATGGATCAGGTTTCAACATCCTTTTCATCACTCCAAAAGGACACACAATTCCACAATCTTATAGACTGATGTTTCCATGCACCAACAACTTTGCTGAATATGAAGCCTTGGTGACAGAAATCAAAATGGCAGTGGAATGGAGAACCACATAATTAAGAGTCTATGAGGACTCTCAATTAGTTATCAGTCAAAGCAATGATGAATATCAGACAAAGGATGATAAGATAATGCCTTACAAGAGAATGGTGGATGATTTCATACAATACTTTGTACACATCACCTTTGAGAAAATCCCAAGATTGGACAATAGAGTTGTCGATGCAATGGCCACTATCACTTCACTACTACAAATTCCAAATAAATAGAGTTGTTACGAGTTCCTGGTAGAGCAATTTTTTCCCCAGCATATGACAATTCCACATCCCAAGTCATCTATTCCCTAACCAGTTCGGACTCACCTCTATACGAGACAATCTATGATTATCTTAAAAAATAATACTCTTCCACCTGACCTATCTCACAACCAAAAATGCAGCTTCATCCGGCAAGTCACTCGCTATGCCTTAACTGTTGACACACTTTACCACCAAGGTCTAGATGGTACTCTTCTTCGATGTCTCAATCGTAATGAATCTGACTCTTCCTTACATGAGCTTCAAGTGAGTATCTATGGTACACATTCAAGTGGTCCTACTCTCACCAAGAAACTTTTGAGAATGGGATATTACTGGCTATCAATGGAGAGAGAGTCCTATCAATTTGCAAAGAAATGTAAATTCATGGCAATCTTATCCATGCACCAGCACAAGAGCTTCAACCGTTCACCACATCTTGGCCTTTCTGTCAATGGGAACTTGATTTGGTAGGGAAACTTCATCCTTATTCTTCAAATGGACATAAGTTCATTATCACTCCAACAAAGTATATTACAAAGTGGATTGAAGCAGTCTCGATGACCACTGTAACTAGAAAGCAGATCTCCTCATTCATTCTCAATTTTCTCATTTGCAGATATGGCATTCTCAGTCCCATCATCACAGACAATGGGTATCCTTTCAAGAATCAAGATGTACGAGAGCTATGTGAATGATTAAAAATCCAACATCGCTTCTCCACACCATAGTACCCATAGGGGAATGGCCAAGCGGAAGCATCGAATAAAATAATCTTGAAAATCCTCAAGAAAACAGTAAATGATGCGGGCAAGGATTGGCATGTACAACTCAATCCGACACTTTGGGAATAAAGGACTAGTATTCGGACACCTACAAGGGCTACACCATATTCATTGGTGTATGGTTCAAAAGAAATTCTACCTCTTGAGGTATAAATCCCATCTCTTTGAGTATCTTTGAAGGGCCTCATACCAGATGAGGAATATCGTGTAAACGGGTTGCATGAACTAGAGCTTCTTGATGAAAGACAACAACATGCTTATGACCATCTCCAAGCATATCAGTAGCAAATGTACAGAAGCTATAATCACAAAGTCATCCCAAGGGCTTTCAAGGTCAGTGATATCATACTAAAGGAAAATCCTAGAAATCAGCAAGATCGAGAAAAGAAGGGGAAGTTTGAGCCTAACTGGTTGGGTCCCTTTGTCATCATATCAGCCTACAGATCAGGAGCATATTAGTTGTCGGCTTCAGAAGGGGATTTTCTCAATGAACCAACCAACAACATCCATCTGAAGAAGTTCTACACTTGAGTCATCCAATGCATGGGAAAAGCGAAAAACACAACAACAAAAAACAAAAAATCAAGAAAATAAAAAAACAAAAAATCAAAAAGTGCAATAAAAACAAGTAGTGAAAACCTGGCAACATGTGCTATTTGTGAGAGAATGACTCCTCTATCTATTAGTACTTATATCTTTTGATCCATCTAGTCTTAGCTAAAAGCCATCACCAGCACACTTGTTCATGCAGCATTATCCCAGACATACTTAGTGTAGTCACTATCCTTGATTATCTAGAAACACTTATCCATATCATATCCCACCATGGCTTGGTAATCAACATGTACATCCACATCGATAAATATCTATGACTAGGGGCAATATTCCTCTCATAGTAGCATTCCATCAGCAAACAAACTAGGATCGCAGCATACTAAGGAAACAATGTCAAAAACTGCTCATCAACCTAGAACACAAGACTATTATCCAACTATAACTTTAGCGCACACATGATGGATGATTTTCTGAATTATGATTTGATTACATTTTAGCATGAATTTTTGACTATTTTTTATCTTAAATTTTTGAATCATTAG
This sequence comes from Cryptomeria japonica, assembly GCF_030272615.1. Lineage (NCBI taxonomy): Eukaryota > Viridiplantae > Streptophyta > Pinopsida > Cupressales > Cupressaceae > Cryptomeria > Cryptomeria japonica. The sequence continues at coordinate 743,368,505 of NC_081411.1, read as the reverse complement.
ATCTCCTGAGCTACTCAAGGATGCATTTAGCTAGAGAAGCAACAAAGGAATTTGATATTTTTTTGGTTTTTTGTTTGTGAGGCGATCATTCATACGATGCCAGTTTGTCTCAAGACATGATTGGAAACATATCATTGAAGACATTTTGATTGGAAACATATCATTGAAGACATTTTCCACTTTGCATATGCAAATGGTTAACTCTTGTTTGTTTTATGCAAGCAACACTCATGTCATCTTGGTTCAACTATACATCAATGCTTGTGCCATCTTGCAATATCAAAATCCATGTAAGTTATGCTCGGGTCGTTATGGTTCAATTATACCATGATGTTTGTATTAACTTTCAACATATCAAAAGCTCAATGATGACAAAACGGAGCACCAACAAGTGACTAAACGGGAATGACAATGACAAAACTAAATTATTTTAAAACTTGCATTTAGTTGCATATCATTTTAAAACTTGCATTTAGCTGCATATCATTTTAATCTTGCATTAGTATCACATCATTATCATTATCATACATCTCATTTTCAAGATACATCTCACATCATTATCATTATTATACATTTCATTTTCAAAATACATCTCATAAATCAAAGTAATCATTTGCAATACATCATCACATTCTAACTCCTCTTGAATCATAAATTTACATCATCATCAAAATCAAGAGAATTATTATCTAAGCATAAATCTCATATCAAAACATAATGCATATCATAAATCCATCATCATCAATAAGCACATCACATGTGGATTAGAGAAAATCAATGCCATATATATATATATATATATATCAAAAATGGTTGAAATATACAAGGGATATCATGTCTATCAAAATACAACAAAGTGATCAAAAAACAAAGATAGGTCTCTCAAGTATGACTATCTCTTGAGGCTGACGGTCTAGCAATAATGTTTTAGCTCCTAGACCTCCACCAGGTGGATCATGTCGGGCAGGCCCCATAACTCCTCTACTCTCTATCCTCGTATGACTATGGCCAGATTGACCGGATGCCACTACAGCATAGCTAGGAGCTCTGTGATCTCGAGGTACCACCTCCTCACATAGATGCCTATAATACTCAGCCTCCTTGGGTGATAACTATATCTCTCTTAGCGTGTCTCGAACTGGGGCACCAGTCGTCACTCTCTCCAACCTATCAATAAGAGCCTCTACTTGACCCTGACTCTCTATCTCTGTATCCCACTCTGCGATAACCTACATAATCTAGCACTATCGTGCTAGCACCTATGCTTGCAACTGCTACACCGAGACCTATAGTACTCTAATATGTGAATCTTGTCAATGGGTGGGCACCCTAATCTGAACAAGTACCTGTGTCATGGTCCCACCCACACCTGTTCCTATCCGAGGCTCCGATGGAGGAAGAAAATCATATCTCCTCCTCTGGGAAGGTCGCCTATCATCCTCTATACCACCCACTACAGCTAGCACCGCGCCTATGCTACCAACCCCACCAGCACCAAGAATGAGCCTTCCTCCTCTATCTCCTCCACCTCCTCTTCCCCTATCTCCACCTCCTCTTCCCCTATCTCCACCTGCTCTCCCTTTATCAAAACCACCTCTACCTCCTCCTCCACCACCTCCTCCATCATCTCCACCTCCCTCTCCTACCTTCTCTCCCTCCTCATCTCTCTGTCTAGCTCCCCCTCGCCTCTGTGGCTGCTCATCCTCATTATCATCAAAAGTGGGAAGTAGCTCTGTTGGATCAGATATACGTGCCACTGCATTTGCCATGAAGTGGGCTTAAAACTCCTTTGTCATCCTAGCATCCATGACCCCAGCGACATATACTCCTTAACCGTTGCTACACTATCTAGAGTGGTCCCCACTCTGGCACATCCTATCATTAATGAGCATATAAATTGGATCCCTATGGCATCCCCTACTATCTACCATAATGTTTTTGAATATGGCTATACAAGAATCTCTCAATAATAAAGGGCGTCCACCCAATCAAATACCTCAACATATATACATAGGGCATCTCTATCCCATCCTCTGCCCACACCTCACAATCCATATACAGTCTCCAAATGACCGTATCTATATCATCCAGTGCCCTCCGCTAATGCTCTAGTTTTCTCAGCTTACGCTAGACAACCACACCTGTATACCCATAAGCATAACCCCGACCAACTAGCATATCCCTATCTACACATAGTCTCGACATGAGAATATGCTCCCAAGCCCACACTAGTAACAATGTCACCCCAACGAATAAACTAGTATATCCCAGATATACCACCTAGTGAATCTCTCTGTATAGATGGGCCAACATACAGGACCCCCATACAAACTTGCATCCCTATGTCACCATGTCCTCTAGCACCAATCCCCATCCCATGACTAGTCCCTTCAACCTACGGTCGGGACATAGAAACCCACCAATGAAACCTGCTAATACTGAGGGCAACAAAGCATAACCAAAATCCAAAAACTCCTACCATGAAATCTCATACCCACTAATCTGATCATCCTAGAAGATGTGACAGACAACCTCTGTCCCACCCTCCTCATTCTTCTCATAAGGTAATAGATCCCCAACCATAGGAATCCATGTAATCCAATAACAGTCTTCTAGTGTGGTTGTCATCTCACTCGTAGTTGTTGGCCATTTGGTGGAATTGATTACATGTTGCATTGATGTTTTTTCAGTGATGTCAACACTACTTGTTTGGATGCTTTAGCGGTACCCTTCTGGTCTCGGTAGGATGAGTGGTTTCTGGTTAACTTGGATCCAACATGATGTGGTAGACTCTAATATAGTCTGGTGATGGAATTGGATTGTTCATGCTACTTATACTCATATTTGGTCAGTTGGTTTTGGTCTAGAGATTGGATGTTATCCTTCTTGCTTAGAAGATTGATTTCGGGTTCTGGCGAGGGTTTCACTAGTAGAGCTTTTGATGGAGATCTTTGATGAAATTCATAGGTGGTTTTTTTTGTTATTTTGGTATGGTTTTGTCATTGATGTCAACACCTACTAAACACTTATCAACTCTAGCACTTTGGAGAATCAGCAACATTCACCGGCAAGCAAATGACTTATGAACAGTCACCAGTATCTGGTACACTGATAGGATATAATGATCACTGACACTTGGAATAATATGGAAATCACATGATTATGTCAAAGACATCATTTGGACACTTTGTATTGAAGATTTGTTAATTGGCATATTCGTATTTGCATATTTGTTGTTACCGGCAAATAGGTCCAGGTTACACCGGCAGGTTTATCTTTTCCAAATCACCATGGCACACTATGGAGATGACTTATTATTGTTGTAAATGCGTTAAGCCGACATGTTGAATCGGTTATTGCATTGGGCATTAATTTATTTGTAAATTGATTTTATCGTATTATCCTTTAGAGCCGACCTACTAAAATTGGTCTTAGGGTATGGTATAAATGTAAGATCTTATTTGTATGGAATGCGAAAAAGAATTGTGTGAAGGTATATGCAAGAATAAGCAGAGCTATACACGTAGACATCATTCGAAGGCGAAGCTAGGTTTTTATGAAAGCATATCAAAACTACACTGGTACTAAATCCAGCATATGAAGATGCTATTTTGAGTAGTACATTCTTATTGGATTTAACCATCCAATTGTAGTTAGTGTGACTCCCATTTTGTGTTTGAGCAATGAGCTCTAGGTGCTTGGCCTTTCTACATGTGCAAACCCCATTTGTATACACTTACTATTTGCAGTAGTATCATTTGATTGTGGGTAAGGTTTCCCACTGTGGTTTTTCCCCTTACAGGGTTTCCACGTACAAACATTGGTGTTATGTGTTGTGGATCACTTTGTCTTTTTGTTTCATGCATTAATCTTTATTAGTATTGCAATTATCTGATAAAACTATCCACTAGTATTAAGCAGAAAGTTGATTAAGTTGTTTTTGGTTTAAATTCATTTGACAATGGGTTCACCCCCCCCCCCACTCAGTTGTCTCTGGGACCTAACAATTGGTAGCGGAGATTACTCCTCTTTTTTTGGCAAAAGTTTAACAGCTTGAGGAGATCCAAATGTCTACTAACTATTTCAGGAAGGACAGTCCTAAACTTGATGGAACCAACTATGGAAAATGGAAGATTAGAATGGAGACACATTTAAATTGCATTGGAAAGGACATCTAGGATGTTACAAAGAATGGCTATACTACTCCTACTTAGAGTCAGCCTAATCCACCTAACTTGACTAAAGATGAGGAAAATGATTGCAAAGCAAGAGAAGCACTTTTGAGCGCATTATCAGATCAACAAATCATGGGATTATCAGATAGGTCTACTGCTAAAGCTATTTGGGATCATTTGGAAACACTGAATGAAGGAGATTCCATAGTAAAAATAGCAAAACTTGAAAGCTTCCGGGTCAGGTATGAACATCTGAAAAATGGAAGAAGATGAAAGGATTTCTGCCTTTATGGAAAGAGTTAATGAAATTGTTTTGGGTATTAAATGTTGTGGAGGAACCTTAAGTGAAGATGAAATTGTTTCAAAAGTTTTAAGAGGATTTCCATTGGCATATAAAATGAAAGTCACTACTATAAATGAGTTAAGAACAATGCATAATACATCAGTAACTAGGGATACATTGATTGGAAAACTTCCAGCCTTTGAAATTGAGGAATTTGGTCATGTTGCTACTATAAAGATACATTTAGCCTTTAAAGCATCAACATCATCTACATCATCATTTGACAAATCTGATTGGAAAGCCTTTTATGCAAGAGAACATGAGGAAAGTAGGAAAGAAAATGAAGAATTTGAAGCACTATTTGCAAGGAAAATGCCTAAAGGTCTAGTTGGAAGTAAATATGAAGGTAAACCACCCTTTAAATGTTTTAACTATAATAAGATTGGTCATATGGCTTCAAGATGCCCTGATAGACATGCTAGACTAAGAGAAGAAGCTAGAAGGACATACAAGCCTAACCCTAAATATCAGAGATACAAATTCAAGAAGAATAAAGACAAATCTTGTTATCTTGTTGATGAAGGTGTGACTGATGATTCTGATGAGGATCAGATAGACAATGGATGGGTCTTTGTTGCTATAACAAAAGATCAACCGACACCTACTACTCAACCAGTAGAACATGCCTTGGCAGCTAAAATTGAAGTAAAGGATGAGTGGATCATTGATTCAGGATGCTCACATCATATGATAGGAGATAAAGGTAAATTCTTGAACTTTCAAGAATACAATGGAGGATTAGTGAGATTTGGAGATGACAAAGCTTGTTTGATCAAAGGTAAGGGTACAATATCTCTTGATGGTAAGAATAATACTGACAATATTTACTATGTTGAAGGTTTAAAGCATAATCTTTTGAGTGTTGGTCAATTAGTTGAGAAAGGATTTCAATTACAATTCAAAAATGGAAAATGCAAAATCATTAATAGAACTGGTTTGGAAATTGCAACCAGTAATCAAACTAGAGGTAATATCTTTCATTTGAATAATAGTGAAAAGACATGCTTGATTGCACATATTGATGACAGTTGGCTATGGCAGAAGAGACTTTGTCATGTAAATTTTGATTGCATTGTAAAAATTAGTACTACTAAGGCAGTTAGAGATTTACCTAAAATTGTCAAACCTCACAATACAGTATGTAAGGAATGTCAATTTGGAAAACAAGTTAGAGCTAGTTTCAAAAGTATTCCAGAAAAATCCAATAATGCTCTTGATTTAATTCACACTGATTTATGTGGTCCAACTAGAACTAAAATCTTGCAAGGTGATAGATATTTCATGCTAATCATTGATGACTATTCTAGAATGTGTTGGGTTACTTTTCTTAGGGAAAAATCAGAAGCACTTGGAAAGTTTAAACTATTCAAAGCAATGGTTGAAAATGAAACCGGTAAGAAAATCAAATGTTTAAGATCAGATCAAGGAGGAGAATTTACATCTAAGGAATTTAATGCATTATGTGAAGTGAATGGAATCAGAAGACAACTATTAGCACCTCGGACACCACAGCAGAATGGAGTTGTAGAAAGGAAAAACAGAACTATCTTGGATGTAGCTAGAAGTATGTTATCAGAAGAAAATCTACCACATGTATATTGGAGAGAGGCAGTAAGTATAGCGGTCTATACATTCAACAAAGTTCACATAAAAGGTGAAACTGGTAAGACCCCTCATGAACTATGGTTTGGTATTACTCCTACTCTTAAATATTTCAGAATATTTGGAAGTAAATGTTATATTAGAAGAGATGAGTATATTGGAAAATTTGATCCTAGAAGTGATGAAGGAATATTTCTTGGTTATTCATCTAAGAGTAAGGCATATAGATGTTTTAACAAAAGATTACAGAAAATTGTTGAAAGTACAAATGTGAAGATTGATGAACAATTCAAAGGAACTTCAAGGTATATAGAGTCTAAACCGACAACAGAAATTTTGACAAATGAACCTACACTAAATCCACCTATACAGAATGAAGATCCAGTTACACCGGTACCATCTAAAAATTTCACTGTGACTAGTGATCAACAACAAACCAAGACACCCCGGTATGTAAGATTGAATCATTCTGAAGATCAGATAATTGGAAACAAGTATGAAGGAGTTATGACAAGAGGAAGATTGGCAAATGAAGAGGTATGTCTTATTTCTCAAATTGAACCATCATCTGTTAATGAGGCATGTGAAGACAAATACTGGACCAAAGCTATGGAAGAAGAATTAGAACAAATTGAGAAGAATAACACTTGGACATTAGTTCCCCGGCCTAAAGATAAAAATGTGATTGGAACCAAATGGGTATTTAGAAACAAAATTAATGAAGATGGCAAGGTAATTAGAAATAAAGCAAGACTAGTGTGTAAAGGATATTCTCAGAAAGAAGGAATTGATTATAATGAAACTTTTGCACCGTTAGCTAGAATTGAGGCAGTTAGATTATTCTTGGCTTTTGTAGCACACAAGAACTACAAAGTATATCAAATGGATATTAAATGTATATTACTGAATGGAGATATTGAAGAAGAAGTTTACATTGAACAACCTGATGGATTTTCTTTGACATATAAAAAAGATATGGTTTGTAGGTTAAGGAAAGCATTGTATGGGTTGAAACAAGCTCCAAGAGCTTGGTATGCAAGGTTAGATAAGTATCTTTTGAAAATTTGTTTTTCTAAAGGTAATGCAGACAGTAGTTTATATTATAAAGTGACTAATGATGACATCTTGGTTATAGAAGTTTTTATTGATGATATAATCTCTGGAGGAGAAGATGGATTGTGTAAAGACTTTTCTATTGAAATGCAGCAAGAATTTGAAATGTCTATGATTGGAGAAATAAAATTCTTTTTAGGATTGCAGATTTCATAGACTGACAAAGGTATATTCTTAAGTCAATCCAAATACTTAAAGGAATTATTAAAGAAATTTGGGATGGAGAACTCTAAACCGGTAATCACACCTATGACTACAAATGACAAATTATCACTAAGGGATGAATCTACACCTGTTAATCCGACTAGGTACAAATCTATGATAGGAGGTTTACTGTATCTAACACAAACCAAATTTGATATCATGAATACATTATGTATTGTTTCAATATTTCAGAGTAATCCTAGAGAAAATCATGAATCGGCAGTAAAAAAGATTTTCTGATACTTACAAGGCACTTTAGATCTTGGATTATGGTATCCTAGAGATGAAAACTTTGAATTATGTGCATATACAAATGCAAATTGGGCAGGAGATGTGGATGATAGAAAAAGCACCATCGGTGGAGCATTTTTTCTTGGAAGTGGACTAGCTAAGTAAGAAACAGAGTTGTACATCTTTATCAACAACAGAATCAGAATATGTTGCAGCAGCAACTAACTGTACACAGGTAATATGGCTTAAACAAATGTTGAAAGATATAAAGATAAAGTGCAAGGAACCTATAACTATCTATTGTGATAACACTGCAACAATTGATATATCTAAGAATCCAGTACTACACTCTAAAATAAAACATGTTTCCATCAAACTGAATTTTCTAAGGGAAAATGTTGAAGCAAAAGAGATAAAACTGGTTTATGTGAATACTAAAGAACAGATTGCAGATATTTTCACTAAACCTCTGCTTAAGGAGACTTTTGAATATTTCAGAGATCAGTTGGGGTCATACCCCCACCGGTAGATACTTAGAGAGTTGATGACTGTCATCAACCGACAGAATTAACAGAGAAATCTTTTTACTTCGGCTTTGATGAGGAAGCTACTTCTCAAGGGGAGTAGTTGGTATACTAAATTGATTGGTATTTTGTATATGAACTTGGTTTTGTAATAACTTTGGCATTTGATGTCAAAGGGGGAGAGATTGGTATGGAAAAACATGGAACACAAGGAAACACATGTTACTCTCAGGAGGAGAGATTGTTACTTTGAGATTGAGTTTACTTATACCTTGGTAATTGTTGGTACTTTGGTATTTGGCATTTTTGTTTTGGCACTTTGATGGTTTTTCCATCTTGTGTTGCCATCAATGCCAAAGGGGGAGATTGCTGGTATTTTGGTATGGTTTTATCATTGATGTCAACACCTACTAAACACTTATCAACTCTGGCACTTTGGAGGATCAACAACATTCACTGGCAAGCAAATGACTTATGAACAGTCACCAGTATCTGGTACACCGGTAGGATATAATGATCACCGACACTTGGAATGATATAGAAATCACATGATTATGTCGAAGACATCATTTGGACACTTTGTATTGAAGGTTTGTTAATTGGCATATTCATATTTGCATATTTGTTGTTACTGACAAATAGGTCTAGGTTACACCGACAGGTTTATCTTTTCTAGATCAGCATGGAATGCTATGGAGATGACTTATTATTGTTGTAAATGCATTAAGCCAACATGTTGAATCGGTTATTGCATTGGGCATTAATTTATTTGTAAATTGATTTTATTGTATTATCCTTTAGAGCCGACCTGCTAAAATTGGTCTTAGGGTATGGTATAAATGTAAGATCTTATTTGTAAGATCAAATGTGGAATGAAAAAAAGAATTGTGTGAAGGTATATGCAAGAATAAGCAGAGCTATACATGCAGACATCATTCGAAGGTGAAGCTAGGTTTTTATGAAAGCATATCAAAACTACACCGGTACTGAATCCAACATATGAAGATTCTATTTTGAGTAGTACATTCTTATTGGATTTAACCATCCAATTGTAGTCAGTGTGACTCCGATTTTGTGTTTGAGTAGTGAGCTCTAGGTGCTTGGCCTTTCTACGTGAGCTCTAGGTGCTTGGCCTTTCTACGTGTGTAGACCCCATTTGTATACACTTACTATCTGCAGTAGTATAATCTGATTGTGGGTAAGGTTTCCCACTATGGTTTTTCCCCTTATAGGGTTTCCACATACAAACATTGGTGTTATGTGTTGTGGATGACTTTGCCTTTTTGTTTCATGCATTAATATTTACCGGTATTGCAATTATCTGATAAAACTGTCCACCGGTATAACAGACTGTTTCACCGGTATTAAGCAGAAAGTTCATTAAGTTGTCTTTGGTTTAAATTCATTTGACAACTGATTCACCCCCCCTCTCAGTTGTCTCTGGGACCTAATAGTGTTGGTGTAGCTTCTGATGGAGTTTTAGGATGTTGTTGGTGATCATGTTTGAGACTTGGCATTTGGAGAACATTGCTAAAGTGTGTGGACCTATACTTGGTCTCGGTTGATCGAGGTTATGGACATACATTAATGTAATGTGTGGATATGACCTATTGATGCATTTACGGGATGTCTTATGTGTTGATATTACTTGTTTGGTCTAAGGCCGACATGGTTTGTAATTATGTAATTGGTTTATTGTCTGGTGGCTGACCTGATTGTTTATGGTCGAGGGTTTATATAAATAGATGTAAGATCTCTTTCTAGATCATCATGGTTATTGTAAGAAGTCATGGTCAAGGAATGTAAAGTGTGAATAATGTAATATCATTTAGGCAGAGGAGTTGGTCGATCATTGGAGATCGAATTGGGTTTGTGTAAGAGGATTTAGTCCTCCAGTATTGAGCTTAACCGGAATTGTACTCAGGCATAGGAGATATTATCTTTTACAGTTCAACACTTCTCCAGATTGTAGTCTAGATTTATATGTAGTCAGTGAGGCTCCTTTTGTGATGAGAAGTGTGCTCTAGGTTGTTGTCCTTCCTACAATTGTAGGCCCCTTCATTGTAATTCACATACTTACTACAGAAGTATTATCTGATTATAGGTAGGCTTCCCACCATGGTTTTTCCCTTTACAAGGTTTTCAACATACAAATCTTGGTGTTGTGTGGATGGCTTTTATTCTGTGATTATTGTTTATGCTTAATTGGATTCATTGTTGTTCTGTTATTATTGTTTTGGGTTCCGATATTAAAGTTTTAATTTCTAATGCTTCTGGTAAACTGTGACAACTGATTCATCCCCCCCCCTCTCAGTTGTCTTATGGTTATCTAAACTCTTTAACAATTAGTATCAAATCTTTGGTCCTCTCTGCAAAAAGCTTAACCACTTGAGAAAGATGCTATGGCAACTAATTTCATCCAGTTCTTCTAGAGCTATCTTTCGAAGGGATATACTGAAGCTTGAAGGAACAAACTACACATTATGGAAGATTCAAATGGAGACTCATTTGAGATGTCTTGGCAAGGAGATTCAGGATATCACACAAAATGGTGTCACACCCTATAATAAGGGATCTGACAATTCTCCTCCGGCTAACTTGGACAAGGAGCTTGAGAATGATTGTAGAGAAAGATAAGCCCTCTTGTGTGCACTTTCTAATCAGAAAATCATGGGATTAACAGACAAATCATCTAGAAAGGCTATATGGGATAAGTTGCAGACTCTTAATGAAGGTGACCCTATAGTGAAGATTGTTAAACTTGATGGTTACCATGTGAGATATGAAAACCTGAAGATGGAAGAAGATGAAAGTATTGTATCCATGGAAAGGGTAAATGATATTGTTATGAGAATTCAATATTGTGGTGGAACTTTGAGTGAAGATGAAATTTTTTCTAAAGTCCTGAGAGCCCTACCACTGGCTTACAAAATGAAGGCTACTGCTATTAATGAGTTGAGAACAATGGCTAATAGATCTATCAATGAAGATAATTTGGTTGGGAAACTATTTGTTTCTGAGCTTGAGGAATTTGGACCTTCTGGAGTTGTAAAGACTGAACCTTCTTTTCATGCATCTACATCTACAACCAGTAAGTAAGACTGCAAAGATTTATATGAAAAAGAACTAGAAGATATGAAGAGAGAAGATGATGAGTTTGAGAAACTTGAAGCACTATTTGCTAGAAAAGTGTTGAAAGGACTGGTAGGAAGTAAGTATGAAGGAAAAGCACCTTTTAAATGTTTTGCATGTAATAAGATTGGTCATTTTGCATCTAGATGTCCAGAAAGGAATTCAAGATTTGAAGAAAGAGTTAAAAGATCATTTAAGCTTAACCTTGGATATCAGAACAAGTATAGATTCAAGAAAAACAGAGATAAATCATGCTACATAGCGGATGAAGAAGGCATTACTGATTTAGATGATGAATCGGCAAAAGACTCTGCTAGTGGATCTGGCAATGGGAAGGAATGGGTATTCTTGGCTATCAAGGAAGATGATCTGGCACTGGAAGAGAATGTACCTGAGGAGAAGGCACTTGCTGCTAAATTTGAGTACAAGGATGAATGGGTAATTGACAGTGGTTGTTCACATCATATGACTGAAGATAAAGGGAAGTTTATGTCTTTGCAATAATTTGATGGTGGACTAGTTAGATTTAGAGATGACAAGGCATGTATGATCAAGGGAAAAGGAACTATATCCTTGGATGGTAAGAACAATACTGACAATGTTTATTATGTTGAAGGTTTGAAGCATAATCTTTTGAGTATAGGACAATTGGCAGATAAGAGATTTCAATTACAGTTCAAGGATGAAAAATGCAAAATCATTAACAGATCTGGCTTGGAGATTGCAACCGGTACATGGACAAAAGGTAACATATTTCATTTGAACTCCGGTGAGAAGACATGTTTGATTACATAGATTGATGAGAGTTGGTTATGGCATAAACGACTATGTCATGTGAATTTTGATTTCATTGTGAAGATCAGTTCATTTAAGGTTGTTAGAGATATACCTAAGATTATGAAGCCCTATAATCCGGTATGTAAATAATGTCAAATGGGTAAATAGGTCACAACCTCTTTTAGGAGTATACAAGATAAATCAAATGATGTTCTTGATCTTATTCATACTGATTTGTGTGGCCCTGCTAGAGTTAAAAGTTTTCATGGTGATAGATATTTCATGCTAATTATTGATGATTATTCTAGAATGATGTGGGTTACTTTTTTGAGAGAAAAATCTGAAGCATTTGGAAAGTTTAAAATCTTTAAGGCTAAAGTGGAAACTGAGACAGGATTGAAGATTAAATGTTTGAGATCAGATCATGGTGGAGAATTCACATCCGGTGAGTTTAATAACTTTTGTGACAAGCATGGTATAAGAAGACAATTTTTTGGTCCCCGGACACCTCAGCAAAAAGGAGTTGTGGAAAGGGAAAAAGAACTATCTTGGATGCTGATAGAACAATGATGATGGAAGCTAATCTACCTCATATCTACTGGAGAGAAGCAGTGAGTACAGCGGTTTACACATTCAATAGAGTACATTTCAAAGGAGAAACTGGTAAGACACCTTATGATTTATGGTTTGGCAATACACCTATAGTTAAGTATTTTGGAATTTTGGGTAGTAAATGTTATATCAAGAGAGATGATACTATTGGGAAATTTGATCCTAGATGTGATGAAGGCATATTTCTTGGTTATTCTAATGAAAGAAAAGCATATAGATGTTATAACAAGAGACTGTAGAGAATTGCAGAGAGTGCTAATGTCAAAGTAGATGAGCTAAGAAAAAGTCAAATCAGAGTTTATGAGAAGGAAACGATAGTGGAAATGATTACATCTAAACCGGTAGCACCTTTACTGGAATAGAGAGTTGAACCATTTTACTCCAACAACATCAGAGAATTCTATAGTAACTGAAGAATATGGAATAGGAACAGAGAGTCAGAAGACTCCTAGGTATGTTAGATTGAATCATTCTGAAGATCAAATCATTGGGGATAAGAGAAATGGAGTGATGACAAGAAGAAGACTGGAAACTAATGAGGTATGTTTAATTTCACAAGTTGAAACGATATTAGTAACTGAGGCATGTAAAGATGAATTTTGGTTAAAAGCTATGGAAAAAGAATTAGATTGGATTGAGAAAAATAACACATGGACTTTGGTTCCCTGGCCTAAAAATAAAAATGTTATTGGAACTAAATGGGTTTTTAGGAATAAATTGATTGAGGATGGTCAAGTTATAAGGAATAAGGCTAGATTGGTTTGTAAAGGATATTCTCAGAAGGAAGGAATTGACTACGGAGAAACTTTTGCATTGGTAGCTAGGATTGAAGCTGTAAGATTATTTCTTGCCTATGCTGCTTATAAAAACTACAAGGTTTATCAGATGGATGTTAAATATGCATTCTTGAATGGGGATCTTGATGAAGAAGTTTATATTGAGCAACCTGATGTTTTTTTACTATCAGATGATACTGATAAGGTTTGCAGGTTAAGGAAAGCTTTACATGGATTGAAACAAGCACCTAGAGCTTGGTATGCAAGGTTTGATAAATATCTTTTGAAGCTTGGTTTTACCAAGGGCAGTGCTGACAGTAATCTATATTATAAAATCACTAATGATGATATACAGATTATTGAAGTATTTGTTGATGACATTATTTCTGGAGGTGAAGATAAATTATGCATAGAATTTTCTAAGAATACAAAGAAAGAATTTGAGATGTCTATGATTGGTGAGATGAAATTTTTCTTAGGTTTGTAGATTACTCAAACTGACAAAGGTATTTTTATCTATCAAACTAAATATGCTAAGGAATTGTTGAACAAATTTGGTATGGGAGATTCTAAACCGATAAGTACACCTATGGTTACAAGTGAGAATTTGACAAGAAAAGATGTTTCTGCACCGATAAATCCTACAAGATACAAATCTATGATTGGAGGTCTACTTTATTTGACTTAGACTAGGTATGACATTATGAATGATGTTTGTATTGTTTCAAGATTTCAGAGTGATCCTAGAGAAAATCATGAGATGGTGGTGAAAAGGATTTTTAGATACTTCCAGGGTACATCAGAATATGGCTTGTGGTACCCTAAGGATGATAACTTTACTTTATGTGCATATATAGATGCTGACTGGGTTGGAGATGTTGATGACTGGAAAAAGCACTTTCGGTGGAGCTTCCTTTCTTAGAAAGAAGCTGGTTTCATGGATCAGCAAGAAACAATCATGTACTTCTTTATCTACTGTTGAAGCTGAATATGTTGCTGCTTCTACTAACTATACACAAGTTTTATGGATGAAGCAAATATTGAAAGATATAAAGGTGGATTGTGATGCACCGGTAGTTATTCACTGCGATAATTCTATTGCTATTGATATATCAAAAAATCTAGTATTTCACTCTAAGACAAAGCACATATCTATCAAGTATAACTTTTTGAAGGAGAAGGTGGAAGCAAATGAAGTTAAACTGGTTTATGTGAACACTAAAGAACAGATTACAAATATTTTCACTAAACCTTTATCCAAGGAATCATTTGAGTACCTGAGAGATAGATTGGGGGTTTCTGCCCCTTCGATGAAGACTTGATTGATGCGGTTTGGCATCAGTCCGACATGCATTATCAGAGATACTATTTATTTCGACATTGATGTGGGATGCTACTGCTCAGGGGGAGTAGTCAGCTTTGAGATTCAGAGGCTTATGTTTTTGCTTTGATATTTTTGTCAAATTTTTGGCATTGATGTCAAAGGGGGAGAGATAGTGATGTGAAAAAGAAATTCAGAACTTTACAAAGATATTATTCAAAGGGGGAGAGATATTGATATTCAGAGCTATATGCAGGAGATTGTTGGTTGTCTTCCACAAGGGAGACTTGTTTGACATTTCATGGTACTTAGATGTTTTTTCACATCTAGTGTTGCCATCAATGCCAAACGGGGAGATTGTTGGCCATTTGGTGGAATTGATTATGTGTTGCATTGATGTTTTTTCATTGATGTCAACACTATCTATTTGGATGATTTACCGGCACCCTTCTGGTCCTGATAGGTTGAGTGGTTTCTGGTTAACTTGGATCCAGTATGATCCGGTTGACTCTAGTATAATCTGATGATGGGATTGGCCTATTCATGGTACTCATACTCATATTTGGTCAGTTGGTTTTGGTTTGGTGATTGGATGCTATCCTGCTTGCTAAGAAAATTGGTTTCCGGTTCCAACGAGGGTTTCACCGGCAGAGCTTTTGGTGGAGGTCTTTGATGGATTGCATAATTGGTGTTGGTGCAGCTTCTGATGGAGTTTCAGGATGTTGTTGGTGATCTTGTTCGAGACTTGGCATTTGGAGATCATTGTTGAATTGTGTGGACCTATACTTGGTCCCGATTGATCTAGGTTATGGACCGACATTGATGTAACCTGTGGATAGGACCTATTGTTGCATTTCTGGGATGTCTTATGTGTTGGATATTATTTGTTTGGTTTAAGGCCGACATGGTTTGTAATTATGTAATTGGTTTATTATCTGGTGGCCAACTTGATTGTTTATGGTCGAGGGTTTGTATAAATAAGATGTAAGATCTCATTGTAGATCATCATGGTTATTGTAAGAGGTCATGGTCAAGGAATGTAATGTGCGAATAATGTAATATCATTCAGGCAAAGGAGTTGGTCGATCATTGGAGATTGAATTGGGTTTGTGTAAGAGGATTTAGTCCTCCAGTATTGAGCTTAACTGGAACTGTACTCAGGCATAGGAGATGCTATCTTTTGCAGTTCAACACTTCTCAGGATTGTAGTCTAGATTTATATGTAGTCAGTGAGGCTTTTTTTTTGTGATGAGCAGTGTGCTCTAGGTTGTTGGCCTTCCTGCAAGTCTAGGCCCCTTCATTGTAATTCACATACTTACTACAAAAGTATTATCTGACTGTGGGTAGGCTTCCCACCGTGGTTTTTCCCTTTATCGGGTTTTCCACGTACAAATCTTGGTGTTGTGTGGATGACTTTTATTCTGTGATTATTGTTTATGCTTAATTGGTTTATCTGCTATTCTCATATTATTGTTTTGGGTTCTAGTATTAAAGTTTTAATTGTTAATGCTTCCGGTAATCTGTGACAACTGATTTCCCACCCCCCCCCCTCACAGTTGTCTTCTGGTTATATGAACTGTCTAACAATATTCATGTTGCACACAAATTCTATGGATGGAGCAGACTTTGAAGGATATTGGTATAATATTCAATGAACCCATCTCAATTATGTGTGATAACACAAGTGCAATAAATATTTCTAAGAATCTAGTATAGCATTCTAGAACAAAGCATATATCTATTCGGTATCATTTCTTGAGGGGAAAGGTGTTAGATAATGAAGTAAAGCTTGAGTGTGTACCTACAAAAGAGTACAAGGTAGATATCTTCACTAAGGCATTGTGTAAATATACTTTTGAGTATCTTCGAAAGAAGTTAGGGGTATTACCCCTTCTTAATTTGAACTAATGTATATTTGGATGTGCATTGGTCTAATGATCTTCTTGAATATTCTTAGTTGGACTAATGCTTGGGTGCTTCCTCTTAGGGGGAGCAGGAGTGAGTTTCATAGGGGGAGTGATGCCCGCCTTTGTCCTTGATGTCAAAGGGGGAGAGATGTGATGAGATGTCGAGATGTGATGTGTAGAGATGCTAAGTAAGTTTGCATAGTTTTGTGTTTATTGCTGATGGATGTTGCCATCAATGACAAAGGGGGAGATTGTTGCAAATGTGATGTTGATGGTTGTCATTAATGGTTGTCATTGATGTCAACATATTGGAATTGGTGATCTAAAAGAAGTGTTCCTGAAATCTTTGATGCTCTGGAAGACGTGCTACAGTTGATTCTTGGTGTTGATTATTTGTGATGATGGTGATCCAAATTTCTCTGTTTACCAGATATGGTATTGATCGATTGTATTTATGAGCACATTGGTTTCATTCTTATTTTTGTTGTGTTAGGTAGTGCTTTTTGGGTCCGGATTAAGTCCAAAATTCGAGGATGAGTAATGATATTTGTGTAGCATGTGAGTCATGTTTTGGGACTAGTATTTGTGATGGATGTATCGTGTTGATCTAACCATTGATGTGTGTTGTGGTATGGTCTACTTCTCATTCCTTCCCACCACTAGAATGTTTAGTGTTGACCTATTTCAAATTTCTATCTTGGTTGACTTAGAAGATTATGTTTCCTAGAGATAATATAAATAAGTGGATGATCTGAATGTATGAGATATGGAAGACGTGCAAGACTGAAAAAGAAAAATCCGATTGATGATATGTGAAGTGTGTTGTTGCTAAGAAGGCAGCTGAAGCAGTTGCGATATTGCAGATTATGTTACAGTGGTGGATTCTCTTTTTCTTTCTTCTTCCTTCGGCAGTGGGCCTCCTCTGGGTAGTGAGCCCACATGTAGTGAGCATTCTGGCAATGAGCCACCCTTTGTAAAAATCACCTTAACCAATGTTATTTATTAAGAACTAATGTATTCTTTGTGTTTTTTCCCTTCTTGGGTTTTCCATGTCATATCTGGTGTTCATTATGTGATATGTCTTGTGTATGTGCTTTCATGTTATATCTACATTAGTTAGTTATGTTGGTTATTCTGGATGTGTGAAAGAATTGAAGAAAAAGTTCAAGTTGTCAACTGATTCACCCCCCTCTCAGTTGCCTTGATATTTAACACTCTCTTCCCAACAATTTCTACATAGGACACAATGGAGACCATCATACCAATACAAGATGAAACTACATCACAACCAAGCACCGCAACACCACAAGGATCACTTCGCAAACTAGAAACCCCATCAATATCCAAAGCTAATGCAAACATAGAAAAACTAGATGTTATAGTTGCACAAACAAAAATGCTAGCTAAAGGGGATGGTGACAAAATCCCAACAACAATGCTAGAAGGCCCATTTACCCTAAGGGTAACCAAGGGTAGTGTAAGCTTTTATAGATCCACTACAAGACCACTATTTGCAATTGACTAAGAAGAGGTTGAAAGGGGTCATCAATGAGTAGGGCAAATGAATTAGGGTTGAATGAGAAAACTCCATTTGAAAATATGATGTTGAGCAGAAGCACTATTTTTAAAATTTATAAAATTAATATTAATTAGTTACTGATTATTTTCATCAACTTATTTTTAATTATTATCTGACATTTATATGTGAAAAAAATTATAATTTATATTTGATATTAATCAATATAAAAAAATTATGCTTGATATAAATACTTTAAATCCTTGATCCAATATTTTTATTTCTCTACTGCCTCGGTGGCAAAAAGTAAAGAATTTTGCCAAAGTGTACACACATAAATATACTTATATAATTTTATAAAATATAATCTAAAATAATAATTAAAATAAAACTCAAGATCTATTCCAATATAATTGTATAAGTGTACCAAGAATAAAGGAGTTGCAACCTAGTACATGAACTTTTAATTAGGCTTGGAATGTTTTTCTTTTTAGGCAAATTAACGTACCCTCTTAAAATATTTAAAACGATCGCCCTTCTGTTTGTGTTGATTCTTTCTGTATTTATGGGAGTACAAGAATCCAAATTCGCAACGGCTTTATTATATAAGCAAGAAGCAGAAATTATAAAGATATTTATTTTTATATACTTTAAAATAATAATAATGAAATGTTTATTATGTATAAATTATATAAATTTATGATGAAAATGTTTATTATGTATAAATTATATAAATTTATGTGAAAATTTTCATGAATTTAATTTTACGTGTGATTATTACTTCTAGATTAAAGATTTATATTAGGATGAGTTTAAATATGTAATATTATTATTTTACTAGTTATTTTCTTAAAAAGATAATAATTGAAAATATAGTAAACCCCATAGATACTTTTAATATTTATAAAGTGTAATCAAAATTAACAATCATATAAATTTTAAAAAACTAGTTATTATATAATAAAATATAAATGTAAATCTATTATACTTTTCTTTTTAAATTACTATTTTGAATAATTTAATAAAATGTTTGTCATTTTTATTATATAAATAGTACATAATAATGTAATATTACTTACAATTTCTTAAGAAAATATATGAATATATTATTATAATATTTGAAAATTAGTTTCGTACAAATATAAGAATTATTTGAAAGGTGTGAAAGAGTTACTATAAAGTTTGAATGAATTTGTCAACATTAAAATATAATGATTCTTAAGAAAATATTAACAACAATTAATTATGTGGAAGGCATATTATACTCATATATGAATGCAAAAACGTTCATCAATAAAACCTAAAAACATATAATAAAAATTAGTTATTATATAATAAAAAATAAATATAAATATATTATACTTTTCTTTTTAAATTACTATTTTAAATAATGTAATAAAATGTTTGTCCTTTTTATTATATAAGTATTACATGGTAATATACTATTATTTATATTTTTTTAAGAAAATATGTAAAGATATTATTATAATATTTAAAAATTAGTTTCTTACAAATATAAGAATTGTTTGAAAGGTGTGAAAGAGTCACTATTAAATTTTGAAATGATTTGTCAACATTACAATATGATGATACTTAAGAAATAATGATAGATTAGAAATAATATTAATAATTATGAGGGATTAAAAGTGTCCCGACATGAAATCTATTGTTTTTCTCAATGATAAGGATAAGAACAAATATAAAATAAAAATATAGTGATATGATAATATAATAATAATAATGTAGTTTTAATATTTTTTTGCTTTGGTCAATAGTTTAAT
Organism: Cryptomeria japonica; assembly: GCF_030272615.1. NCBI lineage: Eukaryota > Viridiplantae > Streptophyta > Pinopsida > Cupressales > Cupressaceae > Cryptomeria > Cryptomeria japonica. The sequence goes on along the minus strand of NC_081411.1, from coordinate 743,348,491 downwards.
AGAAATATAATAATATAATAATTTTTTAAGTGGAATAATGAATAGATATGATATCTTCAACGTGCTTTACCTATATTCCTCTAAAGATAAAATAAAAAACTAGTTATTATAAGACATAAATATGTAGTGAAGTTCAACACTTGTAGATTGTTTATAAAACTAAAACATTATAACATATTTTAAAATGAAAACTATTACTATAAAGAATGAATTTGGAATACTTCACTTTCATTTTCTTATAATTTAATTAATATGTAACTAAAAATAATTATAATTTTAAAACAGTAAAATTTTACATTCTTTTGAAAGAAATTTAAATTGCTTCTGATGTTATAGTTATAGTAAAATTGACAAAATCATTCGAACAAGACACAAATAATGTTGCAGAATTCAAAGCATTAAATGAAGGGCTTTTGTTGTGTCGAGAACTAAACCTCTTGAAGGTGGAAATTGAGGGTGATTTGACATTTAAAGTCATTAATGCTCTTAGAGCTGGGGAAACTGTAAATTGGAGACTAAACTTGACTCTAGGGAGAGCTCTTAAGCTTTTGAAGTTTTTTGAAGCTTGCACTTTGAATCATATATATAGAGAAGCAAATGGTTTGGCAGATGCTATGGCTAACCTTGGAGCAGATGGTGTAGATTTCAAATAGGTGGAAATAGCGATCTATGTTATTTCTTAATCGATTGGGTTGATATTTCTTTAGATCCTTCAAGTTAGTATATGCAATTTGATTGAGGTTGATCTATCTCAATTAGAATCACTCCAAAGTTGAGGCTAGCCATTGTATGGACTTGAAACTTTGGAAGCAGTTATTACTTTCTAAAGTGGCATTCTACTTAATCCATTTTTGACTCCAAGTGGACTCTCAAAGTCATTGGGATCGCTTGAAAACTTTTAAACTTCTTGTAGGCGAGAAAGGCTTTTATTTTAAGTGTCGTTGGGTAGTTTTGTCTTGCAAATTGATGGGACTACTAGGGCCTAGCGTCCGATGTGGCAACTTATGTGGATTCCTTCCCTTCGATGTTTGTGACGTGGACATTTCAAATCACTCCGAAATTTTTACAGCAACTTACTTGGCAAGTCCCCTGCTTATAACTAAGGTTTTAGGGTCACATCATCAAATATGATGCCACATCAGCATTCTTTTTGCCAAGGTGTCCAAAACAACCCCAAAAAACAGTGAGACCAATAGGTGTGCAAAAGAGCCCCAATACTTGTGCAGTTGATGTGGCATCACATGATTGGTTACTTTTCACAACAAATGGTATATTTTATTCAATTATTGGTACTTATCATACAACTATTGGTGCAATGTTGTACAAAAGTTGGACATTAAATCAACAAGTATGGGGTATTAAATCAACAACTTCCATCACAAGAATTGGAACGCGCTCAACTACTCAGTCCTTTCCCCTATTATGATTTAAGCTTATTCCTTGCTACATATCTCAAGTTATAAATTATTATTAAGACTTTGTCCTTGCTACACATTTCAAGTTTCGGTGGTCATACTCTTCTCTCGACTTCCCTTCTGCGGATGAAATTGTATCCCCACACGTTCGAAACCTGTGGGGCGGGCCGAAGCCATTCTAGCTCCAAAACAGACCTTTCATATAGCATGATAGCGACGTGTTAGTCAATCGCAGCCGTTTATTGCAAAATCAACGGTGTAAAACGCGTGACTAACATGGATGTTAGTCAATCCATACTGCCGTTTTGGAACCAGAATAGACACGTCCTGTGGGACGAGATAATTTAGGAATTACCTTAATGGGAACTGATTGTGCGTTTATTCCCTTTAAATACTTGCTCCGGAAGCTTCTTCCCTTCCGTGTTAAAATTGGATTTGAGATAGTTTTTTTTTTTCATTCTTCTTTACTAATTCAAAATTTGCAGAGTTTTTGAATTGCAAGCTTCAATGGACTCCAACATAAGGCTAGTTGCTAAGGAAAAGGCAAATGGCGTTTTTAGGCCTCATTATGGACAAGCAGTTGCGGGAGATTACCAAATTTTCCCATCCCCTTTTTCTACACTCCATCAAAGACATTCTGGGGATCCAATTCTTGTTAGCAGACCATAGATACAAAGTAAATTCGGATATCCTAGCCCACTCTTGCCACAGTGTTGAGTGTGGAGGAGCCCAAAATTGCAATGTAGGTGCTTTGTGGGCGGGTTTTCAAGCAGGAATGTTTGGGGGACATGGAGAGTGTCCTTCGTGAGATAGACCGTGATCTAAGATAACTCTTTCCCCCCATTATGGATTGGTTAGTTGGAATGGGGTCCCTGTGCCATGGCTTTCTTAATTTTCTGAATATATTAAATCCTATTGACTTCGATCTTGTTATAAAATAAAAAATAAAAATAAAAATTAAATTAAATTGTCAAATACATCTAATTTTTTTAATTAAATAATAGCAATTTTTTATTTTTAAATTAAAATAATATTTTTATATTATCAATTATTTAAATCATATTATTTTAATAAAACTAAAAATTATTATATTTTAATTTTAAAAAAAAATATATTAAAATAAATAAATTTTTATAAAATTATAAAAACTACTTTTTCATTTTACTACCCTATTATATTTAATCATTAATAAAAATAGAATACCCTATAATACTAATCATTAATAAAAATATAATATATAATTTATGAATTAAATTATATTATGATAAATGATGTCTTTAGCTTCTTCTATTCAAGATTGCTTTTAAATTAGATATCAGGATGAATTATTTTTATTAAGAATAAGTATGATTTCCTTGAAACATTTGGTTTTGTGTACCATTATGTTAACCTTTAACCCATGATAAGACTATAATGGGGAACTTGTGTACCCCATTTCTACTCATGACCATATTTGATTTTAATGAAATGTTATTATAATAATTGCTTTTATTTTATAATATGTTCATTTAAATCAAATAAACAAAACCACCATACTAAAATTAATAGAATTTTTTTTAAAGATAATAGAGCACTCTCAATTGCTATCAATAGTCTTAGGGCACACGGTAAATGATAGGGTTTTTAGGATAGTGTAAGATATAAACATGCTACTAAAAATGATATATCCATTTTTTATTAAAATAATTGGTTATTTATTTAGGTTTAATGAATGTACTAATCATTCATATATATATATATATATATATATATATATATATATATATATATATATATATATATATATATATATATATATATATTAGTTTTAGTTATTCAATCTGGAGCACAAGTGGCTAAGAGTCAAGGATTGAATGGTCAAGATTTGATCCCTAGTGGACTCATTAAGAACCATTTAACTTCACTAGACCAAGGGCCCATTGTCTAATTATAATTTTTGAATTGTGATGAAAATTATTTATATAGATGTATTTTAAGATATAAACATGCTACTAATAATGATATTTAGATTTTATTATTTAATAATTAGTTAATTAATTTTAATGAGTGTGATAAATTACAATGTCTGATTAATTAACTAATTAATTAAGTTTAATGAGTGTGATGAATTAATTTATTTATCAAAATGATGTATACTTTAATTTAAGTTTGTGATAAATTACATGATAGAATTTAAAAATTGAAAATTCAAAGGAATAAAAGAATTTAGTTGATTTTGATGATTTATTTAAATAGTTTTTGATTAGGGTAAAATGGATTTTGAAGGGCCCTAATACTCTTTACATCAAAATGCTGCCAAAAACTAAAAAGAAAAAAAGACCTGATATCTAGCCAATAGCATCAACAAAATAGTAGGAAACAACGACGACCAAAACAGGAACACAAACCCAACCCAACCTACTGTAATTCCTTAAAAAATTTAGCAACTTCAATATCTTTTTGAATAATTTGATCATGAAGATACATCACCTCTTGGATGACCTGAGAGTGGTCACCCACAGATTTAGATTGGCTTAACTAACAACTTATTACCTTGATAAAAAACATTGCCAACAACACCCGCGTTGATCCCAACAACACCCTTCTGCTCCCTAGAAAGTTTTCTTTTTTTCAAATTGTCCCCCAACCTCAAAGCCTAGGCTTTCTCATTAAAGAATGTGAAGACCCATAGCACTATTCAAAGAAATAGACTAGCTGCCATTCACCATAGTATTAAGACTATTGTGAACCTTGTTGACAGTGTCTTCCAACAACATGATCCTCTTCTCATGATCCATTTTCATGAGCTTGGCATCCTTGGACACCTCCTCAATTAAAGCCAACATCTTCGTTTTGTCCTCCATGTATCCCAATTACCACCACTTTGCAAAACATCAATCCTATTTCCAAGGGAATTCATGCTCTCTTTAATAAGGTTGATTTTAAAGATAAACCAATTGGCCTAATTCACTTGCCCCTCTGCCGACTTCTTAATTAGTATTATGACATCCCAGAGGGCTCCACAGGGTTAGATTGAGGATACCCCTCCTCGCCCACCCCCCAAATCCTCATTGCCAGTCGAAAGGTGATTATCTAAGTTCACTTCACCTTTGGTAGCGACAACCTCTTCAATACTTGGATCATCCCTTGTAGTCTGGTTCTCTTTATCCACAACACAAATTTTCCCTACATCCACATCACCTTTCTTAGCTTTCTTACTCACCTTCCCTTTCTTAGCAATACTGGGTCTAGAAGACCCCCCCACCTCCATGCTCTAGTAATCCCTTATCTCCCGCCCTTTCCCCTCAAACCTAGACTTTTCCATAATATTAGGCTTAAGCTTATGAGTAGAAAGAGAGGCATACTCCTCATCATCATCATCAGTGGAGAAACCATTACACCACGAAATATTAGGTTTGGGGTGTTTCTTCAAGTCTTTCTTAGAGGCCAATTGCCCTTTATTGCCTAAATCAAACCACTCATCCTCCTCGTCCAACTCCATATCTTTTGTATCTATAGACATATCAAAGTAATGGACCCTAACATTTTTGGCAAATTCAATCTTACATTTGGGCCGAGGAGGCTTTAGGGACATAGAGAAAGACTTAGCATATTCCATTAAAAGAAAAATTAGACCCTCATGAAGCATAGGAGAAGTGAAGCTCTTCTTATGATCATCAATGCCAATAGTCATAAAGGATAAGAGATAAAAAGGAAATGAAAACAACCTTTTATAGCAAAAATGAATTAATAGATGTATAGCATTTCAATTATAATTTTTTAATTGTAATGAAAGTTGTTTGTTTATAGATATATTGGAAGTGGAATGATGAAATTTAAATTATATTATTTTAAATCTTTGGTTAAAATTAGATTTTTAAAGTGGAAAAGTGAATTAGATTAGATTAGATTTGCAAGTGTAGATTTGGACCTTGCACTCAAATCTAAATCATGAGTGTGGAAATAATCCAACCAAAACTTTCATTATGGATTTGCTTGTCTAAACTTTTATAATATTTTTCTAAGTGAGAGGTGTTGTACTATCTAGGAGTTTTCTAAATAATCTAAATGTTTCTTTTGGTCAAACCCATGGATGGAACAATTTAATGGTTTGAAACAAATATTGAAGATAGTAGGTAGTTATGCAGTATGCCTTGGATGCTAATGCAAGTAGATAATGTAGTATGGATGCACTTTGAACAATTATGCAAGCATGAATAAGAGCTAATCAATTATGTCTAAATGATTTAGGGCTATTCCTCAAATACAAATGAAATATTTCATGCTTCAAGTTGACGTACAATGGTAACTTAGGAAGGGGGATAATTTAGACCCAAAACTTGAAATTAAAAGTTGGGGTTTACTTTTTAACCAAATCACAATCACTTTTCAACTACAAATTTGAGTCTAGGTGAAAAATGGGCAAGCTACAAGTCATAATTGGTCTTAGGAATGAGTACAAATAGAACAAAGTAAGGCTCAAATTATGTATCAACATCTAGTACAATAGAATCAAGTTAGGTTCGATTTTTGTGTTAGCTTTTATATAATAGGGAACCACTTGTACACTAATTATTATACAAAGAATAAACCAATCAAGATGGACTAAAAAACAAAAACAAAACAAAAAGTACAAAATATTGAAGTTCCATCTTTATGAATATATATTAAAAAAGCTTTGACTTTTTTAATATAAGTATGAACGGCTTAAAACTTTTGTTATTAAAACCATATGAGGCATAGTTTGACTTTATATTTACTTTACAATGCCTGACTCGTGGATGATGATAAGTGAATTTTATTGCTTGAGCTCTAAGAGCAGCCTGTAAACCCACAGATTTAAAAAGAGGCCATTACAGATTCTAATGATGATATTGATGATCAGCAATCTTATCATTTTCAGATTATGACTGGCAAGTTAATCTGTGACAAACGTTAAAAGCAGCCTTGGTTATGGGAAGCCCACTCTCCCACTTAGACTTTGTGCATGACAGTGTTGTTTCTGATGATATATGTCTGGGGAGAAGGGGAAAAAGAAAAACAGAAGTGGGAGCAATGAATAAATCAAATTTACATGAGGGTTATTATCAACCACAAGCAAAAAAACAGAGTAAAAGTTGATGTTAAGAGCACAACATCTAATCTTGTCTGCCTTATCTTTGCCAAAAATCGGAAGAGTCCTCGATTGAACCGCCCTTTGAGTTTTTCTATTATCGTGATCTTCAGAGAATGGACGGAATCTCAAATTAGTTAGTGCTTAGGTGGCTAGGCCTCCATGTCTTATTGTTTGTTTCACCTATCCCATCTGTTCCTTCAATGCAGAACATTTGCTTAAAAACAATTTTCAACAAATTATGACACACCCATTTTGATTTTTCTAGCAATTTGCCTAGTGGATCCTGGGATTCCACTTCCAGAACTGTAGTTTTTTTTGAAGCATGTTGTAAATGGTCATTAGTTTAATCAAGAGAAATCCAGGAATATCACCCACGATGCAAAGCAGATAAATTCTGATAAAGTTTTCATCTTTTTTTAATCATTTTGAGATCTCCTCATGTCATCCCAGGCGTTGAATCCCACTACAGCATTCCCAATTCCCGGTACAGGAATGGGAGGCTGCAAAACTCTGCCAGTCTTCGATGCCAGTGTTCTGCAGCAGCAGGATAGCATTCCTGCTGAATATCAATGGCCAGAGGACCCCAATACTTTTCTCTCTGTTTCAGCCCTCTGTAAAGATGAATGGCTTGATATTCCCACCATAGATTTATCAGCATTCATGGCGGGAGATTCAGCTACAGTGCTGGATATAGTGAAAGAGGCGTGCACTGAGCATGGATTCTTCCAAGTTATAAACCATGACGTTCCCCCTGAGCTTGTTAAGGCTGCCCACCAACATATGCAGTTGTTCTTTGGCCTCAACCTGCAGGAGAAACAGAGAGCCCAGCGTAAGGTGGGCGAAAGCTTTGGCTTTTCCAGTTCCTTTACTGGAAGGTTTGCTTCTAAGCTTCCATGGAAAGAGACTCTGTCCCTTGAGTACAGTGCCCCTTCAGGTGTTAAGGATTACCTTGAGATGATCATGGGCTACCACTTCTCTGAAACAGGGTAAGAACGCAGCATTGCCTATTTTGAATGCAACTTGTTATGAATAATCTTAAAACTCTTGTGTTTGAAAGCTTGATTTACTCGCTGCGCATGGTCCTTCATACTTCTTCGAGATCTCATGGATGCTACCCGGGTGATCATGAAGAGGAATTGCTATAACAAACAATTTTTGCCTTGTGAGATTTGAATTTTTGATATAAACTAACTAAACTATCACACATTTTAATTAAAAAAACTCAATCATAATGTATGGAGCCAAGACAGCTTGACTATGGGATAATTTTATACTGGCAGTCGTAGGTAGGTTGATGAAAAACCTATCAAAAGTTTATTTTACTTATACTTTCTTTTGTCACACAACAAACTTTTTTTTCTTTGTTTATCTTGATGATGAATCATAAAATGTGGTCGGAAATGTTGATGAAGAAAAAAGGCTTGCTTATTCTTTTCTTGTTTGTTCATCTTGATTCATCTTGACAATAGATCATAGAGTATGTGATTGAAATCATCCATAGAAAAAAAAGACATTCTTTTCTTGTTTGTTCATTGACTCATCTTGATGATGGATGATATAACATGTGATTGAAATCATTGATGAAGGAAAAAGACTGACTTACTCTTTTCATGTTTGTTCATTCTGATGATGGATCATAAAATATATGATCAAAATCATTGATGAAGAAAACAACTTACTTATTCTTTTCTTGTTTGTTCATTCTGATAATAGATCATAGAATATTTGATCCAAAATGTTTGATAGAATTTTTTTTTTGGATAATCTAATCCAAATATGTGAAAATTTTGTCTGGTCTCAGTTTATTTTACTCGTCTGCATGCTACCCATGTGATCATCTGGCTTCAATCTTAGAAAAATGATGGAAAATTGGAGCTTTTCAATCTGGTCGTCATTACCCAGCTCCAATTCTCAGAAAAACATGTGCAAACTTAGACTATGAATCGTTGAACAGTATGATTAAGCTGGTTTTGTTGAACAGGGTTGTGTATCAGAAGTACGCAGAAGCAATGGAGTCTCTGTCACTAAACATCCTAGAGTTGCTGGGTGTAAGCCTGGGAATGGAACGCACGTATTTTAGAAAGTTTTTCGAAGAGAGCAAGTCGATCCTGAGGCTGAACTATTACCCTCCTTGTCGGCAACCGTCTCGAACATTTGGAACGGGCCCTCACTGTGATCCGACGTCCTTAACGATTCTACATCAGGACCAAGTTGGGGGACTGGAAGTGTTTGTACACAATACATGGCTGTCGGTGCGACCCAATCCAAACGCTTTCGTTTGCAACATAGGGGACACATTCATGGTAGAGTATAATCATGTACATAACGACGAATCCAAAAGAGTTTTACTGAAGGAATGGTTGAATTTACATGGATTTCTTTTGTTTTCTTGTTGCAGGCTTTATCAAATGGAAAGTACAAAAGTTGCCTTCACAGGGCAATGGTGAACCCACACATGGCCCGACGATCGCTGACATTTTTTCTGAACCCTAGCTACGACAAGCTCATTTGCCCTCCACAACAGCTTTTGGATCAGCCCAGAAAATATCGTGATTTCACATGGTTACAGTTTCTGGAATTCACACAGAAACACTACAGATCAGACAGCAACACTCTTGCCTCGTTCATTGAATGGCTCGGATCACACCAATCCTGATTTGTAAACAAAAAGTCCCACTACCACAATTCCCTGTCACCTCCTTCTGCGACAGATTCCGTACCCACTAGTTGTAACTCAACTTGCTCTGTCTGTAAATAAAGATGTTCTATGCCCACTTAACTTGATTTGTAATTACAGTGTTTTTGGTTAATATTACAGTGTTTTATGTTTTGTTACCAATTTTCCACAATTCATGTAGTTGCTTTTGAATTTGATAGTGTAACTTTCTTAGCATCAATGTTTCGGATCACATTCTATGATATATCATTAGAGAATGTAACTTATAATCTTACATATCCTGACATTCTTAAACATTAATGATATTAAATTTCCACAATTCGTAATACTGATGATTCACTGTTTGTGGATTTGACTGTGTGAGAGTTTTTGCATCGACATCTTAAACATTAATGACATTAAATTTCCACAATTCATAATGCTGATGATTTACTGTTTCTCGATTTGATTGTGTGAGAGTTTTTGCATCAACGAATCAGATCATTCTCCTCATTCACACTTACATTCTGATGATGGATCACGGAATGTGATCCAAAACATTGATGCAAAAGCTCTCAAATAATAGAATCCACAAACAGCATATCACAATCATTCTTCAACATTCTCATGATGGATGTGATCTGAAATGTTGATGCCAAAAAGATTACACAATCAAATCCAAAAGCAATAAAATGATAATGGATCCAAATCTGCATGGAATCCCAATTGAAGTTTGTTTGTAAATAAAGATGTTCTATGCCCACTTAACTTGAGCTGTAATTACAGTGTTTTTGGTTAATATTACAGTGTTTTATGTTTTGTTACCAATTTTCCACAATTCATGTAGTTGCTTTTGAATTTGATAGTGTAACTTTCTTAGCATCAATGTTTCAGATCACATTCTCTGATATATCATTAGAGAATGTAACTTATAATCTTACATATCCTGACATTCTTAAACATTAATGATATTAAATTTCCACAATTCGTAATACTGATGATTCACTGTTTGTGGATTTGACTGTGTGAGAGTTTTTGCATCAACATCTTAAACATTAATGACATTAAATTTCCACAATTCATAATGCTGATGATTTACTGTTTCTCGATTTGATTGTGTGAGAGTTTTTGCATCAACGAATCAGATCATTCTCCTCATTCACACTTACATTCTGATGATGGATCACGGAATGTGATCCAAAACATTGATGCAAAAGCTCTCAAATAATAGAATCCACAAACAACAAATCACAATCATTCTTCAACATTCTCATGATGGATGTGATCTGAAATGTTGATGCCAAAAAGATTACACAATCAAATCCAAAAGCAATAAAATGATAATGGATCCAGATCTGCATGGAATCCCAACTGAAGTTTGTTTGTAAATAAAGATGTTCTATGCCCACTTAACTTGAGCTGTAATTACAGTGTTTTTGGTTAATATTACAGTGTTTTATGTTTTGTTACCAATTTTCCACAATTCATGTAGTTGCTTTTGAATTTGATAGTGTAACTTTCTTAGCATCAATGTTTTAGATCACATTCTGTGATATATCATTAGAGAATGTAACTTATAATCTTACATATCCTGACATTCTTAAACATTAATGATATTAAATTTCCACAATTCGTAATACTGATGATTCACTGTTTGTGGATTTGACTGTGTGAGAGTTTTTGCATCAACATCTTAAACATTAATGACATTAAATTTCCACAATTCATAATGCTGATGATTTACTGTTTCTCGATTTGATTGTGTGAGAGTTTTTGCATCAACGAATCAGATCATTCTCCTCATTCACACTTACATTCTGATGATGGATCACGGAATGTGATCCAAAACATTGATGCAAAAGCTCTCAAATAATAGAATCCACAAACAGCAAATCACAATCATTCTTCAACATTCTCATGATGGATGTGATCTGAAATGTTGATGCCAAAAAGATTACACAATCAAATCCAAAAGCAATAAAATGATAATGGATCCAGATCTGCATGGAATCCCAACTGAAGTTTGTTTGTAAATAAAGATGTTCTATGCCCACTTAACTTGAGCTGTAATTACAGTGTTTTTGGTTAATATTATAGTGTTTTATGTTTTGTTACCAATTTTCCACAATTCATGTAGTTGCTTTTGAATTTGATAGTGTAACTTTCTTAGCATCAATGTTTCAGATCACATTCTGTGATATATCATTAGAGAATGTAACTTATAATCTTACATATCCTGACATTCTTAAACATTAATGATATTAAATTTCCACAATTCGTAATACTGATGATTCACTGTTTGTGGATTTGACTGTGTGAGAGTTTTTGCATCAACATCTTAAACATTAATGACATTAAATTTCCACAATTCATAATGCTGATGATTGACTGTTTCTCGATTTGATTGTGTGAGAGTTTTTGCATCAACGAATCAGATCATTCTCCTCATTCACACTTACATTCTGATGATGGATCACGGAATGTGATCCAAAACATTGATGCAAAAGCTCTCAAATAATAGAATCCACAAACAGCAAATCACAATCATTCTTCAACATTCTCATGATGGATGTGATCTGAAATGTTGATGCCAAAAAGATTACACAATCAAATCCAAAAGCAATAAAATGATAATGGATCCAGATCTGCATGGAATCCCAACTGAAGTTTGTTTGTAAATAAAGATGTTCTATGCCCACTTAACTTGAGCTGTAATTACAGTGTTTTTGGTTAATATTACAGTGTTTTATGTTTTGTTACCAATTTTCCACAATTCATGTAGTTGCTTTTGAATTTGATAGTGTAACTTTCTTAGCATCAATGTTTCAGATCACATTCTGTGATATATCATTAGAGAATGTAACTTATAATCTTACATATCCTGACATTCTTAAACATTAATGATATTAAATTTCCACAATTCGTAATACTGATGATTCACTGTTTGTGGATTTGACTGTGTGAGAGTTTTTGCATCAACATCTTAAACATTAATGACATTAAATTTCCACAATTCATAATGCTGATGATTTACTGTTTCTAGATTTGATTGTGTGAGAGTTTTTGCATCAACGAATCAGATCATTCTCCTCATTCACACTTACATTCTGATGATGGATCACGGAATGTGATCCAAAACATTGATGCAAAAGCTCTCAAATAATAGAATCCACAAACAGCAAATCACAATCATTCTTCAACATTCTCATGATGGATGTGATCTGAAATGTTGATGCCAAAAAGATTACACAATCAAATCCAAAAGCAATAAAATGATAATGAATCCAGATCTGCATGGAATCCCAACTGAAGTTTGTTTGTGAATACTTTTATTTGTGGGGGGAGATCCAAACAGATGATCTGCATTGAAACTCGGAGAAAAAACAAAGAGAGAGAGAGACAGGAGAAAATGTTTATGACTTTAACGTCGAAATTTTCCTTAGCTAAACACCAAAGATATATAGAGAACAGAGCCGTCTGAAACGTGGATCTTTCAGATTTCCTTTTTCGTTGTACGGTTCTTCAGTCCAAATCAGCATATTTTTTGAAATTTGTGCACTATAGTTTAAGATAATTGCATTGGAATACAAAATTAATATATTTACATGTAGGACGTCTATTTATCCAGCTCCCACCACAGACAAGACAAACTCCACACCAACAAAATAATAAAATATAATCACAAGGCTATAAGCCCATCACTTTTATGGGGGTTGTTGTTCACACAAAAAACAAAAATTAATAAAAAGTTGAATAAAAGCCGTCTCCCTCCCCAACATATGTGGGTAAAGTTAAATTTTGATGGCTACTATGTAGGTATTTAGAGAATAAAAACAAACTATGGAAATATTTATAGGAAATGATTATGGTGCAAAGTATAAGTCGTCATGTTATGATCATGTAAATAAATATTAAAATTGTAAAATATCTGTATTGTAAGATATAGGTTGTTATGTTATGATTGTGTAAATAAAGATTAAAATGCTGATATATCTAAAAAAAATAAAAATTATAAAATAATTGTGTTGTAAGTTTCGGATTGCAATGTCATGATTGTGTAAATAAAGGTTAAAATGTTAAAATATATTTTAGAAAATGAAAATTATAAAAGTTAGATGTTTTTGATATTAAAAGCAGTAAAATAGGGGTATTGTCCTAAACATACAACTGCCCATAGGGCGTACAAAACCTAGAGACTAGTAGGAGCACATTAACAACACATTAATTGCAAGCTACTAGTAACATAACAAAATAACAACACCTATAGCAAAACAATTCTAGTGGTAACAATATTTCGCCAGCATATAAGCATAGTTAATAACAGTCTTAGAAAACTATCTAAGCAACTAACAACATCATGAAAATGAGTTCTAAAGTCTAGCCAAGATGGCATGAAACAGAAAAAGATAAACTAAAAGGGATGAAATCCCCAACAATTCTTTCCATTTTGCATCCAGCTTGATGAAACACATTGGCTCAATCCTCAGTTAGGAACTTGTAGAGTTCCTTGCAGCTTTCGTCCTCTTTGGCATTATTTCCAATCACTTCTCGTTGGAGAAGGCACAGTGTGGTGGCCGAGATGTGCATCACACGAAGACCAAATCTAGAGAGGCTAGTCATTTTGTTTTCCAACTTCGTTAATCTCCCATTGGTTTTGTTGAGCTCTGCCTCCAAATTCGCACACTTTGAACAGGTCCCTGCCATAATCTTTTCATAGGTCCCAACTGAAATCTTCACATCCCCTTCCACTTCCTCGGGCATAATTTCCTAGGTAAGGTCAATAGAGCCATTACTAGAGTCTGAAACATGAGTTGAGTTGTTAGTCGTCTCTGAGTCCTCTTCATTTTTCTCCTCCTTTCTTGTGAGCACCTTCTTACACTTAATGACCATTTCCTCACTGCCTTGATCGACATTATCTCCTGACCCCGAATTTTCAATAATTTTTTTTTTCCTTTTTCCAACAGGCTTAGAAGCAAGCCTATTAGATCTCCTTAGGGTATTGGTTTCCTCCGCCACCTCATCTTCAGAGCCCACCTCATGAATGGCGAGTTTGGTTTTTTTGGCATAAGTTCTTCCCTTTTTATTGGGGGGGGTTTCTTTTTCCTTTGATAGTTTCAGACTCAAGTGTTTTTGTGAGTAGGGGTTTCAGGAGGGCTTTGGCAAGCCCTAAGCTTCGACTTTTTGATGTACTTTCTTTGGCTAAGTCTTGGAACATCAAGGACACTCAGAGAAGGGGGGGTGAATTAGTGGCTTCACAAACCACAATAGGTCACGACGGGCAGAGGACCAAATGAAAGTGATACAAACGGAAGATAAGACTCTGGTGGATGGGAATAGGTTTACAGTTCTGAGATTTGGCACCCTCAACAACCTCCAAAATGACATTTTCCAAAGAATCGAGGAGGAAGAAAGGAAAGGAGATGAGGGAGTGGTTCAACAAAGGAAAATGATAAAAATAGAACACTTTAAACCTACTCTCCAGATTAAAGTATTTCATAATCATCAGGCATACCTCGTCCTAGGGTTTGGGGAGCTCTCCCCTGTCAAAGCCACCATGAATTTTAACAGGATTCTCATCCTCCCTAAAGAATTGGTTGAGGCTTTCATTATCTGTCACCTAGCTTGTTTTCTTCCATTTTCTTCCCTTGGTAGGGAGACTAGTTGCTTTAGCAATTACCTCTTCATTGATTTCAAAAGAGATCCCCCAACATCACTTTGTGATTTGCCCAAGAAGAGGCGAATTGCATGGAGAAAACTTCACCATATCCATTCATGCCTTCAATGAACTGGGCTACCCCATCCTCCTTGCAGATGTGCCAAACAATGGCCTTGTTCTTGAATTCCTCACGCTTGTCCGACTCAATTCTCACTCTGTTGCCTCCCATTCTGTCGCACTCCACAACAGTAAAAAATTTCCACTTCAAAATTTTATTGACACAATTTTTTGAAAAGAAAGGTTTCTTCAAGAAGCTAGTTGAGTCTATGGTGAAATCGAGGCCATCATTGCTTGATGAAAGTCATTAAATTTCCCCTTTTTAGTAATGACACCCACGCGTGCTAGAAGATAATTCTCATTGAAAAAATGAGCTTAAAATAGCTACCACAATCTTGCCAAATCTATCTGTCGAAGAGATGTCCATTCATTTTCCTATCTGTATCATATAGGTGATGCCATCTCATAATTATAGTGAAAACACCTTTATGATTCAAATGATACCTCTCAGGCCACGTCATTCTGTCTTCATAAGTCATTGCTTTTTCATCTATCCATCTTCTCGCCTTCATTTTCTTAGTCATAAAATTTAAATTTTCTCTCGCCCTTACCTAGTACTACTGAAAGGTTGGCAACCTTATTTTCTCCTGGTCATCACTAGGGCACAAGAGCACCCCTAGGAAGAAACACCAAAAGTTAGATGTTATGTAGCTAGTATAGATACCTTCAATACATCAATCTAAACAAATGCCAAGAGATATCAATTTGAACTATTTTATTTACCTTAAAATTATTTTATTTTACTATATTTCCTAATACATTTTTTCTATATTTTAATTTCTAATTCACCTATTTTTTTATATTAAATTTTAAACTTCTTATCACTATTTAAAAAATTCATTTAAAATAAATTATGGAACAAATTAATAAATATATTTTTCAACTGAATTAATTATTCTTAATATCTATTAATAATATTTTTTTTAAATATCTACTATACTTGTAATTATGAAATGGTAGATTAATTTTTTTTCAAATATCTTTATTTTTATTTTCTATTTATACATCTATCTAAAATTTATAATTTTGACAAAGACAAATCTTGTTTTTATGTGGCATTTATTTTGAAAATATTTTGTTTATAATTAATATTAATATTTTGACATGTAAATGGTTGTCAAATTTAAGATAAAAGGTGAGAATTTTTGTTAACACACTCACACCATTAGAATACATTCATTTTTGCCATTGTAGAATGTCTCTCAACATTAATTAACAACACATGAAAGTTATGTCATGATAGTGTAAATAAAAATCAAATAAAACTAATGTATATTTGAAAGAAAACTTTCAAAGTCAATGATAAATTATTTGATGGTTTTTGGATTTGACTGTGATCAGTTTTTTATCAACATTTCAGACCGTGCTCCATTATCCATCATGAGGATGAGTAAGCTTGCTAATATAAATGGTTTCCAAATTCAAGTTAAAAAGTTAAGAGTTCTACTTAATATAATCATGTCATTACACTCCATTCCTTGTCACCATTATAGAATGCTTCTTAACATTAATAACTACAGTGCCTCCCATTTTGCATTTTGTCATCATCAATTTGATCCATTTTTGATATTGTATATGATATATTAGATTGTGCCTCACATCATTCTTTTGAATTGGCATCCATGTGGTGCACCCTTTAATACAATTGTAGACACCCATTTCTATCCATTTAATTAAATATATATTTGATATTTATTTGATTGTTTAACCATCATTCAACTATTAATTAAATTAATATTTAACTAATTCATCCTAACTATGTTCTTCTATTAATTAAATAAATTATTCAATTTATTTGATTTAATTCACTTAAACATATTCTGACAATTAATTAAATAAATAAAGCATATTTGTTTAATCAACTCCCCTCTCACATTTAAATAAATTAACATTTATTTAAAATCCCATCTCTCACATTTAAATAAATAAATATTTATTTAAATTCTTAAAATCCATCACCCACTTGCATCTTCTAGGAAATGGAAGTTGCAAGTTAACCATCCTTCTAATCATGCCTAAACCCCTATTATTAACCTAATCGCCCTTTAATGGTTTGCACATTCCTAAACCAAAGGTTAGCCCAAAACCCATCAACTTAAACCTTTAATGGCTTCCTTCAAAGTCTTCAAGCCTTTAATGGTTTCCTTCTAGAGTTTTTAAGCCTTTAATGACTTCCTTTAAAGTCTTTAAGCCCTTTAATGGTTTCCTTTTAAAGTCTTCTTCAGTCTTTAATGGCTTCCTTTAAAGTCTTCAAGCCTTTAATGGCTTCCTTCTAAAGTTCTCTTAAGCTCATTTAATGGCTTCCTTCAAGTCTTCAATCATTTAATGCTTTGTCCCTCTCTCCTCTCAAGCCTTCCCTTGTTGACACTTGTCAACATGTGATTGGCTTAAAAGAGAGCACATGGATTGAGGATCAACACTTCCTAAAGCAATCCTAACCCTTTCTCAAACAATTCAATCTCAACCCTTCATTTGCTCATTTTTCCTATAAATAGAGCTCATTCCTTCATTGTTGAAGAGACACAAGAGTTATCCATGCATTGTTACTTTGCTTGTAATTGGAATGTTTATTGTAGGAAGTCCTATTATTAGGTTTTAGCTCTTCCACTAGTTGGAGTTGTTGGATATTAGAGTTGTTGGAATGTGTTGTTGTCATTGATGTCAACATATTCGTGTGTTTCTTGTGTTTTGGTGTTACAAAGAGTTGGTTTGGGTGATTTATGGCAGATGTACTGATTTGGATTAATTGGTTTTGAGATACTTATCTCTAGTTGATTTAGTATGAGTCTTAGTATTTCGAAAGGTGATTTGATCGAGTTATGTTGTCTGGTGTGGTGATTGGTTTTTCTATTGGTTATATATTGCAGAGTTGTGATTTCTAGTTTGTATTGCTCTGGAATTGATTATTAATGTTGTGCAAATTTTGGAGAGTGTTTGGGACATTCATGTGTGTCCTCATTTTGGATGGTTCATGATTTGGAACTTCACAAGCGTATCTTCAAGTTTGTCAGTTGGTGTTCTTGAGCTCCGATGATGATTCTAGTTATCTGAATTGTTTCTCTTATTGCGATGAAATTCATGTTGCTTGTTGATGTTCTCTGATTGTGTTCTATGTGTTTTGGTGGTCCACATTGATCATTGTGCATGTTATTGAAGATTTTATTGGTTAAGTGGTATACTTTGTGTTATACGACCTTTTGGCCAAACTGATGGTTGTTGCGTGTTGCAGATGATCTTGGATAGATATTTGGTGGTGTTGCATGTTTGAGGATTTGATTTTGAGTCCATGCTAGGTCCTTGCTAATATGTTTTTGGTCTGCATATTAATTTATGTATCATGTGATGTAATTTTGTAATTAGGTCTTATGTGTTGAGCCCACCTTGAGGGTAAGGTTGATGATTTGTATGAATACATGTAATATTCATTTGAGAGGTGTGATTTGCATGTACGAATATTGTTTTGATCATTCAATAGAAGAGGAGACAAGAGAAGAAGTGTGAAAGAGTGTGCAGAAGTGTGAAGAGCGGAGTTTGAGTATATGTGTTTAATTGGAACTATAATCAGACATTTGGAGATGCTATTATTTTAGTTCATGTAATCTGGATTGTTGTCTGATATTTTTAAGGAAGTGAGCCTTCCCAAGGTTGTAGCCCTTTTGTTTTTTTTGAATAGTGAGATCTAGGTAGTGTGCCTGAATGCATGTGCATTCCTCATTGTAATATTTAACATACTACTGCAAAGTATCATCATATTGTGGGTACCATGGTTTTTCCCTTGACTGGGTTTTCCATGTCAAAAATCCACGTGTTATGTGTGTTGCTAATGTGGTGTTTATCTTTGCTATTGTTGTTTCTGATTAGATCTGAAGTTGAGGTTAACTTGGTTAAGTTTGGTGAAAACTGTTTCAACCCCTCCCTCTCATTTTTCCTTCATTGTTGTTGCCAACAATTCGTATCAGAGCTAGATCCTCTGGAAGGAGCTTAATTGCTTGAGGAGATCCAGGATGGCAGTTGTTGTTTTCAAGGAGGGTCTAAGATTTGATGGAACTAATCACACTATATGGAAGAACTGGATGGAAGTTCACTTGAATTGTCTTGGAGAAGATTATTGGAAGATCACAAAGAATGCATACAATGTTCCTCCAAATGGTCTTGTTACTGCAGCTAAGATCAAGGATGTAGAACATAACATAAGAGATAAAGAAGTATTGTTGAGTGTCCTAAATGATGCAGAGATGACTAATGTGATGGTATTTTAGACTTCTCATGAGATTTGAGAGAAACTAGAAACCTTGTATGAAGGAGATAAACATGTAAAATTTGCTAAATTATAGAGCTTGAAAGGAAAGTATGAGTTGCTAAGAATGGGAGAAGATGAGAATATTTCATCCTTTATGGCTAAAGTGAATGATTTTGTGTTGAACATCATATGTGCCAGTGGAGTCCTTAAAGAAGATGAGATTGTAGCTAAAGTGTTGAGATCCTTGCCTCCTACTTACAAACACAAAGTTGTTTCTATTGATAAGATCCAGACTATGATAACTATGACAAGAGATATGTTGGTTGGTAAGCTTGCTGCTTTTGAATTGAGCGAGGTTGGTGAATCACATGGCAAAATTGAGACTACATTTAAAGCTACTATATTTGGGAAGCAGAAGTATGACCCAAGAGAAATTTCAACTAGGGTTTTTGGATATGAAAGATAAATGAGAGAGATGGTAGAACATGAAAGAGAATTGGAAGAGCTTGAAGAGTTTATTGCCAGAATATTTCCTAAGGGAGCCAGTAAGTATCAAGGAAAGTTACCTTTGAAATATGTTTCATGCAATAAGATTGATAATTTTTCTTCTAGATGTCCTAAAAGAGCTAAAAGAATGTCAAAGTATGATAAGCCTTACAAGACTAATCGCAAGTATAGATATCAAAATAAGTGTTATTATGTTGTTGATGAAGGTGTGATAGATGATGAGTCTGAGCAAGGGAATTCAGAAGATGAATTTGTGTCCATTCCTATCAAGGAAGATGATTCGGTACCTACTAATTCTACAAGCTGCATTGTTGAAGAGAAATCCTTGGCTGCTAAGATTGATGAGAAAAATGAATGATTGATTGACAATGGTTTTTCACATCACATGACAGGTGATAAAAGTAAATTTGTGAATATGGAGAAGTATGATGGCATTGCAGTAAGATTTGGAGATAACAAAGCTTGTGTAATCCGTGGTAGAGGTTCTATTTCTCTTGATGGTAAGCATAATATTGATGATGTTTTATATGTTGAAGGTTTGAAGCATAATCTTTTGAGTGTTGGACAAGATGGTTGACAAGGGATATGATTACAATTCAAGATTGAGAAATGTAAGATCTTGAATAGCTCTGGTATAGAAATTGCATCAGAAACTAAGACTAAAGGTAATATTTTTCATCTGAATGCTGGTGAGAAAAGTTGTTTGATTGCTCAGATTGATGAGAGTTGGTTGTGGCATAGAAGGATGTGTCATGTTAACTTTGACTGGATGATTAAGATACGTTCTACTCAAGTTGTTAGAGATCTACCTAAGATAGTAAAGCCTACTAATCTGGTGTGTAAAGAATGTCAATTGGGAAAGCAAACAAGAATTTCATTCAAGAGAAAATTGCATATATCTAATAGGTTATTAGATTTTGTTCATACTGATTTATGTGGTCCTTTTATAATGAGAAGCTTGCAGGGTGACAGATACTTTATGTTGTTGATTGTTGACTATTCTGGAATGATGTGGGTCACTTTTCTAAGGGAGAAATCTGAAGCACTAGATAAATTCAAAATATTCAAAGCTAGAGTAGAAACAAAGACAGGATTGAAGATGAAGTGTCTAAGATCCGACAGAGCAGGAAAATTCACCTCTGGTGAGTTTAATTCCTTTTGTGAATAGCATGGAATCAGGAGACAGTTTTATGCTCTGCGAACCCCTCAACAAAATGGAGTTGTTGAAAGGAAGAATAGAACTATTTTAGATATTGCTAGAACTATGATGATTGGAGGAAATGTTTTTCATACCTATTGGAGATAATCTGTTAGCACTACTGTGTACACATTCAACCGAGTGCATATAAAAGGTGATTTTGGTAAGACTCCTTATGATTTATGGTTTGGTCATATTCCTACTGTTAGATATTTCAGAATATTTGGAAGCAAATATTATATCAAAAGAGATGAGGATATAGGAAAATTTGATGCAATATGTGATGAAGGAATCTTTTTGGGATATTTTACTAAGAGAAAAGCCTACCAGTGTTACAACAAAAGACTGAGAAAGATAGTGGAAAGTGCAAATGTGAAGGTTGATGAGAATAATGAGAAGCAAATCAGAGCATGCAGATATGAATATGATGATCAGGATGTTACTTCAAAGGAAGTGTAGACTCCAAGCATGAAGCAGAGTGATCCAGAAGAAATAGTAGATTCAGGTGTTGCTGGTAGTGAAGAAGTTCAAGAGACTGAAAATCAAAATAATCAGAAGACCCCTAGGTATGTAGGATTAAATCATTCAGAGAATTAGATTATTGGTGATAAAAATAAAGGTGTGATGACTAGGAGAAGAATTATTGTTGAAGAAACATGTTTGATTTCCAAGATTGAGCCTAAAGATGTTGTTGAAGCTTGTAAAGATGAAAATTGGGTAAAAGTTATGGAAGAAGAATTAAATCAGATTGAGAAGAACAATACATGGGAACTTGTTCCGAGACCTAAAGACAAAAATATAATTGGTACTAAATGGGTGTTCCAGAATAAACTGAATGAAGATGGAGAATTTATTAGAAACAAAGCAAGACTAGTATGTAAAGGATATTCACAAATGGAAGGTGTTGATTCTGAGGAGACTTTTGCTTTGGTAGCTAGAACTGAAGCTGTTAGACTATTTATTGCATATGCTGCTCATAATAATTTCAAGCTATATTAGATGGATGTGAAGTCATCCTTTTTGAATGGTGAATTGGAAGAGGAAGTTTACATTGAGCAACTAGATGGATTTTCATTGACAGATGAAGAAGACATGATATGCAGATTGAAGAAAGAATTGCATGGACTTAAACAAGCCCCTAGAGCTTGATATGCTAGATTGGATAGGTATTTAATGAAGTTGGGATTGTTTAAAGGTACTGCTGATAGTAACTTATACTTCAAGATTGATAATGATAATTTTTTGATTGTTGAAGTCCTTGTTGATGACATTATTTTTGGAAGAAGTGATGATTTGAGTAAGAAGTTTGTTGATGATATGCAAAAGAGTTTGAGATGTCTATGATAGGAGATAAAATTCTTTTTGGGATTGCAAATTACACAAACTGACAAAGGCATTTTCATATCTCAATCAAAGTATGTGAAGGAATTGTTGAAGAAGTTTGGGTTAGATGATTCCAAACCTATTGGAACTCCTATGGTGACTGGATGCAAGATGAAAAAAGATGTTGAATCTCTAAAAGCTAACTAGACCTTATAGTATAGATCTATGATTGGTGGACTACTATATTTGACTCAGACTAGACCAGACATTATGAATGTTGTATGTCTTGTTGCAATATTTCAAGATAATCCTAAGGAAAGTCATGTTACTGCTGTGAAGAGGATATTCATATATTTGAAGGGAACAATTGATTATGGTTTGTGGTATCCAAAGAATGATGATTTCACTTTAAATGCTTATACAAATGCTGATTGGGTAGGTGATGTTGATGACTGGAAGAGCACTACCAATGCAACATTCTTTCTGGGAAAGAAGTTGGTTCCTTGGGCAAGTAAGCAATAGAATGATATCTCTTTATCTACCACAGAAGTTGTATACATTGCTACTGCTAGCAATTGCACTCAGGTACTTTGGATGAAGCAGATGCTGAAGGTTATTAGAGTTGTTTATAATGAGTCTACTGTTAGATATTGTGATAGTTCTAGTGCTATCAATATTTATAAGAATCTGATGTTACATTCTAAGACAAAACATATATCAATCAAGTTTCATTTCTTGAGAGAGAAGGTGAATGAGAAAGAAGATTGGAGTATGTATTTACAAAGGAACATATTGCAGATATCTTTACTAAGCCTTTGCCTACAAATACATTTGTATATCTGAGAGAGAAGTTAGGAGTGATTTCCCCTCCTGATGTGAACTGATGCATTGAGTTGCATCGATCCGGTGGACTTCATAGTCTTATCCTGATATCTGGATTGATGAGTGGGTGATGCTATTCAAGGGGAGTAGTCAATGTGTGGTTTAGTTGTTTAGAGTTGTTCAGTGTGTGTCTAAAGGGGAGAGATTATCTAGTAAGAGGGAGAGGATAATGATTTGTATATGTCTTTGGCATTGTTGTCAAGGGGGAGAGAAGCATGTGAAAAACTGCCTTATCTATCTGAGCTAGAGAGATATGTGTGCATAATCTCAGGGAGAGATTGCTGGAGTTGATTTCTTTCTTTGCATTGACAGTTTTTTCATGTTCATATATTGCCATCAATGGAAAAGGGGGAGATTGTTGGAAATTTGTTGGAATGTGTTGTTATTATTGAAGTCAACATATTCCTGTGTTTTTCGATGCAGGATTTTCTCGAAGATAATGAGTATTTATATAGGTGTCTTATCATTATTATTTGGCACGGATTCTGGGCGTTATCACTGAATAACCACATAAATAAGAGGAGAGGCTATTAAATTGAGAGAAGGAATTGCAAGGAAGGTGCTAGAAAAATGGGAGGTAACAAGAAAAGATTTGAACCTACTTCCTGCTCTGAATGGAGAAAGAACAAAGATGTGTGGGATATCCTTCAGCAGGGGGGTCTGAATGTTTTCATGGAATGGCTAAGTGGGAAAGATCCCATAATCACTAGCTATTTCATCAAGAACTGGAAAAATGACAAAATTCTTATCAGATCCCAGATGATGAATGTTGACGAAGAGGTCATCGCCAAGGCCATGGGGATGACGACCGAGGGAATGAAATTTTACAGGGACAAAGGCATATCAGATAAAGCAGCAGACAAGTTTCCTATTATGGATGAAGAGAGGAGAAAGATGATTAAAATTGAAAACTCCTACCATGCCCCAAAGAGAATTTCTAGGCCATGGAGGTTTGTCTTATTCGCTTCTATTGAATACATTGCCTTAGATGGTAGGTTTGCCAGAGCCTACGGGCATCACTTCGTTTTACTCAACCATTTTCGTCATGGGGAAAAGGTTAGCCTTCCCTATTACCTTGCATGCTCAATGGATCATACTATAAAGGAGATCCAGAAGGACCCTAAGGGTGATCATGCCCTCCATCAGGGGCTTATGGTCCTGGTTTATAAAATGCTCAAGGGGAAGTGCATTGAAAAGCCTATTAAGGGCAAAAATGCAAGAGATGTGACAACAAAGAGTGAAGCTAGCAGTTTTAATTTTGAATCGGAGACCGAGGGAGAATCAGAAGAAACTAGCAAAAAAGGGAGGAATAGGGCCAATAAGAGAAGGATTATTGTGGAATCAGGTATGTCGGATTTTGAAATCGACTCCTTTGACAAAAAAAATTGTTAAAAAGAAGAAAGGGAAAGCTACTGGAAAACAGGTTCAGAGAAAGAATACTAAAAAGGGTAATAATTCTGATATCAACCATATTCTGGTTGATTCTGAGGAGGAGGCTGAAGAAAACAAGAAGGTTGAGAGTCAGGATAAAGAAGGGGAGGGCAACCCCGTTATGGACAACATTGAAGCCATGAATACCACAAGTTTGTATAAGGAGGATAAAGGGGATATAAGTGGCAGTGGTGACAATGATACTGTTAAGGCCTTCTGTGAGACCATCGTGACCATGGTGAAGGATATCAATACTTTGAAAACAGATATGCAGGCTATTGCTAGAGTTGCGGTTGGTGACAAGCCCTTGGCTGAACATGTTAAAGAATTGGTTGTTGTTCTGCATAATGCAGAAGCTATTGAATGTATGGTTGGAAAAATCATAGCTATGGAAAAAAAGGTCAATGAGATGGGAGATAGAAAGGAAATGGAAATCAAAATGAATGATTTCGGCAGCAGAACTGACAGGTTGGAACACAATGTCAAGAAGATTGCTGACCAAAATTTCCAAATTCTCAAATCGTCAGTGGACAACATGAACATCCTTATCAACAAGTTCGAGAACAATGCCGAGAAGGATGGTGATAAAGAGAAGCTGGACAAGAAGGGTCATGAAAGGAGGACCAGAGCCAACACAAAGATTAAGGGTGACATCAAAGGTCGTGAGTTGGAGGATTTGAAGACATCAACAAACAACATGAAACAAATGGTTGTTCACTCTGAGGAAATTATGAATAGTATTTAGATTTTAGTTGGTGTCCTAGGTTCTGTCTTTTTGTTGTCTACGTGATTTCCTTTTGCTGTCTGCTCCGGGTTTTTAATGTTATGTTATGTTAGCTGATCCCTATCAATGGGTCATTTTGTCTTTTTGAAGTAACTAGGCACTTTTTATAGCTGATCTGTTTTCCTAGTTTGTACAAGGTTCGGGTACCTTTCAAATACCTGCTTTTACTTAATCAAAACATATTCCTGTGTTTCTTGTGTTATAGAGAGTTGGTTTGGGTGATTTACTATAGATGTGCTGATGTAGATTAATGGGTTTTGAGATACTTATCTCTAGTTGATTCGGTATGAGTTTCAATATTTTGGAAGGTGATTTAATCGAGATGTGATCTAGTGTGGTGATTGTTTTTTCTATTGGTTATGTATTGTAGAGTTGTGATTCTAGTTTGTATTGGTTTAGAATTGATTCTTAATGTTGTGCAGATTTTGGAGAGTATTTGGGACATTCATGTGTGTCCTTAGTTCAGATGGTTCATGATTTGAAACTTCACAAATGGGTAAGTGCACCAAGATGGTGAACATAAAAGTGGCCACATGCAAAATAGAAACAAAATTTTGCATAACCCATGCATGTTCAGGAAATTCAAAAACGTGCTAGGCTTGGTAACACCAAGCCTAGCCAAAAACAATTAAAAAAACAAAAAGTTATTCAAAACCTATATGGGTTTTGAGGAACATTATATTTTTTAAAAACCCGTGGGTTATGCAGAACTAGAAGTTTTGGCCTTAGTTCTGCATAACCTGAACTAGGAACCAAATAGGAAGTGAGAAGACAGATAGGGGGAGAGAGAGAGAGAGGGAAAGAAAGAGAAGGGAGAGAGGGTGAGAATAGGATTAAGAGAGAGAGAGAGAGAGAGAGAGAGAGAGAGAGAGAGAGAGAGAGAGAGAGAGAGAGAGAGAGAGAGAGAGAGAAGGAGGAGAGGGTGAGAGACATGAGGTAGAGAGAGAAGGAGAAAAGGGTGAGAGACTCGACAGAGAGAGAAGTATGAGGGGGAGAGAGATGAGATAGAAATCAAGGAGGATAATTAGGGCTCAGAATAGACAGAGACTATGATGGGGGAAGGAAGACGAGAGAGAGGAAAAGAAGAGAGACATGCATGTATACAAACATATATACATATATCTATATAAATATATGTATATATAACTATAGATATGCATATATACATACATAAACATATATTATATATGTATGTCTATACATATGTGTAGTAAATGCTAAGTTTACAAGCATACAATATTATGTCTTCATAACCCTACGAGTTTTGTGAAACACAAAATAATGGTTTTAGTTCTACATAACCCGTATGGGTTATGTAGAACTGTGAATAGTACTTTTTGTTTTTCAAAACCCGTGCGGGTTATGTAGAATTGTGAATACTGTATACACATAAAAATGGCTATGAGCAATTAAATAAATATTTATATTTATTTAATAATTATTCTTCTATTAAATAGTTAATTTGAAAAGATTAATTTATTTAATTCATTTCATGTCTTTCTATTAATTAATTTAATTGAAATATTTTATTAATTAATTCATCTATCCTATTCCTCTAATTAATTAAATATCTAATATTTAATTATTCTTCTAATCAGTTAATTAAATATCTAATTTTTAATTATTTCCTCCAATCATTTGAATATCTAATATTTAATGGTTATTCTTCTATCATATAGTCTCAAATATTAAATAATTTCTAAATTATTTAAATCCCTTTTCCAACTCACCTTCCATCTCCACTTCATCTTTCCTTTGCCAACTCATCAAACATGTGGCTAAAGATATTAATATTTCTTAAATATTAATTCATCATTTATCTCCAACCTCCAAATTTAATGAAATATTGTGTACGTATACATATTTCTTAACCTTCTTCTATATTGTCTCCAACATCCCTACATATTAGGAAG
The DNA here is from genome assembly GCF_030272615.1 of Cryptomeria japonica. Classification (NCBI taxonomy): domain Eukaryota; kingdom Viridiplantae; phylum Streptophyta; class Pinopsida; order Cupressales; family Cupressaceae; genus Cryptomeria; species Cryptomeria japonica. Next base: position 743,321,274 of record NC_081411.1, on the reverse strand, counting down.
GACTTGAGTCCACTTGTCCTCTCATGCCTAAATCTTCTCCAACCATCCCTAGATTCCCCCAGTCAGCAACCCAGTTAAGGTGAGATGAGTGACACTTGTCTTCTCCTTCCCCCTTTCTCTCAACCTTCACCTTTGCTCACATCCATACAAATCTACAGATCTGATCATGACCGTTGATCCAAGCCACATCATCTTATCCTCTCAAAATCTATAAAATCAGGAGTTTGAGTTGAGAAAGAGTTAGTCTTCAAGTGAGTTTTCAAGCTAACCATTTGTCAAAACTTATGCATCTGTGAGTTTTAATCTTGAATCAATTTAGCATTTCTCATTTAGCATAATCATTTAGTATTGCATATCATAGTATCACTTAACTATCAGTTATCAGTCCATTCTTCATATGCCATCTTGGGAGCTATCAGTGCTTGTCTGAGAGCACACCATCTGCAACCAAGAATAGTGGAGTTAGGGCACAATGAGACTTAAATCATGAAGGTAAAACATTAGGGCACAATGAGACTTAAATCATGAAGGTAAAAATTATGTTTTTATTTTAATATTCATTTCATGTAGTTTCATTGGTTGAGTTTGGATTTCCTGTAGCATTTCCTATGTATTTTGTGAAACTAACATGTTGCAGGTAGTAATCTGATGATGAGATTCAAGTCGACACAAATACTAATTTTTGTTTTTCAAAACCCATGCGGGTTTTGGCTTGGTAAGAGGGTTGAAAAATGAGCCTAAGGCTTGTAAGCCCATTCCCCCCCCATTTTTGTCCCTTTACATGTTTTTCATCTTCCAACATGATTTCTCAACTTTGTCATCATCAAGTTTACAAATGATCAAGTGGGTATCTTTAAAATTACCACCATAATCTCACACGTGTTCTCAGTTTTCTGACCATATATTTTTTTCTATTTTTGGACAACATTAGCATAGTAAACTTTAATTTTCTTTACCAGTGCATTGACAATCCTCACAAACATATGCCTACCATTTTTTTAATAACTTTTGATATACTTGACCAAATTCAAAATAAATTAAATATTATTGTTCTACACTAGATTCTATACATTTAAAAAAAAGAAGTTTGCATTTTCAATTATTTTGATGCAAGTTATGCCCAATGCATGAACAAGTACCAAATTTTCAGGATGCGGTCACTTCAAAAAATCATTAAAAAAAAATACTCAATGGAAAATTATAAAGAAATACACAACTTCTATAACTCACTCTTACCTATCATCCTACGAAAGGGTTTTGAAAAATACTAAAACTAACTATATATTTTGTGCAACGCACGAAAACAACTATGTTATATTTTTTGGAAAAAAAACAAGAATAGTTTTTCGTGCACGAGAGGTTTGACCCTCTTAATATTATCCAATTTTAAAAAACTTAGTAGTTTAGAAACTAGATTCAAAGCACTACAATTCTTATTCTTTTCTCAGCTCCTAGTTTTTAGTGCATGACCTTCAAATATCTCTTTGAAGTTCAGGTTTACTTGCTTTCAGAAAAAAAAAGTGGCCACTTATACCCCCCTTTTTGTTCACCATCTTGGTGCACTTACCAAAGCGTATCTTTCAATTTGTCAGTTTGTATTCTTGAGCTCTAGTGATGAAATGATGATGATTCTACTTATCTGAGTTATTGCGGTGGAATTCACATTGCTTGTTGATGTTCTCTGATCATGTTCTATGGATTTTGTTGGTCTACATTGATCGTTGTGCATGTTATTGAAGATTTAATTGGTCCGGTGGTATACTTCATGTTATACAACCTTTTGGCCGACCTGATGGTTGTTGCATGTTGCAAATGATCTTGGTGAGATATTTGGTGGTGTTGCGTGTTTGAGGATTTGATTTTGGGTCCATGCCATGTCCTTTTCGACATTGTATTTGTCTACATATTGATTTATGTATCATGTGATGTAATTTTGTAATTAGGTCTTATGTGTTGAGCCGAACTTGAGGGCAAGGTTGATGGTTTGTATAAATACATGTAGTATTCATTTGAGAGGTGTGATTTGTGTGTGCAGATATTGTTTTAATATTTCAGTAGTAGAGGAGAAAAGTGAAGAAGTGTGAAAGAGTGTGCACAAGTGTGAAGAGAAGAGTTTGAGTATATGTGCTTAACCGGAATTGTAATCAGGTATTTGGAGATGCTATTTGTAGTCACATAAATTTGTCCACTTAATTAAATGAATATTTACTGTTTATTTGATTAATAAACCTTCAATAATCAGTTAAATAAATTAATATTTAATTAATTCATCCTCAACCCCTTCTCCTATTAATTAAATAAATTATTCAATTTATTTAAATTAATTCATTAAGTGACACTCAAAATCAATTAAATGAATAAAATATATTTATTTAATTTAACCCCCTTTCCTCTTTTAAATAAATAATTAAAACATTTATTTAAATACCTAAATTACACCCCCCACTTGCATTCTCCTACAAATGCAAGTTGCAACCACAATTGAAATAAATAAATTTTATTTTAATCAAAATTCTATTTTCCCTCACCCACCAAACCCACTTGCAATCCTAAATCCCCTTCTAGACTCTTCTAACCACTTTCTAAGTTCTTCTAACCATTCTTAATTAGCCTAATCCTTTTTCCTAAATATTGTCACATTCCTAAGCAACTTGAAGTCACTTCTCAAAGCCTCCAAAGTCTTTGAAAAACATTTAATGCTTTATGTGTTCAACAAGCTAACCCCCAAAGTCTTCCAAACCACTAATGGCTCTTACATGACCATTAATGGCTCTTACATAACCATTTATGGTTAATCCCACTTGCCCACATGGTTAGAGACTTCTCCTCTAACTCAACCTCCATTTGACTCATGGGTCTCTTCAAGCATTTATTGCTTTGACCATGGTTATCCTCACTAACTCTTGCACAAGAGTTTATCCATTGGATAAAGGAATTATTTATTGGATAATAGATTTATTCATTCAACTCAACATTAACCATACCTCCCAAGTTAACCTTCAAGTCATATCAAGCATTTAATGCTTCTTCCCTCTCCCCTCAACCCATCTCATGATGACATTTGTCATCCTGGGATTGGGTTGAAAGCCTTCACATGGATCATAAACCCATCAATCCTGCCCTTGTTGAGATTACTCAATCTCAACCATCCATTTCTCTATTTTTCCTATAAATAGAGCCCATTCCTTCATAATCCAGATCCAGAAATCTTGCATGCATCTAAGTTATAGTGAATTTAGGAGAGCATTTTAGCATAATCTACATTTGTCTTTTTGGTTAAAATTAACAATAGCATTTAATTAACTCATATTTCTCTAGTTGTTAGCTTGCATTTGCATACTTTCACAATCATCTTTCAATATTTAATCTCCATAAGACTTCCATAGCAGTGCATAGCTAAGAGCTACACTCATGTGGAACTTGGAGAGGAGAGGAACAAGGGAGGAGGAGCTATAAGCATGTTGGAGGGCATTTGGGGATGTTTTATTGCATTCCTTCATTTTGTTATGCTTTCTATTAGATGTTTGATATCTCTCTTGATATGCTTGCTTAGGATAGTGATTTCCTTTGTCTTTCATTTCTGATTTAAGACTAACATCATTAACGTTTGATATTGTGTGTTTTTGTGTCCCCTAACATATCTTTTTTGCAGAGCATCACTATTCTTTCAGTTCATGTAATCCGGATTGTTGTCCGATCTTTGTAAGGGAGTGAGCCTTCCCAGGGTTATAGCCCTTTTGTTGTTTTTGAGCAGTGAACTCTAGGCAGTGTGCCTAAATGCATGTGCATTCTCTATTGTAATATTTACACATACTACTACAAAGTATCATCATATTGTGTGTAGGTTCCCACCATGGTTTTCCCCTTGACCGGGTTTTCCACGTCAAAAATCCATGTGTTATGTGTGTTGTTGATGTGGTGTTTATGTTTATATTGCTGTTTCTGATCAGATCTAAAGTTGAGGTTAATTTGGTTAAGTTTGGTGAAAATTGATTCACCACCCCTCTCAGTTTTCCTTCATTTCTATTGCCAACAAGAATTGCTATTTAACATTAATACTCCATTCACATCTTCAAACATTCAAAACTTCACATAATCAACCATATCCCATCCTCCATTTGACATCCATTTATGCTAGTGCTTAAGTTGAGGGCATACTTCACATAGCAGTAGGATCTTAGAGAGGAGGAGGACAAGGAAGAGCCATGGCATAGGGAGAATCATGGGGAAGTAATTTTGTTTTATTTATTTCCTAACTAGATTCTCATGTTAATTTCCTTTGATAATGCTTTAAATGGATTTGTCTTCATCCATGTGCTTATGGTTGAAAGATATACTAACATGATTTCCTATTGATTTATACTAATCTCCCTTTTCACACCGTTTCAACAATTCTATCATTTTGATCATATAGATGTGATGTAATCATCATTGCAAATGATTATACATGTTGACTCAATGATTGACTATGTTTATGATGACATTGATTATGTTATGATGTACTAAGTATGTTTATGATTTTGACCTCGATTGGGTAATTTATATGTGCTTTGGCTATGATATATATGCACAAGTACCCTTCACATTTGTTGAGTGATGCGGGTACTAGGTATTGGCTCCACCTACATCCACAAGTTTGAGCATACCCTCCCCAACAATGGTTAGCAAGAGATGATACATTGTCAAAATTTCACTTCACCTTACCTATCATACTCAATATGAGTATGATTCCCTAGTATGTTCTAGCAATAAACCTTGGATAGTATAATTAGTATTATGCTAGAAATCTTATTCCCCATGCGAAAGACCAGTAAATAATTCTTGAATTTTTATGATTAAATAGTAATTGTCATAAAATTTGAATATGAAATTGTATTAATGATGTTATGGTGTAAATGAATGATTTAAATTTTATGTGATTTTGAAGGTATTGTCAATAAAGTATTTGGGAAATTAAAGTGGTCTATATGCATTTTGAAATTTAAATAATTTATTTGATTGATTTATTTTCAAAAAGTGAAAATGGGTTTTGGGTAAATAGAGGAAAAGGGTATTCCTTTTTACATTATGTTATTTTGGGAGCAAAATATGTGAGAAGAGAAATCATACAACTACAAATTTTATTTGTTGATTATGGGAGATAGGGTGGAGTAATTTGCATGAGATTTGTACCATTAGAATAGGAATAGGAAGGTTTATTAACTGTTGCAATGAATTGTACATCCATTGTGTGTGTAAAGAACTTTTTGTCTGAATTTTTTACCTAGCTTGAGGTAAAAACGTCCTTTTCTTTTTTAATTTTAATTTTTCTTTTTGCTTCATGTTTGAGGAATGTTAGGGGGGATTTTGGAAGGGATTTTCATTGTTTCAAATTAGGCATTAGGTTAATAAATAATTTAATTTAATTATTTTTATGTCTTCTTCTCAAAGATGTCACCATGTTTCCCAATCTATCTTAGAGTTAGTGAATTGCATATTTTTATGTTAAAAGATGGAAATTGGGTGCATTTAGACCAAAAGGGTATTCTTAGAATTTAAATTTTAATATTTTTAAAATTTGATGAATTTTGAGTCATTTTAATGGTGTAGCTAAAATTTACTAGTTTTGGTACAAATCATGAAAAGTTAAAAAATGGAATGATTGAATTTAATGTTAATTTATTATGTGGATGTATGGATATACCTTGTAAAAATTGAAATTAGATCCATTTGGATCATGTGTCACGATGTGGACTCAATTTGAGAAAGAGCATTGTCATGCAAAAGTGGAATCAACATTGTGTATGTTTTATTCCATGTCCTTTTTTGGAATGTGATGAGCCTTGGACTTAGGTTGTAATGCCTTGCCGGGAACCCCAAAGGAAAACCACAAAGCTAGGCAACAAAGGGGGTGAAATAATTTTTTATTTTTTTTAAGTATAAAACACATTAAGTGCATTAATTACTACATTGCATAATAATAACACAAGCAGAAGACTTACTCCAGAATTCCTAAAGGATTACCAACAAAGATTAAAACTAAAAGTTAAATTACACAATTACAATTAATCCAATTAATCCAACATTACTCAATTAACATACTAATCATATTAAATAACATATTACACCAATAAAATATTGAAAGAATAACAATATACTTTCCTTTAAAATAAAGTATTTATACATATCATAATGAAAGCTGATAAATAACATCCAACTCTTAGGATTACATTGACCATAAAATACATGGCTTCCAATATACATTTAAAGTTAACATCTATATCAATTACAAGGTTACATAAATTTAATGATACAAATGACCACATAGGTCTCATAAAAATAAACTCCAACATGAGCTAGAACATGAATCATGAACCACAGGTACACTTGCGAAGCCAATCCTCGCATGAAGGTACAAACAAGAATATCCGATGGGAAGTGGCACTACCACCCAACCATGTGATCCCAAAATGGAATCACCCCACTGTGCTAGGAGATAGCAGAGGACCCTCAAGCAAGCATAAACAAGACAAGGATGACAAAACGAAATGACTCCACAACACTCATGTGACTCGATCTCACAATACACTAGTGACCCTAAAGAGAGAGTGTTATCGCATGGATTAAGATGGTTACCCTAGGTAGGTCTCCATAGGTCCCGACCCCCATCCTGGGTTATCCTGGTAACCTTTCCCAAATCCCTGGCTCCATCTAAGTCTCATGCGGACCCTACCAACCTTTCGTGAAGACAAGGTGGTAGGTTTTCCATTCCAGGCCTTCCCACTATATCTTGAGCCTATACGAGCACTCAACCATGTGCGGGGTACAATATCTTAATTAATATTACAACTACCCACCCCCTAATCAATTATTAGGTTATCACTTATTAACTAACTTTCGAGGGGTTATCCTGCCAACCACTTTGGGTGTGGCCCCCACTCGAAAGCCACTCTCTCATAGGACACTAACAATCATGGTAACTCTACGAGGATCCTATGGCGAAACAAAAAGCCATAACATCACTATCCAAATATAAGTGGCCAAAAAAAGGACATACTAACCCTTGACCAACCATAAGGATCAAGCACTACATGGTTATGACAACGAGGTCACACTACATTACTTGGTCAAGGAATACCAAAATATGTCACAATAGGACAACTAACATAAATGAGGGTTAACAACCAATTAAACCCCCTTGCAAGAAAAGCTAAAATAACTAAGACCCAACACAATCAATCTTTTAAAAGAACAACAATCATGTATATAACTTGCAATTTTCATTGATCAAATTAAACAAATCATCAACACCATGAAACTATGAGAAAATCAAGTCATCATTGCACTGATAGGGCTAAGGATCTAACTAATCAGAATAATCCATTTAATTCGTTTAACTTCAAATAGTAAAAATCATAACGAAAATAATAGACAAATATTTCCCAATTAAAACTCATTTATTCTCAACACATAAAACCACTTTATTATATTATTAATAAATTAATAACAATTATTATATATAAGAAAATATATATGTATTTAATAATCGTTATAATCGATTAATAATTAATAAATTTCCAATTTTAATAACAACACTCAAAGTCTGAAAATATTACTTAATACAACAACTACGTATTAATAATATTAAATTAACTAATTTTTTTTTTCATTTACAAACAAAAAAATAAATACTTAATACCAAATAGTATTAAAATACTATTTTAAACTTTAATTTAAAATTTATTAATAATTAAAAAATTAAAAATAATTAAAAATAAATAAAAATAAAAAATAAAAATCAATTTGTAAGGTGGTGGGTCCACGACCCACCGCCGATAGCTACCTGCTATCACAAGCATGTGATAGCAATGCGTTGCACTGCTATCACATGCTTGTGGTAGCAGGGCATCGAAGCCTGCTACCACAAGCATGTAGTAGTAGCTTCGTGCTGCTATCACATGCTTGTGATAGCAGCTTCACTGCTTGGGTAGCATGGCCGGGTTGAGCTCGACTCCCCGCCATGCGACCCAAGTCAATAAAATAAAACATATTTAATTAAAACCTCTCATTTTTTAATACAATTTTCAATTTATAAAATTTTTAATTAAAACTATAACCCACATAAAAATTATTTATTGGTAAAAAAATATACTAGAAACCAAAATCTCCGAGACAAAACAGAGATTGGGAAAACACAGTTTTTAAAAAAAATTTCTTCCATAGAGCCAAATTGGCTAAAAAGCAAAGAGATTGACAAATCCCAAATAAAATTTTGGGCAAAATAAGAATGGACAAATAGGAATTTAACTCAAATTCCTCATTCCTCAAAATTTTGAAACACCCAGGAAGAAATTTTAATTGGAAACACAAGAGGGTAATTTTGGCAAAATTTTGCCAGCATAACCCCCCACCCCCCCCCCCCCCCCCCCCCCCGCGCCCCCCAAATTTCAAAAATCAAAACCATATTAAAAATTTTCCAGCATAAGAGAGAGCTCTATGCAACCATATTTCATAACCCCCCCATTTCTTTAAGAGTCTGATCGAGGAGAGCTCTATGCAACCATATTTCTTTAATTGACATTGAAATATGTGCAAACCTAGTGGGTAGAATGCTCCGAATTGTGACATCCATGTACTATGAATTTAAATGTTACTATTGATTTTTATCTAAATAATTTTTTCATTGTTGATTTTAGTATAAGTTAACTTCTAGTTCCTTGATTCTATGAAAGGGCCAAAGTTAATCATTTCTAAGACAACATACATTGTTGAAACTTGTGGGACTTGAATTTGAGGATTACAAATTTTTAGTTCACATCATGGTCTCTAATCATATCTAGTACAACCTCATATGTTTTGTTGAAGACTTGCAAAATTCAAGGCAAATTTGAATACTATTCTTGATCGTAAATCTTGTATGACTATTGTTGACTTTGATTAAGTGAGATATTACAATTCTATGCCAATTTTTGGGTGCATTTTGAAATGTTTTGCTTATCAATTAGTGTTTTTTTTAAAGTTTGCAAGTTGTGTAATATGTAGATGTGAAAGAATTCTAGTGAAGTAATTACGATTTCAGTTTGATTTGCATTCTTTACTTTATATATTAGGTCGTTCTAATTATTTATGCATATTCACATATTGATTTCAATTTTTATTATCATGTGCTTATAGACTAAGGTGAATTCATACAAGTAGACAACCCTAATTTTTATGCACATACAGACTACAACATGTCACATTAGCATCCTTGATAGTTTGCCCTAAATTTTGGTGCCAGGTTCCTCTTTGTGTTATCGTTTTAGATCTTATTTCTATTTTTGTTCATCTATCCTATAGAAAACTATATTCTATTAGGTTTAGTCAATTTGATCATTATTAACCTATTACATTGCATCATCAATCAACCCTTGCAATTACAAAATAACCAAAACCCATCTAACCAACTTATCCCTTCCTTATGGACAATGGCCAAGACCAATCCTTTGGTTGGATTTGTGTGTTCTAATGTTTGATTCAAAGGGATTGGTTCAGACAAGTCTAGATCATTCTTGACAATTCTTTTGAAAACAATAATTATGTTATGGAAAGTTTATGCCCCATATTAAAAGTAATGTGAAGGTTGTACAAATGATATTTCAAACCTACAAAATTTTATTTGGTATAAAGGAATGATTCCTCTACTACAAGTAGGCTCTTCTAAGCACTCTAGCTCCTATAATTCTCATCCAAATATTTAGGAAAGAGATGTGAAATTGCTTTGGTAAAATAATTATAAAGTTAGTAGAATGCATGACAAAAATTTGATTGATCTCTTCCTCATAATCCATTGCCCCTCTCTAATCCAATTCATATAAAATGGGCTTTCATTGGTAACACAAGGCCTTCCACTTCTTGGTGTTGATTATTCTCGCTTTCAAACTAGTAGACAAAGATAAATATGAGGAAGGGGTGTTAAAGAAGATTCATGATTGGAATTAGTTCTCAAGGATACAATGTAGGATGATCTTTAGGGGTCAAATCATTTTGATATTGATCCTTCTTGTAACTCTTCACTTGCAACATTTATTCATTCAATTACATTTATTATTTTTAAAAATAATTGTTGAATTGATAATATATGACTTTGATAAGACTTAAATTATTATTTTTTTAAAAGAAAAGGGGTAAATTTTTTATGAATAATCAGAAACAAGCATTACACAAAATCCCAGAGTCACCAAGAACCAGGAAAGAACTACTAGCAAATAAAGTCATCAACTAACTTCATAACTATCCATACCCTAAGCAAGAATCCTATGCAAATCTTGAAAGTAATCCTAGGAAAGATGCTCCCAACCCCCAACTTTCCAATCAACACCATGTTCTGAAGCCCACTTAGCCAAACAATCAGCCGGTCTATTACATTCATGAGGTATGTGTATAAAAGACACCTTCTCTATCATGGAACTAATCTACAAGATCTGGTGAACAATCCTTTCCATCTACAAATTAATCCCAACCACCTCTTGCTCAATTAACAGATTAACAATAATCAGCAAGTCCGAATCACATATAGCCTTATGCCACCCCAATGCATAAGCTCGCTCCAGGGCATAAAGAATTGCTAATCCCTTAAAATAATTATTAGCTTGTTGTCCTTTATGCACTGAAAAGAAGAAAACCACTTCCCCCAAATGGTCCCTGCCAACACCTGAGCCATCTGTGTTGATCTATATAAAATCATCCTGGGGTGGCAACCATCTTCCCACCCTTTGAACCTTCTTCATAGCACATCTACTTCTCCTGACACAAGCAAAAACAGGAGACAACTCTTACAAACCCATCTTCCTCACAATCTCAGCCTCTCCTCTATCTAGAGGAAAATTCACCTCAAATTTAGCTTCTACCATCTCTTGGATCATTCTTATAATTCTATACCACACTTGCTAAACTATCAGCCTGACTTCCCAAACAATCCTCTGGTTCCTCTCTAGCCAGATCTGCCAAAGTATAAAAATGGGACCTATGTGCCACACAATCTGGAGAAAAGAGGACAAAGTAGGAGACTTGCCCATATTACTCTAGAAATCCACCAAAGAGTCTGCATGAACACAAGGATGTTTCCACACCCCCCACCAGCAATGCCAAATCTACATCAAGAAGGAGCATCTGAAGAACAAGTGTGAAGATTCCTCCTCCCCATTACAACATAAAACATAGATAGAGGGACCATAAAACCCACACTTGCAAATATTGTCCCAGGTCAGACATCTATTCAAAGTCAAAGTATAAGAAACAATTACACTTCAGCCAAGAGAATTTATTCTAGACACATTTCCACCAGTGTACTTCCCTCCCCTCTAGTCTATGGGTCAATAGCTCCTAGTATCCACTAGCAATAGTAAAAACACCTTTAGGATTCGGGGACCAAGCAAATCTATCCTTATCCTTAAGGGAGCTACAATGTCTACTAGCCAAAATATCCTGAAGCTCAGCACAATCTTCCTCCAAACCAACAACCGACCATTCATCAGGCACCTTCCACTGCACCATCTCCAATTTCCCACACCTATAAACCTATTTAAAGTCGCTCACCCTAGACCACACTGCCTCCAGGAACCTTTGGCAAAGATTCATTAAGTTAGGAAACTAATTAATAATGGAATGGTATCCATCCCAAGAGTTTGACCAAAAAAGTGCCTCTTCCCCCCTCTTACAAATCCAAAATAAACCTTCCTTTATCAATGCAGCCCCTTTCTTAAGTGTGCTCCAAATCATGGAACCTTTTCCCTCAAGCGGGTATCTTGGGATATCCTCCTTCAGAATCCTCTGTATATACTTGTAAGACAAAATTCTAGCCCAACTTCAATCCTATTCCACACACCACCTCTAGTACAATTTTTCTACCAAAGCCACCCCAAACAACACAGATTGCCTTAAGCCAAGTCCACCCAACTGTTTCGGGCTACACACTAAATTCAACTTGAAAAGACACCATTTAGAGGAGGACAAATTACCTGCCCATTAAAATTGCCTTGCTAAGGAATCTAACTCCTTCACAAACTGCATTGGTGCCACTTGGAGCAGACACCTATAAATCAGGAGAGCTTGAACCACCGACTTGATTAGCTAAACCCATCCAATGAAGGATAACCATCTGTGCATCCAATGTTCAACCTTCATGCGAAATTTGTCCAGAATATACTGCCATGATTCCCTAAGAGGATTACCAGTATATATAGGAATACCCAAGTAAGTCAAAGGAATATAGCCAACCTAGAATCTCAAGATGTGAGCAATCCTCAACTGAATAGTCCTCGGTGTATTGAAAAAGAAGATGGAAGATTTATCTTCATTGATCAAATAGCTAGAAGCAACAAGATAAACATCCAAGACTTTGCGCAAATTTATGGCTTCCCTGATCCTAGCCAATCCCATCAGGGTCATATCATCTAGAAACTGCAAGTGAGACTAAGGAGGTATATCATTACCCCAACTCCAACCATGAATAAAACCCATCCCCACATTATACTTAATCAATCTCCCCAGCCCCTTAGCTAGAAGGATAAATAAGTACGGGGAAAGAGGGTCCCCTTGTTGAAGTCCCCTGGAAGTTCCAAACAACTCAGTATGATCTCCATTGATTAGCACAAAGAATGAGGTAGTCAAAACACAACTCATCACCCACTGGATCCATTCATCAACAAAACCAAAACCCCTAAGAATCTTCTAAAGGAAGGACCATCAGACTCTATCATAAGCCTTTGCCATGCCCAGCTTGATAAACATAGCTTTTTCTTTAGAAGTAGCCATAGAGTGAATGGTCTCAGTAGCAATGACCACTCCATCCAAGATTTGATACCCCTCTACAAAACCACTCCGCTCCTTAGAAATGAGACTCCCAACCCATCTCTTCAGCCTTTCCGCTATCAGCTTAGGGATTATCTTATAAATCACATTACAAAGAGATATAGGGCAGAACTGACTTAACCGATCAGCCCCATCACACTTGGGAATGAGAGAAATGAAAGTTGCATTCAAAACTCGAAGCATCTATTTATTTCTTTGGGACTCTTGGAACACCTCCAATAAATCGAATTTGATAATATCTCAGAACTCTTGATAAAATTCAATCGGAAACCCATCCGGTCTAGGAGCTTTCCCCTTTTTCATATGAAAAACAATCCTCTTAAGCTCATCCAAAAATATAGATCCCATAAGATGCTCATTCATCTCCCTAGTACCAAGAGAAGGAATACACGCAAGAACTTGAGCTTCCTCTTCAGACACCCCTTGAGAATCCTCACTAAATAAGGACTGAAAGTACTGCAAAGATTTTCTAGAAATCTCCTACAAAGATAAACACTGCTCACCTCTATCATTAACAAGAATAGGGATGGCATTACCATGTCTTCTAGTGCTTTAACCAAATTGAAGAAGAATGCAGTATTCTTATCCCCTTCTTGAAGCCAATCAATCCGAGCTCTCTGTTTCCTGAACATCTCCTCCCTAAGCTCCCACTCCTCAAGAACCTTAACTCCCCTGTCTTCCTCCCTAAGCAAGGCTTCTGACAATCCATGCTCTCTTATCTCTCTTGTAATGCCATCCAACTCTAGTTGAGCAACAACCTTAGCATGGAAAATATTACCAAAGCTCCAACGATTCCACCGTTTAAGCTGAAACTTAACAAATTGTAGTTGTTTAGCAAAGGTGTACATCGTAGCCCCATAGAATGGCCTCCCTTTTTTCCACCACTCTGCAACAAATCCCTGCAAGGAGGAGTCCCGCAACCACATAAGCTAAAATTTGAATGAAGGAGCACGAGCCTCTTGAGCAGAAGAAGACACAATTTTAATGGGCTAGTGGTCTGATCCTCTCCAATCTAGGATCTCAGAGCATGTGGACCACCCCCCACCAACCCAAAAAATAGAAACCAAGAAGCAATCTAGTCTCTCCGTAATCCAATCCTCCCCTATCCTACGGTTGTTCCAAGTGAATAAACCATTTCTGGGCTTGATGTCAACAAGATTCAAGGTTGATATACTATCCCGAAGAAGGATAGACGAAGGCTCCAACTGCATAACACCCCCTTCTTCTCACACAACTCTAAGATAGCATTGAAATCATCTACCATTATCCATGGATGGAAAGGAAATATCCTACGCATAAAAGTAATATGAGACCACAACTTATTCTTACCATGAAGATCAGTGGGAGCATAAATATTAGTAAACAAAAATGTATTCCCCAGTCTCAAGACTAGAAGCAATCCCAGACAAGGATGATTTGGAAGAAACCCACCATATCGGCCGAATCCTCTGAGGATTCCACAGGCAAGCCACACCTCCAAAGGAGCCATGTGCCCCAATACACTAGCATTCACTTCCCCCCCGCAGCTTTGTCACCAAACCAAACATACTCTCCTTAGATAGTTTAGTTTCTTGCAAGCAAATGACATCAGAGGAATGATTCCTTATCAAATCTCGAACAATTTTTTGTCCGGGGATGATGTTCAAGCCCCTAACATTCCATTGAAGAATAATCATTTCAGAGTGTTAGAAAAATGATAATCTAGAGTCTTTACTAGCCCTGACTCTACCAAATTCTCCCCCATAAATTTGATCTTATCTAAGTCCTTTATGCCAACCTTCAAAATCTTCTCTACAGGTCCTTTTTTTATATCCTTCTGAAGAAGGCCAAGATGCAGAGAAGTCTTAATACTTTTAACCATAACAGAGCCCGAATTATGTGCTACAGGAGAAACTTCCCCATTAGCCATCTTTGCTTCATTACTAGAGAAGGATCTCTCCCGAGCCACTAGCCGTTGATCTGTATCCATTTTTTGACTCCCAACTCCCTGCTAGGCTTGGGTAGAATCCAAGTTCTCACTATTAGGAACCAATCCCACCACATAGTGATCCAAAAGAATCATTCCCAGATTCACCTCTTGCTGGCTAAGATCATCCAAAGCTTCAAATCTATTAAAAATATCCCCCTCCTGTCTCTACTGCAAAGTCCTCTTTTGACCCCGGTTCCTATTCCTTGCCCAAGCTAGGACAAAACCATCTGCACCCACAACCTCACCAAACATGGAGGCTTTTCCTTTATTAGCCCCATCAAGGTTATCGGAGGGTTGTTGAGGCTATTGCTTAGCCGGTTTAGATCTAGGGAACTTACGCTACAAATGACCATACTCATAACATAGACGACACCGAAAGGGTAAAGTCTCATAGTCAAGCTACTGGACCCAGGAATAAGAGCTTGCACACATATCTATAGCATCTGGCAAAGGCTTACTGAGATCAATTTCAACACAAATACAAGCATAAGTCATTACCTTTCTCCCCAAGGTTTGCATAGAAGATCCAACAGGCTTCCCAAGCAACGAAGCTAGCATGTGTAGCACATCCTCCCGGCAACATTCCACTAGAAATTGAGGTAATCGAATCCACACTGGGACACGATTTAGAAGCTCCTCTGAAGGGTTAAATTTCATATGCCAAGGTGTGATGAACAACCTCACCTGATTATAAAAATATGGGCCTCCCTAAAAAATCCCATTGCAATCATCCATGCAATTAAATGTGACCATGAAATAATTATTTGCCAACAACATAATATCCATTTCCCCCTCTGGTGCCCAAGTCCTCTAAGCCCAATTTTCCAGAAACTATAGAGAAACCCTCATCCCCAAAAATTTGCAATATAGTGAGTGTCTTGAAAAGTATTCCACATCTTCGGCAATCATCTCCGACGAAATTACCAATTTCGGCTTCTCCTTGCATCTCTCAAGACAACAATTGATCTTTGAAATTAGAGAACCACTGGACATACATGCATATTAGCTATACCCTGGGATGAAGATTTATAACCCAACGCAACTCAAAAATCCATGTCGGGTGATACCCCCAAAGCATCACCACCAGCGATAGACATTTCACCCAGCAACAAAACCACACCCCTAACAAAAGAGGGCAGGAAAATCCCCCCCGACAAGCACCACTCACCTACTACTCACAAAAACCGACATAGGAAAAAATGGGCCCAAGCCCCCTCACCCCACGGGCTCCTCGTAGAGCTGGCGATAACCCCAGCCCTAACCACACCCTGCACAAACACTGCACCCATGAACCACCACACAGCCGCGAAACACTACTCACATTGTCAAAAGAGACTGCCCCCCCTGCAAAAGCTACACTGCTCTCCCCACTGCGCATAGATGAAGAATCAACTGCTCACGAGCTAGGACTTGGTTGCCCTAGCTCAAACCCTACAACCACCCACACGCGCAAATCCATCTTCCTCAATAAGACTTAAATTATTGTGTCTTATTAGATTATTAATTTTTGGATTAAGAAAAAACAAATTTTGAGGATTTACTTGTTAATAATTTTATTTATTTATTTATTTAGCATAATTAGTAGCTTCTTTGATTTTTATTCTAGACTACAATATCTACTTAAGCATTTTCAACTCTATACTTTACTAATATATTTTAAAGAGATAAATATCCATATAATCCAATTTTTTTTTGGAATTTCAAAGATTTCCTAGTATGCTAGAAAGGCACTTAAAAAAATACATTATGATATAAACTTACATTTATTTTACATAAGAGTTGTTACATAAACTTTTTGTATGAGAGTTGTTGCTTGTCTTATTCATAAATAAATTACAGAGATATGGATTTGTATAAAATAATTCTTTATAATAGTAATTGAAATCTAAGAAAACTAAAATATTTATAAGAAAGTTTTTTTTAAAATTCATATTTATATAGTTTTTGAAATGTCATATTTGATTTTTAATTGTAAATTAATATTTATAAACTATTTTAAATTAAAATGAAAATGATACATTTGTTTTGATAAAATTTATTAATTTTATATTTCTTACATTGAAAAATATTTTTCTTTATATTGAGTAAGAGATAAATGTCAATCTATTTCTTTATTTTTTTAAAGAATTACTACTATCCATTCTACCAAACTTTTTTTGAGTACGACGTATATTTTATTATGTGATTAAATTTTATAAAAAATTGTTCAAAAGAGAAGACACTTAAAAGAAAAATATTTATAAGGAGACTATTTGTCTTATATGAGAATTGTTAGTGGAATTTTATTTTGTTTCATTTAGGAATCATAGATATGGATTTGTACCAAACAAATATTTTATAATAGTAATTAAAATATTAAAAAGAAATATACTTAAAAAAAGTAGTTTATAGAATATAGATTAGATGGTTAAGATATTGAAAGATACAGATACTAATGACATATCTCATGACATATCTGAATTGTAGATTTAAATATCTATCTTCAATTACTATAATTATAAATACAATTCATACAACTAAACATTACAAAACCTATCAAGAAATACAAATTCCATTTTTTAAATAAATAGTTTTTTTATATAATTTTTTTAACTTTTAACTAACTCCATCTACTTATCTCTAATATTGAATCACTTCACTATTAAAAACAATTTTATAATTTTGAGTGTATTTTTCGAACTTCTCATAATAAGACAATGCTAACCGTCCAAGGGACAATGTTGTGCTTTCGTTTAATTGGGAAAATATTTTATGATGAATACAATTTGTCCTCTTTGATAAAAACAATTTGTCCTCTATGTGGGGGCAATGCATTATGATCTCATTTAGAATTAAGGGTTTTGTTTTTCTTGCTTACCATTGAATAAAGGAATAACTAGTTTGTTTTTTTCCCTGAACATGCCCACTGACACCTCATAAATATTTGTCATGGACCCTAAAACACATATGCCACCTAGGTAAATCATATGTGGGCCCATGCTTATTTTGATAGGCTCTAAGAATGACAAATTTGAGACCATTTTTTATTTTTGCATTCAAGCCCAATTTTGAAAACTTGTCTCATGGCTTGGTGTGATGTCATCTTCTTTTTGGGGTATGGTGTAATATATATTTTTATACAAAGGAATAAGATATTAAT
Source organism: Cryptomeria japonica (assembly GCF_030272615.1). Taxonomy (NCBI): domain Eukaryota; kingdom Viridiplantae; phylum Streptophyta; class Pinopsida; order Cupressales; family Cupressaceae; genus Cryptomeria; species Cryptomeria japonica. Next base: position 743,303,335 of record NC_081411.1, on the reverse strand, counting down.
TTATCAAAAACAATTGACCCCATTGAGAAGTGAATTACTTTAAATTTATTATAAAATTAACATCCAAGAGCTAAAAATAAAGCAATAAAATTAAAATAAAATACTTAGCAAGTGAAAAATATCTTTACATAAGTACAAATTTATTTAGGTTAATGAGAGGTCTTGAATATTATAATGAATATTTAAATAAGTTGAATGTAAGGAATCTATTTGTGATGTTAATAAAATAATGCCTTTGATCTAATGGATATGTTTGAACCTTTAAAATTTTTATGGTTTAATGTCAAGTATTGTGTAGTCAATCTTGAGCCATGTTGATTTGGTCTAACATGTTGAATTGAACTATGTGGTATGGAAATGATATGATTAAACTTCCTTTAGAAAGTACGTACTTACGTTTCTTTTCTCAATAATTGAATTTTTCAAGGTGGTGTGTAGGGATGTTATTGGGAAGATTGTAAGATTAGTAGGTGATTAATATATTGTTTTTGTGTTGGGACAAAAGGTGTCTCAACCTTGCATTTACACGAGGTTACTATTTATAGTAAGTTTTCATTTAGACACGAAATGGTGCAAAATTCTCCCCAAAGCTTCTGGTTGGCTAGATAAGCATTCCGATAAAGGTACGTGGCAAGATCACAACTAGTTTTGAAGATATTAAAGTTTTCATTTTAGCTTTCGGACGCTTCAAACGGTTCGTTTGATAAACCTAGAGGATCCAATTAATACTGAGAGGGGGGTGAATCAGTATCAACAAAAACTGAAACTTTCAACACCAAATTTTTTTTATCGCAAATCTATAAACATTCAACACTTAAACCAAATCTTCATAACAGATTTCCTTATCAGATCTAGATAATCATTTCCTCTTATGCAAACTTATTAATCAAATCAGCCATCAATTCAATATCAGATCAACAAACACATTTACCAACTTATTAACTGATGAGAATGCTTCATCAATCATATAATCATCATTACCGGTAACCACTTTAAGATCTCTAATAAAAAAATATAAACTGTCTTTACCGGTTATCAGAAATAAAACATGAACATCAAAAGAAAAGCACACCACACATGAACACCATGTTTTTCACGTGGAAACCCAAATAGGGAAAAACCAAGGTAGGAATTTGTACCAACAAATATTTTCACGCTTTCAGAATGTGCCCTATTAGGAGCCAAGCCCGGTTAGAAGATTACAATGATGCCCTGTTAGGAGTCACTTGGTTAAGGGATTTACCTCAGCCCTGTTAGAAGTTTTGATCTGTTAGGAGAAACCTCACAAGAGGATTTATAACTCAGATAGTGAGTCACCTTGTTAGGGGATTTTACAATGTGAGGTCAATTAGGACCTACCCGGTTAAGGGATTTTAGCTGCTATAATTGTTAGAGAACAACAATGAATGATCTATGTATAACAATCTACGGCTTGCTTGATCAGATCTAATTAAGCTCTAAGTCTGCATCTCTCTAGTAGATCTTCTCACACACACTAGTTTGGCTTCTCACACTTCTCAAAATCACCGACACTTCAAAACATCAACCTTGCCGACATAAATAACTTTTACAACTTGGTCGGTATCAAAACCCTAATACTTAATACATAGATCATCACAAATATTTACAACTCATTATAGATCATCATAGGGATCATTCTAATAAATTACAAATCAATATCAGTTGTTGAATGATCACAAATCATCACAACAAGTCAATCTGGTACAAAGTCAAACCCTTAACATGTTGTGCTAAGAACTTTGCACATTCCCAAGAAATTTGTTCTCCAAACACGCCAAAACATCTTTCAAATTCATCACGCGGTTTGTGTCACGTTATCATCAACATGTGAACTTGATGTAGATCACCGCCAAAACAAAAATCATTACCGGTTAAGAGAATTCTTTACCAGTCCTTAAACCCTTCTTCAAAACATGGCTTCCAATAACCATCATAGGATGCGGTTCTGGTTACATACTCAAATCCATCATAAAAGCTTATGTATCAAACCACTAGTCACCAAACATTGCCAATCACCCGATTCCATCAAAACTTATCTGCTTTACCGGTTAAGGTCCTAATTCATAGTCTTGCTGGTAAACTCTGTCAAACTTATACACCGGTAGACCAAATCACTTAGCCAACAAGTCAATCACCAAAAACCAACTGTAAACATCATTAAACATCAATTGAACTTGGTTGCCATTAATGACAATATAAATAATTGATCATGTCATCTTCCTCTATTGGTACAGTCATCCACCATCATCTCATCTTCATCAGTTATGCCAAACATGCCAACAATCTCCCCCTTTGGCATTGATGGCAACACTAAATATCAACATACTCAACTCATACTGTTCCGCTCTGTTCTGGACCTTCTCTAGAACTCCTCTTCTCTGTTGCATCTCATCTAATGGTTACACTATATCTACTCAAACTAATCATATGTCTTCGCTTAATAATATTTCTTCTCCCCCTTTGACAACAATGCCAAAGGTGCATAAGCATCACAAATCATCAAGTCTGCTATAGTTGATGTCTCCAACATGTCTACAAACACATCTAAGTTGCTCTCCTTGCAGAGTAGCCTGCATCCCATCAATCCAAAGTGAAAAATAGTCATGAAGCCCACTAGATTGATGCATCTTACATTCTAGTTTTGTCTAAGTATGGGTCTATCCCCTAATTTACCTCTGAGATACTCAAAGGTTGTCTTCAACAATGGTTTTGTGAAAATATCTGCTAGCTGCTCTTTGCTTGTCACATACTCTATGCAGACTTATTTTTCTTGTACTCTTTCCCTTAGAAAATGATATTTTAATTCTATGTGCTTTATTCTTGCATGTAACAAAGGTTTTTTTGAAATATTGATTGCACTAGTATTATCACAGTAAATAGTTATCGATTAAGACATATCAAATCTGAGTGTTCAAGCACATGTCTCATCCAGATTGCCTACATGCATTGATGTTGCTGTTGGTATTTTGAGTTTGTTGGTATTTTGCATAGAGATTGCATTAATGATATGTTGTCATTGATGTCAATTGAACTAGTAATGGTATTCATGTTATTACTGATATTTTTGTTTTTGATATTGGCTAGTAACCAGTTAGAAGAGCTTTGTGGAAGATGTTGTAAACCTTTATTTAAAGTTTGTGAGATAAACCAGTGAACTGGTGTAAAGGGTTAAACCTTTCTATGCATTGTAATCGGTAAAATCCATTAGTTGTTAAACCCTAACTGATCAAGTTTGATGGTTTATTATCTGATGAGCAGTAATGATGAAGACACGTGTGATCATTGAATGAGGATATGTTCAAAATTGTTTTGGCATGTTTGTTCTTGTCTAGGGAAGGAGAAAAGTGGGATTGCATTTAATGCACAACGTGTGATGAGTTACAAAGTCCTATGAAGCAGGTGATCATGGAGCGGTTGGAATTTTCTTGAAGAATGTGAGGGATTGTCATGATTTCTAACGATAAGGATTGTACCAACTTGTTTGTAATCTCAATGATGAGAATTAGGTTTTTGCTGTGTTACTGACCTAATTGATTTCTATTTAAGGTCGATGAAGTTGTTGTAAAGGTTGTTGGCAAGATTGGTAGAAAATCTGTTGAGTGTGTAGTTGTCCAACTAGTGAATGGATCTACACTTTGAGTGAAGGTAGATTGAAGCATAGAAGGATCTGATCAAGCAAATTTAGTGCTACTTAGATAGATCAAGAAAACCTATTGTTTTCTAACAATTACTACAGAAGTAAAATCCCTTAACCGGGTAAGATCTAAAAAGCTTGGTTACTCATTAAATCCTCTAACAAGGTGGTCCATTAGCTTGGATTATTAAATCTTCCAGCGAGTTTACTCCTAATAGGGTACTGTGCTTTTTATCAAGGCATATTTGTAAATCCCTTAAACTGGGTGATTCCTAACCGAAATTAGTTCTTAACATGACTTAATGTAAAGCTTTAACAAGCTTGGCTCCTAACAGGGTGAACTTTGAAAGAGTTCAGATAGCTATCCTTGTGAGTCTCATCTCACCATGGTTTTTAACTATTTGGGTTTTCCACGTATAAACATTTGTGTCAAATGGTGAATACTTTTATGGTTGTGATCTTATTTGTTGATGTGGTTAATTTTTTTGGCATTATAATAGACAAGGAGAGATTGTTGGCATTTCAATAAGGATATTGAGAAGGTTGTTGATGATTATGGATATAACTGATTAAGGATGTTTACTGTCTTAATATTATTATTTTGTCATTGATGTGAAGAAATTGATTTTCTAATTCAATATGATGTTGCCATATCTTGAGAAGTATGATTTGATGAGTATAAAGATGTCGGTAAAAGACATAGAAAGAATATGATGAATAAGGGGAGGAATAAGTTATTCAATGGGCAACTATTACCAAGTTAGACAATGATGAGATCATGATGTTTAGATTGTTTTGATATTTTACATATGTTATTGATTGTAAGGTTAATACTATACTATGTTACTGAGCAAAGAACCTAGTCAGTAAACCCTAAGGAACCTAGTTGGTAAACCCTAAGGTTATCGCTATTGGTTAATGAAGGCAAAATGTCTACTGAGTGAAGTTTAGTATTTACCGAGTTGCAACTAAGTAATAACAGAATGCATTGAATGAATAAATGCATTATTTAATGAAGGAAGCTGATGAGCTGGCTATGATTAAATGATTGGTATGCCATGAATGAAGTTTGTTAAAGAATCTATGGTAAAGGAAAATTGGCAGGAAGATCTACAGCTCAGATTGAACCGCAATACCCTAGCACAAGTTCTAAGAAATGTATGCAAGTTCCAAGGCGGGGTAAAACATTTTCAAATCGAAGGATACATTGAACCTGGTCAAGTTTGAAGATCTGATGGCTATGATTGATCATGGGAAATGTGATCAAGGAGATTAAGCAGTTGGCGAACTGTTTATAAATAAGGAACTGTTGATAAACAATGAATGTGTGAAAGTGTATGCATAGGGATGCTACATAGTGATTACTGAGCACTGAAGCTTGAAGACCTGTTTGAATAACAGAGTATAGAGCCTAGCAGATGGACAAGATTAGTCCTATTGTATTAAGCAAATAAGAATCTGCTTTAGTATTTTAGATGTGAAGTTGCAGATAGATTTTTATTACTGTTATTTTGTGAAGTGACAGAAAATCTCTTAACCAAGTGGACTTAATAGTCTTATTTGTAAAAACTTCTAGCAAGGTGACATTCTGATTGAGTGTTTGAAATCCTTTAACAAGGTCACTTCTAACAAGGTGAAGATCCTAACAGATCTGAGGGAAATCCCTTAACCGGGTCACATCTAGCAATGCGTTTGTAATCTTTAACATGATTTACTTTTAACCAAGCATACTCTAGAAGAGTATATTTCTTAGTGGGTCCGAAATCCCACAGTGGTTTTTCCCTATTTGGGTTTCCACGTTAAATCTGGTATTATGAGTGTTATGATGTTTATATGCTTTTGAGTTTGCATGTTTAGCAGTTTTGGTTATATTACTAAAGTATATGTTAGCGAGGTTGAATCTATTGTTTTTATGGAAGATTAAGTTTGTATGATTCACACCCCCCCTCTCATCTTATTAGCTTGGCATCTGTACTTACATTAAGTATCAAAACTATCAATTGGTATCAGAGCTTTGGACTCTAGAAGAAAAAGTTTAAAGGTACCTAAGGTAAAGATCCAAATATGTATAAGAGGGATGCACCGAAGCTGAACAAGTCGAGTTTCTCTACATGGAACAAAAGGATGAAGCTGCACCTATCAAGAGTTGGAGAATATGCTGTATATTATATGGAGAATGATTTCATCACACCGAGCACCTATCCATTGACAATGGAAGAGATAAAGGCAAAGCAAGAACGTATTCAAGCAATGATTGAAATAACATCTGCATTGAGCGATTCAGAGTTTAATGATCTAGAAGACTACAATGATGCAAAGGCAATGTGGGACAAGCTCATATCTGTGTATGGTGGAGATGAACATGTTCAAAGAGCAAAAGTGGATAGTCTAAGAGGACAACTTGAATTTATGAGGATGAATGAAGGTGAGAACATAACCCAGTACAGTACAAGACTAAAGGAGATTGTCAATCAAATCAAAGGAGCAGGTGGAACTATTGAAGAAAAGGATATAACAAGTAAGTTGTTAAGAACCCTTCTACCGGCTTATGCAATCCGAGTCTCTGCAATCAATGAATTGAGGTCTGTACCCAATATGTCAGTTTCCTTAGATGCTACTATTGGTAAGCTACATGCATTTGAGTTAAGTAACTTTGATAATAGTGGGTCATCAGTAAATAAAGTTGAATCTGCATTTAGTTCTTTTCATATTGGTGAATTTGATGATTACAATGATAGAATGAGTAAGTACACTAAAGGGGATCACAGTAGATCAAGTGAAAGATTTCGCAAGAACATGGAGGAAGTACACAAACTATATGAGGAAATCAGAAAGCAAGAAGAGTTTGAAGCACTATTAGCTAGAAGGTTACTGAGAGACAAAGGTAAGTATAAAGGAAAACTACCTTTGATTGTTGGCATTATAACAGACAAGGAGAGATTGTTAGCATTTCAATAAGGATATTGAGAAGGTTGTTGATGATTATGGATATAACTTATTAAGGATGTTTACTGTCTTAATATTATTATTTTGTCATTGATGTCAAGAAATTGATTTTCTAATTCAGTATGATGTTGCCATATCTTGAGAAGTATGATTTGATGATTATAAAGATGTCGGTAAAAGACACAGAAAGAATATGACGAATAAGGGGAGAAATAAGTTATTCAATGGGCAACTATTACCAAGTTAGACAATGATGAGATCATGATGTTTAGATTGTTTTGATATCATACATATGTTATTGATTGTAAGGTTAATACTATACTATGTTACCGAGCAAAAAACCTAATCGGTAAACCCTAAGGAACCTAGTTGATAAACCCTAAGGTTATCGCTATCGGTTAATGAAGGCAGTATGTCTACCGAGTGAAGTTTAGTATTTACCGAGTTGCAACCGAGTAATAACAGAATGCATTGAATGAATAAAAGCATTATTTAATGAAGGAAGCTGATGAGCTAGCTATGATTAAATGATTGGTATGCCATGAATAAAGTTTGTTAAAGAATCTATGGCAAAGGAAAATCGGTAGGAAGATCTACAACTCAGATTGAACCGCAATACCCTAGCACAAGTTCCAAGAAATGTATGCAAGTTCCAAGGCGGGGTAAACATTTTCAGATCGAAGGATACATTGAACCTGGTCGAAGTTTGAATATCTGATGGCTATGATTGATCATGGGAAATGTGATCAAGGAGATTAAGCGGTTGGCAAATTGTTTATAAATAAGGAACTGTTGATAAACAATGTATGCGGGCAAGTGTATGCACAAGGATGCTACAAAGTGATTACCGAGCACAGAAGCTTGAAGACCTATTTGAATAATAGAGTATAGAGCCCAACAGATGGACAAGATTAGCCCTATTGTATTAAGAAAATAAGAATCTGCTTTAGCATTTTAGATGTGAAGTTGCAGATAGATTTTTATTACTGTTATTCTGTGAAGTGACAAAAAATATCTTAACTGAGTGGACTTAACAGTCTTATTTGTAAAACCCTCTAGCAAGGTGACATTCTAATTGAGTGTTTGAAATCCTTTAACAAGGTCACTTCTAACAAGGTGAAGATCCTAACAGATCTGAGGGAAATCCCTTAACTGAGTCACATCTAGCAATGTGTTTATAATCTTTAACAGGATTTGCTTTTAACCAAGCATACTCTAGAAGAGTATATTTCTTAGTGGGTCCGAAATCCCATAGTGGTTTTTCCCTATTTGGGTTTCCACGTTAAATCTGGTGTTATGAGTGTTATGATGTTTATATGCTTTTGAGTTTGCATGTTTAGAAGTTTTGGTTATATTACTAAAGTATATGTTACCGAGTTTGAATCTGATGTTTTTATGGAAGATTAAGTTTATATGATTCACCCCCCCTTCTCATCTTATTAGCTTGGCATCTATACTTAACATTAAGTATTAGAACTATCACTAAAGGGGATCACAGTGGAGCAAGTGAAAGATTTTGCAAGAACATGGAGGAAGTACACAAACTGTATGAGGAAATCAGAAAGCAAGAAGAGTTTGAAGCACTATTAGCCAGAAGGTTACCGAGAGGCAAAGGTAAGTATAAAGGAAAACTACCTTTGAAATGTTTCAATTGTGATAAGATAGGACATATGACTTCTAACTGTCCTGACAAAGATTCTATTGAAAAGTGAGATTACCAAGATGATAGACATAAAGATAATCATTATAGAGGACATCGAGACTTCAGAAGAAGAGATAGAAAGTCATGCTTAATAGCCGATGAGGAATCCAATGATGATAAATCAGATGAAACTGATACAGAGGAAGTAGTTTATGTGGCTATCAAAAATGGATCAGATGAAGAAAGGTATGAAGAAAAACCCCTAATATCTCACATAAATACTAATGATTCTTGGATCATAGATAGTGGATGCTCACATCACATGACAGGTGATAAACACAAGTTTGTTATGTTAGAAGACTATGATGGAGGCTATGTAAGATTTGGTAATGATGCACCATGTCCAGTAAAAGGTAAAGGATCTATAACACTTCTTGACAATGCAAGATGCAATGATGTTTATTGGGTTGAAGGTTTGAAATACAATTTGTTAAGTGTAGCACAACTAAACAATATAGGATACCGAATAGAATTTTAGAAAGGAATTTTCAAAGTTCATGACAAGCATGGAAAGTTAGCTGCTCCTGGGACACAAAAAAAAGGTAACACATTTCACCTTGACTCAACTCAGAATAAATGTTTTTATGCAAAGATAGATGATACCTGGTTATGGCATAAAAGGTTTTGTCATGTAAATTTTGGTAATCTGATCAAAATAAGCAAGAAGCATCGAGTAAGAGGTCTACCGAGTCTTGAAAAACCTGAGAATGCTATGTGCCGAGGATGCCAGATGGGTAAAATGACAAGATCAAGCTTTACAAGTAAGTCCTACACTTCCAAGGGAATTTTAGATCTTGTGCACATTGATCTTTGTGGTCCTATGAAAGTTCAAAGTTATTATGGTGATAAATATTTCATATTATTTGTGGATGATTATTCAAGGATGATGTCAATTATGTTTTTAAAAGAAAAATCAGAAGCTTTTCAAATGTTTAAATGGTACAAGGTAAGAGTTGAAAATGAAATAGGAAGACAACTGGAATGTCTTAGATCAGATAAAGGAGGAGAGTTCACATCTGATGAGTTCAACTTATTCTGCAATGATCATGGTATAAAAAGACAAGTCTCTACACCGAGAACTCACAACAAAATGGAATTGCTAAGAGAAGAAACAGATCTATTGTGGATTGTGCCAGAACCCTGATGATTGAAAAGAAAGTGCCACAAACATTTTGGAGAGAAACAATAAGCATAACAATTTACACTTTGAACCGAGTACAACTGAAGAAAGGAACTTTGAAGACACCATATGAAATCTGGTATGACAAGAAACCTAATGTGAGTTATTTTAAAATCTTTGGAAGTAGATGCTATGTACACAAAGATGATAGAAATGGAAAGTTTGATCAGAAAAGTGAAGAAGGAACATTTGTTGGTTATTCTTCTAGAAGTAAAGCATTTAAATGTCTGATCAAATCATCTAACAAAATAGTAGAAAGTGCAAATGTGAAAATTGATGAATTTGCAGAAAGAAATGATGAAGGAAATTCCAAAGAACCAGAAGATTATGATGAATTTGTCTATGTTCAACCGACAAGTCCTACCGAGAAAACTACAAAAGGAAATGAAGAAAATATTCAGTTACCGAGTGATGAATAAGATCATACAGAGCCTACCGAGCCTGTATTAGCCAAGTATGTCAGAAGACATCATGCATCAAGTCAGATTATAGGAGATAAGGATGATCCAGTAATGACAAGGAACAAACTGAGACATAAGTCATGTTTGATATCTGAATTTGAACTGAGAATAGTGAAAGAGGCATTTAAAAGTGAAGATTGGATAAATTCTATGATAGAAGAGATTGATCAAATCAAGAAGAATGACACATGGACACTATCCCAAGATTAAAGGACAAAAATGTAATTGGTACAAAGTGGATCTTCAGAAACAAGTTGAATAAAAAAGGTGAGGTCATTCGAAATAAAGCAAGACTAGTTTGCAAAGGTTATGTCCAAGAAGAAGGAATTGATTATGGTGAGACTTTTGCACCTGTGGCAAGACTTGAAGGAGTAAGAACATTGTTGGCATATGCTGCTTACAAGAATTTCAAGGTATATCAAATGGATGTCATATTTGCATTTCTAAATGGTATATTAGAAGAAGAAGTTTTTATTGAACAACCTGAAGGATTTGTTGAAGACAAGAATGAAGATCAGGTATGTAAATTGAACAAAGCTTTATATGGTTTGAAACAAGCACCTAGAGCATGGTATGAAAGATTGCACTCTTATTTAATCAAGATTGGTTTTATAAGGACAAGTGAAAACAACAACATGTACATGAATAATGATGAAAACAGAATACTGATCTCAACCATATTTGTTGATGATATTATTTTTGTGGAAATGACTCTCTATGTAAGAACTTTGGAAATAAAATGAGCAAAGAATTTGAGATGTCATTAATCGGTGAGATAAAGTATTTTATAGGTTTACAGATACTGCAAATGAAAGATGAGATTTTCATTACTCAATCCAAGTACATAAAGGAGATCTTGAAGAAATTTGGAATGGAGGATTCAAAACCAGTAAGTACTCCTATGACTACCAACTGTAAACTATCAAAGAATGATGAATCTTCATTTGTTGATGAGACACTTTACCGATCCATGATTGGAAAGTTGCAATATGTTTTTCATAGCAGGCCAGACATAGCATATGCAGTAGGTATAGTTGCAAGATTCTCTGTAGATCCTAAGGTAACACACATGACAACAATCAAGAGAATTTTGAGATACTTGAAAGGCATTGAAGATTATGGCTTAGTATATCAGAAAAGAAATGATTTTGATTTAAAAGTTTATACTGATACTGATTGGGCAGGCAACATTGATGACAAGAAAAACACAAGTGGAGGAGCTTTCTTTTTAGGAGAAAGACTAGTGAGCTGGCTTAGCAAGAAACAAGGATGTGTTTCACAGTCAACAACAGAAGCTAAATACGTTGTTGCAGCATTGAATTGTACTAACATAGCATGGATCAAACAACTGTTGGAAGGTATAAATGAGAGAGTTACTGAGCCAGTAACTATATTCTATGACAATACTAGTGCTATTAACATTTCAAAGAATCTAGTTATGCACTCTAAGACAAAGCACATCTCTATCAAATATCATTATCTTAGAGAAGAAGCTCAAGAGAAGAAAGTGGTGTTGGAGTATGTTAGCACAAAGGAACAAATAGCAAATATCTTCACCAAGCCACTGCCAAGGGACACTTTTGAGTATCTCAGAAGTAAGTTAGGGGTCCTACCCCTATCTTCTACTCACTGACCGAGTTCGGTGAAAACATCAATTCGATGACTCTATAGAATATCTTTTAGGAGTTGATGCTGATTTACACACTTTAGGATGTTTTCTAAAGGTGTGTAGGAAACAATACAGGGAACAGGAATTGAAGACAAAATGCTCTGTCTGAGACTAAGTTGACATATAACAGTAGGAAATCACTTCATACATGAAGAAATTATGTTTTAGTTCTTTACATTTTGGCATTCTTGTCAAAGGGGGAGAAGACTAGAGAAAAGGAGTGGATACTAATGTATGAGGGAGAAGACTGATGACAGGGGGAGAGTATTTCAGTATTTCAGAATCTCATAGCAATCCGAATCAATTAGGTCAAATCAATTGGTTTTGCCATCAATGCCAAAGGGGGAGATTGTTGGCATTATAACAGACGAGGAGAGATTGTTGGCATTTCAATAAGGATATTGAGAAGGTTGTTGATGATTATGGATATAACTGATTAAGGATGTTTATTGTCTTAATATTATTATTTTGTCATTGATGTGAAGAAATTGATTTTCTAATTCAGTATGATGTTGCCATATCTTGAGAAGTGTGATTTGATGATTATAAAGATGTTGGTAAGAGACATAGAAAGAATATGATGAATAAGGGGAGGAATAAGTTATTAAATGGGCAACTATTACCGAGTTAGACAATGATGAGATCAAGATGTTTAGATTGTTCTGATATCATACATATGTTATTGATTGTAAGGTTAATACTAAACTATGCTACCGAGCAAAGAGCCTAGTCAGTAAACCCTAAGGAACCTAGTCGGTAAACCCTAAGGTTATCGCTATCAGTTAATGAAGGTAGAATGTCTACCGAGTGAAGTTTAGTATTTACCGAGTTGCAACCGAGTAATAATAGAATGTATTGAATGAATAAAAGCATTATTTAATGAAGGAAGCTAATGAGCTGGCTATGATTAAATGATTGGTATGCCGTGAATGAAGTTTGTTAAAGAATCTATGGCAAAGGAAAATCGGCAGGAAGATCTACAACTTAGATTGAACCGCAATACCCTAGCACAAGTTCCAAGAAATGTATGCAAGTTCCAAGGCAGGGTAAAACATTTTCAGATCGAAGGATACATTGAACCTAGTCAAGTTTGAAGATTTGATGGCTATGATTGATCATGGGAAATGTAATCAAGGAGATTAAACAGTTGGTGAATTGTTTATAAATAAGGAACCGTTGATAAACAATGAATGCGAGCAAGTGTATGCACAGGGATACTACATAGTGATTACCGAGCACTGAAGATTGAAGACCTGTTTGAATAACAGAGTATAGAGCCCAACAGATGGACAAGATTAGTCCTATTGTATTGAGCAAATAAGAATCTGCTTTAGCATTTTAGATGTGAAGTTGCAGATAGATTTTTATTACTGTTATTTTGTGAAGTGACAGAAAATCTCTTAACCGAGTGGACTTAATAGTCTTATTTGTAAAACCCTCTAGCAAGGTTACATTCTGATTGAGAATTTTAAATCCTTTAACAAGGTCACTTCTAACAAGGTGAAGATCCTAACAGACCTGAGGGAAATCCCTTAACTGGGTCGCATCTAGCAATGTGTTTGTAATCTTTAACAGGATTTGGTTTTAACCGAGCATACTCTAGAAGAGTATATTTCTTAGTGCGTCCGAAATCCCACAGTGGTTTTTCCCTATTTGGGTTTCCTTGTTAAATCTGGTGTTATGAGTGTTATGATGTTTATATGCTTTTGAGTTTGCATGTTTAGCATTTTTGGTTATATTACTGAAGTATATGTTAGCGAGGTTGAATCTATTGTTTTTATGGAAGATTAAGTTTGTATGATTCACCCCCCCCTCTCATCTTATTAGCTTGGCATCTGTACTTACATTAAGTATCAGAACTATCAAATTTCTAATAAGGCATGTTATGTAGAAGCATTGAGAGATGAATATGTTGAGTTATGATTAAGCATTGTTGATATTGACAAGATTGAAGTTGTTTACTATTAAAGTTGTCATAACATTTAAACTGGTTGATGTCAAGTATTATTATGAATATTGATATTGACTGAGCTATGTTTACTTTGTTTGACTGAGTTTGAGCTTGGGAAATTTGTATCAGTTTTCCAACATACTGATTCATCCCCCATCTCAGTATTCTACCAGATACTTATTCTTTCATCATACCATCAATTGGTATTAGAGCGACTCAGTTCCTCTTAATCTAAAAGCCTAACAACTTGAGGAAAATATCTTATAGATCATGATGAAGAAAGAAGGTTTGAAGTTCAACAAAGATAACTATAGAATATGGAGTGACAAAATGAAGATTTACATTAAGAGTCTTGGTAGTCAGTATTGGGATCATATAGAAAATAAGTGTACTACACCTACTGGACCCCTGACTGATGATCAGAAGAAAGAACAACAAGAAAATCACCAGGCATTAGAAGCTATTATCAGTTCCCTATCTGATGTTGAATATGTAGATGTTCATGTTGTTGAAACTGCATATGAAGTATGGAAGAAATTAGAAGAGATTTATAGCGGTGATGAACATGTTAAGATTGCCAAAGAGGAGAGTTTAAGAGGAAAGTTTGACGACATGAGAATGTCTAAAGGTGAGAATATCCAGCAGTACGATCAAAGGATTAAAGAGATAGTTGGTGAGATAAAGAGTGCAGGAGGGAAAGTGGAAGATGCCACAGTAATCAGTAAGGTACTGAGAACCTTGCTACCAGTCTATGTTATCCGAGTTGCAGCTATTTAGGAGCTGAAATCTATTGACAAGACAAAGGTAACTCTTGACTCTATTATTGGAAAACTTACTACTTTTGAACTAAATGGCTATGATGGTAGTGTACAGAAATTAGAACCTACATTGAGAGATTTTGTCTCTAACCCATCTGTGAGAAGAAGTAGAGATACCGATCATAACTATGAATCTAGGTCCAACAGAGATGCTGAAGATGAAGACAACTTAGTGGAACTTGAAGCATTGTTGGTAAAATGACTACCTAGAGGCACTGGTAAATATAGAGGTAAGCTACTTTTAAAATGTTTTGCATGCAACAAGATTGGTCATATAGCAACAAATTTCCCTAATGGTGAAAATGAATACAAGAAAGACAAATTTAAGAAGTACAAGGGTAAAGGCAAGAGAGATTGTCTTGTAGCTATTGACAGTGGTATTATTGATGAAGAATCTAATGATGATGCTAGTGAAGATATTGTGTTTGTAGCTATTAAGGAAGAAATATCAGATCAGAAGGCACTAGTATCCAGAATGGATAAGTTTGATGATTGGATCATTTATAATGGTTGTTCACATCACATGACCGGTGATCAAAGCAAATTTATTTCCCTAAGAATTTGATGGCGGTGTTGTCAGATCTGGCAATGACTCACCTTATATGGTTAAAGGTAAGGGAGTTATTTCTCTTAATGGGAAGAGTAGTGATGACGATGTCTATTGGGTTGAAGTCCTAAAACACAATCTATTAACTGTGGCACAACTTAATGACATAGGATACCCACTGGAGTTCAGAAATGGAATGTGCAAAATCTTTGATAGAAAAAGGTGAATTGATTGCAACCGGGAAATAGACCAGAGGTAATCTATTTCATCTCAATCCTAAAGTTAGAAACTATTTGATTGCAAAAATAGATGATAGCTAGCTTTGGCATAGGAGATTTTGTCATATAAATTTTGACAATATTGTTAAAGTAAGCAAGTCTAAGATAGTAAGAGGTCTGCCTTAGCTAGACAAAGCGGTTAATGCTCTTTGTAAAGAATGTCAACTATGAAAGATGACTTCTTCAACTTTTAAGAGCAAGTTCTTCTCAGCAAAGCACTTGTTAGATTTGGTTCATACAGATCTATGTGGACCAATAAAAATAAGAAGCATTCAAGGTGACAAATACTTCATGATCTTCACTAATGATTGTTCAAGGATGATGTGGGTCACATTCTTGAAGGATAAGAATGAAGTTTTTGGTAAATTCAAGGCATTCAGAGCCTTAGCTAAGAAAGAGAGTGGTGAAAAGATAAAATGTCTAAGGATAGATCAAGGTGGTGAATTCACTTCTACAGAGTTCACTAAATATTGTGATGATAATGGTATCAAGCGGCAACTTTCTGCACCAAGGACACCACAACAGAATGGTATAAAAGAGAGAAACAACCAGTTAGTGGTTGAAGCAGCTAGCACTATGTTAATACAAGGAGGTGTATCAAAAACATTTTGGAAAGAAGTTGTAAGTACAATTGTTTACACAATGAACTGAGTTATGGTAAAAAGAGGTAAGGACAAGACCCCATATGAATACTACTATGGGAGATCACCTGATGTTAGCTATTTTAAGATATTTGGAAGAAAATGTTTTATTAAAAAAGGTGATTACATAAGCAAGTTTGAAGCTAAGAGTGATGAAGGCATATTTCTTGGCTATTCCACCAAGAGTAAGGCCTATAAATGCTTCAATAATCGAACATAGAGAATTGTTGAAAGTGTTGATGTTCATGTAGATGAATGTCCTAAAATTTCAGAAGGAACCAATTCTGAGAAGAAGGATGGAGATCCTTGCATTTTTCTTTTGGAACCTAAAACTATTGAATCAGAAACCGGTAAAGAAAATCCTGATGTAATTGTTCAAATGGAACAAATAAATTCAGAGGAAGATGATAATGAAGAAGCTGAACCTGAAGAGAATGATCATGTTAT
Organism: Cryptomeria japonica; assembly: GCF_030272615.1. Classification (NCBI taxonomy): domain Eukaryota; kingdom Viridiplantae; phylum Streptophyta; class Pinopsida; order Cupressales; family Cupressaceae; genus Cryptomeria; species Cryptomeria japonica. Next base: position 743,287,040 of record NC_081411.1, on the reverse strand, counting down.
TCCTAGTTATGTGAGACTGAATCACCGTTCTGAACAGATAATTGGGGATAAGGATGCTAGAGTACTAACTAGAAGTATAATAAGAGAGAACTCTTGCATGATATCCACCTTTGAACCTAGAAGTGCTAAGGAGGCATTTGGTGATGATCATTGGGTAAAATCTATGGAGGACGAGTTAGATCAAATTGAGAAGAACAACACTTGGACCCTGGTACCTCGACCGGTAAACAAGAATGTTATAGGTACTAAATGTGTGTTTAGAAATAAATTAAATGAAGATGGTGTTGTAATTCGCAATAAGGCAAGATTAGTATGCAAAGGTTATGTACAAGAAGAAGGAGAGGATTATGGAGAAAATTTTGCACCAGTAGTAAGACTGGAAGGTGTTAGAACACTACTTACATTTGCAGCTCATAAGAAGCTTAAGGTATACCACATGGATGTTAAGTATGTATTTTGAATGGGATATTGGAAGAAGATGTTTATATAGAGCAGCCTGATGGTTATGCATTGACAAATAAGGAAGACATGGTATGCAAATTGCATAAAGCCTTGTATGGATTAAAGCAGGCACCCAGAGCATGGTATGAATGGATTCATACTCATCTGATGAAGATAGGCTTTACTAGAGCCAGTGATGACAACAACATTTATCTCAAGTCTGAATAAGATGATATACTAGTCAGTGAAGTATTTGTAGATGAAATTATATTCGGAGGTAATGATGACATGAGTAATTGCTTTGCAGATGAAATGAAGAATTAATTTGAAATGTCATTAGTACGGGAAATAAAAAATTTCATAGGCTTACATATACAACAGATGAAGAATGGTATTTTCATTACTCAATCCAAGTATGTGAAAGAGGTTCTTAAGACTTTCAGTATGAGTGAATGTAAACTAGTTGGAACCCCAATGGTTATAGGTTGTAAATTGTCCAAGGAAGATGCATCTAAGTCTGTAGATGAAAAGTTATATAGGTCAATGATTGGAAAATTACACTATGTTGTTCACAATCGACTGGATATTACCCATGCAGTTGGTATTGTTGCTAGATTTCAGAAGAATCCAAAGGAGGAACATCTGATGGCAACTAAGAGAATTTTTAGATATCTAAAAGATGCTATTGACAATGGGTTATGGTATCCATATGGTGGAAATTTTGACTTGAAATCATACACAGATGCTGATTGGGCAAGAAATATTGATGATCGGAAGAGTACTACCGGTGGAGCATTCTTTCTAGGAGGAAGGCTAGTCTCTAGGAGTAGCAAAAAGCAGAGTTGCACTTCACAATCTACTGCTGAAGCTGAGTATGTAGTAGCTTATATGAATTGCACACAAGCTATATAGATGAGGTACATTTTGGAAGGTTTTAAGATAGAAATCTCAAAACCAATAAATATTTTGTGTGATAATACAAGTGCAATAAATATTTCTAAAAATCCTGTTTTGCACGCAAGGACTAAGCACATTGAATTGAAATATCACTTCTTGAGGGAAAAAGTTCAAAGAAAGATGTTATCTTGGAGCATGTATCTACCAAGGAGTAGCTTGCAGAGATCTTTACCAAACCTCTGCCTAAGACCACTTTCGAGTATCTTAGAAGTCAATTGGGGGTTATCCCTCTTCATGAAGTTAGTTGAGCATGATGTTGATTGCATCAGTCCTTGAATTACTTGTAGAATTTTACATGGATTGATGAATAAGTAGATGTATTCCATAGGGGGAACATCAACATCACAGTGAGAGAAGAATTACATGTTTTACTTTCACTTTGGCATTGTTCTCAAAGGGGGAGAAAAATTATGTGATTGAGGAGAAGAGTTATGTGTCTCATTAGGTGACCCAGTGGAAGGCTGAAGATAGACAGAGAAAGGTGAATGCCGATGAAGACTAAGAGGGGGGGGTGAATTAGTATGCCAAAAATCTTTGCACTTAAACACTTTGCAAGACTAACAGTAAACCGGTATAACAGTTTAGTAGACAAACCGGTTAACACACACGCAAACCAAATAGCTAATAATGCATTCACTCACAGAAGCACAAACACCATAACACAAGAGATTTTGATGTGGAAACCCAAATGGGAAAAACCATGGTGAGATGGAACTCACAAGTAACTATTTGCAAAATAGGAACCAGAACGGTTAAGGTCTTACAATGTTCTTTACTAGAACAGATCCTATTAGGAATCTCAATCTTTGTTAGGAGATAAGTTCGATTAAAGACTACCTTGCTAGAGGATTTTAGATCCATAGATGTGAACCACCTTGTTAGAGGATTTACAAAAGGCTTTTGGGCCTACCCGGTTAAGAGCTATAGACTTGTCAAAGATGTGAGTAATCAACAAGTGATTGATCTAGCTAATAGCACAGCCTGCTTGGTTAGATCCTTGATAGCTCGTTCCTAATGCATTCCAGCATTACTTCAGTCTTCTACACATTCATTCTCTCTCTAACTCCTCAACCACCTTAAACCCTAGCCGTAACATCAATTATTGCAACAACAACATTATCAACAACCTAAAACCCTAGACATGATGTCCTTATAAAGGAATTTGATTTCATGTCAGTCCAATAGGATTACATTACAATTTCCTAGGTTCAATGCATGTAGACATATTTGGTAACATGACATAAAAAGCACCGCTAAAGTGTCGACACCATCAAACAATCGGTGGATGGTAACTCATCACAAAATGCCGGTTGGTAACTCATCACAGAGTATTACCGGTTCATACAAAATGCCAGTTCAAGATAAATGCCGATTGTTGGTTTGACAAAATGAAGACTGGGAAGTATGTGTTCTGCTGCTTTGATCCTTCATACCACTTGAGATCCTCGAACTGCTTGGGGTTAACATGCCGCTTCAGACTGGTAAACACATTCTGCAAAACACCAATAGTCTAATGACTATTGTAGACACCTAAAAATGGTCAACGCTTGCGGAATCATACTTTAACATTTGCGCATTGCCTCATTTTAGGTTTTTGCATTGCATTAACATTTCTCCTATGTCACGCACTTGGTTTTTATCATTTGTGAGCATCGAGTCATTCTTCTACATTCTTCAGTTGTCTCACTTTCGAATTTGGTCTTGTCGACAACACTCTCCAGTCATGATTTTGATCGATTTTATCTTATCACATCAATGTGCATGCTCATTTGTCATCATTTTGGACATCGTCAATCCTAATTAGGGTTTTGTCCTCTTATCAATCTTATCATCTGGCGATCGATTTGTCATCAATCCTTATTATTTTCAATCTTGTCATTTTACGATCGATTTGCCATCGATCGTTGTTATGTTCAATTTTTGCGATCGATTTGTCATCGATCGTGGTCATTTTCAATCTTGTCGTCTTGCAATCTATTTTTTCATCGATCCTTGTCCTCTTGTCGATCTTGTCATTTTGCGATCGATTTGTCATCGATCATTGTCTGTCTCAATTATGTCAATTTGGATCAATTAGTCATTGTTCCTCGTCAATTGGTGTATTTACCAATCAAATCATTTACCACATTGGCCCTTTGTTAATCAAGAATCATGATCGAGTCAATTTTATATCAAGACCTAATTGTCACCCTTGCATTGCTAATTCATCTTCTAGGGTTTCATGATTTAATCATTTAACCTTGTTTGTCATTTCTCCCTTTAGGATTAATAAATTATTTATTTATCCTAGGTCTTCGTGTCACAATTAAATGTTTAATTTAATTGGCTAACTAATTATTCCTCTTTTTGTGAATTAATTAATAAATGAAAAATTATTAATTAATTCACTAAATTCCTAATTTCCTCATTTTTCTAATTTCTTAATTCCTAATTTTCCTCTTTTTCCAATTTTCTAATTTTCTAATTCCTAATTTCAATTTCCTCCTATTTCTCTCCTAATTTCATGGGAATGACATGTAAATTTGTCATAATTTGTCATAATTGACAATCAATCAATTTTGACATAGAAAGTTGTCATAATTGACAATCAATCAATTTTGCATAGAAAGTGCATAATTTGTCATAATTGACATAATTGATTTGCAATTTCCATTTGAATTGAATCATGCTAATTTGATCATCTCTCCAATTTGTCTATAAATTGGATGAATTTCTTCAATCTTGGCTAATGAGAATAATAATCACTTTGTCGAATCAATCACGCTTCGAGTATTCTTGCGCCATGATCTTGTTTATTTGCTTTCATCTCATGTGTGTGCACTTGAAGGTGAGATCCACAAACAAAGGCTATTTGAAGAAGAAAGAAGGACAATGGAGCCACATGAAGGAGATATTCAGATCTACATTTGGTTTGCCTAGCTTTTAATCTTGAATGTTTCATTTTCATGTCTTTATTGAGTGTGTTTAGGATAGATCATTGCATTTTAGTTTTCGTGATTGAGCTATGACTAATATTGATATTTGCTTTGATGATTTCCGATTTCCTATGCTACAACTATAATACAACATACCGGTTGCAACATATTCCGGTTGAGCTTAGGCTCATACATATAAAGAAGATCTCAATGCAAGTGTGTGTCCATCAATGATAATCACATCATAAACATAAAAAATGCCAACAATCTCCCCCTTTGGCATTGATGGCAACACTTAGGAAAATAAAATTTTGACATCTAAGTGTTTTACAACAAAATCATGCCATTAGCAAAATTGCTCCCCCTAAGCATATACACTATCCCTTTAACAATACAATGTATAACTATTTTGCACATAGAGATATCAAAGCATACATCAAAATTTTAAATACCAGATACTTCTCCCTCTTAGAATACTTGTCCCCATTTGCCAACAATGACAAATTATAGCTGAACAACCCCTGTTTCCATTTGGTATTAACATAATAAAAGTTTATGCCAATAAGGAATAAAACTTGTCAAAAACAAATTTAAAGTCCTACAAGAATTGTTTCATAGATAAAGACTAGGACTCAAGTAGGGAGGTGGCTACTTCTTTCTCTGTCTATATCTAGGAGACCTGTTCTTCCATGGCGTCAATTGTGCTCATCTCTTGTGTCACTATTAAGGCATCCATATTTAGATAGCACTTCTGAAGAATTTGCAGATGTGGGAGTAGAATCAATTGTAGCTCCTACAAATCTCAAGATTGGGTGCTGATCTCATGCTCCATTTTTGCTATCTAGATGTGAAATCGGTGAACGGTTTGCCCATAGGCTATCAAGGAGTCATAAGGCGGCTTGAATGTGCTCATGTAGGACTGCAAGTTAGATTGAAGCTTTTTCTTCTATACAAGCACATCATCACAGAACAGATGGGGTTGGCAAATCTTGCTGAGTAGAAGATTCCCCTCATCTAGAGTGTCTCTTATATCCTTTTGTGCTTTTTGGAGTTCACTCTGGAGCCCATTTTGTTGGCAATATTGCATTATAATAGACAATAAAAGATTGTTGGCATTTCAATAAGGATATTGAGAAGGTTGTTGATGATTATGGATATAACTGATTAAAGATGTTTTACTGTCTTGATATTATTATTTTGTCATTGATGTCAAGAAATTGATTTTCTAATTCAGTATGATGTTGCCATATCTTGAGAAGTATGATATGAAGATTATATAGATGTCGGTAAAATACACAGGAAAGAATATGATGAACAAGGTATTCAATGGGCAACTAGTACCGAGTTAGACAATGATGAGATCATGATGTTTTAGATTGTTTTAACATCATACATATGTTGTAAAATGTAAAGGTTAATACTATACTATGTTATCAAGCAAAGAATCTAGTCGGTAAACCCTAAGGAACCTAGTTAGTAAACCCTAAGGTTATTGCTATCGGTTAATGAAGGCGGAATGTCTACTGAGTGAAGTTTAGTATTCATTGACTTGTTACTGAGTTGTAACCGAGTTATAACAGAATGCATTAAATATTTGCATGTGTTATTTAATGAAGGAAGCTGATGAGTTGGAACTGATTAAATGATTGGTGAGCCGTGGAAGAAGTTTGTTAACGAATCTAAGGCAATGAAAAGTTGGCATGAAGATCTACAGCTCAGATTGAACTGCAATACCCTAGCACAAGTTCCAAGACCATTATGCAAGTTCCAAGGCGGGGTAAAACATTTTCAGATTGAAAGATGCATTGAACCTAGACAAGATAAAAGATCTGATGGCTATGATTGATTATGAGAAATGTGATCAAGGAGATTAAGCAGTTACCAAATTGTTTATAAATAGGAGACTATTGATAAACAATGTATGCAGGCAAGTGTATGCACAAGGATGCTACATAGTGATTACCAAGCACAAAAGCTTGAAGACCTGTTGGAATAACAGAGTATAGATGCCCAGTAGATAGACAAGATTAGTTCTATGTCTAGATTGTATTGAACAAATAGGAATCTGCTTTAGCATTTCAGATGTGAAGTTGCAGATATATTTTATTATTGTTATTTTGTGAAGTGATAGAAAATCTCTTAACTGAGTGGACTTAACAGTCTTATTTGTAAAACCGTCTAGAAAGGTGACATTTTGATTGAGTGTTTGAAATCCTTTAACAAGGTCACTTCTAACAAGGTGAAGATCCTAATAGATTTGAGGGAAATCCCTTAACTAGGTCACATTTAGCAATGTGTTTGTAATATTTAATAGGATTTGCTTTTAACCGAGCATACTCTAGAAGAGTATATTTCTTAGTGGGTCCAAAATCCCACAGTGGTTTTTCCCTATTTGGGTTTCCATGTTAAATCTGGTGTTATGAGGTTTATGATGTTTATATGCTTTTGAGTTTGCATGTTTGACAGTTTTGGTTATATTACTGAAGTATATGTTACCGAGGTTGAATCTGTTGTTTTTATGGATGTTTAAGTTTGTATGATTCACTCCCCCTCTCATCTTGTTGGTTATTGGATCTGTACTTATATTAAGTATCAGAACTATCACATTTAACTTCTTCACCAGAGCAGTATTTAGAGCCTTTTGATTCTCTTTCAAGTAGCATTTGCCTCTGCTACCTCTTCTAAGCTCTGCACTTGATCATCTACTACTGTGCATAGGAGCTTTAGTTGTGCTAGTGATGAGTCGGTATTGGGGAGTTTTGTATTGGGTAACAAACTGGTAAGAGTGTCCACTGTAGCTTGGATCACATCTTCCTCCTTCTTCCTCATTAACACGTCAAGGCGTTCTTGAGAAACCTTGATGCTCTACAGTAGCTCTATTTCACTTGTAGACTAGAGGTCAATAGGACTGCTAAGGTCAACCAGTTTGGCTTGACTACTGGTTGCCTTAGGTGTCTCCATCTGCGTGCCTTTTGCCGCTTCTCCTACCTTGTCTTCCTCTATTTTCTTCTTTGCCGCTTCTCTTCTCTTTTCCTTTTCCTTCTCTTCCTCTTCCTTCTTCCTTTTCTCTATTTCCTTCCGCTTCTCCTCTTCCTTATCTTCCTCTTCCTTCTTTTTTACCGCTTCCTTTCGCTTCTATTCTTCCTTTCTCTTTTTCTTATCCTCTTCCTCTTTCTTCTTCCTTGCATCTTCTTGTTTCTTTTTCTCTTCTTCCTCTTCTTTTCTCTTCTTTTCTTCTTCTTTTCTCTTTTCTTCCTATTTCCTTTTCTCCTCATCTTCTTCCTTTTTCTTCTTCTCCGCTTCATCCTTCTTCTTCTTCTCCTCTTCATCTTTCTTCTTCTTCTCCTCTTCATCTTTCTTCTCCTCCACTTGCTTCTTTGCTTCCTCCATTTTGTTCTCTGTTTCCTTTTTCTTTATTTCCTGTTCAACCTATCTTGTTGCTTCTGATGGTGTATCCTGAGCAATATCTTCTCCATCCAGAGCATCGACATCAATAGTGTCGATCGGTTTAGTAACTGGATTTCCTTCATCATCAAAAGATTCATCTGGTTTTGTTATTACCAGTTCTTGCTCAGCCTTCCAGTTGGCTTCAGCCACTTGATGCATTTTTAGAGCTTCTAGAGCAAGGGTGTGTGTATTCTTGAGCACTTATTTACCCTTCCCTTCAAGTAACAAGAGTCTTCTACTTCTCATGAAGAGGCCTTTGTATTTGTTCATTACTTCAAACGGTTCTGAGTTTGATACATCGGGAAAATGTTCAGCAAAAACTTTCTCTCATTTCCTATTCCTGCTTTATGGCAATGCACCATTTATTGTCTAAGGACTTATATAAAGAATCCGGTGTCTCAGCTCTAATTTCTGAAGGGGATTGGTCATTTATACATAAATACTGAATAATTTCTTTTTCTACCGCTTCCTTTTCATCATCATTAAAGTCATCAAAACAATCAATCAAATCATTCAACACTTTTCTCCTAATGTTTTTGATGGTTCTTTAACAATGTGTCAAAGGTTTGTAGGAGGAGATGTCAATATTTACCGGTGCCGATGATGCCAGTTCATTCTTTGTATTTTTCTTTGCTTGACGTGTCTTCTTTGGTTTTTCCTCAAACATAGTTTCTTAAGAGTCTGGAGAGGTATTCCTTGTCTTCCTCTTTCTCTCAAACACTTTAGCAGGTGCCGCTTCAGGTTTCTTTTTAGCCGGTGACCGCTTGGTCACTGCAGGACTGGCCATGGTAGCCGGTGCCGATGCTGGAGGCACTATTTTTGCCTTCTTCACTGAAGGTTCTTTTCCTTTCTTTGCTGAGGGTTCCTCAACCGGTGTTATCCTTTCTAGGTAGGTGCCGATTCTTTTTGCCTTTAAATCAAGCGGTGAGGCAATAAGGGTTGAGGCATATCCTTCCAGCATATCATTCATTACCTCATAGCCCATAGGCTCCACTTCCTCCTGTCTGGGCTCAACAACATCCATTGTGCATTGATCCACTTTAATGGTGAAACAGATATCATCTTCATATTTCTTGACAATATCACCTGATATTCTCACCCTCTGACTCATTTTGCATTTGAACTCATCAAAGTACTTGTTCACAACTTCAAGGTAACCGGTTCCAACTACTTGAATACTTTCCTTGATTTGCTTGGTTATCGGTTGGTCAGCAGACCACTGGACATCACCTACTCCTGGAAAATAGCCTTGGAAGTAAAAGAATAGCCCAACCAGTAGTTGTCCAAACTTGAACCTCAATGCATTATCCTATTTGATTGATTTTAGATTCAATAGGAGTTGCCTTTGTATCCTGGTGCATAGGTCAAATGATGCATCCTCCTTGATCATCCGGTAAGTGGCATTTACCGCTGCAGTAGATACAGAGTTAATTCTGCTGACTGAGAACGTCCGGTATCCAATCACCATACATGCATATTTCACTAGATCGTCCTTGATAGAATTGACGGTCACACCTCGTGAGTCGCTCACTAAACCGATGAGCTTGGAAATTTCAGTTTTGCTTACCATCCTTAGGGCTGGCACTTCTCTTGTATTGTAGAAACCGGTGACGACATGAATTGCTTGTGGTGTTATATCATGCGTTCTTTCCAGGTACATCTTGTCACCATGAACTCTGCTCAGAATGTTCCTAATGTGATCATCTATGAAATCCTCCAGGAAATAAACAACATTGTGGAGCTTCTTCTTCTCCAAGATACTATACTCTGGTTTGATCTTTTTATCTTGTCCATAGAACAAACCTAGCTGCGAGTGAATTGCTAGAGACCCTAGGTCTTCTGTTTTACAATCTATGTAATCTGAGATTCCCTCTTCTAATTGTAGACACCCAAAATTGTCCAGTGTAATTAAATAAATATTTTATTTATTTAATTACCTAAGCTTAATTCTTCTATTAATTAAATAAATATTTATTTATTTAATTAATTCATTTATCCTCTTCTAGCCTTATTTCTCATTTAAATAAATACATTTATTTATTTAAATTATCCTTTTCCTAAATTAAATAAATATCTTATTTATTTAATTGATCTCACTCCTATTAATTAAATAAATCTTTATTTATTTAATTAATTCATTAACCTTTTCTACCCATGACACATGCCATTCATCTCTTAATTCATACACTACCTACCCCTTTCATTATTTTATTATTTCTTTTACCTACCCTCTAATCATAGCCGACCTCCTTTTACACCTCTCAATCTTATCCCTCCATTTCATATAGTGTCTTCTATATAAGGAGATGCTTCCTTCATTATCAAACCCCCGTTGACTACTTGACTACACTACGCTTTTGAACATAGGCGATCCTACTTGCAACCACATTTATGTTCTTTGTTGAGCTCTTATGCACATAAAATCTGAGAGCAAATATATCAAGCAAGATCAATGGGGATAGGAAGAATGGAGATCCAAACCTTATTGGACATGTGATAGTATAATCTTTGTGATTTCATTTGATTTGCATTGTCTTAGGTAATCTTCATATGTTATGGTGGATCTTTGTTATTGTTAGGCTAGGATTTTGTGGTTGAATTCATTTAGCCTTTCAATATCGTTATTATTGTTATCCATTTTCACCATATACATTTTGGCATGCCCCGTGGGACATATATTTTTGTTAGATCTGTATTTTTTGTAGATTTTTCTAACCCTCTATTATTGTTTTGTAAAACAATTTGGAGAATAATCTTGTGCAACTAGGGTTTTGGACACAAAATCAAGATCTTGGAGAGATTTGATCATATCTCACAAAAGGCTTGGAAATTTTGCACCAAATTCTTTTTGCAAGTTGAAGAAAGTATCAGGAGCTCTTAATCCAAAATTTAGAATTTTTGGAGCACATTTTCATTTTCTATGAATTTTTTATGATTTTTCATAAAAAGTTAATTTTGAGAGCAAATAAGAGATTTTTTCAGATTTTCTTACATTTTTGGAAATCTCTCATAATTATACATAGGATCTATTTTTTGTGATTTTAATTTTGATGCAAAATATTTCCCTAACAATTGGATCTTTAAAAACTAGGGTTTTTCCTTATTTTGATCAGATCTCACAAATGGCTTTGAATTTTGACATCAAATGTTTTGTGCAAGTTAGGAAAAGTATTACAAGCATTCACAAAAAATTTCAGATATTTTGGATCATTTTGTCAATTTATATGAATTTTTTATGATTTTTCATAAAAACTTAATTTTGAGAGAAAATTAGCGAATTTTTCAGATTTTCTTACATTTTTGGAAATATCTCAGAATTATACATAGGATCTATTCTTTGTGTTTTTAAATTTGATGCAAAATTATTCCTCAAAAACCAGATCTTTGAAAATTAGGGTTTTGCATTATTTTACTCATATCTCACAAATTGCTTGGATTTGTTGCAGAAATTTTTTTATGCAAGTTTGGAAGGCCATCTGGACTCTCCAGTAAAAATTTCAAGTTTTTTGGATCAATTTTGCATTTTATTTTAATTTTTTATGATTTTTCATAAAAAATAATTTTTGGAGCAAATTAGCAAATTTTTTTGATTTTCTTACATTTCTGGAAATCTCTTGAAATTTTACAAGTGGTCTTTTTTTATGATGAATTAGATCTTTGAATTGGTCAACAAAATGCATTGTTGAAGGCCCCTATTTCACAAAGTCTTTTGGGATCTAAAATTTACCTAACTTGTGTGCTTGCAGGAAGGGGTGATTATTTCAAACAATCCAAACTACTAATAAATCTTTGTTGCAGGTCCTTGGCAAGGGTTTTTAGATTTTTATTGTGTGCCTTGTTTTTATAGACTAGCAAACACTTCAATTGGTGCACTAAAATTGAATCATTGTCTTTTGTGTCTTGAGCAATAGGCTCTTTTTGTTTAATTTTTAGAGGGCCTGTTTTTCGGTGTGGTCATTAGGACTACTAGTGAGAAGAGAACGAACCAAGTGGTAGCGAGGAAAACCCACCTCTTCCGAACCACTATAAACAACTATGTTCATGGTGAAAACTATGGATAACGTGTGCTGATTAGTTCATACCAACACTATGTCTCCCCATAAACCCGTTTGATCAAATTTATTTGATCAGTTGTAGGGCATAACCCCTACCGGCTGGGAGCCTTCTGTATTTATAGAGCTGAAAGTGCCACATGTATGGCCACACAAGCGGATGCCCTTACTAGGACCTTTTTGTTTTAGAAGCCAAAATCCTTCTAGTTGTTGAGGCGGGTGGTCGGACCTCTGGTAGCAGCCCACACACATACGGTTCTTAGTAGAGATACAAAGTTTGCCACGGGGAGTTTTCATGGGGACTGATGCTTGGCTGACCCGAGAAGTGAGTGTCGGGGGTGGAGCCAGTGAGGTCAAGCATCTAAGTATCTGCTCTGAATAGCATAGCCTTGGGGGTAAAACCTCATGTGGGATCAACAACTATTGTCTTGGCCAGCCATAAGAATTATGCTTGACTTATTTTAAACATTCAAAACATTCAAGACCAAACAACAAAACATTGTGTCTTTTGTGTCTTCAAGTGTATGCAAAACATTTTTACATCAAACAACACACTTTTCTTGGAGTCATTTTGAGTATAAACACTTACAAACATTGAGTCCTCATCAACATTGTGTCCTCTTGTCACGAAAAACAGTCAAACATTCAGATTTGGTCACAACCAATAACTTCACAAATTGGAAAAATTTTACAGTCCAGCAAACAAGAGCAATTAGTTTCAGAATTCTTGAGCTTCCTAGGTTGTTTCTCCAGGTTTTTATCTAGCATTCAACTTGTCTTTGGGTCTCACAAAGTCCATCATTGCTTTACATCTTCCATTAAATTTACATTTGTCTAAACTTGAGTCAAAAGGTCACTTGCTTGTCCTCATCATACTTTGTCAACACACTACATACAACAACATTTTGCAAAGTGGTCCCTCATCAAGGTCTATCACCTTTGGGTCTCATTTGGTCTTACTTAGAGTCAAGGTCAACTTACCTCATCAAGAGAAACTATCCTCTCTTTGGAAGTCACACCTACTCTACTACATACATACTTGGTCTTACACTTTGGACATTACAAGTACACTTCAGATTCATTTACATTCCATCCAACCCTTGGTCTTCCATACTTTTTCCATTTTCATCTAGTCTCACACATCTCGATCAGTACCTAGTTCATGGTTGAAACCCATCCCAAAAATCTAGGAGAAACTAAAGAGGCTCAAGAGTCTGCAAACATGAGTTCTTATGAGTATGACAATGATATCTTTTTCAATTCTGATCATACTACATTACCTGACATGGATGCCTATAGAAACATTCCAAATGTTGAGAACATGGACACTACAAACAACAATGATACACACAATGATAATATGGACAACTTTTCAGTACATTCAGCAGATGTGGAAGAATCCATTATGGATCCCTGTTTCAATCGATTGGTTGAGGAAATAATGAGGAGGGATAGACAATACTTCTTACAAATGATGGCACAAAGTGGAGCCAAGATACCTCATGATTTTGACATGTCTCAAATAATGGAAAATCGGCCTTTGCAACAAACTCACTCCAACATGGATCAAAGAAAGCCTAATAGTGGAGGCAATAGAGGACCACATATGGTACTTGAATCACCATCATCTTTGTTTCAAAAACTAGAGGTCCCATACACACATGGTCAAGCATATGATACTCATCTTCGCAGACCATTATGGAAGTCTTATGCAGAGAAATATGCTCAATCACATATCAACGCTAAGGATCAACCACCAAAGCAATTGGATATTCAAAGGCATGCTCAAAATTTGGACACAAGGAAACCCCGTGTCAAATTTGGGGGCAACACATTAGAACATGACATGCTTGTAGAGTATGGTATACATGGACAAAATAGATATTGTGTTCCTCAACATGAATCTATACCAAGTGGTCCATATATGCAGCATCACTATAGACCTCCTCCATATGAACATGTGTATGATCAATATCATCCATATATGCAACATGCTCCTCCTCCAATTGGTGCCTCAAGCATAGGGTATGGTTTTAGAAGTCGATCTCCACCTAAGAGCAATTTGGAGCAACAAATCAGGGACTTACAAAAGAAAATGGAGGACATAAATACACCAAAGCCAACATACACAATGAGAGACATATGTCCTTATCCATTTGACAAGAGCATTCCAATGCCTCCTTTTCCTACACACTTTGTGATGCCTAAATTTGATAACTATAGAGAAAAAGGGGATCCTAAGGCACACATAAGACAGTTTTTCATAGCTTGCATTGAGGTAGCAGCAGAAGAGACATATATGATGAGATTATTCCCACAAAGCCTAGGTGATCAAGCTATGGAATGGTTCTCCCAACTCCCACCTGGTATTAAGTCATGGGGTGATCTAGCAGAGGCATTTATTCAACATTTCTCTTCCAACATAGAGACAGACATATCAGTCACTACTTTGTGCAACACCAAGCAAAAAGAGGGAGAGTCTTTTGCATCATTTTTACAAAGATGGAGGAATCTAGCCAACAGATGCTCTTGTGAAATTCCCCCCCCAAAAAATGGTAGAGATGTTCACCCAGAATGTTAACAAAGACATTGGTTATGATTTAAGAAAAGCTTGTTTGTCCACCTTTAAGGACGTCATTGAAAAAGGCTTAGCGACAAAAAATGTCCTAATTGAACAAGGAGTCATTAAGATATTCAAGGAAAACAAAGATGACTTTAAAGGAAAAGACAAGCCAAGATTTTGGAATAAAAACAAGAACACAGTCAATGATGGTGTTGTTGATGCCAATACAGTGCGACCCAAATTCATTTTTTCTGGATCAAATCAGGTGAATACTCAAACAACTTCTAAATCATGAAGGAAGTATACTCCATTGGGAGAACCACTTGAGTCAGTTTTCAAGAAGCTAGTGGCAAACAAAGTAATCACAGTTCTAGATTTTCCTCCATATGAACCAAAGGTTAAACCAAATTGGTGGAATTATGATGAATATTGTGAATTTCATAAGAGAAAGGGTCATAAGATAGGAAATTTTCATCGACTGAAGAACATCATACAAGATCTCATTGATAGAGGTGACATTGAGATTGAAGGACATTCCTCCAATCAAGAACATGAGATGTTTAAGGAACCATTCCCAAAGCATGACAAGGGAAAAGCTAAAGCCACATATGATCAACCCAACTATACCAGAGCATCCTATAACTATGATTCAACTATCAATCACATCTCAATGGACAATTATGTCTCTACCATTATCATGAAGGACAAAACACCTGAGAATTCTACCCAAAGACCTAAGATTTTCCTAGAAGGCATTGGATCTTCTTTCGAACCTACCTCTGAATGTCATATCACAACTCATCAAGGTAAAATCACTTTGCAAGGTGCTCCAACTAAAAACACCACTTCTTCATCAACCAAACCTGAGTATGACCTTGTAGAACAGTTAGGGAAGACATCCGCGCTCATCTCCATCCTTTAGCTCTTACGCATATCCCCCGCACATAAAGCTATTCTTGACAAAATCTTGAGAGACACTGCCATTCCTACTGATCTGAATGTGGACCAGTTTCAAGCCATGGTGGGATACCTTTCCATTCCACACTCCCTTACATTCATAGAAGCCGATGATGCCTCCTTAAGTCAGCCAAATATTGCACCTTTACACATTGAAGCCTTCATACACAAATATCGAATAAAATGAGTCCTGATAGATGGAGGAGCCGGTCTAAACATTTGTACATTGAGCATTATTAAACAATTGGGATATTTTGATAAAGCTATGAATTCTACAAACAAAATTACCATCAAGGCATATGATGACGAAGAGCGCTCATCCAAGGGCACAATCACCCTACCTCTCAGAGTTGGGCCAGTTACAAAGGATGTGGTTTGTCAAGTCCTAGACCTATATCTCACATACAACATATTGCTAGGATGTCCATGGATTCATGAGATGAGCGCAGTCCCATCTACATATCATCGATGTATCAAGTTTCCACACAATGGAGTTGAAGTGACCATCAAAGGCGATCCAAATCTATTCATATATTGCAACAATCTGTGACTTAGATCTGAAATAACAATCCCAGTCAATCGAGAAGTTGTTCCTTCATCAGCATATGTGGATCCAGAATCATTGAAAGCTTCAACATCAAAGAAAGCAGAGCTCAAAGAAAAATTCAAGTTTAAAGACATGGGATGTGGTGAGTATATCTGTCATGTTGATCAACTCCCACTATCTCCTAAGGTATTCAACCAACATGAACAATCTACAAACAATTTGCAAGGAATTGGATGTGAACCACCTAGTCTTGTGGCTACTAAGTCTAAATGCAAATCTCCTCTAGTGGTGCAAGCAACTCTTGATATCAATAGTCCTAAGAGTGGTTCTACAAAAGAATCTATTAAGCATATCGTCATCCCTCTTGAGAACTCACATAGCCTTACCATATCATCCACTCATTCCATTTTCACTCCTCTCCCAGACTTGGATCAACAAGAATCACAAAAGCCCTTACTCAATGGGGATGAAAAATCAAGATATGAATAGAAAAAACTAAAAGTCAAAACTAAGGAAAAGTCGTTTAGTCCAAATCAAAATCAAAAGCTATTGGACTCTGAAAAAATCAAAGTCAAGGATAAAACTCCTATAAAAGAAAAAGATCAAGAGTTCATCTCCCCTAATACCAAAATAACTGGGGGAAAAAGCTCTAAAATTTTAAGTCAAAAAGCACACTTGTTGATCCTAAGTCTCCATCATGCTATCCTACTTTCACTTCTTTTCACAATCATAAGCCTTCATCACTCATCCACTTGTTCCACACATCCTTTCCCTTCTGGTGATACATCATGGACCTTTAATGGAGCTTCCTCGAAGGACTTTGTTGTCAAGGATGCCCAAACTTCTTTAGGTGACATGCATATAGGCCTACGTAGTCCACACACTAGTGATTCTATCTTAGTTCCTTTATCAACGAAGACAGTCACTCAAGCTACACATCATTTAGTCAAGGAACAATGTAGTTACAATCAAAAAGTCAAGCCTCACACCCTTGAGGTAGGTGACTTAGTTCTCAGAGAAAATCCTAAAAATTAGCAAGACAGAGAGAAGAAGGGCAAGTTCGAACCAAATTGGCTTGGTCCTTACATCATTACAGTAGCATATGGATCTGGGGCATATCAGCTCTCAACTACAGAAGGTGAACCTTTGGAGGATCCTATCAACAGCATGCACCTTCGCAGGTTTTACACATAGCTCTTCAGAGTATCCTAATTCAAAAAATACAAAAAAAATTAAAAAAAAAAAAAACATTGAAAAATCAAAAAAAGTAAAGAGAAATAATTTCGTCCAATGGTGAAAACCACTTCGGTGGCACCCTGGGCAAGTACCATGGTGAAAATTGGGTCACCAGCGCCATGCATAGAGACATTGCTCCTCCCTCCTTCAAGATTCACTTTCATCCTTTCACTTTGCAGACACTCACAACCTATTCGTTCATAATAAACTTACCCATTCCCATTATGGCTTGTTATTGATCTACCCAAGATTGGTTAGCCATTCATAATAAACCTCCCTTTTCACCTCCCTTTCCATCCATAATAAATCAGCTCCTATCTGTGGCTAAGGCAAATCCTACGTCTAGTGATGGGTGTGGAACTGAGAACATCACATGTTTTGAAGAGTATAGTTTCTTCCAGCTTCCTTCAGTCTATCCGCACACAATTAACAATAAAGCAACATTTCCATCACAGATCTGCAATAAAGTTTCATCTTCTCTGCAATAAAGTATCAGTTTCATGGATTCAGTCAGTTTCAGATGAGACACAGTAGCAACAATGGGCTTCAACAAATCAAATCTTTCAACAGACTCAGACAACATATGGCTTAGTGCTATCTATCCTTTTTGTGAAAGTAAACATTGTGACCACAATCAAATAAGACTTATACAAGTGACAAGAGACACTAAACTTGAGGGCTATAGTGGATGTTGGTGTCGAGTCTTGGTTTTCTTTTGATTTCATCTTTTTTTGGTGACATGTCTTTTAGCTTTTTCGGGATGTCTCTGACTAGAGATTCTATCTCCAGGATGTCTTTGACTAGAAAGGCGAGGATGGGGTATCGTCACCTATTTGTATTTGCTATCTGTGGATTGTCTCTTAGTAATGCTATGACTTGTCCAAGGATATGAGGACACTGTGAGTCTAGTATGAATTGGGGATTTCCTTGTTTGTGACTGTCTTATCTCCATGCAAATAGGTACAATGACTTTCTGGGTCAAACATATGCCTCGATTGTCATAACCTACTTGCCATAATAAAGCTCAATGATGATAAAGCACAAGAAGCTCTTTCACTTTCATATCTTTTATCTTTCATCCCCCTTTCTTGATTGACTTCCATCATCCTTCTCGAGTCCGTGTAGCCTGCTATCACATGACTGAGTATAATGACACACCAAAAACATTTGCATTTCATGTAGTTGCACCTGCATTACCACATATAAGCATTTCATACATACATATAGATATCACAACTGCATCACATCCTGCACACAACACCTGTTAGCACAATTTACATTTGCATTATCATATTCATCTGCATTACATACATTCATATTTGCATCATGCATACACATATAAAACATAAAAGAACAAAAAAAATATATATTGCATTGCATCATATACATATTTGCATCCATATCATAAGCATCACATAAGAACATCTCATCACATAGGTACACATGCATATAACTGCCGCAAAGATGAATCATCTCATATATATATATAAAGTGTCATGATACAATGATGTCAAAATCATATGGCTACAATCACCCACAGGTGTCTACATCATCATACAAAATGGTATAAAACTAATACATAGGAACCCACTGATAACTCCTGCCAACACTGTTGGTAGTGCTAGTCCTGTCCATGTCATGGTATCCCATGCCACATGTCCCACCCTCATCTCTAGTCTCAGATCCTAGAACACTCATCTAAGGGCATCCCTGTCTCCGTCTTGATCATACGAAATCAGCTCCCCATCGATCGGTATCCGCAGAATCCTGTATACATCCTCCAGGGTGACTGTCATCTCCTCCATCGGCAAATGAAAAGTGCAAGTCTCAGAGTGCCACCTCTCCGCCAGTGCAGTCAGCAATCCCATGTTCACCCAAAACTCAGGCACATACAAAATATGTCTCAATCCCATAGCCTCAATCACAGCTCGGTCCTCGACTGTCAACTCAGATCGCAACCTCTGAGTCGATGGGAATCTCTCCCATGACTCTAGCATAGGCAAATACTCTTGCAGTCACACAAATCAATCATCTTAGTCCTAGTGATACTCACTGTTCATCACAAAGTGTTGCTTCTATCCTAGTGGTACTCCCTGTTCATCACAAAGTACTACGTGTTTGACACTGCCTATTCATCATAAAGTGCTGCTCACATTTGCACTCACTATTCATCACAAAGTGCTGCTCATATTTTAGTACTCCCTGTTCATCACAAAGTACTATATCTTGGTACTCACTGTTCATCACAAAGTGCCTTGATCTATCCTATCCTAGGGCCTCTGCTTGAGTGAATCCTCTTGAGAAGTTTCCTAATTGGCAACGTATGTTCTATCACAGAATTATCAATCCTAGCCCTATTTGTTATCCTATTCTTCCCTAGAGGACCTACTTGAATGTATCCTCTTAGTAGCTTATCCAATCGACAATGTATGTTCATCACAGAACTATTGATTCAGCCTAGAAGACATAAACACACATTTATTGCAATACCTAAGATGCATTAATGACAATAATTAATGCGACAAAGTACAAGGAGGTTTGTGGTACTTATTGGCTTTCCTGCATCTGCTGGCCTCTGAAATCGATGAACGCTATCGAATCTATGAGCCATTGCCATCGCTACTGACTGCTGCTGCTCTATCTCGCTCTGTACTCTGATCTCTTGGATGTGTGGATGACAATGAGGATGTTTTCCCCTCGTGGTCTATCTTATAGACTACCCTAGCCCTAGTCTCCTGTGTCAGTCTTTGTTAACCCATGACTTTGTCACTTTATCCGGTCAGTTCATTCTAGCCTTTCTTTCTTATAAAGAGATTGTCTGTGGTCTTTTCACACATTTTCATCCAATCTCTCAAGGGGGCATATCATTCCCATCTCGGGGCAACTTTGTATCAATTCATCTTATCTTCTTTGAAACAATGTGACAAGTCGCATTGTCTCAAAGAGGGGCAAAATGTAGACACCCAAAATTGTCCAGTCTAATTAAATAAATATTTTATTTATTTAATTATCTAAGCTTAATTCTTCTATTAATTAAATAAATCTTTATTTATTTAATTAATTCATTTATCCTCTTCTAGCCTTATTTCTCATTTAAATAAATACATTTATTTATTTAAATTATCCTTTTCCTAAATTAAATAAATATCTTATTTATTTAATTGATCTCACTCCTTCTATTAATTAAATAAATCTTTATTTATTTAATTAATTCATTAACCTTTTCTACCCATGACACATGTCATTCATCTCTTAATTCATACACTACCTACCCCTTTCACTATTTTATTATTTCTTTTACCTACCCTCTAATCATAGCCGACCTCCTTTTACACCTCTCAATCTTATCCCTCCATTTCATATAGTGTCTTCTATATAAGGAGATGCTTCCTTCATTATCAAACCCCCCATTGACTACTTGACTACACTACACTTTTGAACATAGGCGATCCTACTTGCAACCACATTTCCGTTCTTTGTTGAGCTCTTGTGCACACATAAAATTTGAGAGCAAATATATCAAGCAAGATCAATGGAGATAGGAAGAATGGAGATCCAAACCCTATTGGACATGTGATGGTATAATCTTTGTGATTTCATTTGATTTGCATTCTCTTAGGTAATCTTCATATGTTATGGTGGATCTTTGTTGTTGTTAGGCTAGGGTTTTGTGGTTGAATTCATTTAGCCTTTCAATATCGTTATTATTGTTATCCATTTTCACCATATACACTACTATCACACCATCTGTAACTTGTGATAGGGCATTATATCTAGACTTGCGTTGAATAAAGCTTGCTGAATCTACAAATGTACTAGAGCTAGTATGGGATGCAGAAGCCATGATAGAAATTGAAAACTCAAAAATTACCTTTCGAAAAACATGAATTTAGGGCTTTCAATTTCTTCTCCACCTCGCACTCCGTCGGTTACAGAATCACCACTTTGCGTTCTTCACTTAACCGTTTGCAATTTGAATTTGAGTCTCCTTCAAGGTTTCTTAATTTCTCAGAATCATAGCACAAATCGCTTTGTCGTTGCTCTGCACTCGAAAACCTCCTTCGCTTTGAAAAATGATAGTGAGAAATGATTTGAAAAATCCTTTTAAACATATTCCTCACCTACCACAATTAATGCTCCACCATTAGGGTGTAAACCCAAATTTGCCTTTTACCATTTTTGGTCTTCCACCTATTGACAAGTATCACATACCGATTAAGGTCTTTTACCAGTGTAAACAGGGGGTTCGAAACATTTTGCCGTTTTCTCCCCCTAAGCTTTTTTGAAGCTTAGTTTGCAGGTTTCTTGCTTTCCACACTAGGTGCAGAAACCGGTTCCTCTTGTAACACCGTTGGTTTCTTCTTCCAGGTTTTGTTCATGTGTGCTTGAACAGTGTCAACATCAATGTTTCCTTTCAGAGTGACTGGTATATCATCAGATATGTTCTTTCTTGATCTACAAAATCTAGCAATGTGACCCGGTTTGTTGCAGTGATAGCAGACCAATCCAGGTGCTCTCCAAGGTCCATTATTCATGTTGCCATTCTTCCTTTTGCATGTTGCAACAATGTGACCATGACCATGATAGACCATACAATTTTCTCTCCATTCGGTTGCTGCTTGATAGCCACCACTTCTTGGTTGATGATTGAAGGCACTAGACCAGTTGAGATTCCAGTTCATAAAAGGTTTAGGACCAACTCCTTGGGTCCTTTGAGGATATCTACCAATGTTGTTCATAACTGACCTGCATTCAGATTCTCTATGTCCATACTTGGTGCATGTATAACAGTTACCATTGAATCTATAGGATCTAGGCTTATCATTTAGGAAATAAGGAAAATTGTTGTAAGCCTTACTCCTACACACATTTGCAGTATGTCCTTCTTTAAGACAGTTAAAGCAAACAGGTTTAAACTTTTGATTACCTTTATCTTTTGATGCCAGTTGTTTCTTTGATGTTCCAACATTTGTATCAAAGGTCTCACCTTCCTCATGACTGGAATAACCAAGTCTATTGGTATTCTTTGCCGATTTGGCAGATTCAAGCTTTTGCTCTAGCTTGACAGTACTCTTGTTGAGCTTAGCAAGTATTTCCTTTGACTCAAAGAGTTCTTTGGAAATAGCAGCATTTGTTTCCATTAGGTTTCCATTCTCAATGATGGCAATGTTTAGTTATCCTTGCATGTCTTCCTTTTCCACTTTGCTTGCATGGAGTTGAGCATTTAGGGCACTGATCTCTTGTTTCAGCTTGGAGATCTCATGATCTTTGTCCTTCACCAGATCTTCAGCATTCCTTCGGTTCTCAAGCTCTTGACACATCTAGATAGTCAGTCCTTCCAACTTCTTTCTCAGGTTGGAGTTTGATTCATTCAACTTATTTACTTCTGCAATTAGGGCTTCCATGTCTGCTTCATCTGAAGAACTATTTTCAGATAGCTCCATTAGCTTTTTAGCATGTTCTCTCCTTTTTTCCTGAGAGACCTTATATTTTTCCATAAGTTCATCATAGGCTTGCTTAGACTGAGTGAGACGATGAGTAAGTTCCCTCAATGTGTATTCCCCCATATCTCTTTCCAAGTGGTTAAACTTATAGAAAGGTTGGCTTTGATACCAATTGATGAATACTAACAGGGGTGGGTGAATTAGAATGCCAAAAATCTTTGCACTTAAACACTTTCCAAGACCAATAGTAAACTGGTATAACAGTTTAGTAGACAAACCGGTTAACACACATGCAAACCAAATAGCTAATAATGCATTCACCCACAAAAGCACAAACACCATAACACAAGAGATTTTAACGTGGAAACCCAAATGGGAAAAACCATGGTGAGATGGAACTCACAAGTAACTATCTGTAGAATAGGAACCAGACCGGTTAAGGTCAGACTGGTTAAGGTCTTACAATGTTCTTTACCAGAACATATCTTGTTAGGAATCTCAATCTCTGTTAGGAGATAACTCCGATTAAAGACTACCTTGCTAGAGGATTTTAGATGCACAGATGTGAACCACCTTGTTAGAGGATTTACAAAAGGCTTTTGGGCCTACCCGGTTAAGGGCTATAGACTTGTCGAAGATGTGAGTAATCAACAAGTGATTGATCTAGCTAATAGCACAGACTGCTTGGTTAGATCCTTAATAGCTCATTCCTAATGCATTCCAGCATTACTTCAGTCTTCTACACAATCATTCTCTCTCTTACTCCTCAACCACCTTAAAACCTAGCCGTAAATTCAATTATCGCAACAACAACATTATCAACAACCTAAAACCTTAGACATGATGTCCTTATAAAGGAATCTGATTTCATGTCAGTCCAATAGGATTACATTACAATTTCCTAGGTTCAATGCATCTAGACATATCTGGTAACACAACATAAAAAGCACCACTAAAGTGTCGGCACCATCAAACAATCAGTGGATGGTAACTCATCACAAAATTCTGGTTGGTAACTCATCACAAAGTATTACCGGTTCATACAAAATGCCAGTTCAAGCTAAATGCTGGTTGCTAGTTTGACAAAATGAAGATTGATAAGTATGTGTTCTACCGCTTTGATCCTTCGTACCGCTTGAGATCCTCGAACCGCTTGGGGTTAACATGCCGCTTCAGACCGGTAAACACATTCTGCAAAACACCAATAGTCTAACGACTATAATACAACATACCGGTTGCAACATATTCCGGTTGAGCTTATGCTCATACATATAAAGAAGATCTCAATGCAAGTGTGTGTCCATCAATGACAATCACATCATAAACATAAAAAATGCCAACAAATGCTTGGTAATGTAAACCAGGATTCCTATTCACCAATCTCAACAGCAATCATAGGCATTGATATTTGTATTTCCATCAATGCGAAAGGAGGAGATTGTTGGTATTTTGCATAGAGATTGCATTAATGATATGTTGTCATTGATTTCAATTGAACCGGTAATGGTATTCATGTTATTGCTGATATTGCTGTTTTTGATATTGGCTAGTAACCAGTAAGAAGAGATTTGTGGAAGATGTTGTAAACCTGAATGTAAAGTTTGTGAGATAAATCGGTGAACCAGTGTAAAGGGTTAAACCTTTCTATGCATTGTAACTGGTAAACCTCATCAATTGTTAAACCATAACCGATCAAGTTTGATGGTTTATTATCTGATGAGCGGTAATGATGAAGACACATGTGATCATTAAATGAGGATATGCTCAAAATTGTTTTGGTGCATTTTTTCTTGTCTAGGGAAGGAGCAAAGTATATTGCATTTAATGCATGTGTGATGAGTTACAAAGTCCTATGAAGTGGTGATCATGGAGCAGTTGGAATTTTCTTGAAGAATTTGAAGAGATTGTCATGATTTCTAATGATCAAGATTGTATCGACTTGTTTGTAATCTCAATGATGAGAATTTGGTTTTTGGTGTGTTACCGACCTAATTGATTTATATTTAAGGTCAATGAATTTGTTGTAAAGGTTGTTGGCAAGATTGGTAGAAAACCTGTTGAGTGTGTAGTTTCCCAACCAGTGAATGGATCTGCACTTTGAGTGAAGGCAGATTGAAGCATAGAAGGATCTAATCAAGCAAATGTAGTGCTACTCAAACAAATCAAGAAAACCTGTTATTTTCTAACAATTACAACAGAAGTAAAATCCCTTTACTGGGTAAGCTCGAACAAGCTTGGTTACTCATTAAATCCTCTAACAAGGTGGTCCATTAGCTTGGATTCTTAAATCCTCCAACGAGGTTACTCCTAACAGGGTATTGTTCTTTTCATCAAGGCATATTTGTAAATCCCTTAACCGGGTGATTCCTAACCGGAATTAGTTCTTAACAGGACTTATTGTAAAGCTTTAACAGGCTTGGCTCCTAACAGGGTGAACTTCGAAAGAATTCAAATGGCTATCCTTGTGAGTCTCATCTCACCATGGTTTTTACCTATTTGGGTTTTCCATGTATAAACATTTGTGTCAAGTGGTGAATGCTTTTATGGTTGTGATCTTATTTGTTGATGTGGTTAATTTCTATTAAGGCATGTTATGTAGAAGCATTGAGAGATGAATATGTTGAGTTATGATTAAGCATTGTTGATATTCACAAGATTGAAGTTGTTTACTATTATAGTTGTCATAATAGTTGAACCGGTTGATGTCAAGTATTCTTATGAATATTTATCTTGATTGAGATATGTTTACTTTGTTTGACTAAGTTTGCGTTTGGGAACTTTGTATCAGTTTTTCAATATACTGATTCACCCCCCCTCTTAGTATTCTACCAGATACTTATTCTTTCATCATACCATTAGCTGCAACATACTCTTCCTTTTTTGTTGATTGAGAAACACAAGTTTGCTTCTTACTTGTCCAAGCAACCAATCTGCCTCCAAGAAGAAAAGCCTCATCGGTAGTGCTTTTTTGGTCATCTACATTGCCTGCCCAATCTGCATCAGTAAACACATCCAAAGAGAAATTTCCTTTATAATTATACCAGAAACATAATCTATTGTGCCTTTCAAGTATCAGAATATCCTTTTCACCGCTACCAAGTGAGTCTCCTTGTGATCCTTTTGAAATATAGCAACCAATCCAACAACATATGCAATATCCGGTCTGATATGAATGACATAATGCAATTTAAAAATCATAGACCTGTATTCTTTCTCATCCAAAGATGGAGAGTCATCTTGCTTAGACAACTTGTAGCCTGTCACCATCGGAGTACCAACCAGTTTACAATCTTCCATTCCAAATGTTTTCAACACCTCTTTGACATACTTACTCTGATAGATAAAAATTCCACCATCCAACTATTGGACCTGCAACCCA
Source organism: Cryptomeria japonica (assembly GCF_030272615.1). Taxonomy (NCBI): domain Eukaryota; kingdom Viridiplantae; phylum Streptophyta; class Pinopsida; order Cupressales; family Cupressaceae; genus Cryptomeria; species Cryptomeria japonica. Next base: position 743,261,102 of record NC_081411.1, on the reverse strand, counting down.
ATAAAAAAATTAATCTCTCCAATAAGAGACATCTCAAATTCCTTTTTCATCTCCTCAGAAAAATCCATGCCTAAGTCATCATTACCACCAAAGATAATATCATCCACAAATACTTCAGCTATCAATAATTTCTCTCTATCGGTCTTTAGATATATGTTACTGCAGATGAATAAAAATGACCATATTCCTAAATGAATATTTTATGTTCATTTTATTCTCATTCCTCTATTTAGTTAAATCTAATTGAATTAAATCATCCACATTCTTCTATTTAATTAAATATTTTATTCAATTTATTTATTTAAATTCACTTAAGTCCTTTAGATCATTTAATTGAATAAATGATTTTATTTAATTAAATCCCTTCTCTCTACTTTTTAATTAAATTAACATTTAATTAAATAGTTTACCCCAATTAAATAAATCTAATTTATTTAATATCCCAATTTGCAGCCAAATTGAAATAAAACAATTTATTTTAATTAAATCCTATTATTCCTCACCCACTTGCATTTTCCTACATCTCCCACTTGCCTTCTAACCCTCTTTCTAAATTCTTCTAGAATCCATCTAATCCTAATAAATTAGCCCAAACCCATCAATTATCCCCTTTCCCTAAATTTGAGGAGGTCACTTCTCAAATTTGGAGTAAAGTCTTCAAAATGTATTAAAGCCTTTATGCCTTCAACAAGCTAACTTGTTGAATCCCCAAATTTGGAAGGACTCTTACAAATTTGTCCCTAAAGTCTTCAAACCATTAATGGTTAACTAACCCTTAGTGGCATGGTTAGAGACTTTTTGCCTAACTTAACCTTCTTCTAACCCAAGGGTCTCATCAAGAATTCATTGCTTTGACCATGGTTATTCCCTTAACCTTTGCACAAGAGTTTATCCTTTGGGTAAAAGCTTTATCCAATGGATAACCTTAACCTAACCTTAACCCTTACCTTCTAAGGTAACCATGAGGTCTTCTCAAGCATTTAATGCTTCTTGCATCTCCTCTCAAGTAGTCTTATGTTGACAATTGTCACCATTTCATTGGTGAGAATTTTGAACATGGATTGATAACTTTCAATCCTGACCCTGGATTAGATCCTTCAATCCAGGCCATCCATTGCCCTGTTTTCCCTATAAATAGAGATCTCATTCCTCCACTTTAAAGGATCCAAGCTTTTAGTATCTCATTTTTTTATCGATACATCTAGCCTCTCTTTATAATAGGAATTAATCTAATAAGTATTTTAGAGTATTTCTGTTATCATTAGCTTAAATCATTAACTAGTATATCATGTTATGATAGTATTGCTACTAACCTTGTCATCTTATAATATAGTTTAACTCATCTATAGAATCATGCATAAATAGGATGCATTTCATGTTAAAATCAATCTAAAGCATCCCTCATTCTTGCATTCGTCATCCCTAAGTCACTTTGCTCAGTGATCTGAGAGCAAAGGCATTGGCTTGAGGGACCTTGTGAGATAGAGAACCATGGAACCTACCTTGGGAAGTTGAGTAATTCTTCATGACTCCATAACTTGCACCAATAAGTCCTGTGGGTGTGTGGACAAGCTCTTTGAACATTATTTTTCATATTTTGAGTTTCATAGCCCCACTTTTCCCGCATATAGTTACTATCCTCACTGGTACGCTAGAATCCTATCTTGATTAGGTGTTCATGCAACCTTTCAAACCATGCTATTGGTGCTTCCTTCAATCCATACAGTGCCTTATGTAGTTTGCAAACCATATCTTTGTCATTCGACAAAGCAAATCCATCTAGTTATTCTATGTATACTTCTTCAAGGATGTCTTTGAGAAAATTTGATTTAACATCCATCTGATAGACTTTAAATCCTTTAAATGTAGCATAAGCAAGTAGCATTTTTACTCCTTCCAATCTCTCCACAAGTGCAAAGGTTTCACCAAAATCTTCTCCTTCTTCTTGCACATATCCTTTGTAAACCAATCTTGCTTTATTTCTCACACCTTTCCTTCTTCATTTAACTTGTTTCTAAAAACCCATTTGGTTCCAATCACATTCTTGTCTTCCAATCTGGGAACAAGTGTCCATGTCTTGTTCTTCTCTATTTGATCTAACTCCTCATTCATTGCACTAATCTAGTCATCATCCTTTAATGCCTCTCTTACTATTTTCGGCTCAATAGTAGAAATCAGACAATAATTTTCTCTGATTTTCCTTCTTGTTTGTACTCCAACATGTTTATCTCCAATTATTTGTTCTTTTGAGTGACTTAACTTGATGTACCTTGGAATAACTAGTTCAGGTGTTGTGCTTCCTGCTTCATTTTCTTCATCTTCTTCATCGCTCTCTGCATTTACCGATTGAGCACCTATTTCTACAACATTTTGCTCATTAGTCTTCTGCACTTCCGGTTCTATGAAAAAAGTCTTTCTTCATCTTTCTCAGGCTCAGATCTACTGGACTCACTAGATTTCTCAAGGAGTTTATCTATCTCCACATTAGCACTCTCAATGATCTTCTTAGCTCTCTTGTTATAACATTTAAATACCTTACTCTTTATAGAGTAACCAAGAAAAATGCCTTCATCAGACTTAGCATCAAATTTTTCAGTGTAATCATCTCTCTTAATATAACATTTACTCCTAAATATTTTGAAATAGCTTACACTAGGAGTCTTTCCATGCCATAATTCATAAGATGTTTTGTTATTACTTTTTTGACAAGTACCCGGTTGAAAGTATAGACAACAGTGCTGAGTGCTTCTCTCCAAAACATCTTTGGTACTTCACCTTGAATCAACATGGTTCTAGCAGCTTCAACAACTATTCTATTCATTCTCTCTACTATCCCATTTTGTTGTGGAGTTCTAGGAGCTGACATCTACCTCTTAATTCCCTATTCATCACAAAACTTCACAAACTCATCAAAAGTAAATTCACCTCCCCGACCAGATCTCAAACATTTTAGATTCTTCCTGGTATCTTTCTCAACATGAGCTTTAAATGATTTAAACTTACTAAAAGCCTTAGACTTTTCTCTCAAAATAGTTACCCACATCATTTTGGAATAATAATCAGTAAAGATCATAAAATACTTGTCACCAAAATAGTTGTTAGTCCTCATAGGACCACAAAGATCAATATGAACCAAATCAAGAATATTCTCTAAAGAAAAAGACTTACTCTTAAAGGATACAGAGGTCATCTTACCCATCTGACAATCCTTACATAACACATTGTCTGGTTTCACAATATAGGGCAAACCTCTAGCAATACTTGACTTACTAACTTTGATCAAATTGTCAAAATTGACATGACAAAATCTCTTGTGCCACAACCATCTGTCTTCAATCTTCACCATCAAATAATCATTTACATTAGTATTCAGATGAAATAAATTACCTCTAGTCTGCTTCATAGTAGCAATCAATTCTCCATTATTTCCAAGAATCCTGCACACTCCACTTTTGAATTGTAGTAGATATCCCTTATCATTAAGCTGTCCAACACTCAAGAGGTTATGTTTTAGTCCTTCAACCCAAAAGACATCATCTAAATTACTCTTCCCATTTAATTAAATTCATCCTTTACCTTTAATCATGTAGGGAGAGTTATTACCAAATCTTACAACACCTCCATCAAACTCTTCAAGGGATGGGAACTTACTTTTGTCACCGGTCATGTGGTGTGAGCAACCACTATCTATTATCAATTCATCATTGTTATCCATATGAGACACCAAAGCCTTCTCACTAGTCAGATCCTCCTTCACAACAACAAATAATATCTCCTCATTGTCATCTTCCTCCAATTCATCATTGGTCACATTCATCCACTAAAACATAACAATGTTTCTTTCTTTTTCCTTTGAATCTCCTAAACTTATCTTTCTTATCAGCAGTAGGGCAATTAACAACTATGTGTCCAATCTTACTACAAGAGAAGCACTTCAAGGGTAATTTACCTTTATATTTACCTGTTCCTCTATGGAATCTTCTAGCCAGTAATGCCTCAAGTTCCATCAGATGATCTTCATCATCACCATCACCTCTGCTACTGCCATGACTAGACTTATAGTCATGATTATGATAAACATCTTTTCCTTTCCTTGCTGATGTACCAGTTACTAAATCCTTAAAGGTAGATTCAGAAGGTTTGGAAATACTATTATCAAAACTGTTAAGTTCAAATGCAGTTAACTTTCCAATTAAAGAATAAATAGTAACTTTATCTTTTGAAATGGATCTTAGTTCTTGAATAGTGACACTCTAATAGAATACTGTAGTAAAATAGTTCTAAGCATTTTGATAACAATAGTATCATCTTCAATCTTACCTCTGGCACTCTTTTTGCCATCTACAACTTCCCTAATCCTTTTTCCATATTGAGTTATGTTCTCACCATCAACCATTTTCATATCATCAAATTTTCCTCTCAGACTCTCTTCCTTTTCCCTTTGTACATGTTCATCTCCTTCATAGATTAAATTTAATTTATCCCATACTTCATTTGCAGTTTCTAATCCATAAACATCAATATATTCAGAGTTAGACATAGTACATACAATTTCTTCAAGAGCCTGAATGTTTTCCTGCTATTCTTTGAGCTCATCCGATGTCAAGGGGTTGGTAGTAGGTGCAACATACTTGGTTATGACATGATTACAGTATTGTGAACCCATTCCTTTAATGTAGATCTTCATCTGATCACTCCATATCTGATAGTTTTCCTTGGTAAACTTGGAACCCTCCTTCTTCATCATCTTTCACAAAATCTTTCCCTCAAGCTATTAGGCTTTCTGCACACAGAGGACTAATACTCTGATACCAATTGATAAACCTAGAGGATCTGGTTAATACTGAGGGGGGGGGGGAATCAGTATTAACAAAAGCTCAAACTTTCAACACCAAAACAAACTTATCTTAGATCTAAAACCATTCAACACTTAAACCAAATCTTCATAACAAATTTCCTTATCTGATCTGGATAATCATTTCCTCTTATGCAAACTTATTGATCAGATCAGCCATCAATTCAATATCAGATCAACAAACATAGTTACCAACTTATTAACTGATCAGAATACTTCATTAATCATATAATCATCATTACCAATAACCACTTTAAGATCTCTGATAAACAAACATAAACTCTCTTTACCAGTTATCATAAATAAAACATGAACATCACAAGAAAAGCATACCACACATGAACACCATGTTTTTCACGTGGAAACCCAAATAGGGAAAAACCACGGTAGGAATTGGTACCCACAAATATTTTGCACTCTTTCAGAATGCACCCTGTTAGGAGCCAGGCTTGGTTAGAAGCTTACAATGATGCCTTGTTAAAAGCAGACCCTATTAGGAGTCACCCGGTTAAGGGATTTACCTCAACCCTATTAGAAGATTTGATCTGTTAGGATCAACCTCGCAAGAGGATTTAGAACTCAGATATTGAGTCATCCTGTTAGGGGATTTTACAATGTGAGGTCTGTTGGGACCTATCAGGTTAAAGGATTTTAGTTGTTGTAATTGTTAGAGAACAATAGTGAATGGTCCGTGTATATCACTCTACTACTCTCTTGATCAGATCCAATTAAGTTCTAAGTCTGCATCTCTCTAGCAAATCTTCTCACACACACTAGTTTGGCTTCTCACACTTCTCAAAATCACCGACACTTCAAAACACCAACCTTGCTGACATAATTAACTTTTACAACTAGGTCGGCATCGAAACCCTAAGAATTACTACATAGATCATCACATATCTTTACAAATCATTATAGATTATCATAGGGATCATTACAATCAATTAAAAATCAATATCGACCATTGAATGATCATAAATAGTCACAACAAGTCGATCTGGTACAAAGTCAAACCCTTAGCACATTCTGCTAAGCACTTTGCACATTCCCAAGAAATTCATTCTCCAAACGCGTCAAAACATCTTTCAAACTCATCATGAGGTTTGTACCATGTTATCATCAACACGTGAACTTGGTGTAGATCATCGCAAAACCAAAAATCATTACTGGTTAAGAGAATTCTTTACCGGTCATTAAACCCTTCTTAAACCCTAGCAAAACTTCATGAGAAATTCAAAACATGCCTTCCAATAACCATCATAGGATGCGGTTCTAGTTACATACTCAAATCCATCATAAAAGCTTATGTATCAAACTACAAGTCACTAAACATCGCTAATCACCTGATTCCATCAAAACTTATTTGCTTTACCGGTTAAGGTCCTAATTTGCAGTCTTGCCAATAAACTCTGTCAAACTATCAAACTCATACACTGATAGACCAAATCACTTAGCCAACAAGTCAATCACCAAAAACAAACTGTAAACATCATTAAACATCAGTTGAACCTAGTTTCCATCAATGACAATATAAATAACTGATCATGTCATCTTCCTCTACCAGTACAGTCATCCACCATCATCTCATCTTCATCAGTTATGCCAAACATGCCAACATCGTCAATAGGACACACGGTTCACAAGTTATGGCCTCCATAACTTTGTACACCTAAATAGGAAATATGAATTACATCAGACACACAAATGAGTTGTAAAAGGGAGGGACACATGTTGATGTGTTTTTTAACACATCATAAGGCATCTAGATTGGAGATAAAGTCGGCTATACCTTATTTGGTGGTTTTAGCCTGATGGCAACAATAATGAAGGAAAACTGAAAGGGGGGGTGAATTAGTTTTCATTGGATCTACAAACTTAACCATAAAAATAGATCTAATAAACTATAGCAACAACAAAGTTAAGAAGATAAATAACACAACACACAACACCAAGATTTTGATGTGGAAAACCTGGTTAAGGGAAAAACCACGGTGGTAACATACCCACAATAAGATGATACTCTATAGTAGTACGTGAAAATATTACAATGGGGAATGCACATGCATTCAAGAACACTATCTAGAGCTCACTGCTCAAAAGATAATGACCCAAAAGGCTACAACCCTCAAAGAAGTCTCACTAACTTACAACAATATTCAAACTACAATCCAGAAAGAATGAACTGAAAGAATAACATCTCCAAATGCTGATTATAGTTCTGCTTAAGCACAATGTCTGCTCTGCAACACCAATATCTCCTCAATCACCATGTCGAAGGGTGAACCATTTGTTCACACACACACCACTCTTTGATAATGCAAACAAAACCTTTATATCTAAATTACATGACAATATCACCTATTTATAGAAATCATCAACCTTGACAACAAGGGTAACTAAACCCTCAACTCATAATTACAAAATTACATCACACGATACAAAGATCAACCACTAGACCAATATAATGATATACATGAAATAATAAGGTCCTAAACCAAATATCCAATCACTCATCACCACCAGAAATCATGCCAAGATCAATCGCAACACGCTACACCACCAAAAATCATGCCAAGATCAAATGCAACACGCTACACCACCAGGAAAACCGCCTAACATGAAGAACATCACCGGTTCAACAAAATTACCAAGAACACACACAATGATCAATGTAGATCATTAAAACAAATAGGACATAATTTGGAAACACTGACAAGCATGTTAGAAACATCAACAATAGCTGCACCAACACCCCTTATCAAATTTCATTGATCAACATCTAAACCTCAAGAATACTCAAATAGCAACAACTGTCACGAAGAAAGATGACTTGCGGAGCACCAAATCATGAACCATATAAAATGAAGATACATAAGACATACTAAACTTTGTGAAGCACTGATTAGAAAAACAACCTGCAAAACTGGATCATATGATATGATCAATTAAGCTTCTCGAAACACCAAAACTAATATAGAAGATTATAATGATACTAGAAATACTCCGTACACCAGACCATGATCCCAATAAACCAATCTGCAATCACTGGAGAAGGAATATGTTGACATAAATTACAACAACATATCCTAGCAACATCAATGTCCAACAATCTCCCCCTTTGGCATTGATGGAAACATATGAATGTGAAAAATAATCAATTCAAAGAAATAAAATATCTCCAACAAAATCCCCCTAAGATCAAGCAGATAAAACAATTTTTCACATGCTTCTCTCCCACTTTGACAACAATGCCAAAGAACTCAAAATAGAAAACCAAACTCTCCCCTTAGAATATAAAACATGAGTCTCTCCTCCTAAAACACATAACCAGAGTACTCCACTAGAGGAGCAACACCAACTCATCAATCTAGATAAAGAGATAAGACTGTGAAGTCCACCGAATTGATGCAACTCAATGCATCTAGTTCTCATGAGGAGAGGTGGATACCCCTAACTTCTCTCTCAAATAGACAAATGTATCTTTAGGTAAAGGCGTAGTGAAAATATCAGCAATCCATTCCTTTGTAGATACATACTCCAACTTCACTTACTCTTCAATGACTTTTTCTCTTAAGTAATGATATTTGATTGACACATGTTTAGTCTTTGAATGTTGCACCAGATTCTTTGACATGTTAATAGCACTATAATTGTCATAGCATATGATAGTAGGCTCATCATAGACAACTCTGATATCCTTCAACATTTGCTTCATCCAGACCACCTGAGTGCAGTTACTAGCAACAACAATGTACTCAACTTCAGCAGTAGATAAGGACATTGAATCTTGTTTCTTACTAGCCCATGAAACCAATTTTTTATTGTTGAGATTAAAGTTGAACTCCAAAGAAATGTCCTGAAACTTGTTAGTCTAATCATAAAATCTTAAAAAGGAAAGCTACAGGAAACTTAACTTTAGCCAATGAAGTAACATGAAGTAAATGAAATAAACAAGATTATACCTGTAGATAGGAATTTGGAAATCATCAAAGCAAAGAGAAATTAGACTAGCTCAATCACAAAAACTAGATTGCAATGATAAGAAATCCTAAAAACATTCAACAGAGATATGAAAACAAGACATTCAAATCAAATACAAACCATAACAAACGTGAATATCTCCTTCATGATTCTCCATTGTCCTTCTTTCTCCTTCAAATTGCTTTGTTTGTGGATCTCACCTACAAATGCAAAGGCATAGTATGAAAGCAAGATGAAATGGCAGTGTAAGGATACTAGAAGCGTGATTGATTCTCTAAAAATGTGATTAGATCGATTTGAAAATATGATTAATTCAGGCTCCTTGATTGAAGAAATTCATCCAATTTATAGACAAATTGGAGAGATGACAAGATTAGCATGAAGACATTTGAAAGGAAATTTCAAATCAAGAATGACAAATATGACAAATTATGACAAAATTGACACTTTCTATGCAAGATTGATTGATTGACAAATTATGACAAATTATGAAAAGATTGCTATGTCATTCCCATGAAATTAGGGGAAATATTAGAAAAATAGGAGAAAATAGAAAATTAGGTTAGAAATGATGAATTGGAAATTAGGAAATTAGAAAATTAGGTAAATTAATTAATAATTTTTCATTCATTAATTAATTCACAAAAAGAGGGGGAATTAATTAGCCAATTAAATAAAAATTTAATTGTGACAAGAAGACTTAGGATAAATAAATAAATTATTTAACCTAGAGGGAAAATGACAAACAAGATTAAATGAATAAATCATAAAACCCTAGAAGATGAATTAGAAATGTAAGGATGAAAATTAGGTCTTGACAAAAGATAATTGATGCAGGGTCGATTTGATCATGATTCAGACTGACAAAGGACCAATGTTGATAAATGATTGAGATTGGTAAATTGACCAAGATTGATAAAGAGATCAAATTGATAAGCGCCAATTGACAAGGAACAATGACTAATTGATCCAAATTGACATGATTGAAAAAGGACAATGATTGATGACAAATCAATCGCAAAATTGATGAGATTGACAAGAGGACAAGGATTGATGACGAATCGATCGCAAAATGACAAGATTGACAAGGACAAGGATCGATGACGAATCGATCGCAAAATGACAAGATTGACAAGAGGACAAAACCCTAATTCTATCATCGATTAGGATTGACAATGTCCAAAATGAAATCAAATTGACGATGTCAAAATATGACAAATGAGCACGCCCATTGATGCGACAGGATAAGATTGACCAAAATCATGACTGGAGATTGTTATTGACAAGACCAAATTCGAAAGTGAGATAAATGAAGAATGTAGAAGAAGGACTCGATGTTCGCAAATAATAAAGACCAAGTGTGCAACATGGAAGAAATGTTAATGCGACGCAAAAACCCTAAAATAAGGCAATGCGCCAATGTTAAAGTATGACTCCACAAGCGTTGACCATTTTTAGATGTCTACATTTTGCCCCTCTTTGAGACAATGCAATTTTAAGCGTTGTTTCAGAGAACAATAATGAAAATGCCCCTGACAATAACAATGACATATGCATGCCCCCTTGAGGAATTGGCCGAAAAAATCCAGAAAAGAGGCCAAGTGATCGATAAGAATGATAGAAGATGATAGGTTTGAACGGATCAAACAGACTGCCAAGACTGATGGAAGAAATGTTAGTAAGAAGAAATTAGATAACGGACAGGTAGAGATGAAGGAAAACTTGCTTTCACAAATGCACATAAGTAGGTGAGAACCTTTATTTAATGTAGCAAAGTGGATGCAGAGCATCATGGCATTGAAGGCCAGAGCTGAAACGCAACCTCTATTGCAAAAGACAGACACATTGCACACAAGGAATGAGTGAATCATCCTAGGGTGCATACATCAAGGGTTGAGGTACATGCGGCGTTCACAAAGCAAACGTACTTATCACAGACACCCAATGATATAGTTGCCCCAGTTTGTGACAAACATTCCACAAACAGCAAACACAAAAAAAAAGGAAAGGAAAGGGACCATGAACCATCCCGATCACTCTAAATCACTCAATGACATCATTGAGCAACATAGGAACATGATCGAAGCCAAAGATAAATCAGTAAAAAGATAAGACTCACAAATTTGACTAAGTCAAACAAATAGTCTAATCGTCATTGTCAAAGGTGGAAAACAGGAACAATCATGCTATCTGGTTTCAGGGAATGCAGTACCCCGTCTAAGATAGGACACAGTCTGGTTTCGAGTATACCACACCCTTTATAAGACCCATGATAGTAGTGACAAGGACAAATTATTTTGATGTTGATTGATATGACAATTTTGATCAGTTTGAATGTTTGGTTTGATTGGAAAGTTTGTAATGCCCCGCCAGGAAACCCCTATGGGTTTAAATTAAAAACACTCAAATAGAGTGTAAATTTTTTTTTTTTATAATAACTAAGAGTGTTAATGAAAAGGTTACAATATTAAGATAGATTGAAGTGATCTCAAGTTATCTCTATCTAGATAACACAGCGGAAGGCTAAAACGATCCTAGGGAGTTTCCCAACGCGATTACACAACTTTACACCTAACTCAACTTGCATCATTTGATCCATTAAACTGGATAACTTAATTACGAGTACAATGCATAGATCTTAATTACAAATGTGTTCAATGGTTTGACGTCTTATAATTTTAGGAAGAGATCATTTACTTTAGACGGTTAGGGAGCCATTGAGAAGTTATTTATTCATTGCACTTTAATTCATAATTACATTAGGAGGTCTCCAAATGGGCTCAAGCGCCTATAAATATAACAAGGTTCATTCATTAGAGTTTTAAAATGACCATCCACACTTGACATCATCCTTTAATACTATAAATATGCTTTACGAGATTCATTCGTTTAGGGTTATACTTCGATTAGTAAAACAAGGATGCCATCATTTGATTTTAAGATATTCACCCACATTTGTTAACTTTTTTTTTGTTAATATTAAAAGCATGGTTGATGAGAGGAATTCATTTCTTAAGGATTAACCACAATTAATAGAGTGAAGTCCCCTCATTTGGTTTCATGCATATTCAACTAATGAGTTGTAGTGCTTATACGAAGGGTAAGTTATGAGTAGCCATAGATCTCATTTGAATTTTTAATAATGCAATAAATGGACTAACTTCATTAAGTTGGATATGCATTAGAACCCCCGAGAGCATCCTTCAATTTAAAGTATCGTTAACGAGATTACATTCATCATTTCAAGGTTTGAATAATCAGACCATAGTGATGTTCTTCTATTAGGATTAGAATGCAATTATCTTTTTGCATATCTCTTCTTATAAACGAAGTTAATATGAGATGGTACATATATTAAGATTAAGGTTTAAATAACTATACCAAAACTTCCCTTTTTAGATCCATTTCAGCATTCATAAGGGATTCGTTATTTAAGGTTACAAATATAGATACTAGTTGAGTTCACTCTTGTATAAAATAAATCTGATAAAGAATATTTGTTAGGATTAAAATGTAAACAACTAAGTAATTTCATTTGATAAAGTGAATTACAATTAACATGGCGATGTTCATTTACAAGGGTAAGAAGGTAAATGCCTAAATGAGTTTCACCAATTATCAAGTTAAATTTCGGTAAGGTTGATTTGTTAAGATTAAACGTATTTGACCAAACAACTATATCTAATATATTGAAACATAATTAACATGACATTTCCCATTCTAGTTCAATCTTAGCAAGCATGAGGGATTCCTTTTTATAAGATTAACATATGGGTTTTCTAGTTGGGTTCACACAATTATAAAGTTAATTTAGTGAGGATTATTGTTTTTTAATTACAACATGAATTACTAAGTATATTCATCCAATATACAACATGAGTTACCTAATTGAGTCCACACGATTATCGAATTACTCTGGTGAGGTTTATTGTTAAGATTAAATCGTGAAATAACTTAACAAATTTACCCAATGCAATGAAACATAATTGACATGGCGAGGTTCGTTTACTAGGGTAAAGGATAGATATTTCTATTATGTTCATCTTTTAGATTTCAATTTAAGAATAGTGACATAATTTTATCTTTGTTTCCTTTTTACATCCATCCCATTTATATACTTAATATCAAGATGATCCCATAAAGTAATTCTAATTAGATTTCTGCCACTATTACAATTTAAATTAACGTTACCAATTTACCCCTTTTTTTTTTTACACTTTAATTTCTAATATTTAAATACCATGCCATATCCATAATTTACAACGTTTTATGAACTTAAATAATTACGTTTATCCATATGAAAAATGTTATACATTTAAATTTGAATTCATTTAATCTACACTTTACACTTTGCAAGATTACAACCATTCAAGATAATTTAAAGCATAAAACAGAGAACGCTATAAACATCGCATAACACAGATATGATCTCGGAGTTCACCCCGGATGGGCTACATCTCCGGGTCTGCTCAACTGCAAGACCCCTTTGGTATTATGTTGTTAGAAATACATGATTTATGAGTCTTTTACATCTTGCCACTTAGGCGAATAAAATCAATATACAACAGACTCCTCGGACGTTAATTACATAAGGATCCCTTTTAGAAGCGGGTCAGAATGAGTCATAACAAACAAAAAAGAAACAAACAATCCTGGATACTCTTGTTTGGCGGTTTCCTAATTAGGGCTTGACCAACTTGCAACCAACACTATCATGTCAAGACTTACGATTACATAACCAAATTCAATAATAGAAGATTAAATCCAGCATAGGCATTATCCGGTAGAGGTATTCGTTTTATCATATTGCTTTGACTAATAATGTCGATACTTCGATATACTAACTAAATTAACTTTTACTTAAAACTCTTAATAAACCGCCATCACTATTTCTTCTATGTTAATGGCAGTACTAACCCGGGTATGAAGTAATCAACATGAAATTAAAACTGGTATTAGGCTAAGGATTAACTAAATATTGCTTCTCGAACTCCAAATGTATTATTTACTAAGTTTGAAGTCAACTAAGATAAGATACTGAATTTAAAATTACCTAATATCAACGCAGACTGGAATTCAATTCCCTTATGCTAATTTTTAATTCACTAAATAATCTGAAATTCTTCTTCTTTTTACATGTGACATAAATATACCTTTATCCCTTTTTTTTTCTTCTTAAACATATTATATAATATAATAAACAATTAATAATTAAATATCCATCAAACTGAACCCCTTTTTTTTTAAAAAAAAACAAATTATATAAAATAAAATATTAATAATTACATAAAACAATAAAATAAACTGTTTTTTTTTTAATTTCAAAAAAAAGGAGGGGAGAGGGTACCCACGTGGACATCCACGTGGGCCCTTCCCCATCATTGGCAGCCTCGCTACCTTTTGGTAGCGCTGCTACCAAATGGTAGCAGAGTGCTACCAAAGGTAGCGCTGCTACCATTTGGTAGCAGATCGCTACCAACTGGTAGCAATGCCGTGGGGGGCAATAAAACCCAGTTTTTTTTTAAATTTCCTTTTTCTAAAATTTATTTTATTACAGACATTAAACACAGTCTGAAAACAATAAAGGAAATAGCAAGAATTCTCAGTGCACACACACAGCCTGAGACAGAAAGAAAGGGCATTCTCCAGCATTTTTATATGTATTTTTTTTTGAATATCATGAACAATACACCCCAAATGAAAATGTAAGACAAATAAAACCCCCTTTTTTTTTGCAGTCCTAAAGTAGATTTCCAGATTTCTCATAACAAATAACCAACTGGGGAAACTAATTTTTTTGAAAAGTTCATGAACCAAACAACCAAAACAAATGTAAAAACCCTCATTCTTTTATCAGATTTTTCCAAAAAAAATAAACTCCATTATGAGAAAACTATATTTTCTCATCAAGCTGAAACACAACATCAAACTTCATTCTAAATCAACCAAGCTTAAAGAAGCAACTGCAACTATTCTTCTAAGAAAACACATTCATGAGTAAAAATGCTCTTTTTTTTTTTTTTAAAACAAGAAGTAGATAGGAAGATTCAAATCCTACCTCATAGTGCAATCCCGGGCATGAATCTTGATGAAGAGTTTTCCCCCAATCTGCTGCTCCATTGCAATTTCCCCATTTTTCTCCCAAAAAAACTCCCAAGCCAAGAACCCCCAAAATGTCTCCAAAACTAGGTTAAAAAGAAAAAGCCCTAATTTTGCCCTAATTTCAATTTCGAATTTAGGGTTTTATTTCTAAAATACAATAAATGAAAATCCAAATGGGAATCATTCATTCCCTCCTTGTTCATTTTTCTTTTAAAATTTAAAAGCTTCTATTTCATATTCAACTCTAATTTAATTTACTGAAAATCAAACTTTTATATTTTATCAACTATACAAGTAAGAAGAAATAATTTCTTTTAAATAATAATAATTTTCCCTTTTCCCTCCAAATGCAAAAATGCGTAATTTATTGCTATCTCCCAAATGTCTTTAAATTTTTCCTTTCCAAAAACGCATAATCTCATTAAATTCATTATTTTAAAATTAGCTATTAAATTAACTCGCTACAACATAATAAAGCGATATTTTTAAATAAATGACTAATCTAATGCAAGAGTTTAATTTATTCTAATTTCTCGACTACAAATGCATAAAAGTTACAAATGCGTAAATGAGCACACTAACCTTAGTTAAATACCTTAAACTTGCTACAATAATAATTTAAAGCAAGTCTCTTTAATTACTGATTAATCGTATAAAGAAGCTACCTATTTAAATTTCTATATCTCTAATGTGTACGTTTAATCATAATTTTAAATTTAATACTTAGGATAACAAACCTCACTTACCTCGTGCAAGGCACGCAAATCGAGGTAGTCCTCCAAATCTCTCGACACGCATCCCAATGAAAGGCAAGCTCCACGAATCCACGCACGATGCTCACCTAACCATGGCTAAGGCAAGACGAGCGTTATATGACCACTAATTCCGAATTCAAAAGATGAAAGAGCATACTCAACCTTGCAAGTTCCAAAGGAGGTGAACCTTCCCCTAAGCGGTGTTGTACCTGCAATCTCCTGCACCCATGAACTCATACAAGCATGCATATACATATACATATTCAATGAAGGCGTTAGCTCAAGATTTATCTCAAGGGTTAGGGAACAATTGCATTTACATGAAAATCGATGCAAAAGCACAATAATAAGTATGCACAATTTATTTATATTATCTAAACTACACATTGCATATCGGTTACTCTACCATTCAAAAATGCCACATAGGAAGTCAATCAGGGTTAAACGGGTTTTAAAAGTCCGACTAGGGTATGGGCATTACAAAGTTCATCTGTTAATGTGTGATTTCATTAAAGCACAATGTGTGATTGAGTGCCATTGGATGTATGCTCAGCGATCTGTCTATGCACAAAGGGATCATTTATTGACAAAATGCAAAATGCCAAAGAAATTGTTTTTGGATTTTGATGTGTTTCACTTTGTAGGAATTTTGAGTTTTTTACAATTTTTTTGTTCATTTTTTAGGACTTTATTTGACTTTTTAGGAATTTTTTCAGGACATTATTTGATTTTTAGGGATTTTTTTAGGACATAATTTGCCTTTTTTGGATTTTTTTCAGGACATATTTGATTTTTTTTTTTTTGATTTTGCCCCCAGTTTCTAGCAAGGCAAGGAATATGACAGGTGAATAAATAGGCATTCTGAAATGTTGGTGGATAGAGGGAAGACAAAGGCCTTTTTATCATGGAGACAATACAGATGCAATTTTCAAGGGCTATTGCGTGATGGGACAAGAGACTGGATATGACAATGTAAAGCAGGAACATGGCATGAGGGACATGTCAAGAGGTTTTTGAAACCATGTTTAAATTTTGTGTCCTTATGTCAAATCAAGATCAAGGGACAGAAAGAGTGTATCGATAGTGATAAGATATGGATAGGATAAGCAAGACCAAGAATGGATAAGGGACATGGACTAAATGTCAGGATAGGATACAGGATAGTGGCAGAAAGTTGCAATAAGCCAGGGAATATGGATGAAAGGTTGTAATAAGCAAATGGATAAAGACCAAAAGCTGCAAACAAGATGCATGATGCTCATGAATATCCTCAGCCTTGTCAAGATCAAAGGTGGAAAGAGGAAATGGACATGAGGGACAATAGGATAATGGAGGAGTATGACATGGTATGATAGGATAATAGAAGGCAATAAGATATGAAGGAGGAAACCTGCCCCCAAATGTGGTGTGCAAGAAGTTCATAGATTACGCATGATGCCTGTTTGCTAGGTTTTCATCACGGTACTTGCCCAAGGCACCTGTTTGCCAGGTTTTCACCAGTGCACGAATTATTTTTGCTTTACTTTTTTCTTTTGTCTTTTTTCTTCTTTTTTTCACTTTTTTATTTTTATTTTGACTTTTTCAAGAGAAGATGGACACATGATAGGGGATGGAAGAAGGACTCAAACATCATTTTGTTTGGATAGTAGCCTTGAAAAAAATGGATCATGAACTTTAAAAGTATGCTCAAAGACGTTGGTAGGATAAGGACATGGAAAATGAGATGAAATTAAGGCAAGGGTTTATGCAAAGGATTGGACCAAAGGGATCGAAGGATGGAAAATATGCATTGGATGATGGATAGGGTATTGGAAGAATTGTGCTTGAGTGGATAGAAATGTTGGCAAGATCAACATTGGCACACACCTTGAGGGGTGATGGACTAATGGAGGAAAGATGTATTTTGGATATTGAGATTTTGACGAAGGAAAGGCTATGGATTTTGGGACATAAGGGCCCAAAATGGATGAAGAAGGTGGTGGAGGAATAGACTTGGAAGGTTTGGATGGAGGAATAACAATTTTGGATGCCAAGTTGGATGTTTCTTTAGGCTTTTGTGCTTCAAGGAGCTGCTTAGGGATCCACATGGTTTTTGATTTTTCATGCTTTTGTGGTTCCTTGGAGTGCATTGCTTGCACAAGGGATTTAGGAACCCATATATATTTTGACTTTGCTTGATTTTTCTCAGTGGGCCTTTGTGGCCTTTTGGATATTTCTTTTTCTTTATAGATCATATTGTTCTTTGTTTTGACATGTCGATTATATTGGACATGTTGATCCTTGAATACATGTGGATTGCTAGACTTATGACGTTTATACTTGGCATCCAAATTACTTGGAGGGGGAAAGGAATGCATGGATGGATATGAATGAAATGGACTTCTTTTGGATGGATGAAAATTAGTCAAGGAGGTGTGCCTTTTCTGACCTTGCATAGAGGACGAAGGGATATAAGGAGCTAAGATGGATGGAAGGGATGATGGGGAAGGTGTATGTTTTGATTTTGATGGAGGGATACCAACGTCTTGAGAGTGAGTTGTGTAGACATGACCCTTTATATCTTGACTTGTAGGATGCTCTTTTCTTTGGGAAGAAGACGTGAGTCCATTATGAGGTGGATATGATATGAGAGAAATAATGAGATCTTGAAGTGGATCGGATTGCACCAAAGTGGAAGAACCCATTATGCATGTTGAGGGTTCATGAACATCTTGCACTGATACGTTAGAATAATGAGGGGTATCAGGATCATGAGGGGGACTAGGATTGTGTAGTGGACATGGTTCAATGACAGGCTCTTCAAGAGATGGAATGGGAGAAATAATGGGATCATTAAAAGAAATACGATCTTGGAGTGTATATGGAGCAATAAGACAAGGAGATGGAGGAACAAAAGGATCTTGTGGAGGATTTCAAGGAATAATTTGATCTTGACAAGGAGGAAGATCATTGGAATCCTATTTAAAGGTGCTTTTTTCTTGACTTTTAATGGGATCATCGGAAAGGATGGAAGGGATATCTTGAATGTCAATGGGATTTGAAAGGACATTTTTTTCATGAAATGGAAGGTGATCATTTGGGATTGGATGGACTGGGATATCTTGATCTTTCTCGGGGAAGGAAGTGTCAATAGGACTTTGGATAGGATGGACAAGAATAGGGGAATCATCGTGAGTGTCTGGGAAGATGGGGTCTTGGTCAACAATTGGATGGGATGATAAGGTTTCAAGATCTTGATCTTGATCTATTTTAAGACATGTTTCTTCATGCTCTAAATTATCCTCTTGACATGGGGTTGGACTTTGGATATGCATGGGGGATTCTAACAAGGGATCAATGTTTTGGCATGAAGGAAATGCACTTTGAACATTTGTGATGGATTCTGGCAAGGAATCAATGCTTGAACATGAGGAAGAGGGACTTCGAATGGGGTCCTCTAAAATAGGTAATGGCAATAAAGTGCATGGTGGCATTGGGTCTTGTATTTCTGAAACATGAAAAGGATGTGCATCATGAATTGGATTATCTTGGCAATAAATTATGGATATCCCTTGGATAATTTCATCCTTGAGTGTATTGTTTGATGAGGACAATATGGAAGGTTCTTGTGAAACTTCTAAAGGTGTAGGGATAAATGCCATTGGAGAATCAATTTGTTTGTGGGGGGATGATGCATTGCTAGACATAAGTGTATTATCTTGATCTTCCTCAAAGAACTCACTTGGTAGTTTCCTTCAGATCCTTGCAATAAAGCCACCTTTCTTTTGAGGTTTTGACATAGTTGTATCTGGAATTTGAACTTGTTTGGCAAGGAGTTGGTTATGGTTTGATGTCATGTTTTGATATTGGACTTGGTTCAATTGTTCTGACATGTTTAAAATTTGGCTTGGTGTGTGCTACAACCTTTGTTTTTGAATTTGTGATTGTGGTTGTTGACATTGATATGTTGATTGAACTTGTTGATATTCCACCATTGGTTGAACTATTTGTTGACATTGTATAGTTGGTTGGACATATTGTTGAAATTGGACCATTGGTTGTGTTGGTTGTATATGTTGGACAATTGGTTGTGTCTATTGGAAATGTTGGAACTATTGAACCATTGGTTGTGATGGTTGAAAATGTGATTGATAGTAAACACCTTCTTGTTCTTGTTGTGGAGGCACATAATGTTGTTGTCTCTTTTCTTGAAATTGTTTCATCATCTCTATTTGTGAGAGGAGAGCTGGTATGTTTGATCATTCAATAAGAGATCTTACATCAATTGGCTCAATTTTTGGATTTTGACCTAGAAATTTTCAAAACATTTTGGACATTTGTGATCTATTCTTCTCAATGTTTTTCACTTTTTTTTCCAAAATCTCCTTTTCTTGAGCTAGTTTCTCCTCTAGTTTTTGTATTTGGACATTTACATCATCATGATAAGTTTGATCCAAGTTCTGAGACATGTAGATATTGGATTGACATGATTGATTTCTCAATTGTGATGACATGGCTTCGTAAGAAGGTTGAGACCTCATTTCAACAAACATGTCACTACACAATGCAACTAATGGGATTAACAAATGCAACCTAAAAGAATGACAATGCAACTTAATGTTTTTGTTGATTTTCAAGATTTTGACAAACTTTTTGAAATGCAAACCTAAAGACTCAACCTTGGGAAGTTGAAATGAAGCCAAGACCTTAAAGGACAAAGGACCAAATGACAATAGGACAAATTGACAATGTCTCACCTATATGCTTGGATACTAAGCTAGGTTTGACAAAAATGATATTAATAAAAGGACAAGTTTTAGACAAGGTCAAGACCCCCTAACAACAACTTAGGGTATCATCCAAAGTTTTGATTTTTCAAGTTTGACAAACTAAATTTTTGAGATTAAATGCAAGAAGGCAATGATTATGACAATGACTTAGGATATGACATGAAAATGATCTAAGGATATGATATGACAAGATGAAGCCAAGACAAGATGACAATACAATGATAAGGATATGCGAAGACCAATGACTTGGAATATGCAAAATGCAACCTAGGCAAGACCTAATTTTAGCATGACAAGGATATTGCACGAATGTCACCTAAATGGAAATCTAGCTTGGAAATGACAATGAAATGCAAACTTAGGGATATGATTTTGAACCTAAGTGCAAAATGAGGACACTTGCAATGAAAAGGACTAAAATGAAGGGAGATGACAATATGTCCTAGGACCTAAGTTGGACTATGCAAAACCTAGCCTAAAGTGACATGAATGTTGAGACAAAGTTTTTCAATGTGTTTGAAAGCCATGTTTTGAACTTTGTTGGATGAATG
Organism: Cryptomeria japonica; assembly: GCF_030272615.1. Lineage (NCBI taxonomy): Eukaryota > Viridiplantae > Streptophyta > Pinopsida > Cupressales > Cupressaceae > Cryptomeria > Cryptomeria japonica. The sequence continues at coordinate 743,240,089 of NC_081411.1, read as the reverse complement.
TTCTCTTTTTAAAACCTTGTTTGGACAATGTTTGGACTTGTTTGACACATAATGTTTTGTGACAATTGTATAATTCAACTTTTGACAATCACAAAAGACAAGATGTTTGGACTTAGACCCAAGACAATCATGCTCATTCACAACAAATCTTATGGCTGGCAAGGGCAATATCTGTTGAATCCTCTAGCCATAAAATACAACACTCAGTCGGATAGCTAGACGCTTGGTAGCACTGGCTCCCCCTTACAGTGCACTCACTTCTCGGGCATACCAAGCTTCGAATTCAAGGGGCATCACTTCCCAAGAACTTGCTATCTCTAACTAAGGAGTACATGAGAGGTGTCTTCGGCATGCATGTGTCATAATGCCTGAGCCAATAGATAGAAGGATTTTGGCATCTAAACATGAGATTCTAGTAAGGGCATCCGTTCAGGCAGGTATTGATCCGGCGAATAAATCATTGCAATACCATTCCAGCACCCATTGTCTACAACTTTCATTGCATCCACAGTTATTTAGAGTGGTTTGGAAGAGCTTGGTTTTAGCCCGTCACCACTTAGGGTCATTCCCTCTTACCAATGCCTCTGCGAAGTGCCAGGCAAATCGGGAGGCAGGCCCAATTCGAAGGGTTAAAACATGCAATCAAACTAAAAGAAAACAAAGCATGCATGGTGTTCATTAACATTTAAGAAACTAAATGTGCAACTACTTTAAAAATCACATGCAAGATGTTTTAATAAAAGTCTTTGACCGCGTCCTGCATAAGATTTGTTAGTAGTTTCATTCTTAGTCTTCATCACACATAATGCCAAGGTGCTGCACAGAGAATCAGTACCAAAGAAAACTAGAATATAAGAACAAAATGCAAAAACAAATTAATTTGCAAGTAAAAACACTAATTTTTACCTCTATTTTTGGCCTTACACAGGCTCAGAATGTCTCAACACAGGTGCAAAATACCTTGACACAGGCACAGAATGCCTTGACATGGGTGTAGATCCCTTTGACATAGGCATATAATGCCTTGACACAGGTGCATAATGTCTTGACACAGGCGAAGATCCCTCCTACACAGGCGCAGAAGTGCCCAGAAAGTCCTGAGTTGCCCTGTTTCTTGGGTTTTCACTTGCAAATCAGCTCAAAAGAACTAAAAAACACAGTTAAGGGGTTAGTTCACGTCAGGTTCACCAATTAATGTAGATAGGAATTTGGAAATCATCAAAGCAAAGAGAAATTAGACTAGCTCAATCACAAAAACTAGATCGCAATGATAAGAAATCCTAAAAACATTCAACAAAGATATGAAAACAAGACATTCAAATCAAATGCAAACCATAACAAACATGAATATCTCCTTCATGATTCTCCATTGTCCTTCTTTCTCCTTCAAATTGCTTTGTTTGTGGATCTCACCTACAAATGAAAATGCATAGTATGAAAGCAATATGAAATGGCAGCGTAAGGATACTAGAAGTGTGATTGATTCTCTGAAAATGTGATTAGATTGATTTGAAAATATGATTAATTCAGGCTCCTTGATTGAAGAAATTCATCCAATTTATAGACAAATTGGAGAGATGACAAGATTAGCATGAAGAGATTTGAAAGGAAATTTCAAATCAAGAATGACAAATATGACAAATTATGACAAAATTGACACTTTCTATGAAAGATTGATTGATTGACAAATTATGACAAATTATGACAAGATTGCTATGTCATTCCCATGAAATTAGGGGAAATATTAGAAAAATAGGAGAAAATAGAAAATTAGGTTAGAAATGATGAATTGGAAATTAGGAAATTAGAAAATTAGGTAAATTAATTAATAATTTTTCATTCATTAATTAATTCACAAAAAGAGGGGGAATTAATTAGCCAATTAAATAAAAATTTAATTGTGACAAGAAGACTTAGGATAAATAAATAAATTATTTAACCTAGAGGGAAAATGACAAACAAGATTAAATGAATAAATCATAAAACCCTAGAAGATGAATTAGAAATGCAAGGATGACAATTAGGTCTTGACAAAAGATAATTGATGCAGGGTCGATTTGATCATGATTCAGACTGACAAAGGACCAATGTTGATAAATGATTGAGATTGGTAAATTGACCAAGATTGATAAAGAGATCAAATTGATAAGTTCCAATTGACGAGGAACAATGACTAATTGATCCAAATTGACATGATTGAAAAAGGACAACGATCGATGACAAATCGATCGCAAAATTGACGAGATTGACAAGAGGACAAGGATCGATGACGAATCGATCGCAAAATGACAAGATTGATAAGGACAAAGATCAATGACAAATCAATCACAAAATGAGAAGATTGACAAGAGGACAAAACCCTAATTCTATCATCGATTAGGATTGATGATGTCCAAAATGAAATCAAATTGACGATGTCAAAATATGACAAATAAGCACGCACATTGATGCGATAGGATAAGATCAACCAAAATCATGACTGAAGATTGGTATGGACAAGACCAAATTCGAAAGTGAGATAAATGAAGAATGCAGAAGAAGGACTTGATGTTCACAAATAATAAAGACCAAGTGCGCAACATGGAAGAAATGTTAATGCGACGCAAAAACCCTAAAATAAGGCAATGCGCCAATGTTAAAGTATGACTCCGCAAGCGTTGACCATTTTTAGATGTCTACAATACCTTCCATGATTTACACTATTAGCAATTGAGACTCATTTGATTGGTTTCATATGTTGCCATGGATGGCAACATGTTTCGGCTTTCATTCTTTGGTTTGGTTGTTTACCAGCAGACACTTCACTGACACCGACACTGACAGGTATCTTCACCAGTAGGAAGGATTCTATGGGTACCGACATTGAAGGCCAACATGATTTACAATAGCATACCGGTATTGGAGGTCGACATCATTTGGGAGATCTGGAAATCGGCAATTGATTTTGATATTTATGTATATATGTAATTGAGCTGACATATATATTCATTTTGTAATTATCTATGTAAGCCGACATGAGTCATGAAGGATTGTAAGGGTATATAGGTTAGTTGATTAGATCATTTTGTGATATGCAAGGATATGATTGTAATACATTTAATATGAAGATTATGAGGAAATTTATGTAAGAGGTTATTCTGGTAAGGGTTTAGGGTTTTAGAACCAAAACAGTCAGAGCTTGAATCAAAACTCAATTAGGCATAGCAAATGCATTAAATGAGTTCAGTTTTATGTTTTCTTATTCAAAGTGACTATAGCCGGTGAGACTTCTTTGTGATGAGAAGTGTGCTCTAGGCTGTAAGCCTTCCTGCAAGTGCAAGCCCCCATATTATGTAATATCTTTTCATATGGCCAGTGGATTGATATTGTGGGTCACAAATCCCACCATGGTTTTTCCTCTTTGAGGTTTTCCACATATAATTCTCTGTGTTATGGTATTCATTTGTGTGATTGGATTATTGATTGCTTTACTTATTTCAATTATACATGTATTGATTTACCGGTTGGTGAATGCATGTTATAATAAGGTTGAAATTGAATATTCTGGTAGAGCACTGATTCACCCCCCCTCTTAGTTTTCTTGGATTCCAACAATTGGTATCAAAGCCTTGTGACTTGGAGGAAGTCTAACAGCTTGAGGGAGATCCTGAATCCAAAATCCATGGATATGAGTATGGAGAGGTAGCTTGAGGTAGCACTTGAAGATTATGATGCTGAAAGGATGAAGAACTTGAAGTTACAAGATGAATTGAATTCTGCCAAGGAATTCATTCTTATCCTATAGGAGAGGCTGTCATCTGTTCAAGCTAGGAAGAAGGAACTTCAGAAAAATCAAGATAATGAAGAGAAAGATGCCCTTAATGAAAGATGTCAGAAGATGATTCAAGAGAACATGATCATAAGGAATGAAATGCAAGCCCTAACTATGAGGATGTCAAAGGAGATTGAAGACCAAATGATGAATGAAGAAAACCTTGGGAGATCTCTTAAAGATAGATTTGAAGAATGCATCTGGTTTGTTCATGAAAATGATATGTTGAGAACTGATTTAGTGCAATCCCAAAGCAATGACAAGAACTTAAAAGACAAATGATAATTCTAAGAGATGATCTGACTATTGCAAGTGAATACAAGGATAAATTCAAGGTTAGTTCAACACAACTTGATGAATTATTGAAAAGTCAAAGACAGAATGGAGATTCCAGTGGACTTGGATTTGAACAAGGTCAAAGCTTCATTACTACAAATGAAGATCAAAACTAGAAGAAATTGGTAAGGTAGCTTAATGCTTACAAATTTAATGGTAGATGCTTTGTTTGTAATAAATTTTGTCACATGGCTAGGCAAAGTAGAAATAGAGAAAATCAGAACTATAATTCTACTCTTGGTCAATGTTATAAATGCAATAAGTATGGTCATAAGACAAAAGATTACAAAATGAATGTTAAATTTTATGCATGTGGAAAATTTGTGTTAGGACTCGGAGGCAATTGAGGGGGGGGGGGGGGGAATTAGTTGTCAATTAATTTCAACCCAAATATAACTTAATCAAACTTGATACTTAATACCGGTAAACCAAACTTGATGTCGGTTGATAGATTAGCAGTTAATATTAATACCGGTGAAACTCAATGCATAAAATAGAAAGAGAAATAATATCCACAACACATAACACAAAGATTTGTACGTGGAAATCTTGTAAGGGGAAAAACCATAGTGGGAAACCTTACCCACAATTGGATGATACTACTGCAGATAGTATGTGTATATAAATGGGGTCTGCACATGCAGAAAGGCCAACTACCTAGAGCTCACTGCTCAATCACAAAATAGGAGTCACATTGACTACAATTGGATGGTTAAATCCAAAGATAATGTACTGCTCAAAGTAGCATCTCCAATGCTAGATTCAGTACCGGTTAAGCTCTGATAATCACCTTCAAACCTTCCTTGAACCTTCTCTATGGTCTGCTCATATGATCTTCAATATTCACACATACCATGTTACAATACCATAACCTTACAATAATCTTCGGTATATCCATCTCACAAATGAGATCATACATATATACCAAAATCTAGGACCAAATGTGTACGTCAACTTACTAAGAATATTATAATCAAACCAATGACAAATAAGTCAAGATGTGATGCATCATGTCAGCTCAATATATTTACAACAATATCCAATTAATAAATCATCTCTATAACGTGTCATGCTGATCTGGAATAGATAATGCATGTTGATCCATACCTAGACAAATTTGCCGGTAACAACAAATATGTCAACCTGATTAGACCAATAACCAAAATACCAAAACCAAGTGTCCAAACGATGTCTTAGACATAACCAAGTGATCTCCAGATGATAACAAGTCATCCTTAGTGTCGGTGAACAATATAACCTGTTGGTTCAACATAACCAAAGATCTCTAGAAGGATAAGTGTTGACATCAATGACAAAACTAATGCAACACATCCATAATAACAACAATATCCCCCTTTGGCATTGATGGCAACACAAATGGAAAACCATCTAAGTGCCAAAACATAATGCCAAAAACCAAAAACCAACAATCTCCAGAATAGATCAATACGATAAATTAAAATAGAAATGCAGAGAGTATATATCTCTCCCAATGAATAATCTCTCCCCATAGGATAATGTTAATATTTTTCATAGATATATCTCCCCCTTTGACATCAAATGCTAAAGTAATACAAATACTAAAACATACAACCAACTCATAGAACCAATTTACAATAACCAATTGTTTTAACCAACTACTCCCCCTGAGAAGTAGCTCTCCTCCATCAAAATCGGAAAAAAGGTTTCTCTATTAATTTTGTCGGTTGATGCCTATCATCAATTGTCTAAGTCTCTACTGGTGAGGGTATTACCCCAAGCTTCTCTCTGAGATATTCAAAATTTTCCTTAGGCAAAGGCTTAGTAAAGATATCTGCAATCTTCTTTTTAGTATTCACATAAACCAGTCTCACTTCTTTTGCTTCAACATTCTCTTTCAAAAAATTATATTTGATAGAAACATGTTTAGTTTTAGAGTGAAATACCGGATTCTTTGATATATCAATTGCTGCTGAATTATCACAATAAATGATTCTAGTTTCTTTGCATTTTACCTTTATGTCCTTCAACATTTGTTTAATCCATAATACTTGAGGACAATTAGTTGCTGCTGCAACATATTCTGATTCTGCTGTTGATAATGATGAACAACTCTATTTCTTGCTCAGCCATAAAATCAATCTGCTACCAAGAAAGAATGCTCCGCTAGTGGTTCTCTTTCTATTATCTACATCTCTTGCCCAATTTGCATCGGTGTATGCACATAAATAAAAAATTTCATCTTTAGGATACCATAAACCAAGATTTGTTGTGCCATGTAGATACCGGAAAATCCTTTTCACTGCCAATTCATGATTTTCTTTAGGATTATTTTGAAATCTTGAAACAATACATACTGCATTCATTATATCTAGTCTTGTTTATGTCAAATACAGTAAACCTCCAATCGTAGATTTATATCTTGTTGGATTAATAGGAGCTGAATCATCTTTCAATGTCAATTTATCAGTTGTAGTCATAGGAGTACTTACCGGTTTGGAATTATGCATACCAAATTTCTTCAGTAGTTCCTTCAAGTACTTTGTTTGACATATAAATATACCTTTATCAGTCTATGAAATCCGCAATCCTAAAAATAATTTCATCTCCCCAATCATAGACATTTCAAATTCTTCCTGCATCTTATTAGCAAAGTCTTTACATAATCCATCTTCTCCTCCAAAAATGATATCATCAACAAAAACTTCAATAACCAAGATGTCATCATTAGTCACTTTGAAATATAAGTTGTTGTCAGCATTACCTTTAGTGTAACCAAGCTTCAAAAGATATTTGTCCAATCTAGCATACCAAGATCTAGGAGCTTGCTTCAATCCATACAAAGCTTTCCTTAATCTGCAAACCATATCTTTATCATTTGTCAATGAAAATCCATCAGGCTGTTCAATGTAAAATTCTTCTTCAAGATCACCATTCAAAAATGCACATTTTACATCCATTTGATATACTTTATAGTTCTTGTGAGCTACAAATGCAAGAAATAATATGACTGCCTCAATTCTAGCTACCGGTGCAAAGGTTTCATTGTAATAAATTCCCTCTTTCTATGAATATCCTTTACACACTAATCTTCCTTTGTTTTTGATTACCTTACCATCTTCATTAAGTTTATTTTTGAATACCCATTCAGTTCCAATTACATTTTTGTTCTTTAGGTTGGGGAACCAATGCCCATGTATTGTTCTTTTCAATTTGTTCTAATTCATCTTCCATAGCTTTAATCCAATGTTTATCTTCACATGCCTCAATAATAGATGTTGGTTCAATTTGAGAAATTAAACATACCTCTTCATTTGCTAGTCTTCCTCTTGTCATAACACCTTGATACTTATTCCCAATTATCTGACTTTCAGAGTGATTCAGTCTTACATACTTGGGTGTGTTCACTTGCTGCTGTTCTTTAGTCACTATGGAATTCTCTGATGATGCTGATGTGACTAGATCCACATTCTATACCAGTGCACTCTGTATAGGTTCATTTATGATCATCTCAATTGCTAGTTTAGAATCCATAGATCTTGAATTTCCTCTAAATTGTTCATCTATCTTCACATTTGCACTCTCAATTATTTTATGCAATCTTTTATTAAAACATCTATATGCCTTGCTCTTAGATGAATAACCAGGAAATATTCCTTCATCACTTCTAGGATCAAATTTACCAATATACTCATCTCTCCTAATATAGCATTTGCTTCCAAATATTTTGAAGTATTTAAGAGTAGGAGTATTACCAAACCATAGTTCATATGGGGTCTTACCGGTTTCACCTTTGATGTGAACTCTGTTAAAAGTGTAAACCGATGTATTTAATACTTCTCTCTAGTACACATGAGGTAGATTCACTTATAATATCATGCTTCTAGCTGCATCTAGAATAGTTCTGTTCTTCCTTTCCACAACTCCATTTTGCTGAGGTGTCTGAGATGCTGATAGTTGTCTTTTGATTCCATTCACTTCACAAAATGTATTAAAATCCTTAGAAGTAAATTCACCTCATTGATATGATCTTAAACATTTGATTTTCTTAGTAGTTTCATTGTCTACCATTGCCTTGAATAGTTTGAATTTCCCAAAATCTTCTAATTTCTCCCTATAGACTTCTTGTTCTTGCCGAACCATACAAGTCAGTATGGATTAAATCAAGAACATTATTGAATTTCTTAGAAATACTCTTAAAAGTTGTTCTAACTTGTTTTCCCATTTGACATTCCTTACATACCAGATTGTGAGGTTTTACAATCTTAGGTAAATCCCTTGCTGCCTTAGATGAGCTGATCTTTATAATGCAATCAAAATTCACATGACAAAGTCTTTTATGCCATAACCAACTTTCATCAATATGTGCAATCAAGAATGTCTTTTCATTGTTAGTCAAATGAAAGATATTACCTCTAGTCTGATTATCGGTTGCAATCTCCAAACCAGTTCTATTCAAGATTTTGCATTTACCATTCTTGAACTATAACTGAAATCGCTTTTCAAATAATTGACCAAAACTCAAAAGATTATGCTTCAAACCTTCAACATAATAAACGTTGTCAGTATTGTGCTTACCATCAAAAGATATAGTGCCTTTTCCTTTGATCAAACAAGCTTTATCATCCCCAAATCTTACTAGACCTCCATTGTATTCCTAAAAAGATAAGAATTTACTTTTATCACTAGTCATATGATGTGAACATCCAGAATCTATAATCCATTCATCCTTTTCTTCAATTTTAGCCATTGGGGCCCGCTCTACTGGTGGAACAGTAGGTGCCAGTTGATCTTCTTTTATTACAACAAAAGTCCATCCATTGTCTGTCAGTTCTTCATTAGAATCATCAGTAACTCCTTCATCAACATAGTAACATGATTTGTCTCTATTCTTCTTAAATCTGTATCTCTGATATTCAAGGTTAGGTTTATATGTCCTTTTAGCTTCTTCTCGCAATCTTGCATGTCTTTAAGGACATCTAGATGCCATATGACCAACTTTATTATAGTTAAAACATTTAAATTGTGCTTTACCTTCATACTTACTTCCAATAGGACCTTTAGGCATTTTCCTTACGAATAGTGCTTCAAGTTCTTCCAGTTCTTCATTTTCCTTTCTGATATCTTCAAAATCTCTTGCATAAAGTGCTTTCCAATCAAATTTTTCAGATGATGATGATGATGCTACAGATGATGATGCTTTGAAGGCTAAATCTATCTTAATTGTAGCGACATGACAAAATTCCTCAAGCTCAAATGCTGAAAGTTTTCCAACCAAGGTATCTCTAGATACTGATGTATTAGTCATTGTTCTCAGCTCATTAATAGTAGTTGCAATCATTTTGTATGCTGGTGGAAATGCTCTTAAAATTTTAGAAACAATTTCATCTTCACTCAAGGACCCTCCACAACATTGTATTCCCAAAACAATTTCATTAACCCTTTCCATAAAAGCAAAAAATCTTTCATGTTCTTCCATTTTCAGATTTTCATACCTGACCCGGAAGCATTCCAGTTTTTCTATTTTGATAGTGGTGTCTCCTTCATTCAATGTCTCCAATTTATCCCAAATAGCTTTAGCAGTAGACCGGTCTGATAATCCCATGATTTGCTAATTTGACAAGGCGCTCAAGAGTGCTTCTCTTGCTTTGCAATCATTCTCTTGATCCTTACCCAGTGTTGATGGATTATGTTGATTCAGTGTAGGACTAATATATCCATTCTTTGTAACATCCCATATTTCTCTTCCAATGCAATTCAGATGTGTCTCCATTTTGATCTTCCATATACCATAGTTAGTTCCATCAAGTTTCAGACTGTCCTTCTTGAAAAAGTTTGTTGCCATAGAATCTCCTCAAGTTGTTAAACTTATGCAAAAAGAGGACTTAGATCTGATATCAATTGTTAGGACCAAGAGGCGACTGAGAGGGGGGGGGGTTGAATTAGTTGTCAATTATTTTCAACCCAAATATAACTTAGTCAAACTTGATACTTAATACTGGTAAACCAAACTTAATGCCGGTTGATAGATTAGCAGTTAATATTGATACCGGTGAAACTCAATGCATAAAACAGAAAGAGAAACAACATCCACAATACATAACACAAAGATTTGTATTTGGAAACCCTGTAAGGGGAAAAACCATAGTGGGAAACCTTACCCATAACTAGATGATACTACTATAGATAGTATGTGTATACAAATGGGGTATGCACATGCAAAAAGGCCAACCGCCTAGAGCTCACTGCTCAATCACAAAATATGAGTCACATTGACTACAATTGGATGGTTAAATCCAATGATAATTTACTGCTCAAAGTACCATCTCCAATGCTGGATTCAGTACCGGTTAGGCTCTAATAATCACCTTCAAACTTTCCTTGAACCTTCTCTATGGTCTGCTCATATGATCTTCAATATTTGCACATACCATGTAACAATACTATAACCTTACAATAATCTTCCGTATCTCCATCTCACAAATGAGATCATACATATATACCAAAATCTAGGACCATATGTGTAGGTCAGATTACTAAGAATATTACAATTAAACCAATTACAAATAAGTCAAGATGCAATGCATCATGTTGGCTCAATACATTTACAACAATATCCAATTAATAAATCATCTCCATAATGCATCGTGCTGATCTGGAATAGATAATGCATGCCGGTCTGTAACCTAGACCAATTTGTCGGTAACAACAAATATGTCAACCCGATTAGACCAATAACCAAAATACCAAAACCAAGTATCCAAACCATGTCTTCGACATAACCAAGTGATCTCCAGATGATAACAAGTCATCCTTAGTGTCGGTGAACAATATAACCTGTCGGTTCAACATAACCAAAGATCTCTAGAAGGATAAGTGTTGACATCAATGACATAACTAATGCAACACATCCATAATACCAACAATTTGGACATATGGCTAATCAATGCAGCTCAAGTAATTATACCGATTATAGAAAATCAATTCAAAAGAACAATGTTACATGTTATGCATGCAACAAGATTGGACACATAGCTAAGTTCTGTAGAAGCAAAAATCCACTGGTTAGCAATGATGGATCAAATGATAAAGGGAAAGAGAATGTCAATGAAATCCAACAAGATCATATCAAGAAATGGGTCAGGAAGTCAAATGATCAATCAGCAGATGGGAATGCTCTGATTACTCAACCGGCAGAGGAGGTTGCTCTTGCATTGGCAGGAAGCTCATGTGGTAACTGAGGCAGATGCCTTAGGGGTAGGAAAAATTCATGATAATACTGCTTAAGCCCTAGGAAGAGGTTCTAGAAGATGTTCCAGACATGGGAAAATTTTATTCATCATGGAGATGTTAGATTGAGATCCGGTATGTTTCACCGAAAGTCATTCGTATCAATGACAAATTAGGGTTTCTTGAAGGTTAAAGGGTTGGATCCACTTCATTTTTTATCACCTTGCATTTAGAGTGATTAAGAGTGATACAGAGTGAGTCTAAGGTGATTTAGTGCAATCAAATATCTTCTTCAGTGATTCCACCAGCAATCGGAAGAGTTCTTTAGGGTTTCATCGACAACCATTTCTAAAGTACTTATCGAAATCATCTTTCATCATGGAAGTGAGATCATCCTCTGCACCTACTTTTATTGCAAATCCTATTATTGTCAAGGTTAAGGATCGTCCTAGGCCAATTTTCAAGCAATGTTCGCATATTGCAACCTTGGATGATTTAGTTGGTGCATTTTCCCGTGTTCCAGAAGTTGTTTATGTGGAAGATGTCAGAGCATACATTCACTGCCACATTGAGGATCTGGGTACCAGTGACATCAAGAGCATGTATATGAGAGAGTTGATGGGATAATCTCAAAAGATCAAGCCTGAGTATAAGCACATTGTAGATCTAGGGTTTACTAGCATTCAGGATATCCCTAAATTTGAAGATGAGATCATCAGATATGTATTGAGCAGAATGCATGGATAATTAATTTGGTTGGACAGACCTTATAAAATCATGAAGGAGGCCATTAGGGCCATCACTAGTTTGTTGTAGATTGGTCAGTATACGGAGAAAAAGATTTCTAATGATCAGGTTAACAAAATCACCGACACAACTTTAGACTGACGATCGATTAGGGTCAACACCATCTCTGATAGAGACATTAGATTTGGCAGCATGATCATTGGGTACAAGGCAACTCAATCCAATTGTCTCAATTCTATTTCTATCTCCTGCATTTATGCCACACATAAGATCATGAGGGAAAATGAGAAGATATATCTCTATGAATGGATGTTAGATGAGTTGTTAATTAACCTTGGGAAGATCAAAGGAGAGGAGAAGGGGACATTCTGGTATGGGAATCTTATTGTTTGTTTGATGCTATTTTTTATTAATGAAATTCCTAGTTTTGGAAAGAGACAATGGGCTTTGATATCTCGGTAGGCAGACAAATGAAAAAATGTATTGCTACTCTAGGTAGTCAGTGAGATGATAAGGTTTGGGGTTACTTCAAGGCATTTAAGAAGGCAATGAAATCTAGAGAGAGGGTTTCAAAAAAAATTGTTGAGAAATACTCAATCGAGATTTGCTTTATGGTTAAAAAGGATGAAACCTTAATAGAATCAATCAAACCCCAAAAGATATGGATAGAAGAGATGGGATATGAGGCTGATGCTAAGATTCAGGATGCTTATGCAAAGATGTTAATTGTTGCACCTATTGATGAGATTGAAAAATCCTTTGGTACTGCAAAACAAAAGAAGCAAGAGGTTCAAACTAAATTTAACCAAAAGAAGAGGGAGAAATAGCAAGGGAAGGCCAAAAAATTTGTTGAACAAGTTTCCCAGGACATCAAGGCCTTAATGGATGCTATTCTGGAAAAAGGAAGGAAGAGGAAAGAGCCTGAAGTCTTCATTGATCCTATTCCATCAGAATCTAGAATTGAAGATGACAAACCTTTAGCATTCAAGAGGGTATTGAGGAAGAAAGGTGAGGAAACTAAGGAGAAAGCAAGGAAGCAACTAGTAAGGAAGGTTACAATCAAGGTACCAGCAAAGAAAAGAGCTCCAAAGGAAACACCTTCTGCACCATCCAGTACTGGCAGAAGAAAGAAGATGGATGACACATACCTTGCAATTGTATCCAGTAATGTAGCTATTATTCCACCCAAGACTTGTGCAGAATTGGTACATGAAATCACTAAGGATGGTATGCTGAAAAATGTACAATTCTATTATTAGCATTTAGATGATGATGAGAAAAGAGAAGTTGAGGAAGCAACTTTATTATATTTGGATATATATAAGAAAGCTTTGTTGGTAATTGAGAAGCAAATACAGAGACAACTATATGACAACCTAGATGTTAGGAGATTATCATCTATGGAGGAGGACAAGCACATAAAGATTCAAGAGTTATTAACAACTTGTGGATCCATTACTCCAAATGAGTTGGATATGACACTTGAGGTTGCAGACAGAACAATTTTTTGAAGCAAGCACATGATAGTTAGTGATGCCCTCCTAAATGGCACAATGTTAGTCTATGATCAAAGAACACAAAAACATACAAGACGTTAGAGTTAGTCAATCAAAAACTAAAACAGGAATGAAGGCATTCCAAAAGAGACACTAAAAGAGACATGCTAAATATATCTAATAAATAGAACAAATGATCATGAGACATCTCCAACTGCCTCTTAGCATGGCCTTAGCTTCTTCTCCCTTGTTCCTCTCCTCTCCAAGTTCCAAAATAGTGTAGCTCTCAGCAGCTTTTTGCACTATGGATGCTTATGGAGGATTGAGATTATAGAATAGCTCCAAACATGAAATGAAAAGCTATTTTAATGCTAAAATGAAGTATTTTACCAAAAAGACAAGATTTAGATTGTTTATGCTAAAATGCTCTCTAAAATGTCTATAGTCTAAATGCATACAAGTTTTCAGGATCTGGATTATGAAGGAATGGGCTCTATTTATAGGAAAAATGGAGCAATGGATGGCCAGGATTGAAAGGTTTAATCAAGGGTCAAGCTTGAAAGTTGGGAATCCATGTGCACAATTGGCACCAATGAAATGGTGACAAGTGTCAACACAGGATTGGGTTGAGAGAAGAGGTTGGAGGCATTAAAGGCCTGAGAAGACCTCATGGTTATCTAAAGGCTAAGAGTCAAGCCTAAATTAGGATTACCCACTGGATTAGGAGTTAATCCAAGGATAAACCTTTGTGCAAATGATTAAAAGATAATCATGGTCAAAGCATTGAAGGCTTGATGAGACCCTTGGGTTGGGTAGAGGTTGAGTCAAAACAAATGTTTTAACCATGTGGGAGAGTTGAATTAACCATTAATGGTTATTGGAGACTTTGTGGATTAAGTGGTTGAAAGTTGGAAGCCTTTAATGGTTTTCAAAGACTTTGGGGTTTTTGGTGGTTGAAGGTTGAAAACCTTCAATGGTTATCCAAGACTTTGGGGTCTTTGAGAAGTGACTCCATTTTGCTTAGGAATGTGACAATATTTAGGGGATGGATTAGGCTAATTAGGAAGGGGTTAGAAGAATCTAGAAGGGAATTAGATTTTGCAAGTGGATTTGGTGGGTGAGGGAAAATAGGATTTTATTTAAAATAAAAATTCATTTATTTCAAAATGTGTGCAAGTTGCATTTGTAGGAAAATGCAAGTGGGGTGGGGATAATGATTTAAATAAATGTTTTATTTAATTTATTTAAAAGAGGAAAAGGGGGATTTAATTAAATAAATTGATTTTATTTATTTAATTGAATGGAATTTGATTTAATGAATTAATTAAAATAAATTGAATAATTTATTTAATTAATAGAAGAATGTTTGGGGATGAATTAATTAAATATTAATTTAATTAACTGATGGCTAGTGGATTTTTAATCAAATAAATACGAAATATTTATTTAATTAAGCTGGACAGATTTGTGTGACTACATTTGCCCCTCTTTGAGACGGTGCGGTTTATCGCATTGTTTCAAAGAAAGAAAAACTGGTGTGAAGAAATGCCCCATAAAATGTTAATTTAATGGGTGGTATGCCCCCTCGAGAGATGGGCCGAAAAATTTCGAAAAATCGGGCAATCTCTCGAAAAAGAATGAAAATTGGCAGGGTGATAGAAGAGAAGAAGTTAGGTATACTGGTGAAAAATAGAAGAAATCGGGGGAAACATGGAGAAACAGGGGGATCGGGAAGTTCACGGGGACCACGGCGATGAGCGGGGCGAAGTTACGATGACGGCGGGGGGGTATAAATGGGGTGAAAGGGGGTAAAATATGATCATTTGTGACCGCGACCAGTTGAAAACTAGAGCTCTGACAGTGACATTTGGAGGAGCAACGAGGAGCGACGATGCCGTTTCCGATCACCGAGCACCGATTTGAGCGAGTCCGCCGGTACCAGCGCCCAGCCGACTATGGACCAGTGGTACGCAAATTCAAAAACCCACTTTTTATGCATTTTTGGTATGTTTTTAGCTAATCCAAGTCAAGTCGGAGCAAGAGCGCTGGAACTAGGTTTTTAGCGCTTTTGCTCCATTAATTAGCGCTATTGTGCCGCAATAGCGCTTTTGTAGGCTAGTTGTAGCGCTTTTGAATGTATGTAGCGCTTTTGTAGGCAAGTTTGAGCGCTTTTGATAAATTAGCGCTACGGTATAGTTAATTGAGCGCTATTGAATTTGAATAGCGCTATTGTAGAGTGGTTTTAGCGCTTTTGTTTTTGTAGCGCTATTGTAGGGCTGTTTGAGCGCTATTGACATTGTTGTAGTGCTATTGTTCAGAATGAGCACTTTTGTAGGTTAAATAGCGCTTTTGCTTTAGGATACAAGATGCCCCAGTTTTGGACGAAACAAATCTCCTGATGCCTAACGATTGATGGATGACGAGGTGAAGTGGGAGTTGTTTTGAACCATAGCAGCCCGATGAGACTTAGGTCATTTGTTAGGAGAAATGCCTGTTGAAGTCTAGGCGGCCATGATTGCTTACCTGTTGAGACTCGAAGATACTTGATCAAAGTATCTGATGATAGTCGAGGTTTAAACTTAAGAAAGTTTGATAACAAAACAACTGATGGTGGTGTGATGAATGTTTATGTGCAAGAGGACTTACGCGTGTTGCAGTTACGCGAGCGCCACCCCGCGACACAGGGGTTGCGAGATCGTTTGACTCAGATTGAGATTGATTGTATTGCGGCTACTGGGCTCTATGAGGTGATGCATATGCCCGTGATTCGGATGAATCACGGCCTGATTACAGCTTTAGCAGAGCGATGGCACAGTGAGACATGCACGTTCCATTTGGCTCAGGGCGAGATGACGCTGACTTTGGAGGACGTGTGGCGTATCCTGCGGATTCCGATTCGAGGGCAGCTGGTGACGTATGATCGATCTTGGGGGACAGTGTCTTGCCAGAGGATTTTTGATGAGGACGTATTCATTGATGATGGGTCGATTGCTTGGGAGGATATAGCGGCACTATATGAGCCCCTTCCAGCAGTATTGTCAGGGATCGTGGGAGGACTTCTGTGTCCAGACAGGCGGTCACATGGATTGGCGGTCGGATGGGGACAGGTGATAGAGATGATGGTGACAGAGGGGACCCGATATGCCTGGGGGCCGTGCGTGCTAGCGCACATGTATCAGGAGTTACATGAGGTGGTGTACAGAGGGCGGGGGTCTCTTGCAGTGGGCATGACGCTACTACATGTGTGGGCATGGGAGCACTTACCAGTGACTCGACCAGTGAGTCTGAGATTCCGAGCCGTGGACCAGCCCTATATGTTTATGTATAGTGGTATGATGAGCCAGCCCCACTTGGGGAAGGTAGAGTGGTGGCGGCGGGCATTGGATGATTTGGATGCAGTGATCTGGCGGCCATACTTGGAGTGTGAGCCATGGGAGGATGATGCAGAGGCACTGCCGTATTGCTTTATGACCCGATTCCTCATTGGGAGGACCTCTTATCACGTAGAGAGACAGGTGCCAGGACGGGTGATGAGGCAGTTTGGACGGCAGCAGGGACTGCCTACCGGATCAGGGGAGTATGCACGAGTGATCCGAGAGCGGTATGCATGGGGTCCAGTGCTACCGTATGATCAGGCACTAGCAGAGTTTTGGACACTGCAGGCGAGGCCATGGGACTTACGACCGAGGGTCGTTGATGCAGGGGTGACAGCGGAGTATACACAGTATCGGGCGGCGCACCCGATCCTACGGATATCAGACCCAGGTGAGCCGATCCCAGCGTTTGAGGATGAGAGGGGATGGGGACGGAGAGGAGGAGGTGGTGGTGGAGGAGGTGGTGGAGGAGGTGGAGGAGGAGGAGGAGGTGGTGGTGGTGGAGGAGGAGGTGGAGGAGGGATGGGGATGCCGAGACAACGGAGAGGGCGAGGGGGGTTACCACTGCAGATATCACAAGGTCCTTTGATGCAGGGAGGAGTGCAGCTGAGTGGGAGGGGGATGGAGAGAGAGATCCCTATGGATACAGGTGCAGGAGAGGGTGGTGCAGGGGAGGGACCTAGTGGAGGGGGTGATACAGGTGCGGCAGCCATGGCCATGGGGGAGGGAGCTACTGGGGATCTGCGGGAGCACATGATAGGTTATTTGCAGACCCGGGTAGAGAGATTAGAGGCGGAGATAGCAGCTAGAGATGTGCAGCTATTTGCACGTGAGGCAGAGCTGACAGTGGTGCTACGGGAGAGAGATACTGCGGTGGAGAGGTTAGCGGAGCTGCAGGAGAGAGTCCGGACTGGTGCGTAGGGGCCGTCAGGGGAGATTATGAGAGAGATACGGTGAGCACAGGCAGAGATAGAGTACTGGCGTGGGTTATATGACCAGGTGGTACCGATTAGCCAGCGAGCTCTCAGCTATACCCAGATGCGGCAGGCCAGATCCGAGCGATCACAGAGGATGCAGAGCAGTGGGGGAGTGATGGGTCCTTTACGGCAGGAGAGATCAGGGGATGCAGGAGGGAGTGGGGGTTCGATGAGGCCTCCACGGAGAGATGGATCAGGTGGTGCCGGTACCAGTGGTGGAGTAGGTAGGGGTGGGGCAGGTACAGCATCTGGCCAGAGCGGCATCTGAGAGAGCATTTTTGCATACATGTATTGTATCTTTGTCTATTTTTGGACTGTATCTTGGATGGCTCTTGGTAGCCGATTTTGTAGACTTCATTGTACTCTGATATATGAGATGATAGATATGAGGAGATCCCATTTTGTGATGATTATGCATGTGATGATGTATGGATGTTTATGCTTGTTTGTGATTTTTTTGCTTAGATGTATATGTGTATATGTATGCATTTGATGAGATGTTTCTTTTATGCATGTTTTTATGATGAGTTATGATGTGGGATACTGACATATGAATGCAGGTTTATATGTATATGATGTATATGATTGGTGATGTAATGCTTTATGTATGGAATGCCATGATGATATATGCGTATACTGGATTTTATGAATAGGATTTTTGATGTATATGATGTATTTTGATTTTTGATGTAATGCTTTATGTATGGAATGCCTATGATGATATATGCGTATACTGGATGTTATGATGTTTCCTTTTGCGATGTAATGATGAGACGATTTATGTGACAATGTTAATGCAATGATTTGATGTATAAATATGCAGCTAGATGTGTGTTTTTAGATGAATGTAATATGGATAAACAAAATGTTTAAGTGCAAAAATGTTTATATGATAAATGCAGATGAATAAACAAATGTAAAGGACAAGTGTTTATATGATGATATTTAAAATGAATGTAGATGAATAAACAAATGTAAGGTACAAGTGTTTATATGATGATATTAAAATGAATGTAGATGAATAAACAAATGTAAAGTACAAATGTTTATATGATAATGCCTAAATGAATGATTCTAAATGCGTTTTAAATATGTTGGTAAGTGCAAATGATAATGGGATGATACTATAACTAATGAGTATAATAACTGCACCTTAATGTAATGATAATAAATGTAATGTGAAATGAATCCTAAAATGAGCATTATAAGATACTGTAGTAATGAATGAATGCATCTTTTTACTATAAAGAAATGTATGCAAATGATAAATGGTGAAAAGGTTAATAAAATGATAATGGATAATTGATATGAAATGAATGCTTATTAAATGATGCAATACAACCAAAGACAATTTGATCTCATGAATGAATCTAATTATTTATGATTGATGAAAATGATTTTTAAATGAAAAGTAATGTCAATAATGAACTGTATGCAATGTTTTTGAAAAATGACATGAATGGACGTAATGCAAGATGCACCTAAATGCAAGGATGATATGATCATGAGGAATGCAAGGTGTTTAAGACTTTGCATGATGCACTTGATGATGTATCAGAGTACTCGGTCGTGATTGTATCCAAGACTAGTTTTTTATTTAGTCATTTTTGCAGGTAAAAGCCTACATATGAATGAATGAGTGGATGGGTGATATGCAACGGAATGCAAGATATAAACAGATGAGGTGAAATGGCGATCCATAGTGCTCTATTTTCATCATTGAGCTTTAAAATGTTGGAAGAGAACACAAGCATCTTGACACAATAATTCAAGATGACCTGAGTATTTCTTTCATGGATTTTAATATAGCAAGTTAATACAAACGACTTGATATAAGGGTCAAGTCGACCAGAGTATTGCTTGCGGAACAGATAAGGATTATCTCCGTTCGTGCATGACTTGGATCGTCCTCCTTGATCTTAGGCTTGATCAGATCCTGAGACAAGTTCATACCGTACTAAGAAAATAAAACCTTTATCCAATTTGGAGGAAGAGGAACCAAAGGATGAGCATTGTACCTGCAACCAAACAGCATATTTACATAAAGAATAAAGAATAAGGATCCTTGGTAATGGCTCATGCCCATATGGTCGAGGTATACGCTGTAGTCAGCAAGCCGTAGTGATCTATGACTGCATTTTGCATAAGATCACGTAGCTTAGTGAACTTCCCACGTAGACACCATTAGTACATGCCCCAGAACTTCATCGGAAATAATGCGCAAATGATACAAAACAATGCTGAAAGATCCCGATACTGATAAACAAACGATTGTACTCACAAATCAACCAAGTATTTGATAGCTTAACATAATTTTCTTGTCAAAGAAAACGTCACTTTTGTCTTTGTTTTGGTAAGGAAGGATGCATCCTTGTTTTAAAGACAGTTTTGGATTGTTGATGTTGATTGTGTTGGTTTGATTGGTAGATGGTCAGTGTGTGAGTAGTTGTCAATGTTTGTTTGGTATCTGCATAGGATGAATATGTACAAGGTGTTGCCATGTTTTTGTGTGATTTTTGATGGGTTTTCAGATGTTTTTTGGATTTTGTGAAACAATTTTGAATGTTTTTGGTATTTTGAGAGTCATTTTTTTAATGTTTTTGATATTTTCTGATGATTGCCTGAATGAAGAGCGTAATGAATCATATGAGACAATGTAGAATCCACTTCCTTCACGAGGGTAAGGGTATTGTCCCCAGTTTGTAGACCTGACTATGAAAAGGTGGGATGCTAGACGCATGGAGTATTTTCTTAATTGCAGATCAAATAACAAGCCATGGTTTGGATGGATGGATGTATGTGTGCATGAATGTGATCGCAATGAGCCTGAAAGATACTGGAGCCATTGCCTTTACGAGTGGCGCCTGTTTGCCAGGTTTTCACCATCGCACTTACCCAAGGTGCCACCGGAGTGGTTGTTCACCGTTTGGATGCATGATTTTTTTCTTTACTTTTGTGAATGTTTTTGTATTTTCTTCAGGACATTTTCTGAATGTTTTTGGTATTTTCTGATGTGCACTGGAGCCTGATGCTCTGTACACCTTAGGTATAAAACCTTTTGAGGTGCATGCTGTTGATTGGATCTGCAAGCGGTTCTCCTTCTGATGTAGCCAACTGATATGCCCCGGACCCGAATACAGCAGTGACAACATATGGGCCGAGCCAATTTGATTCAAACTTGCCTTGATGTTCTCTATGTGGTTGGTTGCGAGGATTTTCGCGAAGAACAAGATCACCTACCTCAAATGTACGAGATCTAACTCGGTGATTGTAGCTTCTACTCATGCGCTGCTGATAGGCTTTGAGGTGATTGTATGCAGCTTGTCGTTTCTCATCAAGTAACTCTAAGTCCTGAAGACGGGATACTCTGTATGCTTCATCATCGATGAGATTATGCAAGGAAACTCGTAATGATGGTATCTCAACCTCAATAGGTAAGATAGCTTCAGCACCATAGACCAATGAATAAGGAGTTGCACCTGTAGGGGTTCGAATGCTAGTGCGATATGCCCATAATGCTGGATTCAATTGAACATGCCAATCACAACCGGCATCATTGACTGTCTTCTTTAGAATCCTTAGTATGTTTTTATTGGATGCTTCAGCCTGACCATTGCCTTGTGGGTAATAGGGAGTGGAAAAGCGGTGTTGGATATGAAATTTCTCACAAAGTTCACGGACATCCTGATTTTTAAAAGGAAGACCGTTATCTGTGACGATGGACATGGGTACACCATACCGGCAGATGATGTAATTGAGGATGAATGAGGCGATCTGCTTGCCGGTGACTTGGGTAAGTGGAACAGCTTCGATCCACTTTGTGAAATATTCGGTAGCGGTAATAATGAATTTATGGCCGTTGGATGAAGATGGATGAATCTTACCCACAAGGTCAAGGCCCCATTGACAGAAAGGCCATGGTGTTGTGATTGGTTGCAGTTCCTGTGCTGGTGCATGTATCAGGTCACCGTGAACTTGACATTTCTTGCATTTCCTGACAAAGTAGTAGGAATCCTTTTCCATAGATGGCCAATAGTATCCAGCTCGCATGATCTTCTTGGCTAGTGACGGACCACTTGAGTGAGTCCCGCAAATTCCTTCATGTACCTCTTCCAAAGCCTTTGTTATCTCATCCTGTTCTAGACAGCGAAGGAGAGTACCATCAAGACCGCGTCGGTATAGGGTTTCGGCAATAATGGTATATCGAGCAGTTTGGCGAATGAAGGTTTTACGTTGGTTATTTGATTGGTTGGGAGGAAGGGTATGATCGCGAAGATAGGTGTAGAACTCACCATACCATGGGGATTCGGAACCAACAAGGCGACATATCATTTCGGTTTCGGGGATATCATAAGCGGGGATCCAAAGCTGTTCGACCAAGAACTCGTAGCATGTTGAATTCTGTGGAAGATCTAGTAGAGATGCGATGGTAGCCATGGCGTCAGCAGCTCGATTCTGCTCTCTTGGTATCTGCTCAAAAGTGATAGTAGTAAATGATGTCTTTAGATTGTCCACCATTTGCTTATATGGCATGAGTTTATCATCTTTGGTCTGATATTCATCAGTTGCTTGTTGAATGACCAGTTGTGAGTCGCCATATACTTGTAGTTCTTGTAATTTCCATTGTATGGCTAATCTGAGTCCTGTGATCAAAGCCTCATATTCTGCTATGTTGTTTGTGCATGGAAATGTGAGCCTGTAAGACTTCGGGATGCTATCACCTTGAGGTGTGATAAACAGAATGCCTGCCCCCGAGCCGTGCCTAGTGTATGAACCGTAAAAATATAGCTTCCATGGTTGTGCTGTTGTGATCAGGAATATCTCTTCATCTGGAAAATTGGAAATGAGAGGATGATCGCCTATGAGAGGTGCATCAGCCAACTGATCTGCAATAACCTGCCCTTTGATAGCTTTACGGTCCACATACTCGATGTCAAATTCACTTAGAATCATTACCCATTTGGCCAAGCGACCTGTCAATGCTGCTTTGCTAAGTAAGTACTTGAGTGGATCAATCTTTGCGATAAGTTGCACCTTGTGTGTTAATAGATAGTGCCTCAGTTTAGTGGCTGCCAAGATTACTGCTAAGCAAGCTCGCTCAATAGGTGTATAATTGAGTTCATAGCCAACCAGTGTGCGAGAGATGTAGTAAATAGCACACTCTTTACCTTCTGCATTATGTTGTGCCAGTAGCACACCCAGTGCTGTACTTGTTGCTGAGATATAAAGTAACAACGGTCTACTTGGATCTGGTGGCATCAGCAATGGTGGATTCATGAGATAGTCTTTAAGTTCCTGAAATGCTTGCTGGCATTTGTCATCCCATTGAAAGTGGATGTTCTTGTGTAGTAGGTGTGTGAATGGGTGACACTTATCAGCCAATTGTGCAATGAATCTGCGGATAGATTGAAGCCGTCCTTGTAGTGTTCTTAGCTGACTGATATTCTTGGGAGGTGGCATGTCCATGATAGCTTTTACCTTTGCTGGATCGACCTCAATGCCTTTGCTTGAGACAATGTATCCTAGAAGTTTCCCGGAGGTCACTCCAAAGACACATTTCTTTGGGTTGAGTCGAACATGATATTGTTCCAGTCTATCAAAGATTCTATCTAAGATGTGGAGATGTCCTTCTCTAGTGAGTGATTTTGCTAGTAAGTCATCAACATAATCTTCCATCATAGTATGCATCATGTCATGGAAGATGGTGGTCATTGCTCTTTGATAGGTGGCTCCTGCATTCTTTAGGCCGAAAGGCATTACATTCCAGCAGTATGTGCCCCATGGACATGTGAAGGCTGTCTTATGTTGGTCCTCTGGTGCGATCTTTATTTGATTGTATCCTGAAAAGCCATCCATGAGTGAAAGCATGGCATGTCCTGCTGTCAAATCTACTATGATGTCGATATTTGGTAGAGGGAAGTCATCCTTAGGACATGCCTTATTCAGATCTCTGAAGTCTGTACAAATGCGGATGCCCCCTTTTGGTTTGCCAACTGGTACAATGTTGGAGATCCATTCTGCATAATCAATTGGTCTAATGAAACTAACATCCAGGAGTTTCTTGAGTTCTGTTTTGACTAGTACTGCAATCTGAGGATGCATCTTACGAAGCTTCTGCTTAACAGGTTTGGCTCCTTTTGCTACTGTGAGATGATGCATGACTAAATCAGGATCAAGCCCAGGCATGTCTGCATATGACCATGCGAAGTTGATCTGACGCTTCTGGAAGAACTCTATAAACTTAGGCTGTTCCTCTGGAGTGAGAAGAGATGCCAGATGTATGATATGAGGATTTTCAGGAGTCCCCACATTGTATTCTTTGGTTTCCTCAATAAGAATTGTTGATCGTTCCTGTTGTGTACTAGCAGGGAGGATGTCAAACCCTTCATCCTCAGGCGCCTCAGAGAGGTTTTCACCATTGGATACGCTCTTTCTTTTTACTTTTGTCGGATCAAACAGTGCCACAGTGTGGTTTTCACTGGAAGATCCATGTTTTAATGTTATATTTTTGCAGCTGAAGGGTTTGGCATCCGCCCCGAAGTATGCTGCGCTATTAAGTTGAATGGCGAATCCTGCTTTGTGATCCCCGCTTGGTAGATTATCCCTTAATTCTAAAAAGTCAATGATAGCCTCATCGTTCTGGAAGAGGTCAAGACATGGGGGATTTGGTTGGTTCCATTCGATGAGTTCAGGGTGGATAATGGGCATTACTTCATCGATTAAGTTAAGTGCGTTAGAGGTATCAGTGAGGGTTAAGACAGTGTGGTGAAGGTCGTTGATAGTACTCTCCCTGTCAGAATCCGGCGTAGGATGAGACGTAGGGTCTGTGGAAGATATTTCCAGCTCAGGTACCCAAGTGGTCTTTATCTGTGCTTCTCCATAAACAGGGATGTCTTTGCGGGGCAGAGGTGGTGATGTGTCTTCCTCATCTGAAGTGTTAAGCTGTACAGAATCAAATTCCCACTCATGTGAGTCGGTCTCTGAATCACTTTCCAGCATCTGATTGCTATACCATACTGGGATGTCTTTGGAGTTAAATACTGCAGGCGTGATTGGTTTATGTACTTTTGTGGTGATCGGTGCTACAGGAACCGTGATGGGGTTTAAAGGATTTGGTACAGGAAGTATCGGCAGTGTTGATTTAGTGGCTTCTGTGGGAATGGCTGGTGCCATAGATGTTGCTGCGGGTTCCAATATAGTTGCTACTGCTATTGGTGTTATTGATGTAATTACTGGTTCGTTTGGTGGTATGTTTAGCACTGATGATGGTTGCGGTGGGTTTGTGAGCCTCGATGGGGCAGTGGGGATAGTGTTTGATGGTGCTTTGATTATGAAAGGTGTCCTCTTTGCAGTAGGTGGACAAAATGGTTTGCTGGGTTTTCCTTTGAATTTGAGTTTAGGAAGGATCTCTTTTTCAAAACCTAGGCCTGTATTACCTTTGGGCTTGAATTCTGGTAGCAGAGGTTCATGTCGTCCTTGTTTGCAGGATCCCAAAGCACTTTGACCATCATACCCCATTCTTTGCATAATGAGGAGGCCTTTACCATATTGGTCCGTAGGAAGTGTAACTTGCGGTTTGTCAGTGGTGATGGGATCTTTATAGATCCATTCCGCTAGGTCCTCATCTTGTGTTTCTTCCTCTTGACTCTTTCCAAGGACGAAAGGCGTCAAGGCACGTGCTGGCGTGATTAGTGGTTGCTGGAGCAACTGCTGTGGTTTACCATGTGTTCTAGGAGAAGTGGGCATTTGTCCCACACAAAAGAGCTGACTCAAGTTGTATTCTCCAGGACCTTCCTCTGCGACTTTCATCTTAAGCTTTTCTTGCTTGGGTATAGGAGTGTTTGAACTGGCAAGAGAGGCGGGACTTACATATGATGTGGAGGAAATGGCTTCCCGATTATTAGGAACAGTAATCTCTGGTTGATGGCTGATATTATGGAAAAATGCAAAGGGATTGGCATCGCCTAGGATTGTGATCTCTGTACCATTATGTGGGAACTTGATACATTGATGGTAGGTAGATGGAACAGCTTGCATGGCATGTATCCAAGGTCTCCCTAATAATAGATTATATGGCAGAGGAAGGTCCAGAACCTAACAAATGATATGCTTTACCACATGGCCAACCCGGATTGGTAGTACCACAACTCCTTTGGATGAATGTTCTGCATCATCATAGGCCTTGATGGTGATCTTCTTACGAGGATCCACTGATTCTATTGCATATCCCAATGCTGTGACCAACTATAGTGTGCAAATGTTTAGGCCTGCTCCATTATCTATCAAGACTCGCTTGATTCTGTGTTGGTTGACAAAGCCTTCAATGTGGAGTGAGGCGTTATGAGGTTGTTGGAATGAAGAGTTGTCACTTTCGGAAAAAGTGAGACAAGGTGATGACTTTAGGTTTCCAACCATGGCTTGAAATTGGTCCGTGTTCAGGTTTGCAGGGACTGACGCCTCTTGGAGTGCGTGATCCAAGATAGTTTTATGAGATGGTGACAGGCGTAATAGCTCCAAAATGGATATAAGCGCAGGGGTTTTGTCTAATTGTTCCACAAGATTGTACTGCTTTGGGATGGAGGTGGTACCTTGTGGAGCTGCCTTGATGGTAACTTTGCCGCGACGCGTAACAACATTGCAATTTGAGGTGGGATTTTTGAAGGTGATAGTTGCAATTTGTTCACTGGCATCATACAGATGATTGACAGTGTAATTATACGGAGCCTGCGTATAATCAGTGGTATCCGGACCTCGTCTGGAAGTGGAAGGACCCCTTTGATCTTGCGATGGAAGTGGATTCTTGAACATCTGATGATCATTATTGGTTGTTTTTGGGTCATGTCCTTCAATTTCAATTTCTCCTCGGTCAATAAGATCCTGAACGAGATCTTCCAATCGATGATAATTACTTGTCTTATGTCCTCTTCCTTGATGGAACTCACAATGTTCAGTATCTCTCCACCATGCCGGTTTGACTTGAAACTCATAATTTGATAACTTAGGTAGAGTGATCAAATTCTGAGAAATGAGTTGTCGCATCACTGTTTCAATGGGTTCCCCTAAGGGAGTGTATGTGCGTTTTTGTTTTTGTGGACGAGGTCTTGGTTCATCATGAGATGTGATGCGACCTTGATTAGGAAGAACCTTTGTGTTATTTTGAGGTGGAGGATTTTGTCCTGCAAACCGAACCACAGGTTGTGCATTTTGGACAGTCCGAGCATCCACAACTCCATCGTTGACGATATTCTTATTCTTGTTCCAGAAGTTCAGTTTATCGCTATTGAAGCGTGGGCGAGGACCATCTTTGGGTTCATTAAAGATTTTGATGAGTCCTTTTTTGATGAGTGCCCTTTCACACTTTATACCTTTGGTGATCATATCGTTAAAAGAATCTGTATCTTTGACATCCAGGTGAAATTCTATTTCTTCGTTTAAGTTGGAAATGAAAATTTCCACTAGTTCTCGTTCAGGTAACTGAAGAGAACGTTTGCTAGACATTTGGCGCCATCGTTGCAGGAATACTGAGAATAATTCACCTGGTTTTTGTTTGGTGTTGCATAGATCAGCCATGGTGATGTCGCGTTCAATATTATAAGAGTAATGAGATAGGAACTTCTGGATGAGTTCCTCAAATGTTCTTATGCCACCTGGAAGTCGGGAAAACCATGATGTGGTTGTTCCTCCCAAGCTTTGGGGAAAAAGGCGCATTAAGTATGTGTCTTCATATGCAACTTCGAGACAAGCGGAATGAAATTCTCGGACATGATCGCGGGGATCTCCCTTTCCTCTATATTTTTCGAATTTTGGTGTTTCGAACCCGCGTGGAAAGGGTGGCATATAAAGATTCCTATCAAACGGATAGGGACAGATGTCGTTAAGTGAGAATTGATTGGTCTTAACACCACTATGAAGTTGTTGGGCGAGATTCTCGACTTGTTGCCGCAACATCTCCATTTCATTTGGAGGAGGAGGTGGTGGGTTACCTCGAGGGATGTTATATCTGATGGGATCTCTACGCCTTTCCTCCTCATGGAAACTTTGTCTTTCTGATGCTTGTCTTAATTGGGCAAGATCAAAGTCAGAGGGGAGTTTGGCTCCTTCTTGAGCGAGTCTTAAGAAGTGAGCATCCGCATTGCTCCTTAATATTTCATCAAATAATCTGTTGAAGTGAGGGTTATGCTGAGCCCTTTCAATTGTTGAAGGAGTGGGAGTACTTGGGTTTTCATCAGTTACAGTTCCTCCAAGTGCTTCTTGAAATTCATTGAGGTTGTCTTCTTCTTCCTCAATTTCTATTTCTCGTTGCCTTGATCGCGATCGGGTTTGAGCCATTTTGTTTGTAAGTTTGTGTTGAAGTTGATTGAAGATGATGATGAGTTATTGATGAAAGATTGATGATTGGCGATTTGTATTGTATGGGGATCTCTAGCACTTTGGAGGTAGATGTAACCGAAATTCCTTCGTTGAATTGCTTGTTTGTTTGGTAAGTTTTGACGTGATAAGGTGTAGAGAAATCTGAGATGTGTTACAGATTTAACTACCTAGCAACGAGAGGATTCACTCATGAACTAGTTTTAACCTGCGTAGATGTGTCTCTTAGGATGAGCTTATCCTAGATGTAGAAACAATCTAAAAGTGATGTGATGTGTTTGATTGCAAGCAATATCTAAAAAGAGAATTTGGGACAAGAACCTCTTGATGCTTTGAGAATTTTTTGGGATGGATTGATGATGGAGTGATGATGTATGAGTGAGATGATGGATGTTTTTGTTTTCAACTTCAATCTTTCAATAAAAAATTTGTGTCACAAATGGGACAAACTCTATCTCTTCCCTTTCGGGCGTTGGTGGCACTTCTCGAGATGTGTTGTAGGTGATACAGATGTTGGGGAAAAAGTTAGGATTAATCTTTCCTCCTTGATTTTTGTGATAACTCAGAGCTCTATATTGCATAAAAGCTCTGTGGTTCAGTGATTCTGAATCAAACTCGTTTGTTTTACCTTGAAGGTATAGACGCATGCGATGTAGAAAGACTCTATGTGAGACAAAGATTTGTCTATTGAGATAGAAGAATTTCCTCCTTTTGATCAAAGCCTTTGAGCTTAGTGGTCTCCTTTTCAAGGTGATATTTTGATGACACTTCTTCTTTCGCAAGATGTGAAGAATGGTCATAAAAGTTGTGATTCTTTGTTTGTTTGTACCTTGTTTTTTTTTTTTTTTATGTTTTTGGTTGTGTTGACAGATGTTGGATGAATACTTTGTTTTTGGGATTGATTTTCTGATTTTTCTTTGACAAGAAAACAAAGCAAGCACACAAACACAAGAATGTTGCCTAAAAAGGCACAAATGAGTATGGGTCTAGATTAACCCAATCCTTGGACTTGTTTTTGACCCTTCCTTTAGATTTATTTTAAGGTGTATTTCCAAAGCCTGAAGTCGGCTCAATTTGCACTAGGTCTGTAAAATGAACACACTTCAAACACTCTTTATCCCTATGGTCAGATGGCCAGTTGTGATAAATTTAGCCCACATCTTGATATTTCTTCGACTTTGGTACTACATACCTTATGAATCCCGCCGTGGCAGGTAAGGATGTGATATACTAAGTCTTGCACGAGCATAACAAATAGATGATCCCTATGATGGGGGAGTCACCACTTTTATCAAGCCACAAGTGACTTTTCAAAAAGCTATGTTTCTACTCAAGGAAATATGTATGGTGAGTATCTTGGGAGCAAAACCTTCTATGCTCTTGCACTAAATTATACCTCAAATATCCTCAATCAATAGAATAGGTGGGCTACTACTTAAAGGTGTTTAGTCATGTTCGATGGCTTTGGACATAAGTTCATTCTGCAGTGACTCACTTAAGAGCCTTGTAACTGGTGGTGGGGCCCATTTGTCCTTTCGGCCAGTTACACTGTAGGAACAGCTATACCCAAGGCTACAGCTTTCGCTCTCACCTGATTTCTATAGCGGCTCGAAGGATTTACCGCTCGAGGTCGTTCCCAAGAGTATCGATCCCTTGGCAGGCCTCTCTTAAAAAGATAAAATGTGAGTGTTACTAACACTTTTCTCTTGCACCTAGGACCACGAGAGCCAAGGGAGAGGATAGTGTGTGTTAGAAGTAGGTCCACTCGACTGACTTTTGTGCACAAGCGTGCCAAACATGAAATTCACTTGTTCTTTTTAATCCAACATTTGCAAAGATGATCTAACTATTTGGAGATGTTGCTCCAACAGCCATGGTGTTCATTTTAACTTCAAAGCAATATGTTTTGTAATCTATAAGTTGAAAGTCCTGGTCAACTTAATGAAAAACACGATTGCATGAAGGAAAATTTGTTTTTGCCAAAAATAAAGACAAGTGGATTGTTCTTTTTACTACACCAAATTTTCAAAATGTGGATTGTGATTTTTAAGTCCCAATTGATGCAAGAAATAAAGTTTGTTTGGTTGATTTTAAGCACCAAAACAAAATGTATCCCTAACTAGAAAACAATGAAACTATTTTTTTTTGTGTTTTTAAATTCTTTTTAAGCACTAAATAAAAATTTTTGTGATTTTTGTTGTGTTGTTAACCTGCACAAAGAAAAGAAACAAGTTAAGAAAATTAATGCTCACAGGGGGGGCTTCCACAAGCCTAATTTTTGATTTTTCGGTTACAAGTCCCTTTGGGCGACACTCTGTCTCAATAGCGCTATTCTGTGTTTTTACAGAAGCGCTGATTAATAAAAAAGCGCTAGTCTGCGTGAGCAGAAGCGCTAATTTAAACAGTAGCGCTTAAAGAAAAGAAAATCCCGAGAAGACAAAAGCGCTAGAATTGAGTCAATAGTGCTGAAACGGTGACAATAGCGCTGAAATGTTGTCAATAGTGCTGAAACATTTTCAATAGCGCTACTTTAGGGTCAATAGCGCTAAAAGAAATTTTTCAATAGCGCTAAAACGCGTTCAATAGCACCGAAGCGTGACCTGTGTGGCAATTTCAACAAGAAAAAATGTTAATTTCAAAAATGAAGATCAGAAGGTTGCGTGTTCGATTCACGTCGGGTTCACCAAATGATGCCCTCCTAAATGGCACAATGTTAGTCTATGATCAAAGAACACAAAAACATACAAGACGTTAGAGTTAGTCAATCAAAAACTAAAACAGGAATGAAGGCATTCCAAAAGAGACACTAAAAGAGACATGCTAAATATATCTAATAAATAGAACAAATGATCATGAGACATCTCCAACTGCCTCTTAGCATGGCCTTAGCTTCTTCTCCCTTGTTCCTCTCCTCTCCAAGTTCCAAAATAGTGTAGCTCTCAGCAGCTTTTTGCACTATGGATGCTTATGGAGGATTGAGATTATAGAATAGCTCCAAACATGAAATGAAAAGCTATTTTAATGCTAAAATGAAGTATTTTACCAAAAAGACAAGATTTAGATTGTTTATGCTAAAATGCTCTCTAAAATGTCTATAGTCTAAATGCATACAAGTTTTCAGGATCTGGATTATGAAGGAATGGGCTCTATTTATAGGAAAAATGGAGCAATGGATGGCCAGGATTGAAAGGTTTAATCAAGGGTCAAGCTTGAAAGTTGGGAATCCATGTGCACAATTGGCACCAATGAAATGGTGACAAGTGTCAACACAGGATTGGGTTGAGAGAAGAGGTTGGAGGCATTAAAGGCCTGAGAAGACCTCATGGTTATCTAAAGGCTAAGAGTCAAGCCTAAATTAGGATTACCCACTGGATTAGGAGTTAATCCAAGGATAAACCTTTGTGCAAATGATTAAAAGATAATCATGGTCAAAGCATTGAAGGCTTGATGAGACCCTTGGGTTGGGTAGAGGTTGAGTCAAAACAAATGTTTTAACCATGTGGGAGAGTTGAATTAACCATTAATGGTTATTGGAGACTTTGTGGATTAAGTGGTTGAAAGTTGGAAGCCTTTAATGGTTTTCAAAGACTTTGGGGTTTTTGGTGGTTGAAGGTTGAAAACCTTCAATGGTTATCCAAGACTTTGGGGTCTTTGAGAAGTGACTCCATTTTGCTTAGGAATGTGACAATATTTAGGGGATGGATTAGGCTAATTAGGAAGGGGTTAGAAGAATCTAGAAGGGAATTAGATTTTGCAAGTGGATTTGGTGGGTGAGGGAAAATAGGATTTTATTTAAAATAAAAATTCATTTATTTCAAAATGTGTGCAAGTTGCATTTGTAGGAAAATGCAAGTGGGGTGGGGATAATGATTTAAATAAATGTTTTATTTAATTTATTTAAAAGAGGAAAAGGGGGATTTAATTAAATAAATTGATTTTATTTATTTAATTGAATGGAATTTGATTTAATGAATTAATTAAAATAAATTGAATAATTTATTTAATTAATAGAAGAATGTTTGGGGATGAATTAATTAAATATTAATTTAATTAACTGATGGCTAGTGGATTTTTAATCAAATAAATACGAAATATTTATTTAATTAAGCTGGACAGATTTGTGTGACTACATTTGCCCCTCTTTGAGACGGTGCGGTTTATCGCATTGTTTCAAAGAAAGAAAAACTGGTGTGAAGAAATGCCCCATAAAATGTTAATTTAATGGGTGGTATGCCCCCTCGAGAGATGGGCCGAAAAATTTCGAAAAATCGGGCAATCTCTCGAAAAAGAATGAAAATTGGCAGGGTGATAGAAGAGAAGAAGTTAGGTATACTGGTGAAAAATAGAAGAAATCGGGGGAAACATGGAGAAACAGGGGGATCGGGAAGTTCACGGGGACCACGGCGATGAGCGGGGCGAAGTTACGATGACGGCGGGGGGGTATAAATGGGGTGAAAGGGGGTAAAATATGATCATTTGTGACCGCGACCAGTTGAAAACTAGAGCTCTGACAGTGACATTTGGAGGAGCAACGAGGAGCGACGATGCCGTTTCCGATCACCGAGCACCGATTTGAGCGAGTCCGCCGGTACCAGCGCCCAGCCGACTATGGACCAGTGGTACGCAAATTCAAAAACCCACTTTTTATGCATTTTTGGTATGTTTTTAGCTAATCCAAGTCAAGTCGGAGCAAGAGCGCTGGAACTAGGTTTTTAGCGCTTTTGCTCCATTAATTAGCGCTATTGTGCCGCAATAGCGCTTTTGTAGGCTAGTTGTAGCGCTTTTGAATGTATGTAGCGCTTTTGTAGGCAAGTTTGAGCGCTTTTGATAAATTAGCGCTACGGTATAGTTAATTGAGCGCTATTGAATTTGAATAGCGCTATTGTAGAGTGGTTTTAGCGCTTTTGTTTTTGTAGCGCTATTGTAGGGCTGTTTGAGCGCTATTGACATTGTTGTAGTGCTATTGTTCAGAATGAGCACTTTTGTAGGTTAAATAGCGCTTTTGCTTTAGGATACAAGATGCCCCAGTTTTGGACGAAACAAATCTCCTGATGCCTAACGATTGATGGATGACGAGGTGAAGTGGGAGTTGTTTTGAACCATAGCAGCCCGATGAGACTTAGGTCATTTGTTAGGAGAAATGCCTGTTGAAGTCTAGGCGGCCATGATTGCTTACCTGTTGAGACTCGAAGATACTTGATCAAAGTATCTGATGATAGTCGAGGTTTAAACTTAAGAAAGTTTGATAACAAAACAACTGATGGTGGTGTGATGAATGTTTATGTGCAAGAGGACTTACGCGTGTTGCAGTTACGCGAGCGCCACCCCGCGACACAGGGGTTGCGAGATCGTTTGACTCAGATTGAGATTGATTGTATTGCGGCTACTGGGCTCTATGAGGTGATGCATATGCCCGTGATTCGGATGAATCACGGCCTGATTACAGCTTTAGCAGAGCGATGGCACAGTGAGACATGCACGTTCCATTTGGCTCAGGGCGAGATGACGCTGACTTTGGAGGACGTGTGGCGTATCCTGCGGATTCCGATTCGAGGGCAGCTGGTGACGTATGATCGATCTTGGGGGACAGTGTCTTGCCAGAGGATTTTTGATGAGGACGTATTCATTGATGATGGGTCGATTGCTTGGGAGGATATAGCGGCACTATATGAGCCCCTTCCAGCAGTATTGTCAGGGATCGTGGGAGGACTTCTGTGTCCAGACAGGCGGTCACATGGATTGGCGGTCGGATGGGGACAGGTGATAGAGATGATGGTGACAGAGGGGACCCGATATGCCTGGGGGCCGTGCGTGCTAGCGCACATGTATCAGGAGTTACATGAGGTGGTGTACAGAGGGCGGGGGTCTCTTGCAGTGGGCATGACGCTACTACATGTGTGGGCATGGGAGCACTTACCAGTGACTCGACCAGTGAGTCTGAGATTCCGAGCCGTGGACCAGCCCTATATGTTTATGTATAGTGGTATGATGAGCCAGCCCCACTTGGGGAAGGTAGAGTGGTGGCGGCGGGCATTGGATGATTTGGATGCAGTGATCTGGCGGCCATACTTGGAGTGTGAGCCATGGGAGGATGATGCAGAGGCACTGCCGTATTGCTTTATGACTCGATTCCTCATTGGGAGGACCTCTTATCACGTAGAGAGACAGGTGCCAGGACGGGTGATGAGGCAGTTTGGACGGCAGCAGGGACTGCCTACCGGATCAGGGGAGTATGCACGAGTGATCCGAGAGCGGTATGCATGGGGTCCAGTGCTACCGTATGATCAGGCACTAGCAGAGTTTCGGACACTGCAGGCGAGGCCATGGGACTTACGACCGAGGGTCGTTGATGCAGGGGTGACAGCGGAGTATACACAGTATCGGGCGGCGCACCCAATCCTACGGATATCAGACCCAGGTGAGCCGATCCCAGCGTTTGAGGATGAGAGGGGATGGGGACGGAGAGGAGGAGGTGGTGGTGGAGGAGGTGGTGGAGGAGGTGGAGGAGGAGGAGGAGGTGGTGGTGGTGGAGGAGGAGGTGGAGGAGGGATGGGGATGCCGAGACAACGGAGAGGGAGAGGGGGGTTACCACTGCAGATATCACAAGGTCCTTTGATGCAGGGAGGAGTGCAGCTGAGTGGGAGGGGGATGGAGAGAGAGATCCCTATGGATACAGGTGCAGGAGAGGGTGGTGCAGGGGAGGGACCTAGTGGAGGGGGTGATACAGGTGCGGCAGCCATGGCCATGGGGGAGGGAGCTACTGGGGATCTGCGGGAGCACATGATAGGTTATTTGCAGACCCGGGTAGAGAGATTAGAGGCGGAGATAGCAGCTAGAGATGTGCAGCTATTTGCACGTGAGGCAGAGCTGACAGTGGTGCTACGGGAGAGAGATACTGCGGTGGAGAGGTTAGCGGAGCTGCAGGAGAGAGTCCGGACTGGTGCGTAGGGGCCGTCAGGGGAGATTATGAGAGAGATACGGCGAGCACAGGCGGAGATAGAGTATTGGCGTGGGTTATATGACCAGGTGGTACCGATTAGCCAGCGAGCTCTCAGCTATACCCAGATGCGGCAGGCCAGATCCGAGCGATCACAGAGGATGCAGAGCAGTGGGGGAGTGATGGGTCCTTTACGGCAGGAGAGATCAGGAGATGCAGGAGGGAGTGGGGGTTCGATGAGGCCTCCACGGAGAGATGGATCAGGTGGTGCCGGTACCAGTGGTGGAGTAGGTAGGGGTGGGGCAGGTACAGCATCTGGCCAGAGCGGCATCTGAGAGAGCATTTTTGTATACATGTATTGTATCTTTGTCTATTTTTGGACTGTATCTTGGATGGCTCTTGGTAGCCGATTTTGTAGACTTCATTGTACTCTGATATATGAGATGATAGATATGAGGAGATCCCATTTTGTGATGATTATGCATGTGATGATGTATGGATGTTTATGCTTGTTTGTGATTTTTTTGCTTAGATGTATATGTGTATATGTATGCATTTGATGAGATGTTTCTTTTATGCATGTTTTTATGATGAGTTATGATGTGGGATACTGACATATGAATGCAGGTTTATATGTATATGATGTATATGATTGGTGATGTAATGCTTTATGTATGGAATGCCATGATGATATATGCGTATACTGGATTTTATGAATAGGATTTTTGATGTATATGATGTATTTTGATTTTTGATGTAATGCTTTATGTATGGAATGCCTATGATGATATATGCGTATACTGGATGTTATGATGTTTCCTTTTGCGATGTAATGATGAGACGATTTATGTGACAATGTTAATGCAATGATTTGATGTATAAATATGCAGCTAGATGTGTGTTTTTAGATGAATGTAATATGGATAAACAAAATGTTTAAGTGCAAATGTTTATATGATAAATGCAGATGAATAAACAAATGTAAAGGACAAGTGTTTATATGATGATATTTAAAATGAATGTAGATGAATAAACAAATGTAAGGTACAAGTGTTTATATGATGATATTAAAATGAATGTAGATGAAAGGCACATTCAAATCTGGTTGGGACACTTATCTAGATCTTTTCGAGAAAGCCTCTCCAAAAATTTTCAAGTATATTCAACTTCGATAAAATATTTTGGGACACATTCTTTTAACAAAATTTCATTCTTCATCCCATTTTTTAGTATTTTTTTGGCATTAATGTCAAAGGGGGAGGTATAGGTGAAAAATATATTCTCGACATCTGGAGATATGGAGATATGGAGTATTTTGTATAGATCATGGTCACAGATGAATATTCAGCTTAGGGGGAGCAATCTCAGGGTGAAATCGACAGATGGAAACCATTATTATTTTACACATGAGTATTGCCATCAGTGCCAAAGGGGGAGATTGTTGGCAATTGACACTCATTTGATTAGTTTCATATGTTTTCATTGATGGCAACATGTTTTGGATTTCATTCTTTGGTTTGGTTGTTTACTAGCAGACACTTCACTGACACCGACATTGGCACCGACAGGTATCTTCACCGGTAGGAAGGATTCTATGGGTACCGACATTGAAGGCTGACATGATACAATAGGATACTGGTATTCGAGGCTGACATCATTTGGGAGATTTAGCAATCGGCAATTGATTTTGATATTTATGTATATATGTAATTGAGCTGACATGTATATTCATTTTGTAGTTATCTATGTAAGCCGACATGAGTCATGAAGGGTTGTGAGGGTATATAGGTTAGTTGATTAGATCATTTTGTGATATGTAAGGATATGATTGTAATGAATGTAATGCGAAGATTATGAGGACATTTATGTAAGAGGTTATTCTGGTAAGGGTTTAGGGTTTCAGAACTAGAACAGACATAGCTTGAACTGAAACTCAATCAAGCATAGAAGATGCATTAAAGGAGTTTAGTTTTATGTTTTCTTATTCAAAGTGACTATAGTCAGTGAGACTCCTTTGTGATGAGCAGTGTTCTCTAGGTTGTAAGCTTTCCTGCAAGTGCAAGCCCCCATATTATGTAATATCTTTTCATATGGCCAGTGGATTGATATTATGGGTCACAAATCCCACCGTGGTTTTTACTCTTTGAGGTTTTCCATGTATAATTCTCTATGTTATGGTATTCATTTGTGTGATTGGCTTATTGATTGCTTTACTTATTTCAATTATATATGTACCGGTTTATCGATTGGTGAATGCATGTTATAATAATGTTGAAATTTAATATTCTGGTAGAACACTTGGTCACCCCCCCTTTCAATGTTCTTGGATTCCAACATACACTTTGTTGTGTTCTAACTCCACTGTTCCTGGTTGCAGATGATTTTGCTCTCACACAAGCACTGGGAGCTTCCAAGATGGCATATGAAGAATGGATTGATACTATGATATACATATGCAAATGATTTAAGCTAACATTATATTAAGCTATGATAAGAATTATAAAGTTGCTAATTGCTTCAAACTCAAACTCACAGATGCAAGATGAAAACTCCTAGAATGACTATATGATTAGCTATTAGTTTCAAAATGGCGTAGGAGACCTCTTTTTATAGATTTTGGAGTGCATGAGCTTAGGTGGCAGAGATCAATGATCATGATTGAATCTTGCAAATTGGAGGGCTGTGAGCAAGAAGTTGAAGGTTGAGAGAAAGGGGGAAGGATAAGACAAGTGTCACTCATCTCACCTTGATTGAGTTGAAGACTTGAGAGGATATAGGATAGTTGGAGAAGATGCAGGAATGAGAGGACAAGTGGACTCAAGTCTGTTAGATAATTGGTTAATCCCAAAGACACTGAGAGGGGTGGGTGAATAAGTGTTAGACTAGTTAATGAAAGATTTAAACTTATTTGTAATTCTGTAAGTGAGATTAATATATCGATAAAAAAAAATAATGCAGTAAAGAGAAACAAAGGAATCAACATCAATGCACACCATAACACAAATATTTTGGCGAGGAAACCGGGTAAGGGAAAAACCTCGGTGGGATTTGTGACCCACAATATTTACTCATTGACCATATGAATAAATATTACTTAGTACAAAAAGGGGCTTGCACATGCAGGAAGGCCAAATGCCTAGAGCTCACTGCTCAACAACAAAAATGGAGTCTCACTGACTACAACATCGCAATGATGTAAACATAAAATGAACTCTTACAACTTGCATCAAAATGTTGGATGAGTTTGTTGTTATGCTCTATCTGATACTGGTTTTGCCTTTGCCAAAAACCCTAGCCGGTATGCTGTCAAATGATTTTGCTCACATAGAATAAACTTCTCTCTTCTCTGCTTCTTATTCGCTCCAAAATAAACACATCCAAATGCATATACAACTATTTGCTATCATATCCTATCTTATCTCATATTACCGCTTACATATATTTCAAATGACCTACAAGAACTCATAAATATATGAGCCTTTACAATACAACATGTTGGCCATACAATTATAATTTACATTACAATTTATTTCACATAAACAATACTATTACCAAGTCAGCTTGGAATGCCGGTACAATCTTCTGTCGGTGTAAACTGGATGCTGGTGAGAATAAGCCTTGTTGTATCTATTGGTGCCGGTAGGTGAATTATATTGCTAGTTGAACCTATGGAACCTTGTTGCCATCCATGACAACATCCACCATTCTCATCTGAGTGTATAATGCCAACAATCTCCCCCTTTGGCATTGATGGCAACACTCATGAGAAAAATAAAAAATTGTGAATCCAAAATGGTGAGTGTTCCCCCTGAGCAAATGATTTGTTCACTATACATTTTTCTCACTATACCACTCCCCCTTTGACATCAATGAAAAAGGATGTCAAATTTTTTCAAAAATTCAAAAATTTACTTAGAACCCTAAAGCCGGTTGTGTAGAACTTGAAAAATATCTACCAAAACTAAGTTCAGACCCTGCATGAACTTTGTACTATCGGTGATCAATGTTTTTATTTTCCTGATCATCTTGGTAAGATAGTGCATTTTCTATTCCAGTGATCTATCTCCTTGAATTTTAGCCTTTGATAGTGCATTCCGATGAGTGATTAGATTGTCTAGTCTTGGACCAAGCTTATTCTTCAACTCCCTGGTTTTCATTTTCAGTCTTGCCTTTTCTTTTTCAAGTTTTTCAATCTTTTCCTCATATATAGCCATCTCCCGTTCTATGATTGATGTTAGTTCCGAGGAACCAATTATGTTATCCACAATATCATTAATTTCCTTATGATTTTTTCTTATCTAATCATCAATATCTTCTGTTAGTTGATGTGGTTTACAAGCTTCCTGGTATAATTCCTTATATTCCAAAATGGTAGAATTCAGTGCCGGTAGCAATGTATCAATCTATTGAGTAAAATCCTTTATTGTTTTTCCAAAGAATACTTCCTTTTATTTATCAACTTTTTCTTGAATAGTCTTCTCATTTATTTTGTCTAATGACTGAATGTTAGCAGAAATGAATTTAGACAATGTGCCCAATTTACCTATCAAGCCAACAATATGATCTACCTTACACTCTGGTTCAATCATCTGCAAAATCGGTAGAGATTCATCGATAGCCTTAAATGCTAAGGCATTACATCTTGTTATTTTCTTTATAGAATCCAATAATACTTTTGTGATAGTTGTTGGTCTGAAATCCAAATTTGAAGTACTGGGAGAAGTGCTAGGTTCTACATTATCTTTCTTCTCTTCTCCTGACATATTTGACCCTTCCTCTATTTTTTGTTAAGCTACCTTAATCACTTCCTCTTCCTTATTATGATTTTTATCCTTTGCCGGTTCAGATGTTGTGTGTTCTTGTTCTTTATCTGTCGGTATCTCAACATCCTGCTGAGTGTAAACTGCCTTGACCGGTGAGTCAGAGATCTCAACATTTACAGATTCTGATTTCTTGTCCTAAAAACTTTCTTTATCTACAACTTTATTTGCATCATCAACAATTATTTTATCAATATCAATATTCAAAGGAGTGTTCATACGGTGGTCCTTACCAATTTCTGGAATAGAGGTATCATCCATTGCAATGTTGTTGTCCTGAGTGTCAACCTTTATTGTGAATAGAACATTTGACTCAGGATCAACCACATCTATTGCTTTTTCTTCCTCTGATGTCTTTACAATGGGCTGATTCTGCGCTTTTGCTTGTGCATTTGCTATTGCCGATGGGGTGTCCTGAGCCGGTGGTGGTAAGTTATCTTTTATTTTTAAGTCGAGAAAACTACCAACTTTATTCTTCCCTTTATCTCCTTTTTGGTATACCTTAGTAAAAGATTTATCAACTTTTTTTTTTTTTTTTTGTTCTCTTTTCTCTTTCTCCACAAAGAAAATATCCCATTTGTTTGTTGTCTCATCTACAATTTCCTTTATCTTTCCAGCCATGAGGCTTACTTGCCGGTGACCACTTACAAAAATAGTTTTGTCAGCTTTAGCTATCAGTTCATCTATTTCTTGTTTAGTCTTAGTTGGATGAATATCCAATAGTGCTTCAACCTTTATTTTCTTATCCAATTCCATGATAGACATTCTTTTTGCCTCAAGTCTTAGATATAAGTCATTGTGGAGAAAATCAATGACTTCAATAAGAACTTTCTTATATATATCTAAATACAAGATTATGCTTTCTTCAATAGTGTTCTTATCTGAATCATTAAAAGAATGATAAAACTTACTAACATTGTTGAGATTACCATCCTGAGTTATTTTGTTAACGAGCTTTGCTGGGGAAAGTGTATCAGATTTCTTTGGTGCTAGTTGCTTTTGTGTAATCTTCTTCCTTGGACCACTAGGCTCTCTCACAACCTATTCTTTCTTTCTAAGTGTCCTTGTCTTCTTAGGTGATGGAGTAGGTGCTGGTGAGGATTTTCTCTTCTTCCTATCCACCCTTTTAAATTCCACAGCTTTGTCACTATCAGTCTCAGATGAGGTAACAATAGGGGAAACATGTGTTACTGGTTGCTGGTCAGGATTTTTTTTCTTATATGCTTCCAACAACATCACTCAACTGTCCAAGTTTCAATAATCCCTTGGTAACATCTTTGACAAATTTTGAAGCATGTTTCAATATTTTATCCCTTTGCTTTGTTTTCTTTTGAATAGCAACATCTTTCTCTATGGTTTTAGCCACAAATCTTCTCAGTAGGTTCCGGTGTGGTATCTAGAAGTCTCTTGGCATAAGCTTCTAGAATGTTGGTGTCCACTTCATATCCCATTTCTATTACCCAAACAGTTCTAGGTGTGACAACCTCCATCCATGTTTCATCTCTCTTTATAACAAAAAAATCAATTTTTCATACTTATCAACAATACTCTGAGGGATTATTTCCCTTTGCTTCATTCTTTCTTGAAAGAATTTGAAGCATCCCCATACCTGCTTGTTTCTTTCTGAACCCATGCCAAAAATTGCCATCTATTTTCCAACAAAAATATCATAGGACAAATCTCTAATGCCTTATGCCGGGAATCTCCTTTGAGAAGCATAGAATCAAATATACAATTAAATTTCCAAATTTGAATGTTCCCTTTTTATCACCTTTGATTTTGTCCAAGTTATCTATCAATTCATCTTTTAACCATTCACAAAGTTCAATTTTTGTATTGATCTTTACATTTCATAAGCACTATGAATGCATAGACTAGAAACAAAATTCAACCTATTTGTAAGTGCCATCATGTAACCAATAACCATGTTAGCATATTTAACATTGTCATCAGTTATGTCACTTACCTTGAGTGATCTGTTATCAGATGTAGCACCGGTTAGATTCATAACATCTTTGTTTGGAATTTTCTTCTTCTCAGGCCTTCTATCAGTAGAGGGTAAACCTATTACAAATTGAATAGCTTCCTTGGTGATTTTGAAGATGGATTCAAGCCATAATAACTCACTGTGAACTCTACTTAGAACATATTAGACAATTTCATCTTCAAATTTAGGCATATAAAGGATGTCTACTAACCCTAAATCTTCCACAATCTTATGTTAAGGTTTGATTACACCTTGGTTGTTTGTGATGACTTTCATAAACATGTTCTTTATATCCTCAGATCCTAGATCTTCAATATTACAATGAATGTATGCCTTAGGTTCTTCTGTGAATGCGACTCCCTTTAGAATTTTTGAAAATACTCTAATAGAGTCATCCATCTTAGCTATCTTAGGAATTATCTTAAAAACTGGCCTAGGACATTTGATATTCTCCACAATAGTAGGGTTTGCTATGAACTCAGGAATGAAAGATGAAGAAGCCATGACGTAAAATAAATACCTTTTTCTGTTGAATGCAAGTGAACACCTTGGATGCCCTAGAAAATATTTGCTTCTTCACTTCTTGAATGTCGATACTCTACTTATGTGCTCTTCGAATACTTGAATACTTGGTGAGTCGAAATGAGAAATTTTAATGCTTTATAGCCAAAAAGTTATCTAACAACCGCATTAAATGCTTTTCTAGTTAGTGAATTTTCATTGTAACTCAACATATGTGCCAATAAAGAAGGATTATGACTTTACCATCATCTGAGGGGAAAAATACATGATCTTCAATTTGTTGCCTTACCCCTAAGGATTATTCCTTAGTTAGATGAAGAATTTCCTACCGGTACAGGATTGCTTTTTCTGTCGGTGTGGAGCCAGATTCATCATATCTCTGATCTATCATCTTGACCAATTGTTT
This sequence comes from Cryptomeria japonica, assembly GCF_030272615.1. Lineage (NCBI taxonomy): Eukaryota > Viridiplantae > Streptophyta > Pinopsida > Cupressales > Cupressaceae > Cryptomeria > Cryptomeria japonica. Next base: position 743,197,099 of record NC_081411.1, on the reverse strand, counting down.
AGTGAATTCTTGCTTGATTTCATTCACCTTTTCCTTTCCTTTGACATTAGATCCTCTGTTGTTTTCTGGTACATTCTTGCTTCTGCAAAATTTTGCAATATGCCCAATCTTGTTGCATGCATAACAAGTTACATTGTTTCTTTGAATATCTTTTCCATAACCTTGCTCGGTTTGAGTTCTGCATTGATTAGATAGATGTCCAAATCTACCACAAGCATAGCATTTTACATTCATTCTGTAGTCATTTGACTTATGACCATATTTATTGCATTTGGAACATTGACCAATAAATGAGTTTGTATTTTGATTATTCCTATATCTGCATTGATTTGCCCTATGACCAAATTTGTTGCAATTAGAACATTTTCCATTGAATTTATAAGCATTGGGTTGCCTTACTAGTTTGCTGTGATCATGATTATTTGTAGTTCCAAAAATTTCTCCATGTTCAAATCCAAGTCCAACTATTTCTCCATCAGGTTTTTGAATTTTCAACATATCATCAAGCTTGTCTGAGCTCTTTTTGAATTTGTCATT